>NC_063336.1:54793774-54955530 GCF_021869965.1 Rhincodon typus
GCCAAGCAGCATCAGAGGAGCAGGAAAGCTTTCCTGCTCCTCTGATGCTGCTTGGCCTGCTGTGGTCATCCAGCTCTACAACTTGTTATTTCAGATTCTCTAGCATCTGCAGTTCCTACTATCTCCAGGTCATTGATATAGTTGAGTTTAGAGTTTAACTAAGAAATGAACCAAGCACTTGAAACTTTACCATGTAAGATCATCTCTTCTTGTCTAAGAATGTGAAATATCATATCACCTCCTAAAATGTTTTGACTTTCTGAAAGTCATGTGACCTTTTCCTTATGTTTGCTAATCTTCAAAGGCTTTTTTAATAAATTGGCCAATCTTGACAGAATTCACAAAGTGTCAGTTTCACTGAGTTTCATAGAGGATTTATCTCTGTGAGCCTGAGTGAGCTTTCTCACACTTCCCAAACTTGTCTCATTACCTATTCATTATACTCCAATCATACCCTACTTATCCAATTCTCCCAATTGCTACAGGTGGACATGTTGGCCACTGGCAGAACCTTCTGGGGTTTCTGGTGTCTGTGCCATCTTAAAGTTCAGTCATACACTAAATCAAGTGCTGGCACTCCATAGGTGCCCTGCACAGTTCCTGTCAATTGCCCCAGATATGTCAGACAGAGGAAATTTGACACCAGGCTTTACTAAAGTTAATCTAGAAGTTTGCTGGATGTGGGAGGCGAGCAGTCACTGCCATATAGAGAGTGCCCAAAGTTATTAGTGTCCAATAGAGGTCTGGAGGAGCAAGCTTGCTACAATGTAACTGCTCTGACAGTAATGTTGGGGCGAGTCATGTCGGGTTTCTATCCAGCAGGTCGGAGAATGGGAGACTGTACATCAATGAGGTGAGATGAAGCAATAATGAGGAAGTTCATGCATTCTAATCCATGCAAATAGACCTCTCACTGCTCACTTGTGACCATCTTGTTTCACCATTCAACACTTTTTTGGAAAATGGGAATTTTTGCACTCAACGTTGGGATGCTCTTCATTGCCAATCTCGCACAATTCTCCCAACTTTCTTGCCAATGTCCATGTCATTCAGTGCCTAGCAAGATTCTGCCATATATTGGTTTTCTATCTGGACATGAGTTCAAGTGCTAAAATAGTATTCCAACAAATTAAGCTATGAAAATTGGGCCAAGTGTTGTTTGATGGAATTTTATGACATCATGCATAATGACACTCTGGAAAAGGAAAGAGTTCTTGGTTTTTGAACCATACTTGTAGACTGGATGCTCCAAGGGAATATCATTGCCTAATACCTTATTTTGGAATTGATTAGACCATCTTTTTGGGATGAAGTACATGAAGCATTTAAGTATAAGTATTTCATTTAAATTTTGAATAGTTAAAATTTGACTATAAGTACTCTTTTTGTGAAAACTAAATTGAAATTGGTTAAATTAGTCAATAATTCACAGAATGCAAGAGCAGAAACGTACATCTGAGACTGTATAAGACTCTGGTTAGGCCCCTTATCTAAGGAAGGATGTGTTGGTGTTGGGGGGTATCCAGAGGAGGTTGACAAGAATGATCCCAGGAATAAAGGGCTTGTCATATGAGGAACAGTTGAGTGTTCTGGGTTTGTACTTAATGGAGTTTAGAAGGATGAGGGTGGTTCTCATGGAATCTTACTTAATACTCAGAGGTCTGGATAGAGTGAACGTGGAGATGTTTCTAATAGTAGGAGAGATTCAGACCCGAGCGCACAACATCAGTGTGAACAGAACAACCATTTAGTCCTGAGATGAGGAGGAATTTCTTCAGTCAGAGGCTAGTGAATCTGTGGAACTCACTGCCACAGAGGCCAAATCATTGAATGTATTTAAGACAGAGGTAAGTTCTTTATTAGTAAGGGGATGAAAGGTTATGGGGAGAAAGCAGGAGAACAGGGTTGAGAAACAGATCAGCTACGATCAAATGGCGCGGTAAACTTAATAGGCCTAACAGCCTTATTCTGCTCCTATATCTTAGGTGTTATGTTCTTATAATCACCAAAATCATCTTGTGTGCTTTGCCAAAGAATGATTAATGCAATCAATGTTTGCAAATAGAGGCTGAGTCGTTGTCAATGGAAATTATCATAAGAAATTATCACAAAATTAATTGGATACTAGTTTATACGTGAAAATAAATCACATATTTTCATCTGCTGCTGCAGATTGGTGTGAAAGCACATTTATTTAACTGTAATTACTTTTTTGAATCCTTACACTGTGGAAACAGGCCCTTTGGCCCAACAAGTCCACACCGCTCCTCAGATGTTCCACCTAAACACATCCCCCTATAACCCACCTAACCTACACATCCCTGAACAATATGGGCAATTTAGCATGGCCAATCCACGTCTTCGCACTGTGGGAGGAAACCGGAGCATCTGGAGGAAACCCATGCAGACACAGGGAGAACTCCACACAGACAGTTGCCTGAGGCTGGAATCAAACTCGGGTTCCTGGCACAGTGAAACAGCAGTGCTAACCACTGAGCCACTGTGCTGCCCACACATACCATCCTTAATCAGTATGTGGGTGTTGATGAAATACATGTATTCATTATTAACTGTCAAAAATTATTACATTGAAGACATACAAGTCATTGATGTAATACATCACTTGTTTGAAGAGATAAAAGGATGTTCCAACTACTTATTGTTAGACATAGTCACAATAGTTAAAAATTCTCTAGTTATAACAATCAATTTAGAGGAGTTTTAAGGAAGGAAACAAATGAACAGTAAAATAAATCTTCTCATGACATTTTTGCATTTTTCTTCGTGTGAATTTTAAATAATATCAGGAATGTAGGCCTAGTCCACCCAATCTCTCCTCATAGGACAATCCCCTCAATCCAGGAACCAGTCTAATGAATCTTCATTGCAATTCTTCTCAGGCAAACGTAGTAAGACCAAAACTGCACCAAATACTGAACTACGGCTTCGCCAAAGTCCAGTAGAAAGTAGTAATATCACTTTAATCTTTTATTCTAATTCCTTTATAATGAAAGTTAAAACATCATTTGCATCCCTAACAATATTACAGCAATAGTATTTGAACACTTGGGCTCCTTCCTACTCAGCATTGTGGGCATCTTACACCAGATTGACTGCAGTAGTTCAAGAAGACGACTCACTTTCACTTCTCAAGGACAATTACATTTCTGGGGAAGGGTCACCAGACCCGAAACGTTAACTCTGATTTTTTCTTTGCAGGTGCTGCCAGACCTGCTGGGCTCTTCCAGCAACTCCTGTTTTTGTTCCTGATTTGCAGTTCTTTCGGTTTTTATTTACATTCAAAATGATGGCAGTTGCATTAGGAGGACTATGCTACCTCTGTGAATCAATATAGTGAAATACATTGGATCAGCTGGATCCGTATTGGATTGGACCCAGTTCCATATTTCACTGGCTTTCTGGAACAGAACACCTTATGTCTTGCTCATTCAGGGCTGGCAGTCAAACATTCCACAGGCATCATTTTCTTCAGCCACTTTCAAAGAATCACCAATTATTGGGAAATTTTCCCACGTTTGTCCCCCTCCCACAGTCTTTGAATAAGTAATTGGGAGCATGTTCATCCTGTTAATCTCAGTCTATCACCAGACTCTAAGGATTTGTCCAGCTCCGCAGTTCCCAGCTTTCTCACACACTGCTCACTTCTGGGTGGACCACTCCTTCCCTCTGGCTCGAGCTTATTGCTCCTCCAATTACATATTCACTCTCTCCTCTATTCTCTGCTCTTCCAGTCAGAGATTAACTCTCTCCCACTCTCACTTGCAGCTTGGATTTTGCTCTTGGGATTTGATGCTCCCCTCCAGCCTTTGCGTGAGCTGTTGGTTTCAATGTGTGGTACATTCCAAACAGTTGCATTGCCACACACACAGACATGTTAAAGGGGACATTGTCCATACTTATTTTTTGCATTCTGATGGGATGGGACAGCATGAGGTAAGCAGGTACAGTTATAACATTTAAAAGACATTTGGATAGGTACATGAATAGGGATGGTTTAGACAGATATGGGCCATAAGCAGGCAAGTGGGACTAGTTCAATTTGAGAACATGGTCGGCATGGACTAGTTGGACCAAAGGGTCTGTTTTTGTAATAAATGGCATTATGACTATTCTGTGCTATTTCTGAACAAGTGGAAATGGTGAATGGGTGGTGAGGAGTTGGCCCAGTAGAGGGTGCTCTTGTATCAAGTCTTGACGAAATGATAAACTTGAAACAGTTCACAACAACGATCAGTAAAGGCAAGGGTTCAGAAGAAGAGGCACACCATTTTACCACCGAAGTGAGACTGCTAAAATTGTTTTCTTGAGAAAAGAAAGCAAGCTTTAAAGCATCTCTTAATTGTAATCGCCAATTCTTCGTCTTCGGATTTGGGGCAGTTGTACTGTAATAGAGAAATATAATAATATTATATAATAATACTATATAATTATATATACATATGTAATATAGTATTATATTTTTGTAAAGAAAGAGGGATGTATGCTTTTTATATTATTTGTTAAGGGCTGGAAGCAAATCGTTATGCAAATATATATTATGGGCGCCACATTGACTGCTGCACTGTCATCAGGTGCCAGGCAACGAGGTATATGATCACCAACCACATGGAGTACAGCAAGAAAAACACTCAATGAAGCTGGAGCACATTGAATCTGAATTATTTTGAACTTCTGGGAACAAAAGGCCAAAATACTGTGTTGAAAAAAGTCATAAAATTATATGAAATCACTTGTTCAAAGTGACATATTCAAAAATGTTCCTCTTGATTCAGAAATATTTACTTGATGTTTCTCATTGAGAAATGTCATAGAAATAAATTTTATTTAAATATCCCATCCTTAAGGTTTATTATGTTTTGATTTTTATCTTTAATTTACAAGTTATATAATCCAGCTCACAATAAAAGGGCCAAATACTTTATTGAGGACTTACTGACATGAAAACAGTGGGTGCATGTCATGTGATCATTTGTCATGTGACTAAACATCACAGATGTCCTATGATCAAATGGCACATGATAAGGTTTCCAGGAATTTAATCAAACCAGAACTGGCAACCCTTTGTAGAAGAAAACAAAACGTACATTTTGTGTCTCTCTGTTGTGAATTATTATGTGATGCACTTAAACATCCAGGTCTCTTTCTTTCATCACTGGCCTTAAATTTTTTTTGTGTGTGAATAAGGAGAATGTATATCCAGCATGCGAGGTGTCAATGTACATAACGCTACATTTTTCTAAATTGATTATCCTTTTCCAAACCCCGACCCATTCGTCTAACACAACCAAGATCTGTTTGATCTGTTTCCCTTCTCCTAACGGAACCCAGCAAGGGCAGCCGATCCCATTCACCTTGAGCTCCCAAATGCTGCGATCCAACACCATCCCCTAACACACCAGTCTGAGAGTCCATCACACCGGGCCAAGAGTCCGCCACACGGGGCTGAGAGACCACCACACCGGGCCGAGAGACCGCCACACTGGGCCGAAAGACCACCACACCGGGCCGAAAAACCACCACACCGGACTGAGAGTCCACCACACCGGGCCGAAAGACCGCCACACCGGGCCGAGAGTCCACCACACCGGGCCGAAAGACCACCAGACCGGGCTGAGAGACCGTCACACTGGGCCGAGAGACCGCCACACTGGGCTGAAAGACCGCCACACTGGGCCGAGAGACCGCCACACTGGGCCGAGAGACCGCCACACCGGGCCGAGGGACCACCACACCGGACCGAAAGACCACCACACCGGGCCGAGAGACCACTACACAGGGCCAAGAGAGCACCACACCGAGCCGAAAGACCACCACACCGGGCCGAGAGACCACTACACAGGGCCGAGAGAGCATCACACCGGGCCGAAAGACCGCCACACGGGGCCGAGAGACTGCCACACGGGGCCGAGAGACCACCACACCGGGCCGAGAGACCGCCACACGGGGCCGAGAGACTGCCACACGGGGCCGAGAGTCCACCACACCGGGCCGAAAGACCACCAGTCCAGGCCGAAAGACCGCCACACCGGGCCAAGAGTCAGCAAGTAAAATCCTGGATCAGAAGTCTGTGTTAAACTGAGATTGTGCATTTCAAAAGCCCCTACACACTCACACCATCCCATCATCCTTAACCCTCTCCACGAGATGCTGAAGATCAATGAGTTGAATACCAGCACAAAACCCATGATATATCGGGACAGAAAATGTAGAAGATGCCAGTTAAAAGGAGCACTGAAGTTCTGGGCATGTAGCAAAGCTTCGGCCTACAGGGGCATTTATTGTTAGATGGATTTTCCTGTGGAGGTGGGAACTTTTTGTGCTTTGCCTTTCGAATTGTATTTCTAGCTATGTGAGCATTCTGAAAACTCAACAGAGTAATTACTATCGTAATAATAAAAAAAAACAAAGATTGATATGAATCCTCATTAACTGTTCGCAGATGAAATATTTGTTCCAATAATTTGGGACGAATTTGAATTTGGGTATCAACAAAAAAGGAAAAGCATTGCACTATTCAATGTTATCTACTCTATATAGATAAACAAAAATATTAGTTAGAATAAAGAAGACATAATTTGGTTAAATTCAGGCTGGTTGCTAAAGTCATAAGATTGCCCTTGGTGCAATTTTACAATGTAATTAAAAATAATTGAAAGGTACCAGTGTAGGTCTCATGACTGGTGGAGACAGTCTCCTATTACTTTGGGTTTGATATCATATGCAGGCAGTCCAGCACCTGGAGTATAAAATACTCAGGGAGTCCTTAAGTACATTTTAAAATTATGTGGAATTGATTAAAATTGGTCATTTCCCTCACGTTTTCAAACATTAACATTTCAAATGACGGGACAGAGAGAGAAAGGCTTTGCAAATGTGTGTAAGCATACTAGTGCAGGTTTTACTTCTGGGCAGTATTCCACATGGTATCAAGCAGCATAAACAAGGTACTGTCTGGATTGAACTAACGTTGCAGCTGCTTGCCTCAAATCAGTTAGTGCATTATAAACGCACCAAAGATTATTTTCTCCAGTTGTACTTTCCTAGCTGCCTTCCCTTCACCATTATACTCTATCAAGAAAATTTACTGGAATTGGATTCTAACAGTATTAAACTCACCAACTGTTCTAAAGTGGATAACAGGGATATCCTTTACACTCTGACTCTATCTGTCACTCTGCTGTGTGGCTCCCTCATGTGTGATTCCAGCTGAAATTGAAACTCAGCCAAAGTAATGCACTCTACACTGAGTCTGTTAAAATCAGTATTTTGAGATGAATTACTAATGATTACTAAAAGTACTCTGATTTGAACTTTACAAAAATAAAGAACATTTTCCTCCAGAGATAGCAGGAACTGCAGATGCTGGAGAATCCGAGACAACAAGGTGCAGAGCTGGATGAACACAGCAGGCCAAGCAGCATCATAGGAGCAGAAAGGCTGACGTTTCGGGCCTAGACCCTTACATTTTGCTGCACTCACATTTTGCAGAACCAGCTGTTTAGTCAATGGAAATTTTAAAAAATACCATAGGTTGATTCACCAAATTCTAAACAATGATATCAAAGTGAATTTGTACAACACCCTTCACATTGTAAAATGTCTTGATTTGATATATGATTGTCACATGTGCTGAGATACAGTGACTAGTATTGTTTTGTTTGCTATCTGGATAAATCATACCTTACGTAAGTACGTCAGGGTGATAAAACAGAATGCAGAATATAGTTACAGCTACAGAGGAGGTGCAAAGAAAGATCAACTCTAATATATGAGACGTCTGATCATAAGTTTGAAGAAGCCATTCTTGAATCTGTTGGTACCTGTTTTGAAATTGTCTCAAGGCACCTCATAGGAACATTATCAAACAAAATTTGGCACAGGGCCACATAAGGAGATTTTGAAGTGCTGAAGAATGAAGACAACTTGGAGTGCATTTTTACAAATCTCTGAAGTTGCTGAACACATAGATAAGGGATATCTTTCATTAACTGAGTGTCGGCGACCTGGGACAATTCTTATTTGGCTAGTTGTGGAGAGGTGGCAGTAAAATGTTCTCCGGGGTGTGCCTGACTGTAACCTGGAGAAAATACCCACTGAGCTGTTAACATTGTTTATGCTTCCTCTGTGGCATCCATTTTCTTTCCCTCACAGAATGGAAGTACTGTCATGGACGAGGGAGTGACGAAGCTGTACACAAACCTCACCCACATTCGTAACATATGCAAATTCATCCGTAATTTTGTCTGCAATTTGTTTGACTAAAACAAAAGAGACACCAATCCTGTGGCAATGGGTGGGACAGGTAGAGGATGCTACTAGCAGTTTACAGCCGTAGCCCTGCAGGCAGGTGGCTGCACAACAATGGTTGCTCTTGACATAGCGGGGCGAATGTGGAGTTTATATCCACCTCAGGCGAGAAAGAGCAAATCTTTTCAGGTGCAGTACTGCTCTCCCCAGTTTAGAGAAGGGGAAGAAAAGCAACTTTAAACACACCCTGCTGTTCTGGATTACAGCTGGTCATCCATTCACACTGTTGAAATGTAAAGGTCCAGATGACCAACCATCACACGAAGGTCAGTTCATGGAATGTCAGGATGCTTTCAGACACCGATGTGACACCAGAGTGCAGAACAAGCCTCACAGCTGGACTGCTGCACAGATACAGCTACAACATTCTAAACAAAACCAGGCTCACTGAGTGTCAGCTTCAGATTGGTGACAACCTCTACGGGATTGGTGAGTCTAAGGTAAATAACAACCTAGACCGAGGCATAGTGTTTGCCATTCAATTCAAACTAGCACATAAGCCTGACTCACTTCCTACAGGAATCACTGATTGACTCATGGTTTCTTGTTTGAATCTTGCCAGTAATCAGTATACAACACTCATGAACACTAATGTTCCAAAAATGACACATACACACAAGGTCAAAGAAGCATTCTATGATGCCCTCAGCGAGATAATTAGAGACCCCCTCCCCAAACCACCACAAGGACAAAAAGTTTATTCTTGGTGAAATAACTCCACAAGGCTGGTATCCCATCACCCTCTATTTACATATGGAGAGTACTTGATGTTGGTCCAGCTCCCTCAGAGCCAGATCTCAGAGAACAGAACCTCTGACACTGCTGTTTATATCTGTCAGCCAGGACTCCCTGACTGGGGCTGTTAATCTAGTCCAATCAGGGAACTCATATTCTATGAGGTCCATCTGGCTGACCTTGTTACAGTAACTACATCCCTCCCCTCTACAGCCAGGGATGTAGGCCTGTTCTTTGTCTTGTAGTCTCTCCTGGGGTATTTTTGCACCAGGTACGGTTGCTCAGACTCAGCCTCAGATACAGGCGGTGTGTATCAGACTGTAGCCTGCCTCTTGTGCCCAGAGCTTCTTGGAATAAATTCATCTTCTTATTCAGGCAGTAAAGGCATCAAGGCTGCGACACCCACTGTGTCCATCTCAGATTCCAAGGTTTCTTTGACACCAGACGGAGGGAGAGAACCCATGGGTTCCTTTCTGGCTATTCTGAGGGGCCAGGTATGTTTTGCTTCTGCCCCATTTGTGCGTTTGCCGCTTTCATGTGGCCCACATCCTTCTTTCAGGAACACCTCGCCTACCTGAACTTTGTACGTCAAGGGACCTGACCTTGTGTCAATCATGCCTCTTACCCATGCAGGGTCATTTCCATGGTTCCAACACCAAACTTCGTCCCCTGAAGTAAACTGTCTCCCTCGCTTAGTGTCGTGTGGTGTCCGGCACTGGTGTTCCTGATTCAGTTTCACCCTCTCCTCCAGGTCCAAGAAAATCAGGTTTAATCTGGTGCAGAGTCTTCCCCCCATTAGCAACTCTGCTGGAGCTATCCCTGGAGTTGCACGAGGGCTGGTCCCACAATCAAACAAGAACCACGACAGGTTGGAGCTAATGAAGCTGCTTCTTTGAGCCTGCCTTCAAAGTTTGGACTACTCTTTCTGCCAGATCATTTGACGATGGATGGCATGGAACTGTCCTTATGTGCTGAATACCATTCTACTTTAGTAAATACTCAAATTCCCTGCTGGTAAACGATGGCCCATTGTCTGTAACCAACACTTCCGGAGCCCGGGTATTGCAAAAGAAGCTCACAGCTTTTCTATTGTCATCCCCATGTTTAACGAATGAGCTCTATGCACATCCAATCACTTTGAATGGGCATCCACAATGACTAAGAACGTTGAGCCCATGAAAGGGCCGGCATAGTCGATGTGTAACTGAGTCCAGGATTTAGCCGGTCAATCCCACGAATGTGGGGGAGCTGCTGGTGGTAATTTTTGTCCTTGTTAGCACTCTGGGCACTGGCCCACCAACGCGGCTATGTCTGCATCCAATCCTGGCCACCAGGCTTAACTTCTCACCAACATCTACATTTGGACACCCTGGGTGACCCTGGTGAAGTTCAGTCAGTATCTGGCTGTGACCTTTGCTTGAGACAATCACTCTTGTTCTGCACAATAAAATACCATCCTCTACGGTGAGGGATTGGGTATTTATCCAGCTGTGAGAAGCAGTTTACTGTTTGTTTAAAATCCCCACAAAGGCAAACCAACCCATCGGGTTTTACGACCGGTGCTGCCCATTCCACAATCTGTACTGGTTTGATGATTCCTTCACTTTCCAGCCTCCTGATTTCTGCCTCTACTTCTGCCTGTTTGGCAAGTGATACTGGGTGGGCCTTGCAGTATCTTGGAATTGCTTCCTGGTCAACATGCAAGGTGGCCTTGGCTCCTTTGACAGTCTCTAGACCTTCCTGAAAAACATCCGGGTATTTAATTAGGACTTCACTCAGGCAGCCATTTTCTAATCGAGAAAATGTTGAGCCATTCAAGGTGAATCTTTCTCACCCATTTTACCCATTCAGGCTTGGGCCCAAGCCTTTTACGATAATCAGTGGTAACTAAACCAGCTGCTTCTCATAGGAAACTGGAACCTAAGTTATACCCTTAATCTGTAAAAGTTTCCCAGTATAGGTTCTCAGTCCAGCCGAGGCCTTACACAATCTTGAGGGTTGGAGTCCAGGCTGAATTTTGTTAAAGACTGGTTCTACAATCACTGATACAGCCACGTCGGTATCAACGTCCATTAGAACCAGGTGACCATTTAACCAGGTGTTCATTTTGATTGGTTCTGATTTGGATGATGCTAAGAAATGTAAATGTTCCAAGCCAGATGTAGGTAGAATTTCCAGGATGTCCACTCTCGCAGGATACCGGCCGATGAGTTCTCTTACTCAACTCAGGTCTAGTGGGACTCTTTTGCTGCATACCAGCAGCAACAACAAAGGCCTGCCAGCCTGGATCCTGAAGAAAATGTGAACTGTTTGGCCAAGGCTTGGCTTTGTTTTGAGGTTTTGCTGTGGGCTGACCTCGAGTCCCTCTGTTCAGGATATGTCCTGAGTGAAGCTATGCAATTGTCTTTACTCAAGTGGTGTTCCCCTAGCTCAGTCGGCCTGGCGAGGGTGTCCACTTCCATCAGAATATCCTGTAACTCATATGCTCTACTTGCTGTATTTTCTAATGACAAAGCCAGTTATAGTGCCTGTTTGAAGTCCAGTTGGGCTTCAGCTAGTAGGCGCTTTTGCCTGGTTACATCATTAATCCCACATACTAAGCAGTCTCGCGGCATCTCATAAAGGGTTAAACCAAAGTCATATGCCTTGGCCTAAACAAAAATCCCAACACAGATTCTCCTGGTTCTTGAATTGCTGAGCAAATCTGATAGCATCTCAGAATTAGAGGAGGCACAATATTCCTTAACTAAATCCAACAACTCTTGAAAGGTTTTAGTATCTGGGGCCTCAGGAAATATTAGGTTCCTAATAACCGAAAGAGCTGTGGGCCCATAAGCTATCAGGATAATTACTTGTTGCTTTTCATCTGCCCCAATGTCATTTGCCTAGTCAAAATAACATAGGTACTGGGCCCAATCTTCAACGGCAGGATTGAATGAGTCAAGGTTCCCTGAAAGTGGCCATGCAAGTAGATAGGGTGGTAAAGAAGGCATACGGCATGCTTTCCTTTATTGGTCAGGGAATTGAGTACAAGAGTCAGGATGTCATGTTGCAGCTTTATAAGACTTTGGTTAGGCCACACGGAGTATTGTGTTCAATTCTGGTCACCACATTACAGGAAGGATGCGGAAGCTCTGGAGAGGGCTCTGAAGAGTTTTACCACGATGCTGCCTGGATTAGAGGGCATGCGCTATAAGGAGAAGCTAGAAAAACTCGGATTGTTTTCTCTGCAGCAGCAGAGGCTGAGGAGAGACTTGATAGAAGTCTATAAAATTATGAGATGCATTGACAGGGTTGACAGTCAGAATTTTCTTCCCAGAGTTGAGGGGCAAGTTTTTTTAAACAGAGAGTGGTAGGAGTCTAAAACATGCTGCTGGGGTGGTGGTGGAGGTTGATACTTTTAGAGACTTTTAGATAAGCACATGGATATGCAAGGAATGGAGGTATATGGACCAAGGGCAGGCAGAAAGGATTAACTTAATTTAGTGTCATGTTTGGTGCAACATCATGGACCAAAGGGCCCATTCCTGTGCTGTACTGATCTATGTTCTATAATGGCATGCTGCCAGAAATGCTTACCCTAACTCAAAGACATTTGTTGCGAGCAAACTTCTTCAGGAGTGGATTTTTTTCTCTCATCACCACTGAAATAACTCCACAAAGGCTGATATCCTGTCACTATGTCACCCTTTATTTACATGTGGCGAGTCCTTAACACTGGTCCAGCTCCTGTTCTTAACTGTAAGCCATGCCTCCCTGATTGGATCAGATTAACAGCCCCAATCAGGGAACTCGTATTCTATGCGGTCCACCTGGCTAACCATCACTACACTGGGTTTCGATGCCTTAGTATAATACACTGAGAGGAGCACTGTGATACCACAGTATTGGCAGAGCAACATCCAGCTCATTCTCTCTAAATACGGGAAGTTTCGTCTAATGGTTATAAACATAATCTGCCTGCAAACAAGAAAAACTGAAAACAATATCAATCCACTCCATATCCAAACACTGGTACATGGTGGACTATTATTGAACAGCAGGGAAATCTCTTTGACATCTGTTCTACTCACTCCCTCAGTAGTGCAGAATGCTCCTCTGACCGTTGGCTTCTCAGGAGTATTGTGTCTTTGTAGATAAAATCCAAGGGCCTTTGGTGCTGAGTCAAGTCACAAGGAAAGCTTGATGTAGCTATTCTTACAGACATGGTCAAGTCATTAACTGCAACACAGTCTAGCCACAGGAATTGTTGGTATCCTGGAGAGCAATACTGCCATTGAACATTCTACAAAGTGAA
Source organism: Rhincodon typus (assembly GCF_021869965.1). Taxonomy (NCBI): domain Eukaryota; kingdom Metazoa; phylum Chordata; class Chondrichthyes; order Orectolobiformes; family Rhincodontidae; genus Rhincodon; species Rhincodon typus. The sequence goes on from NC_063336.1 coordinate 54,807,135, forward strand.
AGCAGCATGTCATCTGATGTCCTAGGGTTCATTAAAGAGAAGTACCAAGACTGTTTTGATCACAATACCAATGCCAAACTGTGAGACAAAATGTACAATACTTACAAATCTCACAAATCTGAGAAGAAATCACAAGCGAGGAATGTGAGATACCACCACACTAAACACATATTAAAGGCCAAACTAAGACAGATGAAGAACCAAGTGGGGAAACAAGGTTGAAGAGCTTCAAATAAAAATACCAGAAGGCCGCACATGAAGGTCTATGGCCTCAAAAACAGAACTGTGACATTAATCTTTTCAGCGGGCAGTGATCGGCTTCTAACAGGCATGAGGTAATCTCTCATCGGAAAGAACAGTTCAGTAACCTTTAAAACTAACAATTCATGGTGTACAATGATATGATTGAGTCACTTCCACAGCACCACACTCTGGAAGTGTTTGTTCTTGATCCTTTTCAAGCGGAATTCACAAAGTCTATACAGCAGCTTTCTTTAGCCAAGTCACTGGAAACTGGTAGTATCCCGCCGGTTATGGACCTCACTGATACCTTCTCCCTAATCTGGAACAAAGGCTCTGCGCTCTAAGCCTCAAACTCACCCTCATGACTCATCACGGCAAGCAGAAAGGAATCAAGTCCATCTGTGACAATCATTGTGGAATATCAGATATAAGATAACAAGGTGTAGAGTTGGATGAACACAGCAGGTCAAGCAGCATCGGAGGAGCAGGAAAGCTGACATTTCAGGTCTGGACCCTTCTTCAGAAAAAAGGGTCTAGACCCGAAACGTCAGCTTTCTTGCTCCTCCGATGCTGCTTGACCTGCTGTGTTCATCCAACTCTACACCTTGTTATCTCAGATTCTCCAGCATCGGCAGTTCCCACTATCTCTGAATCAATTGTGGAATATCACTTCTTTCAACAGTTCTTGCAAAGGTTATTCTTATTCACTTTGTCACATATCTCATTGCTTTATGTATTAAGAATTGCAGTGTGGATTCTGTTCCGACTGGACACTAAATTCAAGACAAGTCTCCCGAACAGAGTAACGACTTCCACATGGTGTTTGCTGAACTGGCCAAGGTTTTGAATAGAGGAAACAGAGTCATCTGTGGAGGTTTCTGTACAAAATATGGCTGCTCTGAAAAGATGATCAGTGATATTCAGTCATTTCACACTGGATAGTGTGATGCAAAGTGGCAGGTCACTGGATGCATTTCCTGTCATTGACTGCACCAAGAGAGGTTGAGTACTGGCTCCAGAATCAAAGGTCCTGATACAGGAGTACAGATTGAATTCAGGACTGACAGCAACTACTTCAATTTGCAAATGATCAAAGCTTACACAAAGGTTCCTGATCAGCCCCTGAGTGAACTCTTGTTTGAACACAATTGTACTGTCATAGCACATACTCCAGAGGACACCTGACTGCTCATTGATTACATTGACCGAGTCTCAGGACACTTTGGCCCAAAAACAAGCTTGAAGAAGACAAAGATGTTGCATTATCATGCCCTAGTCAAATACGCCAAAACTCCAAAGTCACTATCAGCAACACATCTCTCAGTTCATTACAAAGGCCTTGATATCTTGTGGAGTATATTCACCAGCAACGCTATGTTGGACAACAAAATCAACCAATGAAAAGCAAAAGCAAGCTCAAGATGTGGCAGGCTCACTCCACCTCCTTTGGAAAGTGCATGGAGTTTGTCTTAGAATAAAGATCAATGTCTACTAGGCAGGGTTTCTTACATTACTCTATGGACAACCTACAGCAGCACAAAAAGCAGCTAGAAGCATTCCATCTTCACTGGCTGAGGTCTGTGTGCAACATCAAGTGACAGGACAAAGCCCCAGTGTAGAAGTTCTTGCAAAGTGCTGCATACGTGGCATTGAGAGTATGCTCATCACAGCTCAGGTTCATTGAGTGGCATAGTTCTACAGGCAGCTGAGCACAGGTATCAGCACCACAGGATATCCTCACGTAGATAATAAAGACAACCTAAAAGCCAACCTTAGGACTTGCAAACTTGATCCCAATATATGGGGGATAAAAATACCTTGAACTGAACCAAAAGGGGAGTGTCTGTCATCAGGGTAGTGAAGAAGTCATTTGGTATGCGTTCCCTTATTGGTCTGTGCATTGAGGGAGGTCATGATGCAGCTGTACAGGACATTGGTTAGACCACTTCTGGAATACTGCGTTCAATTCTGGTCTCACTGCTATAGTAAAGATGTTATGAAACTTGAAAGGGTTCAGAAAAGATTTACAAGGATGTTGTCAGGATTGGAGTGTTTGAGCTATGGGTAGAGGCTGAAAAGGCTGGGGCTATCTTCCCTGGAGCATTGGAGATTGAGGGGTGACCTTATTGAGGTTTATAAAATCATGAGAGGCATGGATAGGGTGAATAGACAAGGTCTTTTCCCCAGGGTAGGGGAGCCCAAAACGAGAGGTCATAGTTTTAAGGTGAGAGCAGAAAGATACAGAAGGGACCTGAGGGGTAGCTTTTTCATGCAGAGAGTGGTGCATACGTGGAACGAGCTGCCAGAGCAAGTGGTTAAGGCAGGTACAGTTAGATCATTTAAAAGGCATCTGGACAAGTACATGAATAAAAAATGAGTAGAGGGATATGAGCCAAATGCTAGCAAATGGGACTAGATTAATTTCGGAAATCTGGTCAGCATGGATGAGTTGGACCGATGGGCCTGTTTCTGTGCTGCACATCCTTATGTCTCTAAGTGATTTTGACACTTCATAAGAACAAAGTCTGGCGTCTTCAGGACAAGAAAACAATGTCAACGCCTCCATCTTGCCCTCCACAATGACTTTTTGTGAAGGAGCAGAACAATGGGATTCTGGGAACTGGAGAAAAACACTAGTGCAGAACTACCAGGGTCACTGATTTGTTTGCAGTTGTTTAAGTTTGAAGGGTGAGTGTCAAAATTCAGTGTGTCAAAATTCAGTGCCATCCAATAAGGAAACCAAAAATGCCCATTATTAAAGGAGCACCATCAGAGGAGCACAGGAACAGGGATATGTCATTTAACCCCTCAAGCCTGTTCCACCATACAATGAGATCATGGCTAATCTGTGGCCTCACTTCATATACCTGCCTTTGGCCCATATCCCTTAATGCCTCTGCTTAACAAAACTTTATCAATCTCAGATTTAAAATTAACAACTGATCCTGCATCCACTGCCATTTGTGTGTAAAAGTGCTTCCTAACATTTCTCTTGAATGAACTAGCCATAATTCTCAGATTATGCCCCCAGTTCTAGAAACGCCAACCAGTGGAAATAGTTTATCTTCACCTACCCTTTGTTTTCCTGTTAATATCTTAAAGACTTTGATCAGATCACCCCTAAATCTTCTAAACAGGCCCAACTTGCGCAATCTTTCATCATATCTGAAGTCTAAGTATTATTCTTGTACACCTACATTGTAGTCCCTCCAAGGCAAATATATCCCTCCTAAGGTGTGGTACTTAGATCTGCTCACAGTATTCCAAGTGGGGTCTAACCAGATTCTGTATAACTGCAGCATAACTTCTGCATCCTTTCATTTGAGGTCCTTCTAGAAATAAGGGCCAGCATTCCATTAGCTTTCTCAATTATTTTCTGCACCTATTCATGGCATTTTAAAGACCCATGCACCTGAACCCCAAATCTGCATTGAACATGGAACATAGAACAGTACAACGAAGGAACAGGCCCTTCAGCCCACCGTGTCTGTACTCACCACACTGCCATTCTAAACTAATCTCATCTGCCTGCACATGGTCCATATGTCCCTTTCCGTTAATGTGTCTGACTAATTAACTCATAAACATTGCTATTGCAACTGCTTTCACCACCTCCCATGGCAGCGCGTTCCTGGCACCTATTATCCTCAATGTTAAAAAAAACCTGACACACAAATCTCCTTTAAAATTCCCACTCTCAGCTTAAATCCATGCCCCAGAACTTTTCACCTTAGGGAAAAAAAGATTCTGACTATCCACACTGTCATAATTTTGTATACTTCTATCAGGTAAGCCCTCAGCCTCTACTGCAAACAATCCAAGTTTGTCCAACCTCTACAATCCAGGCAACATCCTGGTAAAGATAACACAGCGTGGTGCTGGAGGAACACAGCAGGCCAGGTGGCATCAGGGGAACAGGAAAGTTGACGTTCTGGGTCGGGACCCTTCTTCAGAAAGGGTCCATCCTGGTAAACCTATTTTACACTCTTTCCAAAGCATCCACATCCTTTATATAGCGTGGCGACCAGAACTACATACCCTTTGGACATTGAATGCACTTCATATCATCTAGAAAGTACCCTGATCTGTCCTGTTTTGGTCCAAAATGGATAACCTCACATTGGATTGAATGGGTTACCAGAGGCCAGGGAAGATTTGTACAATGGAGATAACCGGTTGCAGGCTGGCTGCTGGAGTGCCGACTGTAACTTGACTGAAGAAGGTGGAGCCTCTAGCTCAGTGAATGAGTATGTCCCGCCCACAGACCTGCGCCACCCAACCGCACAGGGAAACCTGCCAGATCGTTCCAGGCAATCTTACCCCTGTCCCGCCGCACTTTCTTCCCTGCTGCTGTTAATGATAATGTGGCTCGCTCTCTATGCTTTAAGGCTTGGCACTTTCTTGATGGAACTTTCCCTTTCTTCAGCGAAATCGACTGGGTCGTGGGGACAGGGTGAGTAGAAAGTTTGGTTGAAGTTCAATTAGAAACGGGATCTCTCCGAATACACACTGGGCACAAAGTGCGGGCTGGCCAAACCAAGGGGAGCGGGTGGATCGGACCAGGCATGCACCGAGCGTTTTAACGAAACCTTGTGACGCCTGACGTCTCCCACCAGTATTTAGAATCGAAAACTTCATTGTAAAGTCCGAATGCGTCCATTAATTGTTTTGTATGCGCTATCCCCCTCCTCTTCCCTGGCTCCGATGTTACTTCCTGAATGTTAGAATGGTTGCTCTGCTCCAATAAGGTCAGTGTTGAGCAGGTCTGTTCTGCACTGAAATCTGTTTCTCCGCTTCACAAACAAGGACGTTACTTTGCAAATAGAAAGCAATAAAGAAAAATCCGCCTATTTCCAGCTGGTTAGTTCAGAAGAGGTTACTTCCTTGCGACTTTTGTGTTACTTCTTTCAACACTGACACGCAAGTTAAATATTAGGGCTGTCTCTCTTTACTGTTTATTTTAGAAATAATGAATTTTCTCCCGATTTGAAACTTTTAAAATCAGATTTAGAAATCTCTTAAACAGATTTTCTTCGCCAAGATTCCTCTTGGAAATTGATTTATTATAATAACTGTGCATATGTATTGCAGAATAAATGTTTCAGGCAGTAGATATAGTGCAACTTTGATGTTGATCGAATGTATGGCCTTTATTAATCTGTATACGCACACTGCCAAGTGGGGAAATTGTAAAGTTATATGCTTGCCATAGGTTTTGCCAGGGCTATCTGTCAACATTTCTGTCTATTAAAAAGGGATAAAAACAGAAATTGCTGAAAAATATCAACTGGTCTAGCAGCGTCTGTGGAGAGAAATCAGAGTTAACGTTTTGGGTTCAGTGACCCTTCTTCAGAACTGGTCAGAGGTGGATCAGAAACATGAACTCTGATTTCTCTCTCCAGATCCTGCCAGACCTGCTAAGGTTTTCCAGCAGATTCTATATTTGTTTCTAATTTACAGCATTCACATTTTTTGTTTTTTTATTAAAATGTGATGACTGCTTTGGGCCACATGTTTAAATCATTACAAATTAAATGGGTGCAGTAGATTGTCTATATTTCAGAAATGCTTGTTTTGCTTTTTTGAGAGAAGAAAAAGGGCTGAAGTAGTGCTGTCCTTGTGTACGATTGTTTTTCTTTTAATTGATAGCATGTGTAGATAGAATTGTAAATACATCTTAAGTACTGTTTTAGCATTGCATTTCTCTGTTACACAATTTTCAGTGTAAAAATGGGAACTTGGTCTCCTTTAATTATTATGTTCAGCCTAACTGAAGAAATAGACAGCTAAGATTTATTTTTTGAAAGCTATCATTAATAGATAATTTTACAGTCCCTGAGAAAATCCACACTATCTCTCTGCAAATTCTTCCAACCCTGTAATCAACAACTTTCATTTATTTAGCACAATTGATGTTCGAATGACTGGAGCATGACCGAACAATGTTTAACATCAAGTCATACAGCATGAAAACAGATGCTTCGGTCCAACTTGTCTGCACCGACCAGGTATCCCATTCTGAGCTAGTCCCATTTGCCAGCATTTGGCCCATATCCCGACAAACCCTTCCTATTCATATGCCCATCCAGATGCCTTTTTAAATGTTGTAATTGTACCCACCTCCACCGCTTGCTCTGGCAGCCCATTCCAAATACGCACCACCCTCTGCATGAAAAAAATTACTCCTCAGGTCTCTTCTATATCTTTCCCCTCTCACATTAAACCTTTGCCTTCCCATTTTTGACTCCTCCATCCTAGGAAAAAGACCGTGGCTATTCACCCTATCCATGCCCCTTATGATATTACAAACCTCTATAAGGTCACCCCCAGCCATTTCAGCCTCTCCCTACAGCACATAACGTCCAGTCCCAGCAACGAGGTTGTAACTCTTTTCTGCGCCCTCTCAAGTTCAACATCTTTCCTATAGAAGGCCGACCAAAATTGTATGCAGTATTCTAAAAGTGGCCTCACCAATGTCCTGTACAGCCACAAAATGACATCCCAACTTCTATACTCAATGCACTCTCCAATGAAGGCAAGCGTGCCAAATGCCTTCTTCACCATCCTGTCTACCTGCGACTCCACTTTCAAGGAAATATGCACTTATGATTCACATGAAACAAATTTGGTCTCTTATGCAGCACTGATGCTCATTGCTCCAATATTGGCCTTAACACTCTAAGACTCCTTTCTGAAATTTTCCTGTCACGCTCATCTTTTTTAGGTGCACATTTAAAACTTACGTCTTCCTTTGTCCTGATATCACCTTAAGGGGTTTAGTGTTAAATTTGATTGATTATGTCTCTGTGAAGCACCTTGGGAGGTTATACCATGCTAAAGCCACAAAAGAGATGAAACTTGTTGATTGATTGTTTCTTTTGGTACAACTTCAATGTCACCGTGAATAAAGTCAACTAATTGCAATTGGTGTGCAATTATTTGACAACTTTTCAATAAACATCTAAAATTGTAACACTATGTAACCTACAATTGGAAAATAGCAAATGGCAATACAACAATACAACAAGTTGGATTGGTTGTGGAATATTAATCTTTATTGCACATACATGGCTTGTCTGGTGTGGGCTTATGGGGTATAAAGGGCTAAGGAAACACAGTTAGCTCATTGGATTAAGGCTGCAGCTTATGGAGGATCAGCATCAACATATAAACGTGGTTGAATGCCTTATTTGGATGTTGTAAATTCTCTATAATTTTTTTAATGAAACAGAATGCTCACTGTTTATGTGTCAAGTCTGGAATGTATCCTCCACAAAAAAGGAACTCACAATTGTTGTAGGCTCAAGGTGAGTTGTAACTTCCTTAACCTTAAGGGTAAAGTCTGTACTGAATATACAGTGACAAACAATTGTAGTATAACACCCTTGGTCTCAAATGACTGCCTAAGAAGATTCATTGCCATCTTTTATTATTTCACATCAGGTATTAAAGTAAAAGGTTTTTTTCATTTTACTTTAATACTTTCTACTGAAAGACTAATGTCACCATTTCCTTTGTTTATAGGATGTAGATGATGCTGGTAAGGCCACAAGTTGCCCATGTCCAGTTGATCTGACAAAGTGGCTTATCCTTTAAATGTCGAAAGCCTTTCTCCTTTAACAGCTGTAATTCATGGGTAGTGCTACCTAGTAGAAATTGCAATGTGTTTACAGCAACATAATACTAGCAAAATGCAATAATCTTAGTAAAATATATCTCACATACTGTATATATGGAAGTATTTAATGAGTTAACAAGTAGCACCATTCGGTACAAAACTTGGCAAACATTTTTCATTCCATTTGGAATTCTGTCATGATTACAATCATGCCAATAAAGTTAGTAAAGCTTCAGAATTTTTGGGAAAAAACACTGTTCAGCAATTGCATGTTGTACATTTGACGTTGAGTGATTTCCCTGTGATGCATACCAGATCTGTCCCCACTTGTCAACTAAAATGCGGTTTGATGGTGATTGCCCTTTACATAATGTGCTGTATTGGAGCTGTTAATTAATTGTCGGGTTTTCTTTCTTCTGTACACCTAGAATAGCAATTCAGTTTGCCTACATTAACAAGTGTCCTGTACTTACAATAATGCTGATGTTTCTGTAGTACATATATGTTTTCAATGTATTACATGCATTTTAGTGGAGAGCCACTATTAAACACAACCAAAGAATCTCTTGCATTCTTTTTTGTCTTACTATTATCAACAAATATACAAAAAGGATTAAAGTACAAATACTTTGTAAATCAGTATTGAGATTTCCTGTCTGACAATCATGCTTATTGCTCAATTTTATTTACGAATCACTAATACTATTACTCTCACCTAGATTGCCAGTCTATGTCTAATGTATTGGACTGCACTATTCTTATATGGTATTGTGATGAAAGGAGTGAATATATATATATCACCATTGAAAGTTGGATTTCAAAAAAGTGACAGATGGATATAGTTAACTCCTGTGAAGGGCTTTCTTTTCAAAAGCAAAATCAGGTCAGAGTGACCTTGTTACCTAAATCCAGCATTTGTCAGAAAGCAAGTGACTAAAGACCCCTGTGGTATTATTGGAAAGATGTTTCATCTGTTGGATTTACAACAGTTCGGGTGAACATTTAAGGTCATGATTCTTCTGAACTGAAGAAAAATATAGGATCGACCAACTTGTTTAATTCAGTTCAGAAAACATCAGGGTTGACTTCAGAAGAAATGTTAATTTCTCTCTGAGAAGGAGTTCAGGGGATTAGTTACTTCAGCAGAAGTACTTAGTTTGTTAAGCTTCCAAACCAGGAGTATTTGGTTAGATGTCTGCAGGTTATTGGAACTGAGCAAGTTTAGACTCTCAGATTTGTGAAAAGCCCATTTTGGCAAACTTGGAAAGGACTCATTGAATTGCTTCCACAGTCCATGGCAAACAAACTGAAAGCAATTTTTCAGTAGAAACTTAAGGAATTGTAATTTCTCAGACTTAAGACCTTACAATGGATAGTCAACAAACTTGGTTTTGCTTTACTCATTCATAGGATTGGGACTTTGCTGGCTGGACCAGCTTTTATTGCCCATATCTAATTGTCTGGGGGTGTAGTAATATACCATCATGATCTGCTGCAATACATTTTGGTGTAGGTACCTTCATAATGCTGTTAGAGAGGGAGTTCCAGGATTTTGACACAGCAGCACTGAAGGAATGGTGTATTTCCATGTTGGATTGATGAGTAGCTTAGGTTAGAACTTGGAGATGGTCCTGTTTCCATGTGTCTGTAGCCTGTATTCTTCTAGATAGCAGTGTCAAGGCTTAGAAAGTGTTGCCTAAAGAGCCTTGGTGAATTGCTGAAGTAAATCATGTCGATCTTGTACATTGCTGCCTCTGTGGTGGAAGAACTGAATGATGCCACATCCACAAACAATCAAGTGAGCCGCTGAGTCAAGTTCCTTGCATGTTGTTGGAGCCAGGGTTTTATTCCATTACGTTTCCAACTTGCACCTTGTCGATGGTGGATAGATCTGGGGAGTCAGAAGGTGAATTACATGCTGCAAGATTCATAGCTCTTGTAGCTACAGTATTTATATGGCCAGTTTAGTTCAGTTTCTATTTCATGTTAGTTCTCAAGTTGATAGTTGGGGATTCAGTGATACCATTGAATTTCCAGGACAATGGTTGGATTCTCTTTTGTTGGAGTTGGTCACTCCCGGGAACTTATGTGGCATAAATGTATTGTCAGCCTGCCTGGATATTGTCCAGGTCTTGTTGTATCTGAATATGGACTGAGAAGTTGCAAATGGTGCTGAGCATTGTATCATTATCAATCCACATTCCCACATCTGACCTTATGACAGAGGTAAGGTCATTGATGAAGCAGCTGAAGATGGTTCGGCCTAGAATATTATCCTGAGGAACTCCTGCAGGATGACCTGGAGCTGAGATCGCTGACCTCTAACAATCACAACAATCTTCCTTTTTGCCCAGTAGTATTACCAACTGGGATCATACTAAAATAACATAGGAATAATGGTCAGGATATTTTTCCACGATGATGAAGGGAACAGCATACAAGGGCAAGTAAAAATGGGATGTATTTTGGAGGAGACCTAGGAAGTAATCATGTTACCACAGTATTTCTACTCTTAACCTTGCTGGTGGCATAGGTTGCTCAGGAGAAAAGTGTTAACATTGGACAGCTTATGCATGGGATCTGGCAAAAAGTATATAGTGCAACATTATTACATGGCATTAGGAATCGGAGTATAGGGCAGTTCATGACCAATCTGGAAAATTTTCACAGACCCAAATCCATTTCAGAATAGTCGGATCAAATGAAGTTAGCTGCACTAGACACATTTGTTCAGTCTGTTGGGTTCGAGCATTGCTGTTACCAGGACTGGTTTGTTGAAAAGCATGCAGAAATATGTGATCTCCTGGAACAAAAATAAGCATGGCAGCTGATTATTCTCCAGATTATTTCCAGTATCCTGTGAAATCCAAGGTGAACCATCACAATGGGAGAGCTGCAACATGCATTCAAACGGATGAGAAACACCAATGCCTGATGGTATTCCAGCTGAGGTCTTAACATTGACGGGCTTTTACTCACTTCACGATTCCATTTAGCAAATGATGCCCAATTGCCGAATCACATCTAATGTAGGACACAGTTGTAAGTTTTACAACCAGGTGCTGGTTGGGTACATTGAGTACTTTGCTTCTTGTGAACAGCCAAAGGAATATGCTGTTTGACACAATCTGCCAGCATTTTAAAATTCTTAAATAAAATGTGTCTTTTCTTCAGCAAAACTCAAATTGGAATGATATTCACAAAAGGAGATAACAACTAATGCTGTGAAAACTATCGAACTATTTTCCTATGTTCCACAGCAGGGAAAATCCTGATATGCATTCTTCAGATTTGCCTACTTCCTGTGGCTGAGGAAATCCTGCTTGACGCACTCTGGGTCTAGACCTTCAAATGGAACCTTGGACCTGGTCATTGCAGGAAAATACAAACAAAAACGTCAAGAACACTATCCAGAACTCTTACTTGCATTAATCAAAGCATTGAATTCAGTAAATCACATGGGTCTCTGGATTCTCATTCAGAGATTTGGATGTTCAAGAAGCCTGATCACAATCCTGCAAATATTTCATGATGATATGACTGCAACTGTCTTGAGTGGAAAATCTGAAAAAGATATCATTGAGATCTGGACTGGGTTCAAATAAGGCTGTGTGATTACTCACGTATTACATGAGTGTTTATTCACCTCATTAAGGATCAAGAGCTGTCTGGTGTGAGCATTAAATATCACCTAGATGGGAAACTCAGGAAGACTCTGTTGCCTCCATGCCAAAACTAAACTGACCACCTTGGACATGTATGATCTGCAGTGTCATAGTGCAATGAACAAAGTTTTCAAGCCTCTCTTGATCTCTTCAATTTGACATAATAGTAATAATGTTAGATTTGACTTGTCATTTCAACATTTCGACCCAGATCCAGTCAGCTAAATATTCCACATCCCATATATGTTGAAGAAGTCTCTGAAATATGTTGAGCACACCCCTACCTCGGCTGCATCATTCCCACTCATTTTGATTTCATCTTCATTGGCGGTCCATTGACTACAGAATGGAAGTCATTGCTGCAAGTGGCGTCACCATGTAGATTACCATGCACAGACCCTCAACTGTGTAATCATGCAGCTTAGAGGGGATGTTGCTTGGCACCCCCCCTCTTTCTTAACACCACTACTGACGAAATTTAATACCAGATACGTTCAGCCTTCTACAAACCATGGCAATGGGTATTTGACAGCAAGTTGTGTGCACAGCCCAGGCTATCACGGAAGCCAACCTCCTATCCATGGACTCCATCTACACTTCTCATTGCCGCAGAAAGGCTGCCAACATCATCAAAGATCCCTCCCATCCCAGTAATGCTCTCTTGTAACCTCTTCTGTCAGGCAGAAGATACAGAAGCTTGAACACATGTACCAACAGGTTCAAGAACAGCTTCTTCCCTGCCGTTATTAGACTGCTGAATGGACTGTCTAACTTCAAATAATGTGGATCTTGCTAATATTGATCTCGCTTTTGTGCACCTCCTGTGTAACCATAATCTTGTATGCCTCACTGTGTCGAAACACCCTATGACCTATATGTCCTTGTTTGCTATGATGTACCTGTACTGCACGCAGAACAAAACTTTTCACTGTACTTAGGTAAGTGACTACAATAAATCAAATCAAATCAAATCAAATTAAATCAAACGTAGAAAATAAGAGCAGGAGATGGCTATTTGGCCCTTCAAGCCTGCTTGCCATTCATTAGGATCATGGCTGATCATACAATTCAGTAGTCTGTCCCCACTTTTCCCCCATATCCTTTGAACCCTTTAACCCCACGTGCTATATCGCAACACCTTCTTGAAAGCATACAAACTTTTGTTCTCGACTGCTTTCTGTGGTAGCAAGTTCCGCGGGGTAACCACTCTGGGTAAAGAAATTTCTTCACGTATCCTTAGACTGGTCCCAGGTTCAGGACTGCCCTGTCACCGGGAACATCCTTCCTACACCTACCCTATCTCGATCTGCACAAATCAACTAAAGACCTGGTGTTCCAAACAGTAACTGTTAGACCTTGTACTGCAGTGACACCTAGAGTTTGCATCAGCAGCACACAAAGGCATTAGAGAAATTTACCAGTGATCCCTCCACCGCATTCTCTGGATTCCATGGGAGAACCATTGAACACATGCTAGTGTCTTCCTTGAAGTTCACACAAAGAATATGCGGGTGCAAGCAATTGCGATGGGCTGTGCATTGTATTGGGATGGATGAAGAGTATCTCAGCTTGCCAGGTCCTGTTTCTGAACTCTCAAATGGCCAATTTGCCAGGGGAGGTCGAAGAAAGTGCTACAAAGACGCATTGTGAAGCTTTCGTTGAAGTACAGCAGCAGTGACATAAATGATTGGGCAGAGCTCGCTACCGATCGCTCTAATTGGTGACACATTGTCCTGTGTCATGCTTTGAATCCAAATGACTAATCATGAAGCAGAGCAGTGGTACAGGAGGAAAGAAAAGGAAGCAAATCCTGCACTCAGGCTCTCACCTCCTGGAGTGACATCCTCCCTCGTGCCCAAAGACTGGTGGGTTGGAAATCGGTCTGTTCAGTCACATGAATGCTGAGAGCAGAGACTTGGAACTCTGCATAAATGTTTGTCACAAATCAAGGGATAGTCAACAGACTAGTGATCCAGAGATCTAAATGAATAATCCTGAAAGAAGATTATCTGGAAATCTGCTATGCTTCTATCTCAAGTAAAAAGTAGTGGTCATTAGGTTTTTACTTCCTGGATCAATATTAAAGAGGGATAATGACCCATTTCTCTCCTTGGAGCATAAATTCAAATGCAGTTGAGCAAGAAAAAGCCATTATACTCCTCAAGGTCACCCTCCTGATTAGCATAGAGTACATAATGGATTATGCTATTTACTCTATAGTACCCTTCTGAACAATGATTAGATCTGTGGCAGTATCTTCGTACCTGCCTTTGCCGTCAGGATTATGTGAACCAGAGAATTATCAGTCTCAGATTTATAATTAACAATTTATCAAGCATCAGTTTCCATTTTTGAAACAAAGTTCCAAACTTTCACATCCAAAGGCTGTTAGAAGTGTTAACTAAGGTTACTCCTGAAATGCCTGGCTCTAACCTTTTTAAACTATACCTCCTCATCCTGGACTGTCCAACCAGTGGAAATTGTTTCTATTCTTCCAGTCCACCTGTTCCCTCGAATCACCTGGAAATTTCCATCACATCGCTGCTGAACATTCTAAATTCCATACACTCCAAAGCCAATATATCTTTGCTAAGGTGGCCTTTGCCAAGTTACCAATATATATCTTTGCTCACAGTGCTCCAAATGTTGTCCAACTTGGACTTTGTTTAGATCTAACACAACTAACATCCACTTGTATTTTAGCACTCTCAATATAAAGGTCTGCATCCATGAGCATATTTATTTTCTGTACCTGTTCATGATATTTAGATACTCCATAGAGAGAGAACTTCAAGTTTCATTGGGCCTCGAGTGATTCTAAATTTATGTCACTTTGAAAGCAATCTGTCCTATCCTTTTCCAAGTCTGTTGTTGATGCCTCTTTGATTTGGTTTCAGGGGTAGCAAAGACAACAAAAATGTGGCAGCAAATTCCAGCAATTTTAAGTAAAATCTTTTTTCTTTACCCAAAAAATGTTCTTCCTAATTTATGTTACAATAGTTTTAATTTGAATTTTACATGATATTTAATACTGAGTGCTGTACTGAGTGTTTTTCTGATGATGTTTGCATCATTGCAATTATCAGAAGGAATGGCAGTGTGATATTCTGGCCGTAGATCATTTGTTAGAACAGAATATTGACCTTTACCGGTGTGAGTTATTATATCAGAGTTGCTTGTGTAAACACTAACTCTCTTTATGAAGTAGTATTAAGCATACAAATAAAGCAAAATATTGAGATCCTGAAGGAAATCGAAACCCCATTTGAGCAGAGCATCTTTATGATAGGCATAAGTAAAAATGAAGTGCGATGAATTAAACACAAATAAATGCAAGATGTACAAATGCTGCCAGAAACTCTTTCTTTGTCCACAGATGCAGCTAGTAACTCTGTTTTCTGCTGCACAATTGCTGCCAGGCCTGCTGAGTTTCTCCAGCTCTTTGTTTTGTTTCATGAAGTAGAATGTTCTGTAGAATGCACAAATGTCTCTGGTTGTGTTTGTTTATGGGTGACTGTGGTTGCTGATTCAGTTTTGTTTGTATGACCAATGAACTTTAACGTGCAGGCCTATTGCAATATTTCTACCAGCACTGGGAAATTTCACATCCTTGCACAGTGCTTCTCTATTGCACGTGTGCACAAAAGCTATTCAGTGAAGTTTTACCAAACCAGCTTTGTAATCAAAGTTTCAATATGGTCATTCTACCTTGCTTAGAGCCAGAGAATTGAACTTTGAGGCTAAATAATGATATGGCTGTTGTTAAGAAGTGGTAGTGTAGTCTATAAAGTGGCATGTATTTTCTTGAAAATATAGGCTCAAGTTTTTTCTCCCAAAAGAGCAGAGATAGGACAATTCTTGGCATCATTTTGATTTGATTTGATTTGATTTATTGTTGTCACATGTACCGGGATACAGAAAAGTATTGTTTTGTGTGCTATCCAGGCAGATTATAACTTAAAAAACTACATCAGGGTAATGCAGAATATAGTGTTACAGCTACAGAGAAAGTGCAGAAAAAGATCAACTCTGATTTATGAGAGGTCTGTTCATAAGTCTGATAACGGTGAGGAAGAAGCTGTTCTTGAATGTGTTGATACGTGTTTTCAAATTTTTGTACCTTCTGCCTGATTGAAGAGGCTGGAAGAGAGTATAACCAGGGTTGGAGGGGTCTTTAATCATGTTGGCTGCTTTCACGAGACAGAAGAACTAGTCAACGAGGTCAAATTTTCATTCCAAGATGGCATAACTTCCTGGAAATGGCCCAGCTCACTCTGAAATGAAGGCAGATACTGCTGGCTGCAGATGCAGACTAGGTGCAACACTTGTCTCTTTGCACTGGCAATGTAGAGAGATTAACTAAAAAAGCTAAGAAAACAAGAAGCAGTCCTCCATCTCTTACCCCTCACCTCGCTCCCACACACATGTCCCATTTCCCCATCCGTGCCCACCCAAGCTGACTGTATCATAACACTTTTGAACAGGTTGATTGTAAACCTACTTCGGAGATCCTATTGTGCTGTGGTAGTGTCCTTACCACTGGATCAGAAGGTTCAGGTTCAAGTCCCACCTATCACAGAAGTTTGTCATAATAATGTGTCTGTACAGAGTAATTAAAAATATTTTTAAAGTTTTACTTATTGATGACATCACTATTCACAAAGAAAACCATTATTAATTAAAAAAAATACTTAATACATTGAAATTCTTTAAACTGACCTCTTACGAAAACAAACATTTGTTTTCTATAGGCACTTAAAGTAGTCAATCAAATTGTTCACTTAACTGGCACCCCACTACGATAATCTCAGATAGTAAGTTGGTCAAACAGCTCAAATCCTATAATGATAAACTCCAGGCTCCTATCAAAGAAAAGGGAGATAGCAAGATCTATTCTTATCTGAAATAAAAGCTTTACAAACATTTACTTTAAGTTTTAATCCCAGAAGAGTTAAATTACTTGACAGCTTTGATCGTTCTTTGTTAGCCTTGATAGTTCCACAACACAGCTGAATCTTCCACTGTTAACATTGCGGAGTTACCATTGACCACAATTTGAACTGGACCAGCCATATAAATACTGTGGCTACAAAAGCAGGTCAGAAAATGAAGTCTTTGATGAGTAACTTGTCTCCTGTCTCCTCAAGGCACAAGTCAGGAGTATGATGGAATTAAATTTGCCATTTTACAATATCTAAGCATAGTCACAACCTGGAGGAAAGAGACTCCATACTTAACTCACTTTGTGTGCTAGAGATGTAGGTAAACAACCATTAACACATTGTGGAGGGTCCTTGCACAATTTATGACTTGGCCATCAAACCCACAGCCAACCCTAACCTCACCATCAAACGCACGGACCGTCCCGAACCTCACCGTCAGACCCACAGACTGACCCTAACCTCATCGTCGGATCCACAGGCCGACCCCAACCTCACCGTCAGACCCACAGACCGACCCTAACCTCACCGTCAAACCCGTGGATAAGGGGAGACGCAGTAGTGGTATGGCGCACTGACCTTTACATAGCCAATGCCTGGCACCAATTCTCTTGAGACCTCTTCCCACCGCCCCCTCGATTATGACCCCACCCCTGACCACCAAACCATTGTCTCTCAAATCATTCATAAACTCATCACCTCAGGTGACCTCCCACCCACAGCCTCCAACCTCATCATTCCCCAACCCCGCCCCGCTCGTTTCTATCTCCTTCCCAAAATCCACAAACCTGACAGCCCCGGCCAACCCATTGTCTCTGCCTGCTCCTGCCCCACTGAACTCATGTCTACTTAACTTGACTCTGTTTTTTCTCCCCTGGTCCAGGAACTCCCCACCTATGTCTGGCACACCACCCCCACCCTCCACCTCCTCTAATACTTCCAATTCCCTGGCCCAACACCTCATCTTCACGATGGACACTTAATCCCTGTACACTTGTATCCCCCACGCAGATGGCCTAAAAGCCTTCCACTTCTTCCTTTCCTGCAGATCCAACCAGTCCCCCTCC
Organism: Rhincodon typus; assembly: GCF_021869965.1. NCBI lineage: Eukaryota > Metazoa > Chordata > Chondrichthyes > Orectolobiformes > Rhincodontidae > Rhincodon > Rhincodon typus. Next base: position 54,824,668 of record NC_063336.1, read on the forward strand.
ACTGTCACCCTCATCTGCTTAACAGAATTTGTCCTTACCCTGAACAACTTCTCCTTTAACTCTTCCCACTTCCTACAGACTAAGGGGGTGGCCATGGGTACCCGCATGGGCCCAAGCTATGGCTGCCTCTTCGTAGGGTACATGGAACTGTCCCTTTTCCGCAGCTACACTGGCACGATCTCCCACCTCTTTCTCCACTACACTGATGACTGTATCTCATCAACTTTACTAACACCTTTCACCCCAACCTTAAATTCACCTGGACCATCTCTGATACCTCTCTCTCCTTCCTGGACCTCTCTGTCTCCATCTCTGGTGACCGCCTCGAAACTGACGTCTATTTCAAACTCACCGACTCCCACAGCTACCCAGACTACACCTCCTCTCACCCACCTTCCTGCAAGAATGCGAACCCCTACTCCCAATTCCTCCACCTCCACTGTGTCTGCTCCCAAGTTGGAGTGTTCCACTCCCAAACATCCCAGATGTCCTCCTGTTTTAAGGACTGTAACTCCCTCCACCGGTGATCAAAAATGCCCTCAACTGCATCTCTTGCATTTCCTGCACTTCTGCCCTCACATCCCCTCCCCCCAACAAAAACGGAGACAGAATCGCCCTGGACCTCACATACCACCCCACCAACCTCCATGTCCAACATAGCATTCTCTGCCACTTCCGCCACCTACAATCCGACCCCACAACCAAAGATATATTTCCCTCCCCACCCCTGTCTGCCTTTTGGAGGGACCGCTGTCTCCGTGATTCCCTCGTCCGCTCCACACTCCCCACTAGCCCCATCACACCAGGCACCTTTCCCTGCACCCACAGGAAGTGCTACACCTGCCCTTACACCTCCACCCTTCACCTCCATTCAAGGCCCAAAACAAACCTTCCACATTAAACAGGGGTTCACCTGCACATCCGTCAACGTGGCCTACTGCATCATCTGCTCCCAACGTGGCCTCCTCTATATCAGTGAGACCAAGTGGTGGCTCAGAGACCGTTTTGTAGAGCATCTGCACCCTGTTTGCAACAAACAACAACATCTGTTTGCCAATCGTTTTAACTCCCCCTCCCACTCCCTGGGTGACATGTCCATCCTGAGCCTCCTCCAGTGCCACAATGACACCACCCGCAAACTGGAAGAGCAACACCCCCATATTCGGGAGCGACAGCCCAATGGCCTAAACATTGATTTTACCAGTTTTAAAATCTCCCCACCCGCGGCCTCAGCTGATGCCCAACCCTCCCTCTCATCCCTGCCTCCTTGACCTGACACAACCTGTCCATCTTCTCTCCCACCTATCCGCCCCACCCATCCCACTGACCAATCCCCACTACTTCCTACCTGCACTCACCCATCACCATCCCACCTACCTTCACCAGCCCCAACCCCTCCTCTCCTCTCTCTCTTTATTTCAGAACTCCCTTGCCCCTCCCCATTTCTGAAGAAGGGTCCTGACCCAAAACGTCAGCTTTCCTGCTCCTCTGATGCTGTGTGGCCTGCTGTGTTCCTCCAGCTCCACACTGTGTTATCTCTGACTCCAGCATCTGCAGTTCTTACTATCTCTTATGACTGGGCTTAACTTTCTGTGATGTCATTAATGAATAATTAATGTGAAATGGCAGCAACTTCCTGAAAATTGGGAGGTTGTGGAAAAAGATGGTGTTTTTCTGACACAAGTGAAGGAGCAACACAAATCGTCTAGCTAGTGTGTTATAATTTTATCGAGTTTTATCCTCATCAACTGCATTACCCCACACTTCTCCAGGCTGAATTATATTTGCCACTTACCTGCCCATCTGTCAAGTCCACTGATATCTTCCTGCAGCCTCCAACTTTGTTCCACACCATTAACCGTATAACTAATTTTACAGTCATTTCCAAACTTTTTAATTGCCCTGCTTGCAGTGAAGTGAAAATCTTTGTTATATACCGTGAAAAGCAAGGAACAATACTGAGCCCTGCAGGATCCTACTGAAAACAGCTCTGCAATCTAAACAGCACCCATTGGTCATTACTGTACACTTTTCTTTCATTCACTGAGCTAATCATTGTTTCAGCTTGCCAATGAAAGAGTGGCTTCATACTTTTCTAAGCAGTATGTCACACTAATGTTGGACTATATCAACTGTGTTATCTTGATCCACTCTCTACTTCCTCAAATTACATAATCCCATTGGCCAGTTTCAAATTTTACGATACCTCAATGTTTTCCAATAATTTGCCTATCTGAATATCTTGCTGACTGTTCTGTAATTACTTAGTTTATCCCTTCCTCTTCTTTTAAACATGAGCAATCCTCGAGTACTGTGGCACTGTGCCTGTGGAGAGAGAGGACTGGAAAATGATGGTCAGGGATTTCACAATGTCCTTCCTTAGCTCAGTCACCTGTAAAAAGTTTCATCTGACCCTGGCAAATTATTAATTTTCAATGTTGTTACACTGCTTTAATTTTTTCTTATCCCTGACTATGTTCATCGCATTCCAAAAGAGCAACAATTGGCCGTGTTAGGTTTATCCTATTTCATGTAGCTGGTTTACCCATGTAATTTTTTGCATTATTGGGTAGAGCCATAGAGCTATACAGCACAGAAGAGCACTCTTCAGTCCAAACTCGTCCACACCGACCAGACATCCCAATCCAACCTAGTCCCATTTGCCAGCATTTGGCCCATATCCCTCTAAACCCTTCCTATTCATATACCATCCAGGTACCTTTTAAATGTTGTAATTGCACCCGCCTCAATCACTTCATCTGGTAACTTGTACCAAACAAACACCACCCTCTGCATGAAAATTTTACCCCTTGAGTTATTTTTAAATCTTTACCCTCTCACTTGAAACCTATGCCCCCTCGTTCTAGACTTAACCACCCTAGGAAAAAGACCTTGGTTAGTCACCCTATCTGTGCCCCTCATGATTTCATAAACCTCTATAAGGTTACCCCTCAGCCTTCAATGCTCCAGGGAGGAAAACTCCAGCCTATTCTGCCTCTCCCTATAACTCAAATACTTCAGCCGTGGTAACATTCTTGTAAATCTTTACTGCACCATCTCAAATTTAACATCATCCTTCCGATTGAAGGGTGACCAAAGTTGTACACACTATTTTAAAAGTGGCCTCACCAATGTCCTGTACAGCCACAACATAATGTCCCAACTAGAATATTCAATGCACTGACCAACAAAGGTAAGTGTGTCAAACACCTTCTTCACCATCCTGTCTACCTGTGACTCCACTTTCAAGGAACTATGCACCTGCACCCCAGGTCTCTTTGTTTGGCAACACTACCCAGTGCCCTACCATTAATTGTATAAGTCCTGCGTTGGTTTGCTTTACCAAATTGAAATGCCTCACAATTATCTAAATTAAACTCCATCTGCCAATCATTGGCCTATTGGCCCATCTGATCTTCTTCACTGTCCACTGCATCACTTATTTTAGTGTCACGTTAATAGCCATACCTCCTATATTTATGCAAATGATGAAAAGCAGTGGACCCACCACCGATCCTTAAGGCATACCACTGATCACAGGCCTCCAGTCCAAAAGTCAACGCTCCACCACCACCCTCTGACTTCAACCTTCAAACCAATTTTGTATCCAATTGGCTAGCTCCTCCAGGATCCCATGTGATCTAACCTTACTAATCAGTCTACTATGCAGAACCTTGTTGAATGCTTTGCTGAAGTCCATACAGACAATATCTACTGCTCTGCCTTCATCGATCTTCTTTGTCGCCTCTTCAGAAAACTCAATCAAGTTAGTGAGACACAATTTCCCATGCACAAAGCCATGTTGACTATCCCTAATCAGTCCTTGCCTTTACAAATGCATGTAAGTCCTGTCTTTCTGAATCCCTTCCAACAACTTACCCACCACTGACGTAAGGCTCTATTTTCCTTACAGCCTTTCATAAATAATGGCACAACAGTAGCCACTCTCCAGCCCTCTGGCACCTGACCCGTGGTTGTCGATGATACAAATATCTTAGCTCAGGGCCCAGCAAGCTCTTCCTTAGCTTCTCTCAAAGTTCTGGGAAACACCTGAGCAGGTCCTGGCGATTGTCTGTCTGTGTGGAGTTTGCACATTTTCCTCGAATCTACGTGGGTTTCCTCCGGGTGCTCTGGTTTCTTCCCACAGTCCAAAAATGTGCATGTTAGGTGGATTGGCCATGCTAATTTGCCCATCGTGTCCAGGGATGTGCAGACTAGGTGGATTAGCAATGGGAAATGCAGGGTTGCAGGGGTAGGGTAGCGGGATGGGCCTGGGTGGGGTGTTCTTTCGAGGGATGATGAAGACTTGATGGGCTGAATGGCCTGCTTCCATGCTGTTGGGATTCTCTGATTTATCTAGCTTTCTGTTTTAAGACTCCAGCATCTCCTCATCTGTGACATGGACACTTCTCAAGACATCACCGTTTATTTTCCCAAGCTCCCTAGCTTCTATGTCCTTCCCCATAGTAAATATTGACATGACATATTCATTTAGTATCTTGCCCATCTCCCATAGTTCCACACATAGACGGCCAAATTAATCTTTATGGGACCTTATTCTCTCCCTAGTTAGTCTTTTGCCCTTATTGTATTCATGGAATCCCTTTGGATTCTCCTTAACTCAATTTAGAGTCAGAGTTATACAGCACAGAAACAGACCCTTTAGTGCAACTCATCCACACCAACCAGATATCTTGAACTGGTCTTGTCCCATTTGCCAGCATTTGGTCCATGTCCCTGTAAACTCTTCCTAAACATGTACCCATATAGTTGCCTTTTAAATATTGTAATTGTACCCACCTCCACACCACCTCTGGCAACTCCTTTCATAAAGTTATCCTTCAGGTCCCTTCTTTACTTTTTCCCTCTCACCTGAAACCAAAGCTTTCTAGCTTGGGACTCCCTTGCTTTGAGAAAAAGACCTTGGCTATTCTCCCTGTCCATGCCCCTCGTGATTTCATAAACCTCTATAAAGTCACCCCCTCAGCCTCCAATATTCCAGGGAGAAAAGCCGCAGCCTATTCAGCCTTTCCCTATAGCCCATACCCTCCAATCCCAGCAACATCCTCCTCAATCTTTTCTGAACTCTTTCAAGTTTCACAACATCTTTCCTGTAGCAAGCAGACCAGAATTGAATGCAGTATTCTAAAACAGACCCAACCAATGTCCTACAGCCACAACTCATCCCAACTCCTATACTCATTGCACTGACCAATGAAGGCAAACATGCAAAATGCCTTCTTCGCTATCCTGTCTACTCGTGACTGCACTTTCAAGGAACTATGCCAGGGTTGGTGAATTGAAGAAGTCTCACAGGATTGTGGGACTCAAATGTAATTTTTTTGAGTTAAGGTACTAATTAATTGGGAATGTGTGTTATGAGGAAGATGCTAAAAGGCCTCAGGAGGATTAGACAGCGTTAGTGAATGGGCAAGAACATGGCAGATGGAATATAATGTGGAAAAATGCAGCCACTTTGGTGGCAAAAATAGATGTGCAAAGTTTTTCTTAAAATGGGCAGAAGTTGGAAAGAGTAAATGTACAAAAGGAGCCTAGGTATCCTTGACAATAAGACTGAAGGCTAACATACAGATGCAGCAAGCTGTAAGGAAGGTTAATGGAATGTTAGCCTTTATCACAAGAGAAGTTGAGTACAGGAGTAGTGAAGTCTTGCTTCAATTATGTAGCAGCTTGGTTAGACCACGCCCAAAAACCTATGTACTGTCTTAATCTCCTTTTCTCAGGAAAGATAGTATTGCTATAAAGGGAGTGCGACAAAGGTTAAACAGACTTGTTTGCGGGATGGCATGACTGTCCTATGAAGAGAAAGATTGGGCAAATTGGGCCTGTAATCTCTACAGTTTTAAAGAATAAGAAGTGATCTCATTGAAACTTAGAAAATACTTGTATTTGTAAGGGCAAATGCGGGTGAGATGTTTCCCTGAATAGGGAGTCCAGGACATAGGAATAGAGGAACATAGGAGTTAGGAGCAGGAGTAGGCATTTCGGCCCTTTGAGCCCACTCTTCCGTTTAACATGATCATAGCTGATCTTATCCTGGTCTCAGCTCCACTCTCTTGCCTGCTGCCCATAGCCTTCTATCCTGCTTTTCATGCGAAACATATCTATTTCTTCCTTGAATCTGTTGATTGATTCTGCCTCCACTGCACTCTGGGGCAGTGAGAGTTCCACAGATTCACAACCTTCTGAGAGAAAACCAGAGACACACTTTAGAAATAAGGGGGAGGCAACTGGGGTCGGAGGAGAAATTTTATTCAGAGCGTGGTGAATCCTTGGAACTCTCTACCACAGAGGGCTGTGGAAGCTCTGTCTTTGAATATGTTTAAGGTAGAAATTGTCAGGCCAAGCTGATACTGGGGATGACAGGACTATCGTATGAGTCATGATTGGTTGATTGGGCCTGTATTCACTAGGGTTTAAAAGAATGTGAGGTGATCCGAGTGAAACAGGGCTGGACAAGGTAGATGCACGCAGGTTCTTTTCCCTGGTTGAGGAGTCTAAAACTAGGGGATACAGTCTCAGGAAGTGGGGCCATTTAGAACTGACATAAGGATACATTTCTTCACTCAGAATTCACTACCATAGAAAGGTGTGGAGACAGAGTTACTGAATATATTCAAGATTGAGATTGATAAATTTTAAGATATGAGGCCTCAATAGGCATCGAGAGAATGCAGGAATATGGCGTTGAAATACAGGATAGGTCACCGTCAATGGCAGCGCAGGCTTGAAGGGCCGAATGGTCTGCTTTTGCTCCTTTCTGTGTTCTGCTTCTAATTACCAAAGCGATAAAAGGTTTTTGAGTTGGGGAAGGTAAAAGGAATTGACGTGTTTTAACCGCCATCATTGTATTGAATGGTTAGGCAGGCTGAATGGCTTCATCCTGTTGCTATGGTCCAGGTTTGCTACAGTTAATGGGCAGGAACATGTTGTCCTCCACAGTGTCTTCCTGACAGAGTTTTCAGTTCTCCAGGATCTAATAATTAATTCTCAGAACACTTCTGGGAGCTACTCGGGGGAAACGTGAACAAATCGAATGTAATTTCTGTGCGATACTTTGTTAATCAGTAAAATGCAATTGATAGCGATGGGAAAGAGGAAGCTGTTTGACTTACAAATCAAGAATTGTACAATTAGATAAGAAAGAAAGACAGTATTGGCTTTCCCATTGACTGAGGGACACACTGGTGAGCTGAGCATGGATATGTAAGTGGACCAATGGGAGGTGGGAGAGAGATGGGGAATCTGGTGTCTGGGCACAGGAAGGTGACTCCTTGTTGCTGGGTAGTTTATATCGGGTGTTCGCAATCATGGGACAGAGAGACCACTGGACTGGGACTGGGAATGTACGCAGTGTGACCCAACTACAAAGATTGAATTCTCTCCACCCACCGATTGTCACATAAACATGTAGCGACATGTCCCACAACAATGTGAGTACTTGAACATTCCAGTACACAGCATCATTTTACAATCCTTGCCATTGATCTATGTCTTAATAAAGGATTAATGACCTGCTTTCTTCACAATTAGTTGTTAACTCTTTCAATATTAATCCAAACTCAATGTACATTTGTCTAACACCTTTAACAAGCAGTTGTTTTATGGGAGCAATTTTAAAACAGGAATTGACACCGAGCCCCTAAAGGAAAGTTAGGTCAGGTGACCAAAAGCCCTGGGTCAGAGCTTTTTTTCTGTTCATTCATGAGACATGGCTGGGCCAGCAGTTATTGCCCATCCGATTTGCCCTTGAAAAGTTGGTGGTGAGGTTCCTTCTTGAACCACTGCAGTCCATGTGCTGTAGGTAGACGCTGAAGGAATGGAGTGGCTTGGAAGGGAATTTGCAGGTGGTGGTATTTCCATGTATCTGCTGTCCTTGGCTTTCTAGATGGAAGTGGTCGTGGGTTTGGAAGGTGCTGTCTAAGGACTTTTGATGGATTTCTGCAGTGCATGTTGTAGATGGTACACACTGCTGTTACTGAATGTCGGTGATGGAGGGCATGGGTGTCTGTCAATGCAGTGTCACTCAAGCTGGCTGCTTTGTCCTGAATGGTGTTGAGCTTCTTGTGTGTTATTGGAGTTTCACCCATCCAGATTAAGTGGTGGGTATTCCATCACACTCCTGATTTACAGACTCATAGACTTGCCAAAGTTATCTCATGTCCCCTTTTTGCCCTCATGATTTCCCTCTTAAGTATACCCCTACTGCCCTTATACTCCTCAAAGGATTCACTCAATCCCAGCTATCTGTACCTGACATATGTCTCTTTTTTTCTTGACTTGAATCTCACTTTCTCTGGTCATCCAGCATTCCTGACACCAACCAGCCTTGCCTTTCACAGATGCCAGTACAATACTTGCAACAAATGAGAATAAATACCAGCTTGTAGTGCAATCAAAACTATACCGAAAAGATAATTTTCCTTTTCCTCAATCATTGTTAAAACAGTTGTAACTTCTTTTATTTCATTGGTGTATGTTGGACCTTGCTGTGTGCAAACTGATTGCCAAGTTTCCCAGTAACTACTCTTCAGAAGAACTTTTTTTTTTAAAAGCAGTCTGTTTGGACATGTCATGGCACCTCCATAGACATCATATCCGTTGCTGTGATTTAAACCTTCTGTCACTATTACTGTGCCGTAATGAATGTAAAATTCTTTGGTTGGGAAAGACCGTAGATATAAATACTGTAGAGATACAGGTCTAAACTGCCTGATCAGTTTACATACCGAGGTACTAATATTGGAAAAAAAAACACTTACTACAATAACTTTAAATGCAGCAACTGTAAATAATCTAATCTCAGAAATTCCCCCCATCAAACATTTCTTTCCACCTCAGGTATATAAATCTAAACATTTAATTTCTGTCTCTTCCCAAGATACATAAGCTTTATAAACAGAATTGTTTATGTTAGATCAATTCATTCAGCTTCTGTCTTAACAAATCAAATCTCTCTTTTTTTTGACTATAATTTCTTGTTTTCTACAAATCCTGCATCTATACCCACTTCCTATCTACCAAGCCCCTGATTTATGCTGTAAGGTTTTTGTTGCTTGTTTTTCCACATTGTTACATTTTTCTGTTCTGTATTGACGTGTCTACATTCTAATCAAAACTGCTTTTGTAAATTTGTCATCAGAAATAATATGTTTCCTGCCAGTGATGGTGCTGTATATGTCCCAGCTTCTGGGCCTCTACTTGAATGTTTTGCTGACTATTCTGTAATTACTTAGTTTATCCCTTCCTGTTCTTTTAATCAATAGTAAGGGGCAGCACGGTGGCTCAGTGGTTAGCACTGCTGCCTCACAGCGCCAGGGACCAGGTTCAATTCCACCCTCGGGCAACTGTCTGTGTGGAGTTTGCACATTCTCCCCGTGTCTGCGTGAGTTTCCTCTGGGTGCTCTGGTTTCCTCCCACAGTCCAAAGGTGTGCAGGCTAGGTGGGTTATAGGGGGATGGGTCAGGGTGGGATGCTCCTAGGGTTGGTGTGGACTTGTTGGGCTGAAGGGATTCCACAGTGTAGGGATTCTATGAAGTATAACATGAGGAAATCCTTGAGTACTGTGGGATATGCCTCTGGAGGATTGGAAAATGATGGTCAGAAGTTTCACAATGCCCTTTGTTCAGTAGCCTGTGATAACTTTCATCTGCGCCTGGCAAATTATTAATTGTCAATGTTGCTACACTCTGTTTATTATTTTTGTTCCCACTAAGTTCATCTCATCCCAATAGAGCAACAATGGACCATATTAAATTTATCCTATTTCATGTAGCTCAGAGGTACTTATGTAATTTTGTACATTATTGAGTAGATCCTATTGCAGTACTTGTATTGGAGTATTTAGGGATGTAGCTACTTCTCATGTGCAGACCATGAGTCCCAATGCAGGAATGTTATTGGGACTAGTTGCATTTGCTGCCTACAGCGCATCCTATTGCTCCTAAACTTCACTTGGAATAAATCAAGTTGGCATTGATAGTTACATTGAGGACCTTGGGAGCAGGCCATTTTGGAATGTCCACTTGACACTTTGAGTTAATGTCATTTGTAAATACTTCAACAATAGTATTCTGCAGTATTTATTTAGTACTGAAGTACCAACATTTAATTTTTCCTGTCTAGTTTTGATCATACTACAAGCTGGTATTATTCTCATTTGTTGTTTAACCTTCCCCATCCCCCAGGTTGATAATTGGTGAAATCGATTCCTTAGACAATTATTTCAGTTGATCAACACACATTTGGAATTAATAAATGATCAAAATGATGAGTAGGAGCTCCTGAGAATATTTAGACATCGGGATGTAATTTTCCCAACCCCTGAAAGATGTGGACCTTGGTTAGAAAGTTGGAAAGCGTGGACCTTCTTGAAAATGAAAAGTCGAGATTCTCACTAGTGACTGGCATGAGGCCTACGTGCATGGATTACCACTCATTAACAGCCTCATTATTATTTCATCTCTCCAAATGAATATGCAACTTCCCATTCTCCCAACTGCTGGATAGAAACAGGATGCAGAGAATTACCGACATGAAATCCAGGCAGGTACCACCAGCTGTCTTCCCAGACTCTCAGACTTGTTGTGCTGGATCCACAGGGCTGATCATGGGCTACCAACCCGCACCACCCCCACCCCTCCACCCCCTTTTCAGGCTGTAGAAGTATGACCCCTCACTGTAGCCACCCCTAGTGGCTGAATGACCATATCCAGGCCCCTGGCCTGATATCAGAGGCTGCCCTTGGCTTAATTGTACTAGGACCATCCTGCCTGAAGGCCGTCATGCTCGACCTGACTGAGGACCAGAACTCCAGCTCACCGTTTGCTCCTGCGAACCTCCATCTTAGACACCTGGCACCAGCGCCTCAGAGCACACTCCTTGTGCAGCGATCATACAAGCTCCATGACCACAGACATCGGCATAGAATACGTTCCAGCCTCACCACATCATCATGGCACATGGAGTATGATTTTGCACTTCAACACTGCCCTTTTGGAGTGTACCAGTACCTCTCATTGCAGTGCTTTTGTACGCAAGGACAGGCACCCTGCTCACGGTTTTGACCTGGTGCATTTTTAAGAAGCTTCCTAGCTTCCTCGCTCCCTTAACGCTCTCTGGATTTGTGCCTACACACCAACACTGCCTTGCCTTTTTGCACTTTGTCACCACAGCCTCATATTTCACAGTACCTTTTGTCTTGCTATGCCGCTTAATGCAAACAGAAAGCCGATAGCTTGTCGTGGTTGTCAGTAGTGATCAGTGAAGGGGAGTAGATGTGTTGTTGTGCAGCATGTCAATCTCACACATGTACCACATGTCTGCCACATACGCAGTGAACAGACTGCATGAGCATCAAGCAAATGGCCATGTCTCAAGTCTAAAGGAGCTCTGGTCCTCAGTCAGGTCGAGCATGACGGCCTTCAGGCAGGATGGTTCTAGCACAATTAAGCCAAGGGCAGCCTCTGATATCAGGCCAGGGGCCTAGATATGGTCATTCAGCCACTAGGGGTGGCTACAGTGAGGGGTCATACTTCTACAGCCTGAAAAGGGGGTGGAGGGGTGGGGGGTGCGGGTTGGTAGCCCATGGTCAGCCCTGTGGATCCAGCACAACAAGTCTGAGAGTCTGAAAAGACAGTTGGGAAGCTGTACAGATATCTGACAGAAATCTGCCTGTATGATGTTATTGTTGGTTTTCATTCAACTGAGCATATGTAATAAAAGCAAAAATGCTGGAAACTCTCAGTAGGTCAGGCAAAATTTGTACAGAGGAGAAGGTCATGTCAGTGTTTTAGGTCAGTGATCTTTCAGCATAAAACTGAAGTGTTAACCCTATCTTCCTCTTTCTACTGGCATTGCCTGATTGGCTGAGTGTTTCTAGCAGTTTCTGTTTTTATCTGTGCTATGTTGCATTATGAACATCTGGAGGCCATCATTTTGGATCCCTGCTTTGAACTCTGTTCTCTGGTTACAGGCTCCAGCCGATTGTGTCTGTGAGAGAACCAAAATTTTGTTTCATCTCAAACTAAGTCCATCAGCCGTTGCTGAGTTCCAGTTCTGCAATATTGCCTGCCTCTGCCCCTCCCTCTTTCTTATCACCACTGTAATTTAGCCGTGCATTAATCATCCATATGCATGGTTTTATCCATTCCACTCCTCCTGGCCTCCCATCCACCACATTAATTCCCAGTTGCTACTTCTGACCTCCTTGCTCTCGTTTGTGTGACTTGCTCTGTTAGCTCCCATTGGTGACAGAATTTCAGTCTCATTGGGTTCTTCTTGCTGGTGTTTCTCTGATAAACCCTTTCCTATTACAGTGGACCAGAGAGAGAGTGCTGTACAACTGGAGATCCAAACACCAGATGACAAGTTAAACTGAGGCCTTCTCTTCCATATTAGATGTGCATTACATATTCTGAGACATCACTTGAGGTGCTGGGGAGTTATTCCTCACATTTGACAAACATTTAATCCTCAACCATTATCGTTAAAACAATTGTGACTTCTTTTATCTCATTGCTGTTTGTTGCTGTGTGGAAATTGGTTGCCAGGTTTCCCACTAACGACTGTTTAGAAAAACCTTTTTTTCAGCAATCTATTATGGTGTCTCCGTAGCCATCACATCCATAGATACGACTTGAGTCTTTTGTCACTATGACTGCGCCATAATGGATGTGAAATTCTTTGGTTGGGAAAGACAGTAGATATAAATACTGTAGAGATACAGGTCCAAACTGCCTGATTAGTTTACATACTGAGGTGCTGATATTGAAAAATAGGAGTCTTTTTAATAATAATTTTTAAATATAGCAACTGTCAACAATCTAATCTCAGAAATTCCCCCCATCACACATTTCTTTCCACCTCAGCTATATAAGCCTAAACATTTAATTTCTGTCTCATCCCAAGGTACATAAGCTTTATAAACAGAATTGTTCTATTAGATCAATTGATTCAGATTCTGTCCTACCAAATCAATTCTCTCTTATGTTGACTCTTCCTTGTTGTTTTCTACAAATCTTGGATCTCTACCCACTTCCTGTCTACCAAGTTCTTTTTTCTGCTGCAAGGTTTTTGTTACTTGCTTTTTATTTTGTTACTTTTTTCTGTTATGTACTGACATGTTTCTAATCAAAACAACTTTTGTAAATTTGTCATTGGAAGTAATATGCTTTGTGCCAGTGATTGTGCTGTAGGTCTGATGCAATGTATCTCAGTTTTTTGATCTGTACTGTAGAGTTCGCTCACCAACTAACCCTGCTTCCCAAATTGCTGTAAATTATTGTATTGATTACAAGTAATCTGTATTAAAAAGGTTAAAGAGAACAATTTTAAAATTGCAAGCGTGAAAAGTAACCTCAACAAGATATTATGTTACTGTTGCCTCTCACTGTTTTCATTCAGTTCAACCATATTTCCAGGGTACATACTAATTTAAAATTCTGTAGAGCAGGGGTGCCATTTACATGATAAATTTCATCAGCAAGGATTTAGAGAAAAGCACACTTAAGAACTGCAAACGCATTCTTACTTTTATCTGAGTGAACTGTTTAAAATATCTGGATCTGCTAAGTGTTGTGTTGGTATTTTAGATTTTGATTTAACTTGCCTTGGCACGTACTACTTCTGTAATAAGATTGATTAGTAGTTTCGGCATCAAGTATTTGATCTGTTCAGGTTAGGATTCTCACCCTGCTTTTAGTGGTTAGGAGTGTATGTTGAGGAAAATTGTTGGTTGTGGGGGATTTTGGGGGAAACCCATTCCATTTTTGGTGTGTGCACCAGTGGTACAAGGGTAGATTTTTGAACCTGAACACACTATTCCCAATCACTCCAACTGAGATTCAGTTCAGAGGTGCGTTGTTTCCAATGGAAACTACCTTTTTTCAGTGAATTTAGATAGAGATTAGATAGAAGATGTTTCTTATTAATGTTTTTTGTCATAGCACTTTGTATTGCATTATCCACCAATTAAGAATCATGTTATATATAATTTATTATTTAAATGTTTTTGAATAGCTCTCTTAAATGTTATTCCAATCCCTCCCTTGCCTCAGGACTCAAAATAGATGAATTTTGATTCTACACTGCGTGCCAGCCGCCTTTAAATAAATTACTAGTTAAAGAAAAATAAAGTCTATCAGAATCTAGAAAAAAGCACACAATGTCAAGTATTTCATTTTTTGATTGATGACCTATTTTAACAGGAGATGGATGTGGTCACACGCTGTTAGGTCCTGACAGTGGGACGTTAACATCAAGGAATTATCCTGGAACCTACCCAAACCATACCTCTTGTGAGTGGCAAATCCAAGTGCCTGAAGGAAAGAACATTTTTGTCAAATTTGGAGACCTAGATTTGCAGTGTACCTCTGATTACCTCAAAATCTTCAAAAAAACATCTTCATCAATAACTGAACATGGTGAGTTTATGACTGTAATTGTTCAAATTCAGTAAATGACAAGTCTGTCCTGAAGTGGTTGGTTCAAATGAAGTATTAATTGACTTCACTGAAGAAAAATTACTCACAAGTTAAGACTGGAGTGTGTTCACAGAAATGGAATGAAGACTTCAGTGGGTTTTCATTTTTATTCGTTCATTGTTTATGTAAACTATGTTTTAAAGTAGAGATGTCTGCACCCGGGTGAATCTGGACCCGGGTGAATATTGTTGGAGTTTATTCTTTTCACCCATGCTTCCTCACGTTCACTGCAAGAGCTTCCAGCAGCCAAGCAAATCATTTATGAGCCAAAACCTGTGTTTTTTAAATTCAGTTTTGTAAGTAAGTTAGCATGCACAAGTTCAACTGTTAGTATCTAACTGTGATGTGTCAGGCATTGGAAACATCTGTTGATTTCCACCACATTTTTGCATCACCCTCATTAGTGGAGAATAACATGTCGTTGGTCAATCAATTCAATTAAAATTACTTAGTTAAATTTAATCATGGATGAAAAATCCAAAAGCGGAATATTTAGTATGATGATCAACTGTGTGCAATACTAATCCAATCACCTTGTAGTTCCTTTTAGTCCTCGGTTTTATGTTCCTGATGGCACATATAATGGTAAAACAAATAGGAAACTGAAGATCTAGGAAACTTTCAGTTATAGAGCATTTTTTCTCCTGAATATCAAGACGTTTCTTCTCAATAACCAAGAAATCAAAACATTAAACATTTTCTAAAAATAAATGCTTAATGTGGACAAAAGTGTGGACTGAGACACTCAGACAGCTAACAGTTTAATGCCTGACTGCAATAAGGAAACCCAACTCGATCGGTCTGGTTAGAATGGAATCTGCATATGAAATGCCCCTTGTTCTTCTAAATATCTATGGTGCAATTAATCTGGGTTTTAAGGTGGCTGTGACTGTGTATCCCAAACTCACCTCTGGCAGTAACTCAAGTTTACGTGAAATAAAACATCTGTTTTCAATGGAATTATGACTGAAGTCCATTTGATCCCATGATGAGATTCATGCACACTTTTAACTGCTGGCTATTTGCCTGACAAAGATAGCTTGACTAATCTCACAGTATTTTGTGCTTGACTACTTTCCAATTTATTGTAACAGAATGAAGCTTGTGACACCCAGTAGTTTATATTTTACATTATTAAACCATTTAGAAAATCGATTTCATATTTGGTCCTGCGGCAAATATATTAATTTCATCTGTATTTACTTTTCAGATCTCCTTTTAATGGAGTATTATTGTCAGTGTGAAAAACAGTCATTGGTCCAGGAGCTTCATGCTGGTGCTTACGCTCCACATAAGCTTCTTCCCAGCCTTCCTAAATCCATCAAGGTGTCCTTTTGTTCCTTTTTGTCTCACATGCTTTTCTAATTTATCCTTAAATACCATCGATGCTATTCACCTTGACCACTCTTTGTGGTTGAAAGTTGCACATTTTAACCACTGTCTGTGTAAAATGTATATCCTGAATTCCAGTCTGTACATAGTTGGGGAATGGAACTACCCTGAAAGATACACTGTGGACTCATTGGAAGTCCTGACTTGCTGCCCATATGATAATTATCTGGGAAATTCAAATTTCCAATGGGCAATTACCTGGAATATGGAACCTTCCAAAAAATCCCAATTCCAAATTAACAGTCAGAGTTATCCAGTTACCCAGGAAAAGATGGTGGAATTATAAAATCTGTGCTGATTCCTGAATAACTCTGCAAAATTGACTACCCTTCTCCTCCTCATTTACTCCGACCTTCCTGCTGCTCGTCTCCCTGCGCTCCCCACCCTAACCTGTACCACCCTCTCCGTTCACCCACTTACCTTCCAACTTACCCATCTGACACCCTCACTTACCCCCACATCTGTCACCCTATCCCGTCACCAATGTACCTGCCCCTTACCTCCTCGTCCATTTGCCACCTTTCATCCTTGTCCATCTGGCAAACAATCCTCTTATCCACCAGGCACCAACTTTACTTGTACACTGACCTACTCCCAGTAGTTTTGTAGCTCAGTGTCTTTGGGACACTTGAACAGTGTTTACTCACTGTAACATGGCAGTTACTGCTGTAAAAAGGCATAGCTGCACCTGTGATTCACTCCAATGTTGCATGTATGGCTTGCTGCACTGAGTCTGTTGATGGGTGGATTGTGCATTGGAGGTTAGGCACAAAGAATTTGGAGAAAGTTGCAGTTCCTCATGCCCTTTCTCCATCTTCTTCCTCAATAACCACCTGTATTTTGCAGCCAGTCAGACACTGCAGAGAACTTGACTGCATTTCAGTGAGTTATTGAATCACCAAAGTGAGGATTTCTTCCATCTTGTGCAAACAAGGCTATTTATTGAAGAAGGGTCTAGACCCGAAACGTCAGCTTTCCTGCTCCTCTGATGCTGCTTGGCCTGCTGTGTTCATCCAGCTCTACACCTTGTTGTCTCTATTTATTAGGGGAATGTTATATCCAAACCCAAAACAGGTAAACTGCTAGATTGGTCTGCATATGAATGGGCACAGTTCTTTAATAGAGAACAGTGCTGAAAAGTGGAAAAGTGATTTATTTTACTACTTTTCTAGGTTTGCAGCTACATTTGACTTAGTACTTTTTAAATTATTCGTCAGTCAGTCAGTATATAAATTTAAGGAAACACATAGCTTTCTCTTTCCACCCAAAACATGCTCTTTTCATATTCATGCTTTGACATGTATTCTCTATTAAAGCTAGACTGGTCTTGATTTTACAAATTTTTCTCAAATTAAAGTAAATTTATTCATACCGCTTTTCAGCCTACTAGAGAAAAAGTGATTGTGGTTTAAAGTGGAATTGAACCAAGTCAAATGTATCCAACCGTGTTTAATGAACAGTGATGTATGACTCAGTCAGACTCTGTGCATGTCAAAATGAGCATTTGGCATATTGACCTGATACTTTCCACCCATTTCAATTTGATAATTAACTGCTATTTGCTTGTACCCAACCCCCACCTCCCATTAGACAGTGAACAATTTGAGCCAACAGGCCTGGGTGTTTTTTTTTGCTGGTCACCCTGCAGTTAGTTGTCTGCCTTTTGAAGCAAATGAGTGGAAAACTATGAAATGGATATGTCCAAAGCTGATATAAGAGCAAAGTACTGTAATTTCTTCAAATTGAAAACCACAACCTGGAAGTACTGAACAGATCTGGCAACATCTAGGAGAGAGAAACCGAGCTAATCTTTCAGGTTGTTGACCTTTTGTCTGCCTTGCATTTTTTTTTCAGTACGTTCATTCTTGCACTGTGGATGCTGTTAGCAAGGGTGGCATGTATTGTCCACCCATATTTCCCCTGAGAGGGTGGTGTGGACTTTCAGAGATCAAGTCAAAAGTTAAGGAGATTAGTGAGGGACTAAATTCATGTATAGATCTTCTGCTTCAAACTTCCCCCTGGTTTGCTGAACTATTTTCGGTCCCCCCAAACCCCCCTCCCTCTCTCTGTGTCTCTCCCCCCTCAGGCTCTCTCCTCGGTAACTTTGTATCACATCCTCACTCACTCAGTCACTCACACATACACTCTGTCTCTCTCTCCCCTTTTTTTAGCCCAACCCCTACCCCCCAAAAGCGCCTTTCAAGGAGTGATGTTGTATGATGTACTATGACGAGCGTATTACCTGAATCCTCTCTATCTGGTACCCTCACCCCACATTCTAGTCTCTGTTTTTTATTTGCACCAATCTTAGACATTGAAAGCATGGAAAAAAAACTATGAATGAAGTTGCTTATTGTGTTGCTTTTTGACTGACCCAGTAGGAATTACATCGGAACAGCTTTGGTGAATTGCTGTTTAATTTCTCTTACTGTGGTGGGAAACAGTGTTTGATGTCTCCTTGGCACACCAAAGATTTGCAAATCCCATATAGAGATTTTTGTGTTAAACAATATTCTATTTATTGTGGCATAATGTATCTTGGTAGCACGATATCTGATAATGACAGCAAGTCCTTTCTCTGCTTGATGGATGTGCTGGAGTGCCTGTTCCCTGATGGTAGACTTTTGTCTATATGTCATAGTGATGATTTGCTAGAAAGCTGTAGAAATTAGATGCTTTGGGGAATAAATGGTTCTAGATCGTTGTCTTGCTGCACTATTTTCCAACATTGGTGAGGGATGTAGTGTTTAAAAGGAAGGAAGAAAAACTTTAGTACTTTATCATAGCAGAGAAAGGTCTCAAAGTGCTTTGCATAAATTGCTTTGTTTGGAGTGATGTCAGTGACTGTAATGCCGACATGGAAGCCCCACAGAATCTGCTAGACAGCAATCAGATGAATGACCAGTTAATCTGCTTTGGTGATTGGGCAGGATATCAGAGAAATTCTCTGAATTTAATTGAACTCTGAAATAAGCTTCCAACCATATTTGTACCATCACTAAAGTAATCTCGCTACCTCTAGTATCACCTGAATTTGTCTCTTTCAGCTCTCTGCTGGAACCCCACTTCTTTGTTACCGCTAGACTTCATTTATTCCTAAATACTTCTGTTGGGTTGCCAACAATCAATCCTTCATGAACTTTCACTCTTCCAAACATCTGCCTGAGTCTAAACTTATTGCAATTCCCTTTTCCCTGGCATCCCATCCTCACTGACCTACATTCACTCTCAGTCAAGCAACATCTTGATTTAAGAAAAAGCTCATCCTTGTTTTCAAATTCCCCCTTGACTAGGCCATTCCTTATCTCTGCAATCTCATCCAGCATCTCAGTTCTCCAACAGCACCTTCTAAACCTATAAACTCTACCACCTACAAGTCCAAGATCAGCAGTTGCATGAAAACAACACCACATGCAAGTTTTTCTCCAAGCCACTTACCATCCTGACATGGAAATACATCACCATTCCTTCACTGCTGCTGGGTCAAAATCCTGACCTCCATTCCTTATAGACCTGTGGGTGTCCCTGTACCCCATATACAGCAGGAGTTCAAGAAGACAGCTTAACATCACCACCTTCTGGGCAATTAGAAATGGGCAATAAATGCAGGCCTGGCCGGTATTGTCTGCATCTGATAAAAGGCCCTCCCAGGTAACTGCACTCATCTAATTCTGATTTCGTGCATCAATTATAGTTGCTCCATATTATTGGCTGTGACTTCAGTTGCCTGCTCATCTCACTGCTTTGCTTTCTCACTTTAAGATTCTCCATAAAACCTATCCGTTTGACCAAGCCTTTGGTCATCATGAGGGGCATGGGTAGGGTGAACAGCCAAGGTCATTTCCCAAGGGTAGGGCGGGGTTCCAAAACTTGAGGGCATATGTCTAAGGTGAGAGGGGAATGATTTAAAAGGGACCTAAGGCGCAACTTTTCCATGCAGTGGGTGGTGCGTGTATGGAACGAGCTGCCAGAGGAAGTGGTGAAGGCTGGTACAATTACAACATTTAAAAGGCATCTGGATGGGCAGGTGAATAGGAAGAGTTTAGAGGGATTTATGCCAAATGGGACTAGATTAATTTCGGATTTCTTGGACTGAAGGGACTGTTTCTGTGCTGTACAACTTTATAACTTTATCTGAGATCTAGACGGGTAGATTTGCTTCCCTGAAGGAAAATAGTGAATTAGTTAGGATTTCACTAGGAATCTGATGGCTTCATGATTAATTTTACTGAAGATTGCTGTTAATTTCAAAATGCAGGTTCTCCAAATTACCATATTATTCCAGTGCCCAAATCAATACCATGCCCTTGTCACTGGACCATGTTATCATGCTTGTCTGCTCTAATACCAGTTCCTGTGGGAAACTCTTTGTTGTATGTAGTCTTATTGAACACAGTGTGGTGTTGGAGGAACACAGCAGGCCAGGCAGCATCAGAGCAGCAGGAAAGTTGACATTTCGGGTCAGGACTCTTCAGAAAATATTCTGCCCTCCATCCTATTACAGGTTTGTCCCTTTTTTAAAAAACCCTTCTTCCAATCCTCCACCTGTTAACTCACTCAAACCCATTAAGTTTCATACTTTATAAAAACCAAAAGAACTGCGGATGCTGTAAATCAGGAACAAAAACAAAGTTGCTGGAAAAGCTCAGCAGGTCTGGCAGCATCTGTGAAGGAGAAAACAGAGTTAACGTTTCGGGTCCGGTGATCCTTCCTCCGAACTCGGAAGTTTCATACTTTTCTCAGTTTTGATGAAAGGCCATCAACAGGAAGTGTTAATTCTCATCACCAATGTTGCCCGACCTGTTGAGTACTTAGCACGTTTTCTGATTCTGTTTTAGATTTTCAGCATCTGCAATATTTTGCTTACGTAATGTAGTTTGTTGTTATTTTACTTGTTGGCTAAGCATTTATTCTTGGCTTAACTGTAAAGATCAGCTGTTCTTTCAATGATCAATAATGGCAAAAGTAGTTTCTCACATTAGCACCAGGAACTAAGGCATTAGATTCTATTTTGTACAAACAGTGAGAAGGAATGAGGAAGAGTCTGAGCTGGATATTACTTTGGAACCAGTTTGAGGTTGCATTCCTTACGCATCCCTCACGCATCCAAATTTCTTGTCACACGATGCCAAATAACTATGAATTACATAATTATTGGTTTAAAATGTATTGTACAGCCCTATCCAAAACAAAAATCCAGTTTCAAATTGCCTATCGGCTGTACCTTCATTCGAATTTGTTGAATGTGGTCAGTGGTCTACAGAAGGAAAACAGTAGTGAAAAGATGTGTGAGCAACCTTTAGTTCCTCTCTCCTTATCTTCTGTTTGCAACATTTAATTAATTTACTATCGCACCTTCTCAAGGGCAATGAGGGGCAGGTAATATCTACATAAAATTAATTATTAATGTTCCACAGTTCTTTCAAATGCATCTTTATGCACTTACAGAGCTGGCCTTGTGAAATTAGGATGCTCTTTCCAAATACACCTTACTCCAAATGCAAGACTGCATGTTAAATATTCCTGGGTATAAATTGTTCAGGAAAGATGTTAAAGGAATGAAAGGAGAGGAGGGGTAGCTGTAATAGTTAAGGAGAACATTAGGGTGCTGGATAAGAAAGATGTCTCAGCAGGTCCAAAGACAGTACCAAATTGGTACTATCTAAGGAATAAAAAGGATGCAATTACACTGTTTGGTGTAGTCTATAGACCACCACCTGGTGGAAAAGATGTAGAGGAACAAACCTGTAAGGGAATTACAGAAAAATGTCAACTTTATAGAGTATTTATAAAGGCGGTCTTGAATTACCCAAATCTAGACTGGGATGCTAATAATGTAAAGGGCAGTGAGGAGCAAGTGTTCCAGTCCAACAAGAAATAATACATTGCGGAGCTTGATCCTTGGAAATGAGGTAGGCCAAGTGGATCAAGTATCTGGAAGAACATTTCGAAGATAGTAACCATTGTATTAAAAGCTTTAGGATGGTGACGGAGAATGACATGCAACAATCCAGAGTAAAAAAAAAGTCAATTGGCAGAGAGCTGACTTTAATCAGGCAAAAGGTTGGCAGGAAAAACTGCAACTGAATAATTGGCTACCTTCAAAAAGCAAATGGTTCAGATACAGTGAAATATATTCCCTCTAATAGAAAAACAAATCCAGAATTCCCTGGATGACAAAGGAGGTAGAAATTAACATGAGAAAGAAACTGTTTGCTAATTACAGGTGTAAGGCTGAAAATACAATTGATAATCAACAGGAATATGGAAGGTTTAGGGAGGAGGTGAAAAAGCAAATAAGCGAAGCAAAGACGAGTTATGAGAGAAAACTAGAAGCTAACATAAAGAGAAATGCCATCATCATTTCTCGGAATACAAACAATAAGAGTAGTTTAAGGAGAAGTAGAGACAATCAGATACTGACAAGGGGAACAAAAGCAGAAATAGCTGGAGAAACTTAGCGGGTCTGGCAGCATCTGTGGAGAGAAAGAAGAGTCAACGTTTCTGGTCCAGTGACCCTTCTTCAGGACCAAAAAGGAGATTAGCACATGGAGGTAGGGGCCACAGCTCAGGTGTAAAATGAATATTTTGCATCTGTCTCCACAAAAAAGGAGGATGCTACCCAGGCCATGGTGGCAGAGGAGGTTCAAAATTAATAAGGAAGATTTCTTGGATGGATTGTTGATACTTAAAAGCTGACAAGGCACCGTTATTGGATACGATGCATTTGAACGAAGTGAGGGTAAAAATTTTGGAGTCACTGGCCATAATCTTTCAGTCTTCCCTGCACCAGAAGGAGGAGCCAGAAGGAGGATGGAAAACATGTTGTCCTTCTTCAAAAAAAAGTTGTAAGGATAATTCCATCAATTACAGGCTATTCATAGAATCCCCAAAGTACAGAAAGAGACCGTTCGGCCCATCGGGTCTGCATCGGCCCTCCACAGAGCATCCCAATCAGACCCAGCCAGCATGCTGGGCCAATTCCAAAGTAACAAAACTTAGAAGAATTGTAAATTGTGAAGTGGTCAGTACGGAGCTTCAAAGGACATTGACAGGTTGGTGGACTTGTGTTTCTGCCCCCTTTACAAACATTGATTCATATTGGAAGGATGATATCTATTGATACTTATTGTTGTGTTGTGATTGATAACAACCTGCCGACCATTGTTGTCTAGGCTCACACAGAAGTGATAACCTCTTGTGTCAGTTGGTCAGCTGGCAGCGGAGGCATCATGTACCAGCAACTTTCAATCCCTTCAAGGAGTTAACCTATCCTTCTGCTATTTTCAAAATCTCACTTTTGGAACATCATGGAAAAATAGGTTATGTAATCATAGAATCCCTACAGTGTGGAAGCAGGCCCTTTGGCCCAACAAGCCCACACCAACTCTCAGAGAATCCCAACCAGACCTGTCCCCCTATAACCCATGTAATCTACACATCCGTGAACACTATGGGCAATTTAGCATGGCCAGCCCAACTAACCTGCACATCTTTGGACTGTGGGAGGAAACTGGAGCAAACCCACGTAGGCACAGGGAGAATGTGCAAACTCCACAGAGACAGTCACCCGAGGTTGGAATTGAACCCAGGTCCCTGGCGCTATGAGGCGGCAGTGCTAATCACTGAAACACCGTGCCGCCCCAAATTATTGAATTCAATTTCCACTATCTGCCATGGATGGGATTTGAACTCAGGTCCCCAGAACATTACCTGGCTCTCTGCATTAACAATCCGGCGATAATACTTCCAGGCCATTGCCTCCCTATAGTAATTGAAAATTTGGTGTTAGAGATTAATCTACTCATGTTTCCCAAATGATCTTTGCAGTGCAATAATTGTGGCCCAAATGGTGCAGTGGTAGTGTTCTAACTCCTGAGCTAGGAGATCAGGGTTCAAGTCCTACTGCTCCAGAAATGTGTTGTAACACCCCTGGAATGTCAGAGGCTGGGGAGGTGGGGTGACCTTATAGAGGTTTATAAAGTTATGAGGGACAGGGTGAATAGCCAAGGTGTCTTTTTCCCAGGGTAGGAGAATCCAAAACTGGAGGGCATAGTTTTTTAAGGTGAGAGGGGAAAGATTTACAAGGGTTCTAAGGAGCAATTTCTTCACTCAGAGGGTGATACGTGTATAGAATGAGGTGCCAGAGGAAGTGGTGGAGACTGGTACAATTCCAACATTTAAAAGGCATCTGGATGGGTACGTGAATAGGAAGGGTTTAGAGGCATATGGACCAAATGCTGGCAAATGGGACTACATTAATGTGGTTGGCGTGGATGAGTTGGACTGTGGGTTTGTTTCTGTGCTGTACAACTCCTTGACTCCAGTAGGTTGTTTTATGTTTTCTAAACAAACAATAAATCAAAAGATAGCAAGGCCGTGATGATCCATTGAACAGTGTTTAAACCTCATGCTAGCACTTTGAACAGAACACCACTCATCTATTTGAAGTGCTATTCACCACTTTGTTGAACACCTGAAACACCTATTGTACTAAACTGTCAATGAAGTTTGAGAAATTTTGACATGTCGTATTTCAGGAAGCATTTGGGTATGATTCATGCTGAAAGCTAGAAAGATTTAATCCCCTGCCTGCAGTTCGCTCTGGAGGCAGAGAGGGGGAAGAAGATAATGAATGTGTAGACAAGCCTGGTGGACTGATCATTCCGATCTAATGAGGTGGTTAAATGAGTGGGACAGAGTGATGATGTTAAGTTGTTCCTGTGTATCATACACAAATCTTTCTGAAAATGGGTCTTTATGTTCAGGGAACTAACGGTAGGTACTACTGAAGAGTGCAAGTTACTGCTGATTTCTGTTGCTTACTCGTGAGGAAGAAGAATGCTGCATCAAGTTCTGTTGTGGTAAGATTTACTTTAGATGTTTATCAGTTCACTCATAATAAACATAATAACCAGTTCACTCGTCAGTTCATAATAAACAATCATTGTTTCATCTTGACTTTTGAATGATTAATAAGAGACTCAAGAAAAATGAATAGGAAAGCTTGCATTTACAAAGCAATGACCTCCAGTTGGGTCAAATTGCTTTACAGTTCATGGCATACCTTTAAAATGTAGTCACTATTGTATTGTTCGCAAATTCCGCTAAAATGGTAGTGCAGCAGGATGCTCCAGCCGGAGCTCCTCCGCTACACCCGTCATTTTCTACTTTTTCTTTTTCTCTCCCTTTCTCCTCCCTTCTCATGGCCTTGGACTCCCAGCCCTGCCCTCTGAAGTGGGGTCGGCGGAGATGCCTGAGACTGGAGCAAGACGCCAGCAGCCTGGTGCAGGAGCAGGGATAGCGGCCCAGTACGGAGTGTGATGGCAGCCAGTGGTCAGACTATGTGGAGGCCCCCTGCAGACAGCCTTTGGAGAGAGACTGTGATGGTTGTCTTTTTAACTGGTTGTTTTTTTGTCCAACCTACGGTTATACTGTGTATAGCTGTCATGTAACTTTTCTCTTCAATTCTCTATTCTGTATCTAAGGATTGTGCCTAGGTACCTACTGCAAGTGACAACTTATGAACTTTTCACTGTACTGATTTAAGTACATGTTGCAATAAAGCTAATTCAGTTCAATTCAGTGATCAGTTTGCACGTAGCAGGATGCCACAAACAGTATTGAGGAAATTATATGTTTTTGGTAGTGATTGAGGGATAAATATTGGTGAGGTAATCAGCCTGAATATCCTTAGTCTATGAAATGTTGTCTTGACATCTTTTAATGTTCCGTCCGAATGATGCCGCCCTTGACAGTGCCCCTTTGAGGAGGGAGGACAAACACAGCTGTGCTCCATGGATGGAGATGTTTGGGTCTCGGGTCACAATCACAGAGGTCTACAACACTAAAAGCCCATCAAGTCCATGCCAGTCAAAAACTACCCCACAAGTACAAAGAGGGCTTTCTCTGGCATTAGTTGCATATTTATTCCAAAGTGATGGAGCTCCTAGAGATATTGTAGATTGCACAATGGAGGAATCTATGTAGCAATCTTGGTTGGCAAAGTCTGAGTTTAAGCGTGCGTGCTCTTCCCTTGAGAGAGTGACCAACCTCATGGAAAGTCAAATGAAGCACCACTCTGATGTAGATGCAGGAGCATCTGACTGAAATGCACTGATAGACTGAAACTCTGAAATATTTGGCCTTTCAAACCTGTTCCATCATTCAATAAGAATGTGGCTAATCTGGTTGTGATCCTTTGCCACTTCCTATCCGTTTCCCATAACCCTTGACTCTCTTCTGAATCAAAAATCCATCTAACTCAGCCTTCAATGAAGTTAAAGACCAAGCCTTCACGATCTTCATGGATAGAGAATTCCCCATTCTAATGAACATCTCAGAAAAAAATCTCCACTTCTCTCTCAAAAGGGAGGCTTCTTATTTTTAATGCCACACAAGAGGAAACATCTTCCTGGCATCCACTTTGTTCAGTCCCCTTATCATCTTATGTTTCAATAAAATCACTTCTCATTCTTTCATTCCAATGATATATGAATATCTAGAACTTGCATATTGAATGTGTGAAATATGATGTGGGAAAATGTGATGTTATGCACTTTGGCAGAAATAATAGAGGAGCTGAACATTATTTAAATGGAAAAAGATTGCAAGAAAGTTGAAGCCCAGAAGGATTTTTGGTCATTATACATGAATCACAAAAAGCTTGCATATAGGTTTGGGTAAAAGGGAGGGCAAAGGGAATGGACAGTAAGCTTTTTACAGAAAGGTAAGGTTTTCTGTTATAGTAAACACTGATTTTAGGGATAATGAAGAATCACAAACTGATTAAATGTTAATTTAAATTATTCATTTAAAATTAACATTTAAAAAGTGAATGTGATGTTCCAGTGGTATTATTGTTAGATGATTTATCCAGAAACATCATCCAAAATTAGTCCATAAAAGCTATCTGG
Source organism: Rhincodon typus (assembly GCF_021869965.1). Lineage (NCBI taxonomy): Eukaryota > Metazoa > Chordata > Chondrichthyes > Orectolobiformes > Rhincodontidae > Rhincodon > Rhincodon typus. The sequence continues at coordinate 54,851,480 of NC_063336.1, forward strand.
AATTAAGAATCTAATGATGACCATGAAAACATTGTTGATTGTCAAGGAAAACAAAAACCTACCTGGCTCACTAATGTCATTCAGGGAAGGAAATTGGCCATCCTTACCTGGTCTGGCCTATATGTTTGATTTGATTTTGATTTTGATTTTATTGTGAATCCAGACCCACAGCAATGTAGATGACTCTCAAACGGCCTCTGAATTGGCCTCGCAAGCCACTCAGTTGTATCAATCATAACCACTCAATAGCAAAATGAAACTGGATGGACCACCTGGCATCAGCCTAGGCAGAAAAGACAACAGAAACAGCCCTGTCAACCCTGCAAAGTCCTCCTTACTAACATCTAGGGGTTAGTGCCAAAGTTGGGAGAAGTGTCTCTTAGACTAGTCAAGCACCAGCCTCTCCCGCCTGTAATTCTTGAATTAATTTAAAAAAAAAATCTGCCAACCTCATCTGGCTTGGCCTCCATGTGATGCTACAGCAATTTGGTTGACTCTTAACTGGCCTCTGAAAAGGCCTAATAAGTCACTTTTTTCTCTCTTTCTTTATATCCAGAAGTGCTTTTACACACAACTTAATGGTTTTATTTCCCATCATAAAATAATTTTGTTTTTAAACTATTAACATCCACCAGTAAATCACCTATGCAGCTAATTAGAAATGCAAAGCCCACTATGAGCAATGCAAACCATCAATAGTCAGGGAGAGGTAGGGAGAGTGGGAAAGGGTTAAATCAAAAAGGACATAAGTCACTATAGAAATAGCCCAGCCAGCGATCCACCACGAAAGATTACAGAAACAGAGTAGAAACTTTCATCCCTACAAACCAAGTTACTCAGCTCTCACCATGGCAACTTTTCCACTGAATGAGCAACTAAATATAAATCTCCCGTTTCGATACAATGCTTTCATGAACACTAATGGCTCCTTGCTGAGACCATGAAAGCTTTACATAAGCATAACTCAGATTCTCTGGTCCCTGCATGAACAATGTGAAAATTGCTCTCTCTCACTTCTCAAACCCCACATGAGCTTGACTATGAGTTCAACAAACAATTAATTGGATATGTGCAAGTTGCCATGTTCCCTTCCCTTTGAAAATCAAAAAGAATCCCTTGAGACACGGGGATCCATTGATGTATTCTGAGTGCACAATTCTCTACTTCCAACCCCCCTGCGTCTGGACTTATCCCCATTGGAAATCCAACTTGCAAATTCTAAACCAGGAAGTTTGGGTTCCACCAGGGCCACTCAGCTCTCCTGATTTCATTACAGCCTTGGTTCAAACATGGACAAAAGAGCTGAATTCCAGAGGTGAGGTGAGAGTAATAGCCCTAGACATCAAGGCTGCATTCGACCGAGTGTGGCATCAAGGAGCCCTAGCAAAACTGAAATCAATGGATATCGGGGGCAAACTCTCCGGTGGTTAGAGTCATACCTGACACATGGGAAGATGTTTCAGAGATAGTAGGAACTGCAGGTGCTGGAGAATCTGAGATAACAAGGTGTACAGCTGGATGAACACAGCAGGCCAAGCAGCATCAGAGGAGCAGGAAAGCTGATGTTTAGGGCCTAGACCCTTCTTCAGACATGCTGCTTGGCCTGCTGTGTTCATCCAGCTCTACACCTTGTTATCTCACATAGGAAGATGGTCATGTTTGTTGCAGGCCAATCATCTCAGCTCAAGGACATCACTGCAGAAATTCCTCAGGATAGTGTCCTAGGCCCAACCATCTTCAGCTGCTTCATCATAAGGTCAGAAGTGGGGATGTTGACCGATGATTGCACAATGTTCAGCACCATTCGCGACTCCTCAAATACTGAAGCAGTCGGTGTTCAAATTCAACAAGATCTGGATAATATCCAGACTTGGGCTGACAAGTGGCAAATGACATTCGCGCCACACATGCCAGGCTATGACCATCACCAATAAGAGACAATCTAACCACCGTCCCTTGACATTCAATGGTGTTACCATCACTGAATCCCCCACTATCAACATCCTGGCGGTTATCGTGGACCAGAAACTCAACTGGACTCACCATATGAACACAGTGGCTACAAAAGCAGGTCAGAAGCTAGGAATATGGCGGTGAGTAACTCACCTCCTGACTGCTCCAAGCCTCCTCAAGGCGCAAGTCAGGAGTGTGATGAAATTATCCTCAACTTGCTTGGATGAGTGCAGCCCCAACAACACTCAAGAAACTTGGCACCATCCAGGACAAAGCAGCCCCCTTGATTGGCACTACATTCACAAGCATTCACTCCCTCCACCACCAACGCTCAGTAGCAGCAGTGTGTACTGTCTACAAGATATACTGCAGAAATTCACCAAAGATCCTCAGACAACACCTTCCAAACCCACGACCACTTCCATCTAGAAGCACAAGGGCGGCAGACGTGTGGGAACACCACCACCTCCAAGCTGCCCTCCAAGCTACTCACCATACTGACTTGGAAATATATGGCCATTCATTCACTGTCACTGGGTCAAAATCCTGGAATTCCCTCCCTAATGACACTGTGGGTCAACCCACAGCAGGTGGACTGCAGTGGTTCAAGAAGGCAGCTTACCACCACCTTCTCAAGGGCAACTATGGATGGGCAATAAATGCTGGCCAGCCAGCGACGCCCACATTCCACAAATGAATAAAAAAATGTATAAGCTGGGAAATCTAAGTTGAAATTAAATCGTGTACAGAAAACAAATACAGGTTTGGAAATACAGATGGAATTAATTGATAAAATATTTAAAATATGTTAAATTATGTTGTAATTTTATTAAAATCTCCATTAATTTTCTTGAGGCACTACACTTGACACCATTAAAATTAATATTCAGACCTTCTGATCATTCGGAAGCAATTATTGCATATTCTGAGATTTAAATACGCAATTACTTTGCCTAGTTCTAATTTCACCAGTAATTTTTATTGTGGAAGTTCAAGTGACTAGATTCATTTTAATACTGAGTTTATCAGTAAAGTCGGAAACACAGCGTACAGCCAAAGTGGGGATTTCTGACAGCTACATCTGGACTCCTTAGGTTATCTGCACATCAGGAACAGGATTTTCTCTGACATTGGGGTTAATGTAGGTACTGGCTGCCTCATGTTGGGTGTAAATTGTCCAGTAACCCAACATTGATTTTGACTGGATTGGCCAATTAGTACTAAAGGGAATGTTTGGCACCTAAAATTAAGGCTGGTTGGCAGACTTCCAAGACTGAAGTACCAATAGGAGGCGATGACTCATCAGCATCTTCCTTTCCTGAGATAGGAGTTGCTGATGCCAACAAAAAGAGAAAGCGAGAGAGAGGACATAAAAGAAAACTAATTTGCCCAAGCCTCAGTCACCTGGCCATTACTGTGAGATTTTGAGCCCTGCCCTAAAGAGCCACTTTGCTGAACTTTGGCTTGGCTGTTGTGTGGAGCCTGTCAGCTTATTGGAAAATTCCATTTGACACAGTAGAGTTTCTAATTGCCCCCTTATCTACTTCAATAGCTCACCAATTTTCCCACATCAATTTCTGCTGCAATTGACTCTATATGTCATGCAGAAGCTCCTGTCTGACTTAATCCATGCCAGTGATGAGTGCTGTTGATCTCACCACTATAATCCACCAAGTCAATTTTTTTTTGTTACTCATAAATTGCTTGCTTAGTGTCATTGTTTGCTGACAGTAAAATGGTAGGTGGTTATTTGTTTGCTGATCTCCTTCAGAAATTTGGCACTTAGTGTTTGACCTCTGACCTGATTAACATAGGCTGACTGTTTCTCTGAGCCTGTGGCAGCTATGTAGACTTTTGAATGTAACTAAGTAACTCATAATAATAAAACTTTCGAGTGTTATTATCATGAGACTATTAATCCAGAAACTCAGTTAATGTTCTGGGGACCTGGGATTTAATCCTGCCACGGCAGATGGTGAAATTTGAATTCAATAACGATTTCTGGAACTAAGAATCTACTGATGTCCATGAAACCATTGTCTTTTGCTGGACAAAAGTCTCATCTGGCTAACTAATGACCTTCAGGGAAGGAAATCTGTCATCCCTTACCTGGTCTGGCCTCGTAACTCCAGACCCACAGCAATGTGGTTGATTCTCAGCTGCCCTCTGAAATGGCTTAGCAAGCTACTCAGTTGTATCAATCACTATAACATATCAATAATGAAATGAAACTGGAAGCACCACTTGGCATTGACCTAGGCTCCAGAAACGACAACAGCAGAAACAGCCCTGTTGACCCTGCAAGGTCCTCTTTATCAACATCTGGGAGCTAGTGCCAAAATTGGGAGAGCTGTCTCGAACTCAAATCAAGCAGAAGCCTGACCTAATCAAACTCGCGGGATCATACTTCACAGAGAATGTCCCAGACACCACCATCACCATCCCTGGATATGTCATGTCCACTGGCAGGACAGGCCCAGCACAAGAGGCGGCACAGTGGTATACAGGAGGGAAGGAGTTGCCATGGGAGTCCTCAACATTAACTCCAGACCCCATGAAGTCTCATAGACAAGGAAACCTCCTGTCACATACTGTCCTCTCTCAAGCTGATCAATCAGTACTCCTCCGTGTTGAACAATATTTGAAGGAAGCACTGACGATAGCAAGGACACAAATTGTACTCTGGGTGGGGGAATTCAATGTTCACCATCGTGAGTGACTTCACAGCAGCACTTCAGTTGAGCTGGTCGGGTCCTAAATGATATAACTGTTAGACTGGGTCTGCGGCAGGTGGTGAGGGAACCAACAAGAGGGAAATACATACTTGACCTCATCCTTACTAATCTGTCTGCTGAAGATGCATCTGTCCATGATTGTATCGGTAACAGTGACCACTGCCCAGTCATTGTGGAGATGAAATTCCGCCTTCACTTTAGGAATACCCTCCATCGTGTTATGTAGCGCCATGACTGTGCTAAATGAGACAGACTTTGAACAAAACAAACAACTCAAGACTGCACATCCATGAGGCGCTGTGTACCATCAACAGCAGCAGAATTGTATCCCAGCACAAGCTATAACCTCATAGCCCAGTGTATTTCCCACTCGACCATTGCCATCGAGTCAGGGGAACACCCTGGCTCAATGGAGAGTGCAGGAGGGCATGCCAGAGCATGTGTTCTCATGATGGATTACTGGACCCAAATTTCTGACTCTGCTTTCTCTCCACAGATGCTGCTAGACCTGTTGTGTTTCCCCAGCAACTTCTGTTTTAGTTTCAGATTTCCAATACCCCCAGTTTTTGGTTTTATTATGATGCTAGGAGCAGCATCTCAAATGAGGTGTCAACCTGGTGAAGTGACCAAACAGGTCGACTTACACACCAAACAGAATAAGCAGCAGCTGATAGATGGAGCTAAGTGATCCCACAACCAATGGATCGGATGTAAGCTCTGCAGTCCCGTCACATCCACTCATGAATGGTGGTGAACAATTAAACAACTCACTGGGGGGGGGAGCCTCCACAAATATTCCCATCCTCAATGATGGAAAAGACCAACCCGTCAGTGCAAAAGACAAGGCAGAAGCATTTGCAGCAATTTCCAGCCAGAAATGCCCTGTGGATGATCTATCTTGACCTCCTCCAGAGGTCCCCTGCATCACAGATAGCAATCTTTAGCCAAGTCAGTTCACTCCGTGTGATATCAAGAAATGGTTCAAGGCACTGCCTTGACAAAATTATGGCTATAGTACTGAAGACCTGTGCCACAGTCCTAGCCAAGTTCTTCTGGTACAGTAACAAGACTGTATCTATTCGATAATGTGGAAAATTGCCTAAGTATATCCTGTACACAAAAAGCAGGTCAAATCGAACCTGGCCAATTACTGCCCCTTCAGTCTCCTCTCGATCATCAGTAAAATGATGGAAGGTGTCATCAACAGTGCTATCAAGCAGCACCTGCTCGGCAATAACCTGCTCAGTGATGCCCAGTTTGGGTTCTGCCAGGGCCACTCAGCTCCTGATCTCATTACAGCCTTCGTTCAAACATGGACAAAAGAGCTGAATTCCAGAGGGGAGGTGAGAGTGACAGCCCTTAACATCAAGTTTGCATTCAGTGGAGTGTGGTATCAATGAGCCTTAGCCAAACTGGAATCAATGAGTATCAGGGGACAAACTGTCTGCAGATTAGAGTCATACCTAGCACACAAGTTAGTTGTGTTTGTTAGAGGTCAGTCATTTCACCTCCATGGCATACTTGCAGGTGTTCTTCAGGGTAGTGTCCTCGGCCAGACCATCTTCAGCTGCATCATCAATGACCTTCCCTCCATTGTAAAGGTCAGAAGTGGGATGTTCATCTGACCTCATTACAGCCTTGGTTCAAACATAAATAGAAAAACTAAATTCCAGAGGTGAGGTGACATTGACTGGCCTTGACACCAAGGCAATGTTTGACTGAGCTTGGCATCAAGGAACCCTAACAGAACTGGAATCATTTGATTTGATTTATTATTGTCACATGTACCAAGATACAGTGAAAAGTATTGTTTTATGTGCTATACCAACAAATCATACCTTATGTGAGTACATCAAGGTAATAGAACAGAATGCAGAATATAGTGTTAAGTTACAGAGAAGGTGCAGAGATTGATCAACTGTAATATATGAGACATCCATTCAAAAGTCTGATAACAGCAGGGAAGAAGCTTCCTATCTGTTGATACATGTTTTCAACCTACTCTATCTTCTGCCTGATGGAAGAGGTGGGAGGGGTCTTCAATTATGTCAGCTGCTTTCCTGAGGCAATGGGAAATGTAGAAAGAGTCAGTGGAAGGAAGGCTGGTTTGCATGATGGACTGAGCTGCGTTCACATCTCTGTAATTTCTTGAAATCTTGGTCAGAGCAGTTGCCATACCAAGCATCCACATCCGATGTTTTCCTATGGCACATCAATAAACATTGGTGAGAGTTATTGCGGACATGCTGAATTTCCTTAGCCTTCTGATGAAGTAGAGGCATTGGTGTGCTTTCTTAACTGTAACATCACATGGATAGACCAGGACAGATTGTTGGTGATATTTACTCCTAGGAACTTGAAGCTGTCAACCATCTCCACCTCAGCACCATTGATACAGACAGGGGCGTGTCCTCCAGTCAACTTCCTGAAATGGATGACCAGCTCCCTCATTTTTCTGACATTGAGGGAGAGATTGTTTTCTTTCCACTATGCCGCTAAGCTGCCTATTTCTTTCCTGTTTTGTTGTTTGAGATCTGACTCAGTGGTGTCATCAGCAAATTTGTAAATGGAGTGAGGCACCAGTGTTGAGAATAATTGTGGAGGATGTGCACCTATCCTTATTGATTACGGTCTGCGGGTCAGGAAAGCAAGGGTCCAGTTGCAGAACAGGGAGCAGAGTCCTAGGTTTTGGAGTTTGGGGATCAGTTTTGTTGGAATTAAGGTGTTGGAGTCTGACAAAGTGTCCCTTTTATCCAGATGTTCTAGGGATGAGTGTAGAGCCAGGGAAATGGCATCTGCCATGGACCTATTGTGATGGTAGGTGAATTGTAATGGATCAAGGCAGCCTGGGTGGCTGGCATTGATGTGTGCCATTACTAACCTTTCAAAGCACTTCATAATGATGGATGTTGGAACCACTGAGTAATGGTCATTAAGGCGCGTTCCCTGGTATTTTTTAAGATGGCCGATCTGTGGTGGTGACTGTGGGTACAGGTGCACGCAAGGCTATCACAGCAGGTGACATCATTTTATTGAGCCTACATTCAAACCGAGCACACAATGCATTGAGATCATCGGGGAGGAATACATTGTTGTCAGCAATTCTGTTCGACTTCGCTTTGTAACCTGTTATATCATGTAAGCCTTGCCACAGTCGACCTGTGTTTGTGTGGTTAGTCTGGGACTCTATTTTAGTCTCGTATTGTCTTTTCATATCCCTGATGGCTTTGCGAAGATCTCACCTAGATTTCCTGTATAGGTCAGAGTTACTCAACTTGAATGCCTCAGACCTAGACTTCAGTAGGGAATGGATCTTCCGGTTCATCCATAGTTTCCAGTTAGGAACACTCGGATTAACTGGAATCACTGTGTATCAAGGGGCAAACTCTCTGTTGGTTGAGAGATGGTTGTGGTTGTTGGTGGTCAGTCAGCTCCAGGACATGTTTGCAGGAGTTCCTTAAGGTAGTGTCCTAGACCCAACAGTCTTCAGCTGCTTCATCAGTGATCTTCCCTCCATCATATGGTCAGAAGTGGGGATGTTCACTGATGATCACACAATGTTCAGCACTATTTGCGACTCCTCAGATATTGAAGCAGTCCATGTTTAAATACAGCAAGATCTGGACGATATCCAGGCTTGAACCGACAGATGGCAAGTAACATTTGCTCCATATAAATACCATGCAATGATGATCTCCAATGAGAGACATTTAAATCACTGTCCCTTGACGTTCAATAGTATCACCATCACTCAATCCCCAGTGTAAACATCCAGGGGGTTACCATTGACCAGAAACTCAACTCACCATATAATCACGGTGACTACAAAAGCATGTCAGAGGCTAGGAACACTGCAGCGAGGAACTCACCTCCTGACTCGCCAAAACTAGTCCACCATCTACAAACCACAAATCAGGAGTGTGATGGAATAACCTCAACTTCCCTGGATAAGTATGACTGCAACAACATTCAAGAAGCTTGACACCATCTAGGACAAAGCAGCCAACTTGACTGGCACTGCATCCACAAACATCCACTCCCTTGACCACTATCCTCAGTAACAGCAGTGTGGACTATCTACAGGATGCATTGCTGAGATTTGCCAAGGATCCTCAGGCGGTACCTTACAAACCCATGACCACTTCCATCTAGAGGGACAAGGGCAGCAGCAATATGGGAACACCACCAGCAGCAAGTTCCTCTCCACCATCCTGACTTGGAAATATGTCACCATTCCTTCGCTGTCGCTGTGTTAAAATCCTGGAATTCCCTCCCTAATGGCATTGTGGGTCTACCTATGGCTCTTTTCTGCTGGAGGATTTGTTTTTATCTCCTGGATACAGTTCTATCATTCCTTGTAAATCTTGTCCAATACTTTATATGGAGGACCATTAACCTTGTGAATTGCCTTAGCTGAGGAACCTCTCTCTGCTAACTGAGGTAATTGTCCTATAACATCATAGAGAGCTTGTTGACTTGCTCACCGAGCTGGCTTGTTTTCGTACAGACGTTTCGTCACCATGTTAGGTAACTTCAACAGTGAGACCTCCGATAAAGCAATGTTGTTCTACTCCTCTTGGAATTTATACTGTCCGGTCCGTTATGGTGAGTGGTGTCATTTCCGGGTTTGTTCTGTATGGGGTCCAATTCTATATGTTTGTTGATTGAAGTATGGGTTAAGAACCATGCCTGTAGGAATTCCCGTGCATGTTTGGCTTGGGCTACTGTAGTTACGTTGTCCCAGTTAAGCTGATGGCCTTCATTGTCCGAGCGTACCGATATTAAGGAAAGTTCGTCGTGTCGTTTTGTTGCTAGCTGATGTTCATGTATTCTGATGGTTAGTTTCCTTCCTGTCTGACCGATGTAATGTTTGTGGCAGTCGTTACATTGTATTTTGTAAACTACGTTGGTTCTGCATGTTGTGGGAATGGGGTATTTAATCTTTGTAAGTGTTTGTCGTAGACTGGCTGTGGGCTTGTGTGCTACAATGATTCCTAGTGGTCTTAGGAGTCTTGTCAGTTCTGATATGTTCGTGATGTATGGCAGTGTGGCCAGTGTGTTAGGGCGTACTGTGTCCTCCAGTTGTTGTCTATTTAGCAAGCACCTGCGGATGAAGTTGCAGGAATATCCGTTTATAGCAAAGATTTTGTATAGGTGCTCTTCCTCTTTCCTGCGTAGTTCTGGAGTGTTGCAGTGAGTGATGGCCCATTTAAATAGTGTCCTAATACAGCTTTGTTTGTGGACATTGGGGTGGTTACTGTAGAAGTTGAGGATTTGGTCAGTGTGGGTTGCTTTTCTATATACTGAGGTTTGGAACTCCCCATTGGTTATATGTTCAATTGTGACATCCAGGAATGGAAGGTGATTGATGTTTGCTTCTTCTCTCATGAATTTAATCCCGGCGAATGCATTGATGAGGTAGTGGGTCTCTTCTAGTTTGTTGCGTTTAATAATGACAAATGTGTCGTCTATGTACCGGATCCACAGTTTAGGTTGAATGCGGGGAAGGGTGGTGTGTTCTAGTCTTTGCATGACTGCTTCTGCGATGAGTCCTGAGATGGGTGACCTCATGAGCGTGCCATTGACCTGTTTGCATACTTGACCATTAAAGACGAAGTGTGTGGTGAGGCACAGGTCTAGTAGTTTGAGTATGTTGTCATTGCTGATGGAACTGCTGGTGTGCGTTCCTGCTTCCTCTAGTAATGTGGCCAGTGTTTCTTTGGCTAGTGGGACGTTGATTGATGTCAATAAAGCTGTGACATCAAAGGATACCATAATCTCATCGTCACTGATTTTTATGTTCTTGAGAATATTGAGGAATTCTTGGGTTGAGTGGATGGAATGGGGTGATCAGTCGACTAGGTGTTTCAGTCTCTGTTTCCCGAACCGGGCAAACCTTCACACAAACTGGCCAAGGAGCTGCAACAATGGGTATGAGGGGAATGTCTGGTTTGCTTACTTTAGGAAGTCCATAGAAGCCGGGGGAGGGCGGGGGGTTTTGCTCGTGCCTTCTGGTTTCTTTCTCATGTAGTCTGTCTTGGTTATCGGTCCTGCATCCTTCAGTCTCTTCAGTGTCTGGGTGATCCTATTACCGAGCTGTGGTGTTGGGTCTATCACCACCTGTTTGTAAGTGTTTGTATCTGCGAGCAGTACCTGTGCTTTCTTAATGTAGTCTGGGTTGTTCATAATGAAGGTCATGCGTCCTTTATCCACTGGTAGGATTATAATGTTCTTGTCTTTCTTGAGCTTATCTAGTGTTTTTCTCTCTGTGTTCAGGGTGTCCCATTCCGTCTTTCAGTTTAGTGTGGGGATTATAGTTTGTCGGATGGCTTGTTGTGTTTCGTCCATGAGTCTGTTGTCTTTTAATGTAGTTTCCAGGGCAGCCATGAAGTCTGTTCTGTTCGCATCTTTGTGGTTATAGTTCAGTCCACGTAATAAGACAGCTTTCTCAGTTTCCGTGAATTGTCTGCTGGATGGGTTTCTTATCCATGTGTCTGGTTTGTTGTTGTCCTTGTCTTTGTGGTGGATCAGTTTGGTCAGTTTCTCTTGTAGCTTGTGTCTCTTCTTAGTTTTGGTCTTGTGTTGATTGATGGTGATGGTTTGTTCTAGGGTTGTAGTCCACTGCTGGTCTGCAGTGTTCCGATACTGTGATTTTTAGCACAAAATTTCCCCTTTGTACTTGTAGAGTCAGTTATGGAGATCATTAATCATTACCCGTAGCATTCTGCGTCCATTCTATTCAGCTACTTTGTGTGCCTATGAGTTGTTGAGTCAAAGTCTGTACTTTAAATGAGGGCCAGTATCTGGTTCCTGAGGCATTTGTGGAGGAAATGAAGTTGTTCGCAGGTAGAGCTCAGTCGGTTGGCAGGAAAGGCAATTTTTAGCATGTTATGCTCATAGGTGTTTAAAGTTTTAGCAAAGATTTGTAGCTCGGGTTGTGGGTGAGGTTTTTGAGTTGCTAGTCGAGCTGGCTTGTTTTCGTTCAGACGTTTCATTACCATGCTAGGTAACATCAGTGAGGCTTCCGATGAAGCGATGTTGTTCTACTCTGCTTGGAATTTATACTTCCGGTCTATTATGGTGAGTAGAGTCATTTCCGGTTTTGCTCTGTATGGGTTTCTATATAGTGTCCAATTCTTTCCTTAATATCAGTACATTCGGACAATGAAGGCCATCAGTTTGACTGAGATAATGTAACTATAGTAGCCCAAGCCAAACATAGACACGCACAGGAATTCCTAGAGGCATGGTTCTCAACCCATAATGCAATCAACAAACACATAGAATTGGACCCCATATACAAATCCATACGGCATGGTGGCACAGTGGTTAGCACTGCTGCCTCACAGCACCAGGGACCGTGTCTGCGTGTCTCCCACTGTCTGCGTGAGTTTCCTCCGGGTGCTCCGGTTTCCTCCCACAGTCCAAAGATGTGCAGGCTAGGTGGATTGGCTATGCTAAATTGCCCATAGCATTCAGGGATGTGTAGATGGGTTACAGGGAAAAGGGTAATGGGTCTGGATGGGATGCTCTGAGGGTCGGTGTGGACTTGTTGCGCCTAAGGGCCTGTTTCCACATTGTAGATATTCTATGAAGAACAAAAGTGGAAATGGCACTACTCACCATAACGGACAGAACAATATAAATTCCAAGCGGAGTAGAATAACATTGCTTCATCGTAGGCCTCACTGATGATGTTACCTAGCATGGTGATGAAACATCTGAATGAAAACAAGCCAGCTCGGTGAGCAAGTCAATAACCTCACCCACAACCAGAGTTACAAATCTTTGCTAAAACTTTAATTATCTAGAATGTCTTCAATCTTATAAATGTCACTTATGGAAGACAGCTGCCTTGTTGAAATAAGTACTTTGTTGCCTGATTGGTAGTCTTTTTCTTTTTTACGGTTTCCTGGATGCTGGGACCAGGCAGTTTCTTCCTCTTGACAATGACCAGGGTCCATGGAGATTAGTTTGTCCCATGGAATCATCTGCAGCTTATCTCCCTCAAGTTGTTAATCAGGTCAGATGTCTTCAGTTGCTATTTGTAATTGTTTGACGGGTCTCAATTGTGTTACTGAAAGATTGCTATTGACCCAGCACTACTCTGTCACGAGCATTGTTCTGTTGTCTGAAGGTGATCAATGAACAATTCATGAATATGCTCAAGTGTGTTGCGCTGCTCATTCTTACTCGCTGTATTTGTGATCTGCCTTCAGTGATGGTATTGGTACTGTTTAAAGGAAGAAAATATCAAGATAAATTAGTTGGTAACTGTTTCTCTAAAACCGTGCCTTTGCAGCTTGTTTCCTTCCTATTTGGATAAAGCAACCCTAAGCATTATACCATTCAATGAAACTAAAGATTAATATTCCATAATTTCACGTGACACATCATCATTGGAACATATGTTACTGCAATATTCTGTATCGTTATGCAAAATGTTTTAATGGCCAAGTGCTGAGAATTTCAGTCTCAAGCTGTATCACTGATCAGTACTTTTTCATTTACAAATAATTTACTTATATGACATATGAGAGAATGCTCAAATTCTGGAATCCAAATCCAATTAAATAATTTATAATGAGTCTTTTTGTTTTGTTTGTTGAAGTTGTTTACATTTGGACTCTAGGTTTATGAATGGAGGAAGTAATATGAAGTGCAACAATTTCGACTAATTGTGAATCTTAGATGTTTATAGTGCCGGAAAACAATGCAACCTGTTTTTGCTAGCTCAATCTGAAACTAATTAGCTCGACCCCCCAACATGCTCTGTAATTATTGCAGAATGTCAGTCTTCCGTGCAGAATCGTTAGCTGGGGAAAATAATGGAGAGCCATCTGAATGAGTTACTTATTCCATACAAGTGTTTGGTAGAACAGAATATTAAATTAATTGAATTGCACAAATGTTTATGTAAGTGCATGAGAAGAAATCGCTTGAATTTGTTTGTTCCTTTGCTACCCATAAAGCTCATTACTTCAATTCAAATGTGATCCATCAGGAGGAATTTGTAATCTAATGAGGAAATGTTCTGCTCAATTGATACTCAACCAAAACATCTGGTGCACATTTAAGTATCAATGACACTCTAAAGTACTTAGAGGATTAAAGGTTTAAAGGACAGATGATATAAATAAAAGGTACACTTCTAAATGTAGTGTAGGAACAGCGAGAACTGCAAGCATATCAATACAAATCATTGAATCAACCTGCAAGGCAGGTTGAGAGAATAGTTAATCAAGAATAAGGGACCCCAAGTTTTATAAACAGGGACAGATAGTACAGGAGTGTGGGAGTTACGATGAACCTAAATAAGGCAATAGTTTGGCCTCAGCAAGAGATGACTGTCCCATTCAAGCCTCCATACTTCAGGACAGATTGGAAGGCATTAGAGAGAGCACAGAAAATCATCAGCCAAATACTTGCAGCAATCAGGAACTTCAGTTACATGGATAGAATTAAGAAGCCAGGATTGTTTTCAAGGTGAAGAGAAGATTGAGAGGGCATTTAATAGAGACATACAACATGATGAGGATTTTGGATGGGGCAGACAAGGCGAAACTGTTCCCATGGATTGAATGGTTGAGAATAAAGGACAATGATTTAAAATGATTGGCAAAAGAAGCAATGCGCCATTCAGTATTTTTATGTAGCATGTGGTTAGAATTTGAACAAACACAGAATGCTGGAGAAACTGCATTTCTGAAGAGGACTTGAAGAGTTGAATCAGAGATAGTAGGAACTGCAGATGCTGGAGAATCCGAGACAACAAGGTGCAGAGCTGGATGAACACAGCAGGCCAAGCAGCATCATAGGAGCAGAGAGGCTGACGTTTCGGGCCTAGACCCTTCATCAGAAAAGGGGGAGGGGAAGGGGGTTTTGAAATAAATAGGGAGAGAGTGGGAGGCGGATAGAAGAGGGATAGAGGAGAGGATAGGTGGAGAGGAAACAAACAGGTCGAAGAGGCGGGGATGGAGCCAGGAAAGGTGAGTGTAGGTAGGGAGTTAGGAAGGGGATAGGTCAGTCCAGGGAGGACGGACAGGTCAAGGGGGCGGGATGAGGTTGGTCGGTAGGAGATGGAGGTGCGGCTTGAGGTGGGAGGAGGGGATAGGTGGGAGGAAGAACAGGTTAGGGAGGCAGGGACGAGTTGGACTGGTTTTGGGATGCGGTGGGGGGAGGGGAGATTTTGAAACTTGTGAAATCCACATTGATACCATTGGGCTGCAGGGTTCCCAAGCGGAATATGAGTTGCTGTTCCTGCAACCTTCGGGTGGCATCGTTGTGGCACTGCAGGAGGCCCAGGATGGACATGTCGTCTGAGGAATGGGAGGGGGAGTTGAAATGGTTCGCGACTGGGAGGTGCAGTTGTTTGTTGCGAACCGAGCGTAGGTGTTCTGCAAAGTGGTCCCCGAGTCTCCACTTGGTTTCCCCGATGTAGAGGAAGCCACACCGGGTACAGCGGATGCAGTATACCACATTGGCAGATGTGCAGGTGAACATCTGCTTGATGTGGAAAGTCTTCTTGGGGCCTGGGATGGGTGTGAGGGAGGAGGTATGGGGGCAGGTGTAGCACTTCCTGCGGTTGCAGGGAAAAGTGCCGGGTGTGGTGGAGCTGGAGGGGAGTGTGGACAAGGGAGTCACGGAGAGAGTTGTCCCTCCGGAAAGCAGATAAGGGTGGGGAGGGAAAGATGTCTTTGGTGGTGGGGTCGGATTGCAGATGGCGGAAGTGTCGGAGGATGATGCGTTGGATCCGGAGGTTGGTGGGGTGGTACGTGAGGACGAGGGGGATTCTTTTTTGGTTTTTATTGCGTGGACGACTCTGTTTTTCTCTCCTCAGATGCTGCCAAACCTGTTGAGTTTCTCCATCATTCTCTGTGTTATTTTCAAATTTCCAGCATTCACAGTATTTTGCTTTTGGTTAGAGCCTGAAGTACTATGCCTGAGGGTCTGCTAGAGGCAATTTCAAGGGAATTAGATAATTATCTAAACGAAAATAACTTGCAGGGCTATTAGGAAAGAACAACGAAGTGAAACTAGATAAGTTGCTCCAGTATGTACACAACTGGTCAAATGACCTGCTTTGTTGCAGTTGTCCCACGAATCCATACAAAGTTATAACTTAAGCATGTTCCATCTGAAAAAAAAAGTTAAGTGCTTACATGATTGCTGATTTTAGTCTTCCAGGTCAGGTAGACCATAACAAGCTATTGAACTTTCAGCAATTTGACAAATGTGATGTTAAACCGAGGCTGCCTCTTTCCTTTCTCATGATGGCAAAAGATTCTATTTGGTGTATTTGAAGAATTGGAATTCTGTTTGAATTTTGGCCAGATTTATCCATTAACTAAAACATTAATGTGGACTATTTGACTGTGTGTGTGTGTGTGTGTCCTTCATTTAAGCAAAATGTTACTGCATTCACTAATCACACAGTAACTACATTTCAAAAGTACTTCATCAGTCAGAATTTGCAACATGCTGTTTTTAGAAAGCTTTTATGTTTTAATGTGTATATGGTTGGCGTGCAAATGAGTAATCATTTGAACATCTGTTTTAAGGTAATGAACAGAAATGCCAGTTCCAATCTTCTCTGTTAGGTTATCACACTGTCAATATGTTTGCCCAATATGTAATATATTATCTGGCATTTGACAATCATTCATACCATATTGCCTTTGATAACATTTACAAAATGAAGTTTGTCCTCAATTTATTGTTACGACCAATTCTGGAGGGATGAATAAATTCCTCCCTCTCGCTCCTGAGATTGGTTAAAACACAGTTTGATTTTTTTTAAAGAAAGGTTGTTTAAATTCCTAAACTGGTATGAATTTGACAATATAAAGCTATATACAGAAATAAGCTAGCTGGGTCTCATGGATTATTAAGTGGAGAGTTTGGTTTTTGTTGTTAAAAGCTCCCTCAGTTAAAAGTATAAGGAGTATTAAAAGGTAAAACTATCCTTAATCTCACAACACACATGGAGTCAGACAAATTCCAGTGATGTTTTGGCACATGCAAGCTGTTGTTTGTCTGAAAACAGTCTCTTTTAAACTCTAATCCAACCTTGTTCAAAGTGGCATTTGAAGTTCCTTTCAAGTAGAATTCTTTAGCTGTTGTGATGTATTCCAAACTGTAACAGAAATATGGTCCAACTTCAAAAAAAAATGTATTGAGAAACAGCTGATGTTACTGTTCCATACTGCAGGTCATCTTGAATTTTGCTGCCTGTTGTAATAAACATACAAGCTTTTAATCAAAGTTAATAAAAACACAAAATACTGGAGAAACTCAGCAGGTCCGGCAGCATCTGTGGAGAGAGAAACAAAGTTAACATATTGAATCCAAAGGCTGTTCTACGTTCCTGCATTTTCAGTTTTTATTTCAGATTTCCTGAATTTTATTATAAAAATAGCTTTTCATAAGGATGGGTTTGATCATGTGATAACTGACTATTGCCACATATTGAAGATATGGTGGCCAAGTGGGAAGGCATTGGTCTTGTAAACTGGAAATCGTGGGTTCGATCCCCACCCGTGCTAAGCGGCACATGGTTTATTAATTTCAGAGCCAAAATGTTCTTCATTGGCCTGAGGCAACATGGTGGATCAGTGGTTAGCACCGCTGCCTCACAGCGCCAGGAATCCGGGTTTGATTTCACCCTCAGGTGACTGTCTGTGTGGAGTTTGCACATTCTCCCCATGTCTGCATGGGTTTCCTCCAGGTGCTCCGGTTTCCTCCCACAGTCCAAAGATGTGCAGGGCGGGATTCTCTGAGGGTCGGTGTGGACTTGTTGGGCCGAAGGGCCTGTTTCCACACTGTAGGGATTCTATGAATCTATAATTCACATTAAAAAAAAGTACTTTAATCTGCCATTGTCAAAGCTATTAAAACACTATTGAAACAGATAGGGTGTGTTCTCAGCCCCTCTTTGTACAATGAATGTAGATAGATCACCTTTGTCCTTGGCAGTTTCTATTGTCCAGATAAAAACTGAAAGAACTGCAGATACTATAAATCAGGCACAAAAAACAGAGGGAACACCAGACCCGAAATGTTAACTCTGATCTTTTCTTCACAGATCTTGCCAGACCTGCTGAGCTTTTCCAGCAACATCAGTTGTCCAGATTTCTGGTAGCTTTTTGTCCTTAGATTATTTTCATGTGTGTTTCCTGAGAGAGTTGAACCAATTGCAGATATGAAATTTTGCAAGTGAACTGCCCAAGCATGCTGCTTGGTAATTTGAATTCTATGGCTGTGACTTGTAGGTCAAGTGCTTTCTGCAGTCATCTTAAAACAGTGTCCATGCAGCTCAAGTTGTTTCCTTCCTTCCTTTTGGATAAAACAACCCTAAGCTTTTTACCAGGTGGTGAAACTAAAGATTAATATCACAGAATTGCACATGACACATCATCATGACATATTTTACCACTATATTCCATATCGTTATACACAATTTTTTAATGCCCAAGTGCTGAGAATTTCAATAAAAAGCTGCATCAGTGATCAGTACTTTTTTCATTAGAATTAATTTATTAATATGACATAAAAACAGAATGCTGAAATAACATCTGGAATCCAAATCTAATTACATCAGATTTAATGAATCCAGATTTTTTTGTTTGTTTGAAGTTGTTTACATTTGGACATTCTTGGTTTATGATTGGGGGAAGTAATATAAAATGGACCAATTTTGACTAATTGTGAATCCTGGATGTTTATAGTGCAGGAAAACATGCAACCTGTTTTTGCTAGCTCAATCTAAAACTAGTCATGTTATCTTCTTTGGTAGGTACCCTTTTAAAGTTATAAATCCTTTCTAAAAGAAACACTGTGCTTCTCATAATGTGGAAATCAGCTTAAAAAGTAAACATGCCGATAGAAAAGAGAAGCTAATATTCCTATCACATTTTACCACGCCTGCAAAATACTTTAGAGTGCTTGTTTGAAGTGCAGTGTCTATTATGTGTTCAAATAATATTTTAAAAATGTAAATTTGGGCTAATCTAAGTGTCATTGAATAACTTTCTATTTATACATAGGTACTTATTGTGGAAGCCTAAACTCAGACTCCGGAGAAATCCACATAGACAGCAATGAAATGAGCATTCAGTTTAAAAGTGGCTCTCACATATCAGGACGTGGCTTCTTACTATCATATGCTACAAGCAGCCGTCCAGGTAAGGTATTAGAAACCAAGGATCACCTTGATTCCAGCATTTTTTAAAAGAGATATTTTGTTTAGTTCTGTAACACGATTTTTAAAAAAATACCAGCAATCATAGCACCAGGAACCCAGGTTCGATTCTACCGTCGGGCAACTGTGTGGAGTCTTTGCATTATCCTCGTGTCTGTGTGGGTTTCCTCTGGATGCTCCGGTTTATTCGCACAGTCCAAAGATGCGTAGATTGGGTGGATTGGCCATGCTACATTGCCTGTAGTGTCCAGGGATGTGCAGGCTTAATGGATTGGCCGTGGGAATTGTAGGGTTACAGGGATAGAGTAGGAGAGTGGGACTGAGTGGGATCCTTTTTGGAGGATCAGTGTGGACTCGATGGACTGAATGGCCTACTTCCACATTGTAGGCATTCCTATGATTCTTTGAAATCAATAACGGTCTTTTCCACATATAAGTGAAATAGTTGAATGTCCTGAACCAAACTTATTAGTTACTTTAACTCATGTTAAACTATTCAGTGTATGGTTGAAGATAATTGTCTTGCATGAGATCGTAATAGAATTAGAACGAAGAATGCCACTTAACCAGTTTCTTTACTTTGTCAGAAAATGCCTGTCAGTGCTTCCTAAATGATTCTGAGATAGTAGGAACTGCAGATGCTGGAGAATCTGAGATAACAAGGTGTAGAGCTGGATGAACACAGCAGGCCAAGCAGCATCAGAGGAGCAGGAAAGCTAACACTTCGGGTCTGGATCCTAAACGTCAGCTTTCCTGTTCCTCTGATGCTGCTTGGCCTAAATGATTCTAATGCTTTTGTCTTTTCTACCCAGTTTTGAATTATTTCTGTGTTTATCACTTTGTACGTAGAAGAATTTGCTTGCATTTGTTCCAAATCTGCCTTTATCAGTTTTCTGCATTGATACTTTTTCCTTGAAGTTATTTTGAGACTTAAGGATTTTCTAAAATGTATTCATTTTTAGAGTAGACATCTCACAAAAACAAGATTCATGTTTGAACTGTGTAAATGACCAGGTCAGGGGCGAATCATGAACTCTGTTTTTACTCTCTGCATGGGTCGGACAAAGATTTTTATGTTCTTTTTAGCTTATACCTTTCTCTAACCACAATGTACGTACCCAGTGTACACTGTATCAGCACAGAGGCAATTACAAGGTTTCTTGAGAGAAAAATTATCTGTTAACCCTGAGCAAAATAACATAGACACAGCATCAACTATACACATATACACAGGTGCAAAGTTTAAAAGGGATAGTTTCCAGTAGAAAAGGAAGATGAATGGAATTTTCATTTAAATTTCTTGGAGTATCCTTGAGGTGTACAATTTTAACCTGAGACGATGGTTGGTTAATTCATGTTTTGTATCCTCAGCACTAATGATTATTCAGAATAAAAACCGAAAGTACTGTAGATGCTGTAAATCAGTAACAAAAACATAACTTGCTGGAAAAGCTCAGCAGGTCTGGCAGCATCTGTGAGGAAAATATCAGAGTTAATGTTTCAGGTCTGGTGACAATTCCTCAGAAGGGGAGGGCTCTGAGGACGGGCCACTGAACCCGAAACATTAACTATGATTTTTTCTTCACAGATGGTGCCAGGCCTGCTGAACTTTTCCAGCAACTTCTGTGAAGATTTCAGTTTTCCTTTAATTTCTCAGTGACCTGATATTTCTTTTTAACCAGCTTTTTCACTGGACATTTTTCTTCTTTAGAAGGTAAGAGAACACTTTCTTTCCCAAGCTAAATGCAGTCACAAATCCATCTTCCCTACTCTGGAAAATAGCTGGCTTGTGCATTCCAATAAAAACCGAAAGAACTGCGGATGCTGTAAATCAGGAACAAAAACAGAAAGATTCGGGTCTGGTGACCCTTCCTCAGAACTGTGTATTCCAATATCCGAGTTATGTGTTTCCAAGCTTGATAGTTGCTGGCAATGTCTTCCATCTCCTCTGTGAATTTTAGCATATAGGTGTAAATCAACATAGGAAGTTAGGGTTCCTTCACAGCTGACTAAGTTATAGTGCCTTAAGATAAAATGTTAATTTCAAATCAGTGTTTTTGTGTATCTCTGATGTGGAGGTGCCAGTGTTGGACTGGGTTGGACAAGGTCAAAAATAGCACTTCAGCAGTCAAGGGCATTCAGCTTTGGATCTTCGGGTAAACATCCTGTAAGGCGGGCTTCGGGATACACAACAACGCAGAGTCGCCGAGCAGAGGCTGACGGCCAACTTCGGTACCCACAAGGACGGCCTCAACGGTGTTCTTGGGTTCATGTCACACTACAGGTGACCCCACCACACCATACCCTCTCACACACATACACACACACTCAATCACACAAACATACTCATACAGACCCTCTCTCACACACACACTCTCACACTCAGTCTTTTACACACATACTCCCTCACACTCAGGGACTCTCTGTCTCACATGCAGACACACACATACACACGCAAACAAATCTATGGGATGAATTTGTATTTGCAGATACATTCTATTTTGTTCAAAAAGCACGCAATTTGTAGACACAGTCAGTCAATGGGGCACTTTAAATTCCTGCTTTGGAAATAAAATCAGTCTGACTCCAGGTTAAATCACAGGCAGATTATAAACAAGGTCTCAAACCTAAAATGCATTGTCTGACCTGAGATGTCACCTCTTGTATACATTGATAAAACCTTTAGTTATCTCAGGGCAGTGACGTGAAAGAAATTCTGGGATGTGCGTTTTAATCAATCAAAACCAGCATCTGCTGTCTAACTGATTAAAGATTTAACAGGATGGAATCAGCCAGCCATTTTAAGTTTATTCAATACATTCGCATCAGATGTGTGATCTTTTGATCTTTTACTTATAAATTCCGTATCTTGATGTCTCTCTCACTACACCTGATGAAGAAGCAACAGTTTGAAAGCTAGTGCTTTCAAAGAAACCTGTTGGACTATAACCTGACGTCGTGTGATTTTTGACTTTGTTTATCTCACATAGCCAGTCATTAGGTAATTGCTGTATCGGTTTCAAAGCTATTTTAGTGCACAAAGGTCTCAAGTATTAAAGCCATGCATTAAAAATGATGGAATTGAAAATCAATAACTCTTCTTATTCTAACATCACGATCATGTCAATTGTGAGCAGAAGAAGAACAAAAAATATTTTCATAAAAATAGTTGAGAAGTAGTATATTGCAGAGGCTGGAAATGAAAAATATCAATAGAAAATGATGGCAGAACTCAGCAGGTTACAACTGGGGAGAAACACAAAGTCAGTGTTTTAAATCTGTGATCTTTAGTCAGAGGTGGTAGAAGTTAGAAATGCAATAGGTTTTGAGCGAGGGATGGGTAGGACCAGGCCAAAAGGAACATCTGTGATACGGCGAAAGTCAGGAGAGATTGAAGGACATAAGATCCAGCATTCCATGGCTAAAGAGAATGGTGATGGGGGCAAGAAACAAATCAATCTAAAGACCTAGGACCCGAAGTAGGCCTTTTGGTCTATCAGTCCTGCTCTGTCAGTCATTAAAGTCACGGCTGTCTGATAATCCTCAACTCCTCTTTCTTGCCTTTTCTCAAAAACCTTGATTGCCTTACCAATTAAAAATCTATCTCAGCCTTGAATATCCTGAATGACCCAGCTTTGACAGCCCTCTGCGGTAAAGAATTCCACAAATTCACCAGCCTGTGAGAGAAGAAATTCCTCTTCATCTCTGTCTCGAATGAGTGAACCCTTATTCTGAGATTATACCCTCTGGACCTAGACTCTCCCACAGGGCAGAACAACCTCTCCACATCTACCCTGGCAAGACATAACTTGAGCAGCTGAATGAAGGAAGAAAACTAAAGAAAGGAAACAAATATTGTGGTTGAAATTGGTGAACTCAGTGTACGACCTTTCTTTTGTCACTGGCCCGCCTAACTCGGTGAACTGAATTGCTAACTTGCCTTTCTGAGCCATTTCCTCGGTGATAAGAGTGCTGGACCACAGTATAAGGACGGTTCCTGGCTTGAAACTTATGAGGTACTTTTGTTCTGGAGTTTATGTGTGGAGCCAGCAATAGGAATGTCACATTCCAAGCAGCAGTGAGCACTTCATCTCTCCTGCCACATGATTCCACGAGATGTTCTCCTTAAAGGGCAGTTGCAATATTAATGAGGTGAAGAGTGGAAGATTGTGTGAGGAATGTTGCCATGGCAAATGGGGGAATGGGTGCCATTAATATCCCTCAAAAAAAACTTCGCCTAAAAATGGGAATGTTTAGCTCATTAACTATGTTTTTTCTGCACAGATGTTGCTATAACTTGCTGAGTATTTCTAGCATTTTCTGTTTAGTTTAAAAATATCGATCTCAGAAAATACAAATGCAAAGGTAGGAGATAAAACATGTGAAATCTGATAAGCAATTTGAATAACACTAGACATGACATTTGATTTCCTTTCTTCCATTTTGGTACATACCTTGTGACATTGTTCACAGTGAATTAGATAAGCTGTTTGACAGTTGTTGAACCATAATGTCAGGGCAGAAGACTTCCAGGGAGAATAGGCACATAGGAAAATCTTTATGGAGAGAGAGAAAGAGCTAAGAAGCAAGTGTTGAATAGGCATGCAAGTATGGGAGGAGATTTAACTCACTGAAAACTGTTCATGTACATAATCACAACAATTTTGTTTAAAATTATGCACCATTTCAGTATTTCATTTCAGGCTTAAGAGTAGAGAACAGTGATAGCACATATGAATGAGATTGCAGTGGCTAAGTATACTTAAGAGGGAACTGAGAAGGGCAAAGAGGGGACATGAAATAGCTTTAGCAAATAGGGTTAGGGAGAATCCAAAGAGATTCTACAAATACGTTAAGGACAAAAGGGTAACTAGGGAGGGAATAGGGCCCCTTAAAATCAGCAAGGCCACCTATGTGTGGGACTGCACAAGATGGGGGAGATACTAAATGAGTAGTTTTCAGCATTGTTTACTGTGGAGAAGGATATGGAAGATAGAGAATGTGGGGAAATAAATGGCGACCTCTTGAAAAATGTCCTTATTACACAGGAGGAGGTGCTGGACGTCTTAAAATGCATAAAAGTGGATAAATCCCTGAGACCTGAACAGGTGTACCCTGGAACTTTATGGGAAGGTGGGGAAGTGATTGCTGGGCCCCTTGCTGAGATATTTGTATCTTCGATAGACACAGGCAAATATCAGAAGACTGGAGGTTGGCTAATGTGATGCCACTATTTAAGAAAGATGGTAAGGAAAAGCCAGGGAACTATAGACTGGTGAGCCTGACATCGGTGGCGGGCAAGTTGTTGGAGGGAATTCTGAGGGACAGGATTTACGTGTATATGGAAAGG
Organism: Rhincodon typus; assembly: GCF_021869965.1. Classification (NCBI taxonomy): domain Eukaryota; kingdom Metazoa; phylum Chordata; class Chondrichthyes; order Orectolobiformes; family Rhincodontidae; genus Rhincodon; species Rhincodon typus. The sequence continues at coordinate 54,875,718 of NC_063336.1, forward strand.
CAAGGACTGATTAGGGATGGTCAACATGGCTTTATGCATGGAAAATCACATCTCATGAACTTGGGTTGAGTTTTTTGAAGAACTAACGAAGAAGATTGATGAGGGCAGAACAGTGGATGTGATCTCTATGGCTTCAGTAAAGCATTCGACAAGGTTCCTCACGGTAGACTGGTTAGCAAGGTTAGATCACACAGAATAGAGGGAGAGCTAGCCATTTGGATACAGAACTGGCTCAAAGGTAGAAGACAGAGGGCGGTGGTGGAGGGTTGCTCTTCAGGCTGGAGGCCTGTGACTAACGGTGTGCCACAAGGATTGGTGGTGGGTCCACTGCTTTTCATCATTTATACAAAAGGCTTGGATGGAATCATAAGGGGTATGGTTAGTAAGTTTGCAGATGACACCAAAATTGGACGTGTAGTGGTCAGCAAAGAAGGTTACGTCAGAATACAACAGGATCTTGATCGGATGAGCCGATGGGTCGAGGAGTGGCAAATAGAGTTTCATTTAGATAAATGTGAGGTGCTGTGTTTTGGAAAATCAGGGCAGGACATATACACTTAGTGGTAAGGTCCTGAAGAGTGTTACTGAACGAAGAGACGTTGAGGTGCAGGTTCATAGTTCCTTGAAAGTGGAATCGCAGGTAGATAGGATAGTGAAGAAGGCATTTAGTATGCTTGCCTTTATTGGTCAGTGCATTGAATATAGGAGTTGGGAGGTCATGTTGCAGCTGTACAGGAAATTGGTTCAACCACTATTGGAATACTGTGTGCACTTCTGGTCTCCCTGCTATAGGAAGGATGTTGTGAAACCAGAAAGGGTTCAGAAAAAGTTTATGAGGATATTGCCAGGGTTGGAGTGTTTGAGCTATAGGGCGAGGCTGAATAGACTGGGCTATTATTCCTGGAGCATCGGAAGCTGAGGGGTGACCTTATCGAGGTTTATAAAATCATGAGAGGCATGGATAGGACAAATAGACAAGGTCTTTTCCCCAGGGGAGGGGGAGTCCAAAACTAGAGGGCATTGGTTTTAAGTGAGAGGGGAAAGATTTAAAAGGGACCTAAGGGGCAACGTTTTCACATAGAGGGTGGTGCGTGTATGGAATGAGCTGTTAGAAGAAGTGATGAATTCTGGTACAATTACAACATTTAAAAGGCATCTGGATGGGTACACGGATAGGAAGGGTTTAGAGGGATATGGGCCAAATGCTGGCAAATGGAACTAGATTTATTTAGGATATCTGGTCGGCATGGACGAGTTAGATCGAAGGCTGTGTTTCTGTGCTGTACATCTGTGACTCAAAGTTCAGAAAAAACTTTCAAACCCCAGGTTATGCTCTCATCTGTCAAATTGTTACACAATGAAGAAATGTGACAATGCTGTCGCTTTAAGAGATGTATCTTGTTTTGGTTTCTTTTAAGAGAGATTTAACAAGAGATGCCATGCAGTCTGTGGTTACGTAAACAGATTGTGAGGCCTTGGTTTTTTTTTAAATTGTTACAATAGAAGCAGTCTGGGTGGGTGTGGCCAGCTCTCTCAGACCAGAATTTCTAGGTTTTCTTTAGCTTTAAGGTTTTGGAGTAGATTTGTTTAGATTTCTTTAGCTTTTAGATTCGGCAGGAGCTGCTGGAATTTTGAAGAAGGTAGAAGCTATTTTTCCTCTCTCTCAGTTACAATTAGAAGCTGGGGTTTCTCTTCCTATTGTGAGCATTGCATGTGAAAAAAAGTTTGATCTCTGAATTTGCCTTTTTGCCAAGGGGTGTGTTTATTGGATGTTATTAAATTAGAACAATTATTTAATAATAGTTACTGTATCTATTATTCCGTTAAGTTTTCCAGTAGAGTTAAGTTTTTATACGTACTTCCTTTTGTTGTATTTTAACGATAGTGTTTGAATAAATTGTGTTTTGCTTAGCATCAAGTAGTTTGACCAGTTGCATTGCATCTGGATCACATTTCACTTTACATTTGCCTTTAAAATAAGAATAAATAGGGTTTAGATTACCTGCTTAAAATATTTTGAGGGGGTCTAGTCTGACATAACAAAAGATGCACTCCAGAGTATAGGGAAATGAGGTCCACTCATAGGAATGACTAATATTGCTGTGACTGTGATAATATCTAATGTAAATGCTAAGAGTTGGCAATTTATTTACTAGTAATCCAGTCAAAAGTGACGTCCCATAATTTACCTGTCACGTGTAGTTTAGTTACCCCAGTTGTTTTTCAGTTTTAAAATAATTAAATAATGTAGACAGTCTTTGGAATATAAATGATGTTTAACTAAAATTTAAAAATTGTTGAACTCATTAATTTTGTAACCACTGACAACTGGATGGAATCAGCAACGTGAATGTAACAGTAGAATCCCCATGGAATAAAGTGCACAGTTGACTTAATTAACTGGCCTCAATTATGTCTTATAAATTATAGATTTATAAAAGGAAATTCTGATGATTGATACTTGGTGAATTCACTTTTAGAGGTCATCTTAGCTGCAGCATAGGCTGGGTTTATAATGTACATTGATACTGATTTTTATTCTATGCAGATCTGATTACCTGTCTGGATAAAGGAAACCATTATGATGAGCCACAGTTCAGGTAAGGCTTCAAATCAACAGATTTTCTCTGAATGAATATTTTCTTCTGTATATTATTCAATAGTATTAATTGTGGTAATATGGATGGGTGTTTCCACTGGTTGTGTTAGTTATTTTTGTCACAGTTAGATGGGAAAGTGGCCAAACAGGTGCAAAACATTGCAGAAAGAAATGTAAATTACATCAGTACAAGTTGAGTTTCTATGGTTTTCTGCATTAGTTTAAGAAATATCAGGCTGAATTTGCAACCTGATAAGGTATTGAGAAGGCCAGGGATGGACTGGGGTCGGGGGGGGTGGCGGTGGGGTGTTAGTTTTGTTGTTCATGGATGCCTTGCTCAAAGAAAGGCAGGGCTGTCTATTAATATTCCTGGATACACGGTACTAAGGATATATTAGAAGGGAAGGGTGGCAATATGATTTCAGAGAATTTACGATGCTACAAAGAGAGGACATCCTCAATGAAATTGTTCTTTTGTTCCAGCCAAATAGATAAACAAAAAAAGTGCAGTTACATGGTTCGGTGTCATCTATAGACCACCAAGCAGTGGGAAAGATGTAGAGAGATAAATTTGCAAGCAAGTTATAGAGAAGTGCAAAAATTATAGAGTAGTTATAATGGGAGTCTCTAAATAGTCAAACTTAGACTGGGATAGTGATAATTTATTGTTCACTTTTATGGGATTTTAATGTTATAGAGTCATACAGCTTGAAAACAGATCCTTCAGTCCAACTAGTCCATACTGACCATGTTCCCAAACTAAACTAGACCCACTCGCCTGCATTTGGCCCATATCCCTCCAAACCATTCCTATTCATGTACTTATCCAAGTGTCTTTTAAATGTTACAACTATACCTGCATTTGCCACTTCCTCTGGCAGTTCATTCCACACACTAACCCTCTCTGTAGTAAAAGTGTGCTCCTCACGTCCCTTTTAAATCTTTTTTGTAGCACCTTAAAAATATGACCCCTAGGTTTGAACTTCCCCACCCTAGGGAAAAGACCCTTGCTATTCAGCTTATCTATGCCCCTCCATGATGTTATAAACCTCTATAAGGTCACTCCTCAACCTCCTACACTCCAGTGAAAACTGTCCTAGCCTATCCAGCCTCTCCTTATAACTCAAACCTTCCATTCCTGGCAACACCTTGGTAAATCTTTTCTAAACCCTCTCCAATTTAATAATATCCTTCCTGTGGCAGGGTGACCAGAACTGCACACAGTATTCCAGAAGAGGCCTCACCAACATTCTGCACACCCTCACATGACATCCCAACTCCTATACTCAAAGGTCTGACCAATGAAGGCAAGCATGTAAAAGCCTTCTTAACCATCCTGTCAACATGTGATGCAAATTTCAAAGAATTATGTACCTGGACCCCTAGGTCGCTCCATTCTACACCACTACCCAGGGCCAAACCATTAACTGTCTAATTCCTGTCCTTGTATGTTTTACTAAAATACAATACCTCACATTTATTCAAACCAAACACCATCTACCATTCCTCAGCCCATTGACTTTATTGATCAAGATCTTAAAACATTTGTTGCCTAGGACTACTGCCCTTGAACTGCTTGGTTTGCTTGGACTATTGTAGAGAAAAGTTGAGAATTATTGCTGCAGGTTTCAAGTCACATGTAGGCTAGATTTAAAATAAAACAAAAAGTTTGGGTTTTTACAATAATTGATGATGTGTCATGATCACCATTTATTGAAAGTAACTTTATATGCCAGATTTAATAATTGAATTTAAATTCCATCAGGTTCCCTAGTAGGATTTGAATCCATGACCCCAGTGCATTAGCTTGAGTCACTAGTTTCTAGTCCAGCGACATTACCTCTAGGGCACCATCTCCTTGTTGTGTAAAGGGCAGACAATTCCTAGGATGTGTTCAGGAAAATCTTCCGCAGTTATACCTTTCCTGTCAAATGAGAAAGAAAACACTGCTCGATCTGTTTCATGAGAATGAGGTAGGCCAAGTCAGTCAATTATCAATTGGGAACATATAAAAGACATTGCATCATAAAATTTAGTTTGGTTATGGAAACTGGCAAGGATCAATCCTGAGAAAGAACAACTGGTTGAAGGAGCGCACTTGATTGGCACCTCATCCACCACCTTCAACATTCACGCCTTCCATCACTGACGCATAGTAGCAGCAGTGCATAACATCTAAAAGATATCCTGCCTCAAGGCTCCTTCAACAGCACCTTTCAAAACTGGGACCTCCTTGAAGGATAAAGGCAGTCGATGTATAGGAATACCAACAGCTGCAAGTTCCCCTCCAACCCACACATCATCCTGATTTGTAAATACATTGCTGTTCTTTACTGTCACCAGGTCACAAGGCCTAGAACTGCCTTCCAAACAGTACTGTGAATGTACCTACCTCCCAGTGGACTGCACAGTTTCAAGAACAGTGTTCATAACCATCTTCCTAACGGCAATTAAGGATGGACAATAAATGCTGGCCAAGCCAGCAATATCCACATCCTATAAAATAATTTAAAAATAACTAACTGAGGGAAAGCCAATTTCAATGGGGTAAAATGGTATTTTAGGATCAACCATCTACAGCTGCTGCATCAATGATATTGCTTCCATCATGAGGTTAGAAGGGGAGATGTTTACTAACGATTGTTCAGCACCATTCATTACTCCTGAGGTACTGAAGCAGTCCATGTCCAAATGCGGAAAGACCTGGACAATATACAAGTTTGGGCTGACAGAAGGCAAATAACATTTGTACCACACAAATGCCAGGCAATGACCATCTCCAATAAGGGACAATCTAACCACTGTTACTTGACATTCAATGACATTACCATCACTGAATACCTACCATCCTGGGAGTTACCATTGACTACAAACTTAATCAGACTCACCAAGTAGAAACAGTGACTACAAGAGCAGGTCAGAGGCTAGCAATACTGCAGCAAGTATATCTCAGCTCCTACAAGGCACAAGTCCAGAGTGTGACTTGCCTGGATGAGTGCATTTCCAACAACACTCAAGAGGCTTGACAACATCCACGACACTGCAGGCTGCTTGATTGATGCTACATCCACAAGCATCCATTGCCTCCATCTCCTACACTCAGTAGCAGCAGCAGAAATTTCCTCACAAAGCACCTTCCAACCCCACAATCACTTCCATCTTGAAGGACAAGAGCAGCAGATACATGGGAACACCACCTACACCTATAAGTATCCCATCAAGCCACTCACCATCCTGACTTGGAAATATATCACAATTGTTTCAGTATGGAATTCGCTCCCTAAGGGAATTATGGGTCTCCCTACAGCACATGGACTGCAATGGTTCAAGAAGGCAGATCACCGCCACTTTCTCAAGGACAACCATGGACAGGCAATAAATGCTGGCCAACCAGAAATGCCCATGCCCCACAAGTAAATTTTAAAAAAAACAAAGCACGTCAGAGGTCGGGAATGCTACAGTCAGTAACTCACCTCCTGATGCCCCAAAGCCTGTCCTCCATGCGCAAAGTATACATCAGGAGTGCAATGGAATGCAGTCCACTTGCCTAAATGTGTGCAGGTTCAAAAATAGTCAAGAAGCTTAACGTCACTATTCGCAAAGCAGTCTGCTTAATTAATCCATATCCACAAACATTTTCTCCTTCCACCACTGACACACAATAACCACAGTGTCTACTACATGGGAACAACACCACCTGCAAGTTCCTCTTCGATTTCAGTCTCCATCCTGTTTAGCATGTCACTGCTCCTTCTTTGTCGCTTGATCAAAATCCCAGAACACCATCCCAAAACATCAGTGACTGGATACCTGCACCAAATAGACTGCAGTGGTTCAAGAAGGCAGCTCACCTTCTCAATGGCAATAAATGTTGCCCTAGCCAATAATGCCCACATCCCATGAATGATTTTTACAAAATGGATCTGACAAATACATTGGTTGAAAGATTAACAGTCAGATTTGTAACTGAAGAACGTATTCCCCTTGAGGAAGAGAGAGTCCAAATACTGTCATGAAGCTTTCCCATGTAAGGAAACATGGCATGAAATCTGGAGTTCCTGGATGATAGTAATTCCATAACCCTTGATGGAATTAGGCACGGAAGTAGGCAATTCAGCCCTTTGATCATGCTCCACCATTTAACATGGTCATGGCTGATCTTATCCTGGTCTCAACTCCACTTTCCTCCCTGCTCCCCATTGTCCTTTATCCCACTTTTCATCAGAAACGTGTCTATTTATTTCTTGAATCTGTTGATTAATTCTGCCTCCACTACCTTATGGGGCAATGAGTTCCACAGATTCACAATCCTCTGAGAGAAATAGTTTCTCCTTGTCTCATTTTTGACCCTATCTCCTCTAATTCTATATCTATGACCTCCTATTCTAGACGGTCCCACAACAGGGACCATCTGTTCAATGTCCACCTTATCAATCCCCTTCAGCATTTTATATGCTTAATGAGATCCCCTTCATTATTCTGAACTCCAGTGAGTACAAGCCCAAGCTATTCAACTGCTTTATCTATGATAGCCCTTTTGTCCCATGAATCAATCTGGTGAATCTCCTCTGAACTGCCTCCAATGCCACCAAATTCTTCCTCAAGTAAGGAGATCAAAACTGGACACAATACTCCAGGTATGATCTCACCAACACCTTCCATAATTGCAACACTTCTTTACTTTTAGAATCCAGTTCTTTTGCAATAAACACCAAGATGCGTTTTGATTTCCCCAACTGATAACATTTTATCTATCTCAGCCTTACATATACACCAGGACTCTGCCCCCACAGCTCTCTTTGGCAAGGAGTTCCAAAGACTTTCAAACCTCTGAGAGAAGAAATTTCTCTGCATCTCAGTCTTAAATTGGTGCCCCTTTATTCTGAGACTATGCCCCCTGGTCCTAGACTATCTCATGAGGGGAAATATCCTCTCAGCATTTACTCTGTCAAGCCCCTTAATAATCCCATATGTTTCAGCGAGATCACTTCTCATTAATGGAGACAGGGGCTTAGTTGAGGTATTAAATGAATACTTTGTGTTTGTCTTCACTAAGTAAGATGCTGCCCAGGTGGTGGTGAACTGGCAGAAAGTTCAAACACTTGAAACATTTAAAACTGAGAATGAAGAGGTCATTCATAAGTTGTCTGTACTTTAATTTGATAAAACACCAGGACTGGAAGAGAGCGATCCAAAGCTGCTGTGAAAGTAATAGAAAAAATTACAGAGCCCCCGGCCATAATTTTCTAGTCTTCCAGAAACTTGGATGATACTGGAAGACGGGCAGATAGGGACAGAGGTACAGGAGTAGGCCATTCAGCCTCTTGAGCCTGTTCTACCATTCAGTTAGATCTTGGCTGATCTATGACCTAACTCCATAAATCTGCCTTTGGCCCATATCCCTTAATACCTTTGACTTAACAAAATTTATCTCTCTCAGACTTAAAATTCACAAATGATGCAGCATCATTTGCCATTTGTGGAAGACACTTTCAAACATCTACCAGCGTTTGTGTGTAGAAGTGCTTCATAACATCTCTCCTGAATGATCTGACACTAATTCGCAGACTGTGCACCCTAATTTTAGAATCTCCAACCAGTGGAAATAGCTTATCTTTATCTAGTCTGTCTTTTCCTGCTAATATCTTGAAGACAATTGTTGTATACTTGTTCTCACCAGGATGTAAAGGTGAGCCCAGCATCCAGCTATGGGTTATTCATTTTAACCTCAATGGAGAAACTTTTAGAAGTGATAATTTAAGGCAAAGTTAATACTCAATTTGGCAAATGTTATTATTTAAGAAAGGCCAACATGGAATTTTTCAGGATAAAGAATGTTTGACTAATTTGAGTCTTTTTGATGAGGTAACAGTAAGTGTTGATGAGGATAATTCAGTTGGCGTGAGGTTACGGACTGCCAAAAGACATTTGATCAAGTGCTTCATGTGAGCTCATTGGATAAGAGAGATTGCAGCAATTTGGGGCAAAATGCTTTGGGGATGTCCCCATAAAATTCTTCCCAGTATTGCTGCTGTCCCTCTTATTTCATGAGCTCACGAGTTGGTTATATAACACTTTTTCCAGGCCCTTGGGTGACGACTTGATGAAGCCTGTTCTGCAGCTATACTGTATACAGGCGAGCTCAATTAGTAGCCAGTCAGACTTCCACCCCTCAGTGAAATGAAGCTGTACCCTCTGCCCAATCATATTTGCCAACAGTTCTGGCACTGCCAAGAGTTTAGTGGGTGCTGGCAGGACTCCAGGAAGGAGCCCAAAGAAGACCCAGTAAACCGCAGAGTGAAGTAAATCGGTCAGACTCAACATTAACTCTGTTTCTATCTCTGCAAATGGTGCAAGACCTGCTGAGCTTTTCCAGCTCTTTGTTTTTATTACCACTCTGAACCTTCACTGCTCCAAAGAAAACAAACTGAGCCTATCCAATCTTTCCTCATAGTTTAGATTCTCCAGCCCAGACAATATCCTGGTAAATCTCCTCTGCACCCTCTCTAGTGCAATCATATCTTTCCTATAATATGGATTGCAGAGACTTCTCCAGTTGTTGTGTAACTTTCAGTATAATCTTCTTGCTCTTGTAATCTCTTGTATTGAAGAGCAGTGGGACCCTGTGATAGCCAGTCAGTATCAGTGAGAGAAGCGAGCGAGGTGAGGATTCTCACAGAGAAACAGACAAATTGGTGGCAGACCTGAAAGAGATTCAAGACCTGAACAAGAATTTTCTAGTCTGTACTTAAGTAGGCATAAGGGTAACATAAAAGTAAATGATCTGTATTCTGTTTAGTTGCTCAAAGTTTAGAGAAGTGTAAGCATAATAAGGAAGGAATAGCAGAGAAATTTACCCAGATATTAACTGGGATCATTATAGCATGCAGAGTTGGGAGGGAAAATTTCTTAAACTGCATCCAAGAGAACCTTTTTAGCCAATAAGTAGAAAGTCCACAAGGGAGGGGACAGTTTTGGATATAATATTTGAAATAAGCTGGAGCAGAATGAAGGCAACTCAGTTGGGGGACATTTTAGAGACTGTAATCGTAACTTAGTTAGATTTAGGCTACTTATAGAATGGGATAAGGATGGGCCAGAGATAATGAATCTAAACTGAGGAAAGGTTAATTTTATTAAGGTTAATTATAAAAGATTAATTTGCAAGTGAACTAGGAGCAGTCACGTGCAGATACAACTGTCGTGGAGAATCAGGACACATTCAAGGGGGAAATGGCAAGAGCAAAGGGCAAATATATTTCCTTAAAGACAAAGAGGGGATCCAAGACCAGAGAACCTTGGATATCAAGGGACATAAAGATTAGGATTAAGAAAGATAGTAAAGCTTATGGCAGATACTGAGGGCTCACTAATGCAGAGCTCCTGGAGGATTATAAAAAGTACGGGAGGGGAAATTAGGACAGCTAAGATAATGTGGGTGGAGTACAGGGGGAAGAAAAACACAAAGCTAAAGATTTGGGCCCACTGGGCACCTAGAGGTAATCTGGCTGTGAACAGAACTTGATGAATATTTTGCATCAGTCTTCACAATGGAAAAGGTATAGACATTAGATTGAGGACTGTGTACATATTAGAAGAAGTTCACGGAGAGAGAGGAGATACTGGCTTTAGCAACCTCCATAAGTATATAAATCCACAAGCTCAGAATACATGTGGCCAAGGCTGTTGAGGACGGCAAGGGAGAAGATATTAGGATCTCTGGCAGTGATTTTCAAATCTCTGAGGTCCCAGAGTAACGTTGTCACATTAGTAAAGTAACTATGTGGTAGAAGCATGAAAAGTCTAGCCAATGGATACAAAAAAAATGGCTAAAAAGCTGGAAATAAAGTATAATTAGTGGTGAAGCAATTGTTTCATAAACGGAAGGAAGGTTTATATTGGAGATCCCCATGGATCAGTGATAGAGGTGCAGGAACAGTGGGACTTGATGTATATTTGCATAAATAATTGAAGCTGGCAGGACAGATTGTGAGCACAGTTAATAAAACATATAGTAGTCTGGACTTCAGCAATATGGGTATAAAGTACAAAAGCAAACAATTTATGTTGAATCTGAATAAGACACTGATTTGGCCTCAACAGGGGTGATGTGCCCAGTTCTGGGCAACACACTTTAGAAAGGAAATGGAAAGGGTAGAGAAAAGATTCATAGGAATGAGGAACTTAAGGTATGTATGAAGTTGGAGAACAGCCCAGACTTCTCCCATAGAGAGCAGAAGTCTGATTGGAAATTTGATTGAAGTGTTCAACATTGAGGGCTTTGGACAGAATAGATGAGGAGGAACTGTTTCTATCGATGGACATTTCAATCACCAGCAAGTACAAATTTAAAGTAATTGGCAATAAAAGCAGTGGCAATTTGAAAACATTCTCATACAGCGTGTGGTTAGGATCTGGAATGAACTGCCTGTGCATGTGCTGGTAGCAGGACCAATTGAGGCTTTCAAATGAGAAATTGGATCATTATCTGAAATGAAAAAAAAATCATAGGGCTGCAGGGGAAAAGGAAGAGAAGGCACTTCGTGAGTTGTTCTTTCTGAGGGCCAGTACAGACACAGAAGGCAAAATGGCCTTTTTCTGTGATGTAACCACTGCATGATTCCTCAAAGACAATCAAGCCAGATTTTAAAATATTTATTGGTTCCCTCTCACTCTTCAGACCTGGAGAACTGCCTTCCAATTTATTTAAAACTCTTATCAGAAATGTCAGAGTAATTGATCTTTCTCCTAAAAATTTCCAGCTTCAGAATATGTATGCTTTATATCTCACATCCATGTAGAATAAAGTACTTAGCTTGGATTAATTTAGATATTGTGACCACTATATCATAACACATGCTTCTCCCTTCACATTTTGAATTTGGAAAATGATAGGGTTGTCATGATACATTTACCATTTAATGTAATTTAAGCCAGTTGATAACACAATTTATGGTTATTCAGTAAAGCAGTTATAGATTTCAGGCTCCACTGTACGATTTGAGAATGTATTCTAGAATAACAGACAAGTGCAGAGCTGAGTGAATACTGCATCATCTGTCAAAAAAAAAAATCACCGAGGTGAAAGCAGAAAATAGCAAAAATACTTGGCAGGTCTGATCATCCTTGAGTGTGTGGGTAGAGGGAGGGAGAAAGACTCTACATTTCTGGTTAGCTTTCATTTGAACTGCAAGAAAGTGAACATTTAACCGTTCATAGACAAGTGCAGAGCAAGGTTGAGGACTGGAGGAAAGAACAGTGAGGGAGGTCTGTGATAGAATGGTTGGGAGGAGTGATTAAATGACAAAAGGGTGTTGCAGGTGGATAGTGGCAGTAATGCAACAAGTTTTAAAAAAAAACAAAGGATAGATTTAGACAAAGTGTTACTGGCTGTAGGCAGAACTAATGTGAGCATCTACTCTCCAAAGGAAATAGAAGCCATGAGTTGTTGAACTCTATATTGCATCTGGAAGCTTGTAAGGTGTCTAATCAAAAAGTGAGGTGCTGGTTCTCAAGCTTGCATTGGGCTTTGCTGGAGCAGTGAATAAGGCTGAGATCAGAATCGAGTGGGATGGAGAATTAAGACGGCAAGCAAGCTCAAGGCCTCGCATGTTAACTATAACAAGGTGTTTGGTAAATGATCTACCCAGTGTAGAGGAGATCACATTGTGTACCGTGAATGCATTGCATTAAATTGTAAGAAATACAAGGACATCACTGTTCACAGTTCTTGCAGCTCAGGGAGGTCGGCAAACAGGTTTGGGGATGGTGGAGAGGCCGACTAGGAAATGGAGTGGAAGATGCATTTGTGGGGTCATACCTAAATGATAAAGGATAGAAGCTGTTGGGCAAAAGGAAAGACACAAGGGAACAATATAATGGATCTGGTAGGACAAGGAATAAAGAGAATGGCAGTGCAGCAAATTGGATAGACAGAATGAAGGGCCTGGTCATCCAGTGCAGTGGAATTCTCAGCACAAAGTGAAGGGGGAAATTTTACAAGTACTGGTATGGAAGGTAACATTATCTGCTTTGAGATGGAGAAATTGGGAGAATGCCTTTTAAAGAACTGCGTTTTGAAGCAATTTCTCACTGAAACATAATTACTAATCTCTATGGGGGAAAAAAAAGACTGTTCCTCACCTTTGTCCTTAGCCTTACAACCGAAGATATTTCAAATGTAGAATTTGTCCAAGTACTATGTGTAGACAAATAAGTTTGAAATTCAAGGGTTGTGTTAGGCTGTTATAATCCTTTTGTTACGTTTCAGTGTAAAATATGCAAGTAATTAATGTCATCCTTGGTAAGAGTAAATGGCAGTGCCTTCCATATTAATGGACCTTTGTGGTTGATGATCTTTTTAAAGTGAGTAGTCTGTCTATTGGAATTTTTCTGATTCTAAAACTGGAGCAGGCATCCTGTCCTACTTGCAGTTTAGAAAAACAGACATTAATTTGATATTTTTCATGTTTGTTTTAGCAAAAATTGTCCTGCTGGTTGCAAAGCTGTGGTTGGAGAAGTCTCTGGTGATTTTTCTCAAGGATATAGGCATGTGAGTATCAGACTAGAGAAAATGTCGCTTTTTAATTCTCTGACTGTACATTTCATAGATTCTGTGGAGCTCAAAGCTATCCTGAAACGGATCCTGGTTTTGACATTGATCAAACAAAGATAGGTTGAAAAGCATGTTGTGAAGAGGAACTTGAGAAGGCTACAAAAGGAGTGAGATTGTTGAGTGAGTGTGTAAAGATCTGGTAAATGAAGTATAATGTGGGTAAATGATTCATTTTTGTAGGAGGAATAAAACTAAGCTTATTACCCAAATGGTGGGTGATTGCAGAACTCTGAGATTGCAGAACTCTGGGATGTTCTAGAGTGTTAATGGCAAAAGGCTAGTACAGAGGTACCACAAATAATTAGGAAAGCTAGTACAATGTTATAATTTATTCTGAGAGGAATTGATACAAAAGTAGGGAGATTATGTTTCAGTTATAGTTACAGGGTTGCAGGAACAGGGTGGGTCTGGAGTTTTGGGATATCAGTGTGGACTTGATGGGCCAAGTGGCCTGCTTCCACACTGTAGGATTCTATGATTATACAAGGCACTGGTGAGACTGTAGCTGGTGTAGTGTCGAACACTTTATTTTAGGAAGGTTGTGAATGTGTTGGTAGAAGGACAGGGAACATTCACCAGACTAAAACATGAGTGGACAGGCTGGCTTATGAGGAAAGGATGGTCAGGCTAGATTTTATACCTGTTAAAGTTCAGCAGTACTAGAGGCGACTTGATTGAAACATACAAAATCCTAAGGGGCCTTGGTAGCGTGGATAATATAAAAAATACAACATCAACTTACGTTTTCGTGATATCTTTTAAAATAGTTAAATGTTGCAAAATTCTTCAGGTATCCACATGAGGAGTGTTTAGAAGTGTCCAAAAGACTGGTCAAAGAGGTAGGTTTTAAGGATTAACTGAAAATTTAAAAAAAAGCTGCAAAAACTCAGCAGACAAGACTGCATCTGCAAACGGAGAAACACAGTTAACATTTCAGGTCAATAACCTTTCATGAGAGCTTGTTTTTGTAGTAGGCTTTAATGATTCTCCATAACGGAGAAGAGAGAGGAAGGTGGTGCAAATTCCAGAGCCTAGAGCCAAGGTATGAAAAGTCACTGTTTCGAATGCACAAGAGACCAGAATTAGAGATGTGCAGATATCTAGGATCACAGGGATTACAGATTATGGATAGTAAAGGGCATGGGGGTAGTTTTGAAAAACAGGTGATCGTTTTAAATTTGAGCAGTTCCTGGACCAGTAACCAATGTCAGGCAGCAAGTGGACGTGATAGGATGTGGTGTGGAGCTGGATGAACACAGCAGGCCAGGCAGCATCAGAGGAGCAAGAAAGCTAACGTTTTGGATCTGGACCCTTCTTTTTTCTGAAGAAGGGTCCAGACCCGAAACGTCAGCTTTCCTGCTCCTCTGATGCTGCCTGGCCTACTGTGTTCATCCAGCTCCACACCTTGTTATCTCAGACTCCAGCATCGGCAGTTCCTACTATCTCTGATAGGATGTGGTTTGTATTCAAACACAGGCCAGGAGAGTTTTGGGTGCACAGATGTTAGTGGAAGGTGGTGGTTGGAAGCCCAGTCCCGTAACCACTAGAGGAAACAATGTCATGAGTGAGTGTTTCAGCAATACTTAATTGCCAGTTTTTCATTCAAAAGGTTGTTGGAATATGGCGTACTTAGCCACAGGTTGTGGTTTAGACAGAAGTCGTTGTTACCCATCCTGTCAGCTGTCTAGTATTTTAGCAGCTGACACAAAATGAGGAGACTATTTAATGTTTGTGATTCAGCAAACTTTTGTATGTTCAGAGCAGCTCAGGAGATGTGTTAGAGGTTGTGATATAACTGAGTTTTCCTAACTGTGCATCACCATTTCTGGAGACCAGTCGTTGTAATGATGTTTGTTATGGGGTCAGTACTGATCAGGATAGGAGGTGAACTTCCTAATCTTAATCAAATTTGCGATATTTTTGTCCACCTTAGTATATGCATTGTGCCGTGATTTAATGTTTCATCTAAATGGCAGCACCCCCTCTGTACTGTGTTTGAGTGCAATTTCAATTATTGGTTCAGCACTGGGTGTGACCTGAACCAAGGTGGGACTTGAACCCACGCTCCTGAGGTGGCATATTTCCACCGAGATGAGGCTGATGGTCTTTGCCTGTTAGCAAGACTGGAATTCCTTACCAGCATTGGAAACTTTTGAATTTCTCCTTAACCTTCTCTATTCCAATGGAAGTATTCCCAGGATCTCAAGATTTTCAAAAACAGGATGATGCTAAGGGTGGGAAACTTTGATTGTGAAACATTTGTTTACCTTTGTGAATGAAATAAACAATTTATTAGCACATCAATGTTGCCAATCTAACTAACTTTTTTTTAGACATCTGCCCTTTGCAAAGCTGCCATTCATGCTGGTGTAATTCTGGATGAACTGGGTGGCAAGATAGATGTTGTTCAGCACAAAGGTCTGAGTCGATATGCAAGCATCCTGGCTAATGGTGTTCTGTCAAAAGAGTAAGTAACAAGTTTCCTTTGTTTCGGTTCAAATTCAAATTCAAATTTGTTAATTGAGAAATAAATTCATTATGGCAGCAAAAACTTCTAAGATAAATTGAAATGCTAAGTTTCTCCCCACAGCCCCCTTAACCAAAGGTGACTTGAAGGTCGAAAATTGTTATCGAGAATTGAATAAAATGTGGAATTTTCAGTCGTAAATGTTTTAAAACGTTAGGAATGATTAGCTTGTGCAACGTCACTTCAAGCAGAGCTATGCAGCCATGTATTGATTCTTCGGTGGCAGACGATACTCTAGATTGCTATCAGCACTCCCTCGTAGATTTCCTCATTGATATCGTTGCCAAGCAACACATGGACTTTGCAGGTAACTGCCTGTTGTGCCATCTGCCCGAGGGAATCACTATAGTCAGAGTAATTCCCTGCTTAAAGTAGCACTATGCAAACACATCTTTGTCTCTTGTTACCTTAAATAATAGAACATTGAACATAGAACATAGAACATTACAGCGCAGTAATGCTCGATGTTGCGCCGACCTGTGAAACCAATCTGAAGCCCATCTAACCTAAACTATTCCATTATCATCCATATGTTTATCCAATGACCATTTAAATGCCCTTAAAGTGGGCGAGTCTACTATTTTTGCAGGCAGGGCATTCCACGCCCTTACTACTCTCTGAGTAAAGAACCTACCTCTGACATCTGTCCTATATCTATCACCCCTCAATTTAAAGCTATGTCCCCTCGTGCTAGCCATCACCATCCGAGGAAAAAGGCTCCCACTGTCCACCCTATCTAATCCTCGGATCATCTTGTATGTCTCTATCAAGTCACCTCTTAACCTTCTTCTCTCTAACGAAAACAGCCTCAAGACCCTCAGCCTTTCCTCATAAGACCTTCCCTCCATACCAGGCAACATCCTGGTAAATCTCCTCTGCACCCTTTCCAATGCTTCCACATCCTTCCTATAATGCGTTGACCAGAACTGTACGCAATACTCCAAGTGCGGCCGCACCAGAGTTTTGTACAGCTGCAACATGACTTCATGGCTCCGAAACTCAATCCCTCTACCAATAAAATCTAGCATACTGTACGCCTTCTTAACAACGCTATCAACCTGGGTGGCAACTTTCAGTGATCTATGCACATGGACACCGAGATCTTTCTGCTCATCCACACTACCAAGAATCTTACCATTAGCCCAGTAATCTGTATTCCTGTTACTCCTTCCAAAGTGAATCACCTCACACTTTTCCGCATTAAACTCCATTTGCCACCTCTCAGCCCAGCTCTGCAGCTTATCTATGTCCCTCTGTAACCTGCAACATCCTTCCACACTATCCACAACTCCACCAACGTTGGTGTCATCCGCAAATTTACTAACCCATCCTTCTACGCCCTCATCCTGGTCATTTATAAAAATGACAAACAGCAGTGGCCCCAAAACAGATCCTTGAGGTACACCACTAGTAACTGAACTCCAGAATGAACATTTCCCATCAACCACCACCCTCTGTCTTCTTACAGCTAGCCAATTTCTGATCCAAACCGCTAAATCACCCTCAATCCCATGCCTCCGTATTTTCTGCAATAGCCTACCATGGGGAACCTTATCAAACACTTTACTGAAATCCAAATACACCACATCAACCGCTTTACCCTCATCCACCTGTTTGGTCACCTTCTCGAAGAACTCAATAAGGTTTGTGAGGCACGACCTACCCTTCACAAAACCGTGTTGACTATCCCTAATCAAATTATTCCTTTCTAGATGATTATAAATCCTATCTCTTATAATCCTTTCCAACACTTTACCCACAACCGAAGTAAGGCTCACTGGTCTATAAATACCAGGGTTGTCTCTACTCCCCTTCTTGAACAAGGGGACAACATTTGCTAGTCTCCAGTCTTCTGGCACTATTCCTGAAGACAATGACGACATAAAGATCAAAGCCAAAGGCTCTGCAATCTCCTCTCTAGCTTCCCAGAGAATCCTAGGATAAATCCCATCCAGCCCAGGGGACTTATCTATTTTCACACCTTCCAGAATTGCTAACACCTCCTCGTTATGAACCTCAATCCCGTCCAGTCTAATAGCCTGTATCTCAGTATTCTCCTCGACTACATTGTCTTTTTCCTGCGTGAATACTGACGAAAAATATTCACTTAGCACCTCTTCGGACTCCACACACAACTTCCCACTACTGTCCTTGACCGGCCCCAACCTTACTCTAGTCATTCTTTTATTCCTGACATACCTATAGAAAGCTTTAGGGTTTTCCAATAAAGGAAAAGAAAAAGAGCAAGACCAAATTTATTTAGTTATTTCACTCCAATGTAAACTTAGATTGTGTGCTGAAATCTGTAGCAGGGCTTGAGGCTACAAAAGAGTAAGAGCACTGAGCTCAAGCTACCATTTAGGATAAAAGTCATTCATGTTTACTATTTTCAAATGTCTGACTGAAAATATATTGTATTTACATTTCTCCTTGTTTTGTTGCATTTTCAGTGGATCCCTGTCAGATAAACGGATTGTGTTTAACACTAATGGTAAGATAGTATTGTTAAAATTATGAACTTCGTAAGGTTGTTATGTTTGTGAATGGCTCTTTAAATTTCGGTAAAATGGAAGAATGAAGGGAGTCATATGAGCTGTTCTAACTTCTTCCCCAACCCACGCTTGGGCGGCATGGTTATTAAAAGGTTAAAGTGTGATCTAGGTTATTTATACTGGGAAAAAGGTACGAGATATTCACACAGGGGAACAACGGCATCTGTGATGACTTCTGTAGTCTGTTGGTCTCCCAAGTCTCACAATGAGCTATCGAGAATGTCAAATTTTATGAATGATTCCACTTTAATTAAACTATTTCGTTCCAAGATAGAATGGACTTGGATTTAGAAGATAGTTAATCAGCATTTCTACCAGATACAAAACAAGTGTGGTTCACATTGCCATGAACATGGGCTTTGAAAGGGAAACATAATAGAAAGCTTTTGTATTGTAATATTTGTTAGGACTTTCTGAAAATGTCCTTGAACCTTTCAGACAAGGCATGCAAGAATTTGAGGAAGAGAGGGTAGAAGGACAGAGGGAGCCAGTCTGCATTGTTTACCACATAGAATGTAGGTAAGAGCTCACACAATGATTGCAGAGACCAATTTCATGAGATTTAAATGAAGCTGGAAGATTCACCTTTGACTAAAGGGAGGGATTCCAGAGAAACCACCACCACGAGAGTCAGTTCAGAGATTTGAATTTATCCTGTTGTAAAAGGGAAGCGAGCCGTCAGGAGCTAAGAACAGCTTTGGACTGGCTTCTGCAGAATGAAGTGACCACTGAAGAATTGGTGTAAATTATAACCATGGAGAGGATTTTCAGTCATTTTAAAAATTAAATGAGGGAAGTTCATTTCTTAGCCTAAAGTATGACTTGCCTACAAAATTAATATTTATCCAGTATTGTTTCTAATTTGTTTTTGTGACAATTATTTGTTGCTTAACAGTCTCACTTGGGACAAGGGCTCATAGGCCATCTTAGGCCTCAGCTGGCCCATGTATGATTACAAAGGAGTCAGGGGCAGGCAACAGAGTGGTAGGAAGGTCATCTAAGGAATTTTACAGGCCCTTTCCCACCTGAAAACCTATTGGCAAACCACTGTAAAATTCTGCTCCTCATTTTGAGACGTAATGCAGCATAGCTTAAAAGCTTTCTGCAGTTCTTTGAGGAGTTAAGAATGCTAATTTATGACTGTTATCCAGCAGATTTTCAGAAAGCCTTAGGCAAATTTCCTCATGTGTGGCTAATTAAAAAAAAGTCTTAAAGTTGTGGAATAGCCAACAGTCTAACTGGTATGGCATTTGAAGACAGATTAGTGAGTGTGTAGCTCTGCAGGAATCTTTGCAGAAACCTGTTTGCAATGTAAATGATAGGCAACTGAGTTTTTGTAATACTAATACATATGCCGATGATACAAAGCCTTGTGGGCAAGTGATGAGGAAAAATGAGAATGACTCTCTCCAGAGAGACTTGGGACCAACTATGGAGTTGAACTGAGTGTGACAGATAATGTGCATAAAGTCAATGACCTGCATTTAAATAACTTCCAAATTAGGTTTACTGTCTACTGACACTTCAACTGCGAAAGCTTGCTTTCTTGCACAGCATTAATTCTCTTAAAGTTAACTACACTGCAACTGCAATAAGTGAACAATGGTTGTACATCAATTTTAGAAATCAATGCCGTTCATTGATTCTTTGAGGCCTCACTCATCACCACTATACAGGCTGCTTTAAGTTTTTTGTCTTTCAGGGCTGCTGCTAGCCGGAAGCTAGACGTAGTGGTTTGAATTTTCAATCAAATTATTTTGGGTCAGGTTGTAAAATAATGTCTATTGGAATATGCACGTTTATTTTTGAAGTCCTTATTTATTAGATTACAAGAGCTGTTCCTGTACAGAACATTAACAATAGTATTAAAAAGACCTTTATGTAAAAGAATGTACAAAAACCAATAAATATTCAGTGTGGTAGTTGTGATTATCTTGTGTGTGTGGGTCACTAAAGACCATAACCAGCTTGGTCTCTTTACCAAAAACCTACTCAAACACTGGTGGTTCTTGGAGATATTGTAAGGTAAGGTTTTGCCCACTATTATTTGGGCGACGTGAAAGTTTGAACATATCTCAAAAATGAAAACTTTAACATAGCTTTTGGACCTGAAAAAACATTCAAGCGTCTTGGTCACTAGGCTTGAATTGGATGTATGCAAATGTTTTCATCAAGCGCTGAATGCAAACAGGTTTAGATCCGTAGAATTGATGTAACTCAAATGAAATTAATGCCAGACTAAGAGAATCTTTGCTGAAGTAACTCAGAAGAATGATTTTAAAAGATCAACAAAGAATTTATAGTACAGGTAAAGGCCAGTTGACCTAGTGGATTGATGTCACTGCTTCTACTCCATATGAGCTTCCCCCTGCCCTATTTCACCTAAATATTTCAGCATTTTATTCTAGTCCTTTATCCCCAGGTACCAGTTGTTTGTGTTAGTTGCTCCATGTGTGGTGAATTTCATAGACCAGTTGCCCTCTAAAGAAGGGAGCTGAATTCTTGATTGGATTTACTAGTTACTATCTTTATATTTGGACCATCTAGTTTCAACTGTCAACAAGTAGTCGCATCTTACCTCTGTCTACCCTGTCAAACCTCCTTCATAATTTGTCTCTTTTGGATTACCTATTGACCTTCTGTCTTCTGCAGAGAAGAGGTCCAATTGGTTCAGACTTTCCTGATGAATACAAACATTCCAGGCTGTATTTTCCCCCTCCCTGAAATGGTGACAAAGTATGGAAAATTCAAGAACAATGTAAAAATCTTGAACCTTGACGTCAAGAAAAGGTTTTGCAATTTTACCCTCCAGCTTTGAAAGATGACTTCAGATTCTCACTATCAAGTGCCAACTACCTTCCTTGCATGCATTGTGTCTTGTCATTAGCCACACTCACCCTGTTTCTTTGCGACTTCCAATTCTCCTCTTCTTCCTGAGAAACCAGGCACCTTAAGTTGTCGATATGGAAATTGTAGCAGATACCTGACAGGCACAGCTCACTAAATGTTAGTCATGGCAACATCTACCTATGCCTTCAGCATTATCTCCTGCACACTCTCATGCTCCATGTTGATGTACTTTGGCAGCAGCAAACCACCAGCCTCGCCACACCTGTGGCAGCTCTCAGATAACTTGTAACACTACTCCAGCCCTTCACACTTTATATTGGAATAACGGGTCACTTATAACTTGAAAGCTTCTGCTGGATCATGTTGCATGCAGCAACAATCACATATCTTGGGCATCAACAAAGTCTTGTAACTTTTAGATTCATTTCTGACGTGGTACTTACTTGTCTTTTAGTGCAGGGGCAAAGACAGCCAGCTTGTCATGGTGTTGTGCAAAGAACTGTCAAAGAAGGTGAATATATCGCTGCATGGCACTATGTCATACCTACAGCATGTGCCAGCAGCTTAAGTAGCAAACATAATCCATTGATTCAATTTAATGGCTATGTCTGAAAGTTAAAAGGGTGCAGTCCTGACAGTGATGAAAGAGGTGGTATAGTCACACTGAGTCAAGAAGCTTACCTGATTTCAAACCAGTCGATTGATCACAGTCAGTCAGACACTTTGTCCTCCTAGGTTCCATGGATCTGTATCCTAGCAGTCAATCTTTTGGACCACAGTCTGTCCTGTAGGTCAAATCCAACCAATCCCAGGATTACAATTCAGTTAGTAAGGGTGCTGTGGAAATTTCAGACCAGACGCTGGGCCATGCTCAGTTTGAGTTGTCCTGCAAAGTCAGTCTGGGAGTGGGCCATAGTCAGTTCCAGAGGCTTGCTCAATAATGATCAAGGGACTTATCAAGGGGCAGCCCATGGAGACATAAAGAAAGTCTCATTCAAGTCTGGGGATGGATTTCGTTGCACTGGGTCAATGATAGCATTCCAGCGATAATCCTGATGATGACCTGTGCTCCAGAACTTGTCCTATCCCTAATCATGTTCTTCAGTCCAGCTACAATACTGGCATCTTTGTAACAGTGTGGGAAATTGCCCAGGTATGTCCTGAACACAAAAAGCAGGACAAATCTAACTTGACCAATTACAGCCCCATCAGTCTCCTCTTGATCATCAGTAAAGTGATGGAAGGTGTCATCAACAGTGCTATCAAGCAGCACCTGCTCGGCAATAACCTGCTCAGTGATGCCCAGTTTGGGTTCTGCCAGGGCCACTCAGCTCCTGACCTCATTACAGCCTTCATTCAAACATGGACAAAAGAGCTGAATTCCAGAGGGGAGGTGAGGATGACAGCCCTTAATATCAAGTTTGCATTCAGTGGAGTGTGGTATCAAGGAGCCTTAGCCAAACTGAAATCAAAGAGTATCAGGGGACAAACTGTCTGCAGATTAGAGTCATACCTAGCACACAAGTTAGTTGTGTTTGTTAGAGGTCAGTCATTTCACCTCCATGGCATAAAGGTGTTCTTCAGGGTAGTGTCTTAGGCCAGACCATCTTCAGCTGCTTTATCAATGACCTTCCCTCCCTTATAAAGATCAGATTCTGGGATGTTCACCGATGATTGCACAATGTTCAGCATCATTCATGATTCTTCAGGTAATGAAGCAATCCATGTTCAAATACACAAGATCTGGGCAACATCCAGGCTTGGGCTGTCAAGTGGCAAGTAAAATTTGCACCACACAAATGCCAGGCAATGATTATCTCCAGGAAAGAATCTACCTACTATCACTTGACATTAAGTGGCTATGCCATCAGTGAATCCCCCACTGTCAACATCCTGGAGGGTATCATTGATCAGAAACTGAACTGGACTAACTATATAAATGCAATGGCTACAAAAGTAAGTCAGAGGCTGGGAATACTGGAGGTGAGCAACTTATCTCCTGACTCCCAAAGGTTTGTCCACTAACTACAAGGCCCATTTGAGGAGTGTGTTGGAATACTCCCCACTTGCCAGGATGACTGCAGCTTCAACAAAACCCAAAATGCTCGACACTATCCACGACAAAGCAGCCCGCTTGATTGGCGCCACATCCACAAGCATTCACTCCCTCCACCACCGATGCCCACTAGCAGCAATGCGTACTATCTACAAGACGCACTGCAGAAATTTACCAGATTTTAGACGGCACCTTCCAAGTCCATAATCTTTCCTGTCTTAGAAGCACAAGAGCAGCAGACACAGGGATGAGGCACCACCTGCAATTTTCTCTCCAGCCTGTTCATTCAGATTCTTCGATGTTTTTGGGTCAAAATCCTAGAATTGCCTCCCTAATGACATTGCGGGTCCAACTACACATGGACTGCAGCAATTCAGGTTTGCAGCTTACCATTACCTTCTCGAAGGTAGTGAGGGGTGACCCACCCCAGCCAGCGACATCCACATTAAATAAATTTTAAAAAAAACTCTGCTGGAAACAAAAATGTAGCAAGTTTCCACTACTCCATCCACCAGCACCTGTCGGTTCCTGGCTTCCAGGGAGCTAACGTGCCTTTCCTGGCCATGTTTTCAGGGATAACAACGTGAGGGCCAGTTCCTGACTTGCAGCATCTGAAGTGGCGCGTAGCTGGGTTTTAGATGTGGTGCCAAAAGAGTGAATGTTGGAAAGCCCTACCAGCAAACAGCACTTCCCCTTGTTCAGCTGCGCAAAAAAGCTGCTGAATCACTTCAATGCATTTGTAACAAAATGAGGAGAGGAAGCTTGTGAGAAAAAAAGACGCTGTGTGCCATGCAAGACTGGATTCATGAATCTTTCAACAACACGCTTCAACTGAAAACAGGGAACTTCCACCTTCAGTTCTAATATCATCTTTGTAGACCTTTATTGCACTTTATCTAGTGCATCTTTATATATTCAAGATATGTTTATGTAACGCCATTCACAATCTCAAGATGTGGTAAAATGCATTCTAAGCAGTGGAGCATTTATTTTTTCTGCAAATGTAGTTCGTCTTGTGTGTTGAGAACTGCAACCAACTGCATGCATAGAAAGCTCTCTCAAACAATAATGTGATAATTCTTAGTTTTTTTTTTAAAATATTGATTGACAGAATGAATATTGGCCAGGACTCATTTTTTCCTAACTAAGATTCTGTACAAATTGAAAATAACTCTGTTTTTCGAATCTGATCTTCTTAACTGAACCCCTGTATATTGTTGGTATATTTTATAGCCTTGTTAACCTGCATTGTTCCCTTAAATCATTTGTGCATCCGAACGCCATTTAAACTCTTATTTCCCAAAGATGATGTGGCATCCTTATTTCTGTCACTAAAGGGCAGCACCTCATCATTCTGCTGGGAACTTTTTGTTTAGCTATTTGAGTTATCAACGTGATACACTAATGTAGATTAAGACATCTAGGCTTGGGTATTTACAGTTAGGTTCCATATCAAAAGGCTGCTGGCTTTAAGATCAACTATAGTTTGATTGCATCCAACTTGCTAAGATTCTAGAGGTGGATGTGTAACTTGAATATTTTTTTGATCCATGGCTGAGATGGCTTCTATTGGCCTGGTCCAGGGCCTGAGTAGAGTTAAGGTAGAGGTGAAAGGTGCAGTAGCAAGTCTTAAGGACCCAAGTACAATTATTGGTTATCTGGGGAATCCAGTTACTGTAAGCTCAACTGGGCTGCAGGAATTGCCACAAGCCAACTTTGAATAAAAGTTTGTCAGAAAGGTAGGCAGTGAGTTCAGCCTTTTTGACAGAGTTGTTTTATCTAGGAAGTGTATTCAGGAGGTTTGGTGTCTATGAAGCCTGATATCACATGTAAATGATTTCACTCTGTCCCTCATAAATGATGTGTTATCCCCATGGCTTATTGGCTGAAGAGAGCCAAAGGGCAGAAAGTTATGGATAACATGCTAACCAAACAGGAGTTGTTCCATTTCTGGCTCATTATGCACAATGATGGCGAAGACAAGGTGCCAAAGGGATGTTTCCACAGAACCTATGAAGTATTGGGACACTGGAGGCTTGACACAATTCTCTACAAAGATGCCTGTGTATATGAGTAAAATTAAACTTGCAGTTGTGATAGCTATCAGGAGTAGGTGAGCAATGTGAGTTTTTTTTTTCTCAATGCTGTAATATTTGCTAGGTTTCTAGTTATTGATGCATACTGAGTTAAAACTAGATTCTACTAAAGTAATCCAGGTGGCTAATGTCTATCCATCCGTGTTCTTTTTGAACCCCAATTCCACAGTTTTCTCATATACACATCTCTTTACTCAGGTTGTAATCAACCCTTGGGAATGGAATTGGGACTCATTGCTGAACATCGGATCAATGCCACATCGTTCTGGCGATGGACAGATGAAAATGGTCAAACTGTCAGTTGGTCACCAGACAAAGCACGACTTAATGTTCCAGGACCTAGTTGGGCTGCTGCCGAGGGTGAGAGCCAGCAATGGCTCGAAATAGATTTGGGAGAGAGGAAGTGCCTCACAGGTTAGTTCTGAGTCAACCATTTTAAATTATACAAAACAAGAGTTTAGTCAATATTTAATAGATTATTGAGTTTGAAAAGGTATGCTGGTTCAAATATACTTGATGACAGGCATGTATCTTTATCGCATCACCATGAAGTAACTTTTTCATTCTAAAAAGTTGTTAACGTTATGTAGAATTGTTCTCAGTGTTCAGCCATGGCCCTGTTGAATGGCAGCGCAGTCTCAAGGGGCTGAAGAGCCTGCTCCTTTTCCTGTTTCTTATGGCCTTCTTGTGGGCTTATGGTGTAAATAGCTGTGCTCCTAAAATTAGTGAAGAAAGGTGCTGCTTATATGATAGTGTAATAAGTGCATTCACTAATATTTGCCTGGTTTTTCATAGCAATCCAGTGTTTTTTTCCGTCTAAAACAAATGCCCAAATTTATTCAATGAATATTACAAATAAATTTAAAGCCTTAAAGTATCACACTGAAACAAGATCAAATGAAATTGCTTAGTCTACTATTTTAACATTTAGCATTAACTAAAATTTAAAATAAATTCACTCTTAAAATAACAATTGCAAAAATGTTATCTTGCAAATTGAGTGATTACAATACTATTCAGAGATTGTCATTTCAAACATATAAATTATTAGCACTTAACCAGCATCATGAATTGATTAAAAACCAAAAGAACTGCAAATGCTGTAAATCAGGAACAAAAACAAAGTTGCTGGAAAAGCTCAGCAGGTCTGGCAGCATTTGTGAAGGAGAAAACAGAGTTAATGTTTCGGGTCCGGTGACCCTTCCTCAGAACTCATTTCTGAGAAAGGGTCACTGGACCCGAAACGTTAACTCTGTTTTCTCCTTCACAGATGCTGCCAGACCTGCTGAGCTTTTCCAGCAACTTCGTTTTTGATCATGAATTGATTGGTTTCCGGTCCTCTCAGAAAATAAGGAAACTTAATACTATGGTGCTTCTTAGTGGAAATCAAAAACTATAAAGCCATCCACTTGATTTGGTATGAGGTCCGGAATCAACATAATTTTTTTTTAAGGCCAGATTTGAAAGTCTTCCCTCTCCCCAACTCAGTGGAGAATGGATCAGTAGATAGGCTGTGGGCATCAGCATATTTGGTTTGTGCTTTTCCTCATTCCCCATAGCAGATTTGCATGAGGAAACATATCCCACAAACTGTACAGTCTTTAAGTGAGCGCTGGGATAGTGTTTAGAAGGACTTTATTTTGCACTTCTGGTTGGAACTGATGTTACGATTTATGAGGTGCTTTGCTGATGGTCTTGGATTGAAGAAGCAGAGCGGCCATTGGAGATCTGACAAGGGGACAAGGTGTCTCTGGAAAATGTTAACAAAGCTCTTTCGAGTGAAAGACAAAAGTAGCACAGAAGAGGCCCTTCGGCCCATCATGCTTGTGCTGTCCTATCTACATTAATCCCACGTTCCAATACTTGGCCCATAACAATGACTGTTATGGCATTTCAAGTCCTCGTCCTGGCACTTTTTAAAGCCTCTACTATCCTCCCAGACAGTGCATTCCAGACTCCCACCACTGTGGGGGTGAAAAATTGTTTCCTCAAATCCCCTCTGAACCTCTTGCCCTTCACCTTTATAATAATGTCCCCTTGCTATTAACTAACAGGAACAGCTGCTTTCTATTCACTCTATCCTTGCCCCTCATAATCTTATATACCTCAATCATATCCCCAGCCCCAGCCTTCTCTGCTGTAAAGAAAACAAAGTGAACATATCCAGCCTTTCTTCCTAGTTAAAATGCTCCATCCCAGGCAACATCCAGGTGAATCTCCTCTGTAACCCCCTCCAGTGCAATCACATGCTTCCTTTCGTGAGGTGACCAGAACTGCACACAGTACTCCAGCTGCGGCCTTACCAAAGTTTTGTACAGTTCCAACCTAACCTCCCTGCTCGTGTAATCTTTCCTTCAACTGGAAAAGGCAACTGTCCCCTATGCCTTCATAACCACCCTATTGCCACCTTCTATGGATGAGCACTCCCTCTGATCCCTCTGTTCTTCTGAGCTTCTGCCATTCATCATGTACTCGCTTGTCTTGTAACTTAACTAAAGTGCATCACCTCCCACTTTTCAAGGTTAATTTCCATCTGCCACTGATCTTTCCATCTAGCCAATCTGTCTATATCCTCCTGTAACCTTCTTCCTCATTATCAAACACCAGCAAACCCTCATTCTCATTTAATATATTAAAGGGCAGTACCCCCTGTCTGCAATATTTAAGACTGTTTTGGATCCATTTTGTCTTGTTACCCTGTGCTTTACCTTCTTTCTCAATCTCCCGTGTGGGAGCTTGCCAAAGGCCTTGCTGAAATCTAAATGATGTATCAACTATACAACTCTCATATAAACACCTGATCACCTCCTTGAAAAATTCTATCAAATTTCTTAGACATGACCTTCCTCTGACAAAGCCTGTCCAAGTGGAGATTAATCTCTGCTTTAGAATTATCTCCAACAGTTTTCCTATCACTGTGAGACTCTCTGGTCTGTAATTCCTGGTTTATCTCTACCACCCTTCTTGGAAAGTGGAAACAAATTAGCTGTCCTCCAATCCTTTGGTACCTTCCCTGTAGTCAGAGAGGAATTAAAAATTAGGGTTGGCTTTCCTGTAATTTCCACCATCACCTCCCAGAGCAGCCTGAGATGCACCTCATCCAGACCTGGAAATTTGTCCACTTTTAAGCCTGCCAAAACCTCCAATACCTCCTCATACCCTATGTCAATCTGTTCAGGAACCTCATATTTGCTCTGCTGGAACTCTGTATCTACATCCTGCTCTGCCTGACAGAGGTGAAGTAATCATTTAACACCCTACCAAAGTCCTCTGGCTCCACACAGAGATTTCCCACTTGGTCCCAAATGCATGCTACTCTGCCCCACTCCTTCCCTGGTTAACCTCCTCTCCTTAATATACTTATTTACTATTATTGGGATTATCCCTAATTTTACCCACTGATGGTCTTTCATGCCCTGCCTTTGTGTCCTAATTGCTTTCTGAAGTTCCCTCCTGCACTTGTTATACTCCACTGAGGCCTCTGTTTGAGTTGCTCTCCCTTTGCCCCTGCTGAAATCCTCTTTTTCCCTTCTTATCCTGTCCTGAATATTGCTAGACAACCAGGCTTCTCTGGGCTTGTTACTCCTACATTTCATCCTAAAAGACCTGTTCTCTCCCCATTTCCTTTGTTTTGTGCATTCTACACTTCTGCTAAAGTATTTCCCACAACTAGCTGTCTACTAGTAGACTAGACTTCTAGTAGACTAGTCTACTCTGGCTAGTTCCTGCCTTTTTTTAAAAGAAAATCTGCTCTCTTCAATCTAAAATTCTCTTTTGCAGACTATCTCCTTCCTTTTCCATTACAGTGTTGTTGTTGATAAATGCTCCCTCACTGCCATCTCAACCAGCCTTCATTGCCCAGAATTAGGTCCAGCTCTGCACTGACTTTTGTTGGACCTTCCATGTGTTGACATAAAAAAGCTCTCCTGAGCAATTTCAAGAACTCTACCCCCTCTAAACCCTTTACACTGTGACTATCCCAAATAATGTTTGGAAACTTGAATTCCCCTAATGTAATTACCCTACTATCAGCATTACACACCTCAGTGAATTGACTACATATTGTTCCTCTATTGTCCACTTACTGTTTGAGGATCTATAATACAGTAATGTGGTTGACCCTTTTTATTCCACAATTTTACCCACAAAGCTTCTTTTGAAGATCTTTTAAAGAATATCTTGTGTCCGTACTACAGTAACTAACTCTTTAATTAGTAATGCAGCACTTCCTCTGCCTCGCTTGAAGATCCCATACCCTGGAATATTGAGTTGCCAGTCCTGTTTCTCCCTCCCGTCTCTGACAAAGCCGTACTGAGACATACAATATCTCATTTCCATGTGTTAATGCACACCCTTAACTCAATTGTCTTACCTATCATACTCCCAGCATTATAATAGAGATCATCAAGGCTTACCTTACTGTATAGAGTCACAACATGGCTGAACTCTCTCTATCCTGATTCCTTTACTATGTTAGCTGTGTCCCTATTATATTAATGCCCTTTCTGCCCTCCAAACAGCACTAGTAACCTATCCGCAAGGATTTTGGTCCCATTCTGGTTCAGGTGCAGACCATTTCACTAGTACAGGTCCCACTTTCCACAGAAATAGTCCCAGAGATCAAGAAGTGTAAAACCCTCCCTCTTGCACCAAGTCCTGAGTCACGCATTCATCCTATTTCTGTACTCGCTAGCTTGTGCAACTGGAAGTAATCCATAAATTACTTCAAGTTGTAGATCAGAAAGAATATTCTCCTTCCACCATGCAAACAGCAGGAAAAAAATACTGTTCTTTAAGAGTTGAAAATAATAAGTAAATGATTTGCATCATAAGCAAAAATCAATTATATTGGCTTTTTGTAGTATATATGATGGGGTAAGAATTTCTGTTACTACTTCTGAGCATATTGTTTTTCAAAATTTTACATAAATACATTTATAAATACCTGCAAAATTTACACTTTTTCGTAGCATTTGATTTAGAGTCATAGAAACGTACAACGCAGAAACAAACTCTTTGGTCCAAAACGTCCATGCTGACCAGATATCCTAAATTAATCTAGTCCCATTTGCCAGCATTTGGTCCATGTCCCTCTAAGCCCTTCCTATTCATATACCCATCCAGATACCTTTTGAATGTTGTAATTGTACCAGCCTCCACCACTTCCTCTGGCAGTTCAGTCATACACGCACCACCCCCTGGGAAAAAGACCTTGACTATTCACCCTATCCATGCCCCTCATGATTTTATAAACCTCTATGAGGCCTATATAATATTCTTCAGTTTATATGGTCCTGTAATATGTTGCTTTAGTGAACTTGTATGGCAATAATAGAAAAACCCAAAACACACTACCAATTTCCAGATCCTATTAATATTAACCAAGTTCTGAGGATCACAGAACTCTGCTTTCTCTCCACAGATGCTGCCAGACCTGCTGAGTTTCTCCAGCAATTTCTGTTTTTGTTTGTTTCTTATACAATTTGTGATGGACAAGGTTTTTTAAAAAATTTCATCTGTAAAAAATAACATAGGTTAATATTGCCCTTCAAATACAGGGGATTCTGATATAACGAGATAGTTCTTTCTAAGAAAATTGCGCAATAGCTGTGCCATTTAAACTAATGGGGTGGAATTACATTATAGGTAAGGAAAGTTTGCATAATACAAATAGTGGTCTAAATTCTTCAATCGCATTAAAGCCAATTAATGTTGATGAAACACGTGTTATAACAGAACCAACTGTAAATGGATATGCTGTAAACATGCTGCCTTTAGGAGTCATGTCCTGCTCCTGCATCAAGCATTTTATGGTGGTTGAATCAAAATCCAACGTGGGCATTGTATTGAAATAAAACCGATAGCTGCAGATGCTGAATATCTGAAACACAAACAGAAATGGCTAGGGAAATTCAGCAGGTCTGGCAGCATCTGTGGAGAAAAAGCAGAATTAACGTTTCAATCCAGTGACCCTTCTTTAGAACTTCTATAAAGATGCTGTTCTGAGGAGGGAGCACTGGACATGAAACATTAACTCTGTTTTCTCTCCACAAATGCTGCCAGACTTGCTGAGTTTCTGCAGCAATTTTTGTTTTTGTTTCAGTGTATTAAGTCTAATGCGTCAGGTATGTATGTGTTCTGTAGCAAACATAGAAATTTTACGGCAACATGAAATGCAACATAAGAATTAAATGCTGACTCTGTGAAAGGGTAGGGAAAGGTAGACAAAAAAAACTGATTGAGGAATTTGCGGCGATTAATTCTGGAGAAAATTGGGGCAGACGGCAGGAGAAATATTTTTACACCCAGGGAGGTGAGGTTGTTGAATACACTATTAAAGAGTTTTTGGAGACCGTAGCAACATCTAATAAAAAAAAATTGAAAGAATAGTGAATAGATAGATAAATGTTCAGAGAAATCATATTCAATTGATATTTCACCTTATGAGGAAGTTGAACACCAACACATTGGTTTAAGTCATTTCTTTCTATGTTATAATTTCTGTTTAATTCTATGTGCTGTGCAAAGCTAACTGTTCCGTAATGTCACCTATTAAATATACCATTGTTAAAGTAAGTTACCATTGCCCCTGACCTCTGACAAAAAAAAAATGAAAAACTATGAAACATTTCCTAAAACAAAACCAGGCAAATGTATTTGGATGAAGGGCTGTGCCTGAAACATCAGCATCTTCCCTTTCTTTACAAATGTTGCCTTACTTAGTGAATCCTTCTAGTGACTTTTTTTTTAATTCCTGAAAGGTTATTCAGGAAAATTTTAAGTGTGGACATAACTTTGTCATGTTCTTAGTTTCTTAAGCCTTGTCCAAAAAACAAAGTGTCAACCGTCCTATCCCAACCTCCCCTTTCAAATGATGTGAATGTGAACTTTGCAAAAGAAAAATCGATAGTATTAAAATACAAGTGCAAGGATTTAATTGAATTTCAATTAAATGTAGAATAGAATGAGAACAGTGTAAAGAAAGTGTGGCTAGCTTGTCCTGGTTTGCTGTATACTAATTATGCATCAAGGTCAGAATTAAGTCATTGAATAGGGAAGAGCAGGGATGTAATGGTTTCTGGATTATTGTAGTTTGACTGGAATCTGAGGATAATCTTTTATGCAACATGTCTCCATTGGAAGTCTTCAAAATAAACCAATATTAAAAATTATTTTGTATTTTTCTATCTTCTAAATGACATTGTGAACTCTGTAGATTCATAATGAATATATATACAAAAATAAAAATTCATGCAAGTGGTATATTCATATTATTTTGTAATCTCTTCAGGAATTATAACCACAGGTTCCACACTTCCACGCTTTCTGTTTTATGTAGAAACTTATAAGGTTTCCTTCAGTAAAGATGGGCAAAAATGGAAAATCTACAAAGACAGCAACAATAATGTTGGACAGGCAAGTATGCTTGGGAAAATGTGTGTTTTGCAGCAGTTTGGAAACCTCAGCTGATCATAGCAGTTCATTTTTTAACTGCATTTTGTTTGAGCATCATCTTTAAAAACACTTTTGTAAATCTTTATTTGCTCTAATAGGGCACTTATTATTTATTATTATTAACATTTAAAATATTAAACTGCTATAAGCAATCAATTATGTTCTAAAACTACAGCTGTCAATATTTCATGCTTAGTGAAAATTGAATTATATTTAGGAAGTATTTAGTGTTCTTCTCAAAAGAGAATAAATAAATGTTAATGTTAATTGCAGATATTTGAGGGCAATACTGATTACAATCAACTGACTCGCAATAATTTCATCCCTGCCATCTTGGCACGTTACATTCGTGTCATCCCTCAAAGCTGGAATCAGAGAATAGCCATTAAGATGGAGTTAATAGGATGCCAGCAAATACGATGTGAGTACATTTAGATTGAAATCAAAATGTGAAAGGTGTGTTGGCATGAAATTGACTAGACCTTTTCAACCAAATACGATCAATGTATTTTGATTTATAGTTTTAGAGTATATTTGCACATAATCAATCTTTTATCACTATGCCTGCAATTTTTGTTTAATAATCATTAATCCTTCTGTATGAATATTCTTTTGACTTAATCTGATGTTCATAGACCATTAGAAAGGAAGAATTTACATTCATACAGTGTCATTCACAATCTTTGATAACTCTAAGCAGTTTGAATTAAGATAATGGCTTTTCAGTTTTGGACGTTAATTCTAACAACATTTTGAAGAGTTTTTTGTTAGGGAAATTATAAGTTGCTTTTACATTATTAAGGATGAGATTTTGAAATAATAAAGATAAAAAGCACACTTGTCTTGAGATCAAAGTTGAGAACTGAGCATTCAGGGTCTGTGACCTTTCAAAAGGACAAGCAAAATGGGAAGGGTGATGTGGTGGCCTTGTTAGTACAAGATGGAATTATTACTTTAGCTAGAAATGATAATGGGTTTGATGATGTAGAATCCATATGAATGGAGGTAAGAAAAATACAAAGAAAAGAAGACACTGATAGGTGAAGTCTATTGGCCCCTTAATAGTAATAGTTCTACAGGACAAAGAATAAATCAGAAGAAAATGAAGGCTTGTGAAAAAATGAAGTACATTAATCATGGGTAATTTTAATCCTCATATAGATTGGAAAAATCTAATTGATATGATGTAGGAAAATGTGAAGTTGTCATTTTTGCAGGAAGAATAAAACTGAAACATATAGTCTAATTGGTGAGAGATTGCAGAGTTTTGAGATGCGGAGGGATTTAGGTGTCCTCATACATGAATCACAAAAGGTTAGTATGTAGGTACAGCAAATAATTAGGAAAACAAATGGAATTTTATCACTTATTGTGAAAAGTATTGAATACAAAAGTAGGGAGGTTATGCTTCACTTCTACAAGGAACTGGTGGGACTACATCTGGAATACGGTGCACAGTGCTGGTCACCTTAAAGAAGGATTTAAATACATCTGAAGCATTTCAGACAAAATTTATTAGACTAATTGCTCAAATTAATAGGTTACCGTTACGAGAAAAGGTTTCTTTTATTAATTCATGTGATGTGGGTGTCACTGGCTAAGATAGCATTTATTGTCAATCCCTAGTTAGCATTGAGACAGTGATGGTGAGCTGCCATCTTGAACTATTGTAGCCCATTTGCTATAGATAGACCCATGATGCTATTAGAGCGTTACAGGATTTTGACCCAGCATCCCTGAAGGAACAGCAATTTATTTCCAAGTCAGGAAGGCAAGTGGCTTAGGGGAGGAGCTTGTAGGTGGCGATGTTCCCATGTGTCTGCTTCCTTTGTCTTTCCGGATGGTAGCGGTTGTGAGTTTGGAAGATGCTGTCTGAGGAGCCATGGTGAATTTTTGTAGTGCATCTTGTAGGTGGTACAGACCACTGCTACTGAGCATATCTGGTGGAGGGTGTGAATGTATATGGATGCGGCACCAATCCAGCAGGTTGCTTTATCCTGGATGGTTTCAATTTTCATGGCATGCTGTTGGAACTGCACTCATCCAGGCAAGAGGGAAGCGTTCCATTACACTCCTTTATTGATGATGGACAGGTTTCGGGGAATCAAGAATGAATTACTCACTGCACGATTCACAACCTCTGACCTGGTTTTATAACCTATATATATATATATATATATATATGAATAGCCAACTTCACCTTCTGGTAAATGGTAAACCCCCACCCCCCAGTGATATTCTTAGTGAGGAACTCAGTGATTTTATTGCCACTGAATGTCAAGGCCTATAGTTAGATCCTTTTGGAGACAGTCATTACCTGATACTTGTATGGCCATTTGTCAGCCCGAACTTGGATATTATCTCGGTCTTGCTGCATTTGGACAGGCTAAGCTTGTTTCCGCTGTGGTTTAGAAGAGTGAAAGGTGACTTTGATTGAATCAAGAATGATCCTATGAAGAGGAGTTTCCTCGTGGAACTAGTCATCACAAATCAGGTATCGCAGCCTTAAAGCAGAGACTGGGTGAATGTTTTTCTGAGTGTTGCAACCCTCTTCCTGCAAAGCTGGTGGATGGAGAGCCCTTGAATGTTTTTATATAATTTTAAGACAGAGGTGGATAGATCCGTGGGATGGGCTCCTGAGAGGGGAATTCAGGTCCACAGAAGGAGAGGTTACCTTCCACTTCATAGAATGTCTACAGTGTGGAAGCAGGCCACTCAGCCCATCAAATCCGCACCGACCCTCCAAAGAGCATCCAAACGAGACCCACCCTCACCCTAGCCCTATAACTCTTCATTTACCATTGCTAATCCACCTAGCCTGCACATCCCTGGATACTATGGGAAATTTAGCACAGCCAATCCATCTAACCTGCACATCTTTGGACTGAGGGAGGAAACAGGAACTCCCGGAGGAAATCCACGTAGACACAGGGAGAGTGTGCAAACTCCACATTGATAGTCACCCAGAATTTGTTAAATTTTATTCAAATTTCACCGTCTGCCATGACAGGATTTGAACCCAGGTCCTCAGATGAGGGTAGTGCGATGGATGTTGTCTACATGGATTTTAGTAAGGCTTTCGACAACGTTCCTCTTGTTAGGCTCATCATGAAGCTTAAGATGCATTGGATCCATGGTGTCTTAGTCACATGGATTCAGAATTGGCTTGCCCATAGAAGGTGGAAGGTGGTGGTGGAAGGGTGTTTTTCTGGCTGGAGGTCCCTGTGACTAGTGGTGTTCTGCAGGGATCTGTACTGGGACTTCTGCTGTTGTGATATAATATATAAAATAACTTTAATGAAAATGTCGATGAGCGGGTTAGTAAGTTTGCAGATGATACAAAGATCGATGGAGTTGTGGAGAGTGTAGAAAGTTGTCAAAGGATACAGCGGAATATAGATCAGTTGCAGATATGGGCGGAGAAATGCAGATGGAGTTTAATCTGGCTAAGTGTGAGTTGCTGCACTTTGGGTGATCAAATGTTGAGGAAAAGTATACAGTTAATGGCAGGACTATGAACATCATTAAGGTGTAGAGGGATCTTGGGGTTCAAGTCCATAGCTCCTTGAAAGTTACCATGCAAGTAGATAGGGTGCTTGACTTTATTGGTCAAGAATTTGAGTACAAGAGTCAGGATGTCATGTTACAGCGTTATAAGACTATGGTTAGGCTACACTTAAGACTATTGTGTTCAGTTCTGGTCGCCACATTACAGGAAGGACGTAGAGACTTTGGAGAGGGTCCAAAGAAGTTTACCAGGATGCTGGCTGGATTTGAGGGTATGAGCTAGAAGGAGAGGCTGGAAAAACTCAGGTTGTTTTCCCTGGAGCAGTGGAGAGTGAGGACAGACTTGATAGAAGTCTATAAAATTGTGAGATGCATAGATAGGACTGATGGTCAGAATCTTTTCCCCAGTGTTGAAATGTCTAATGCTAAAGGGCATGCCTTTAAGGTGAGAGGGGGAGAGTTCAAAGGAGATATGAGGGGCAAGTTTTTTTACACAGAGTGGTAGGAGTCTGGAACATGCTGCCCAGGAGTGGTGATGGAGGCAGATACAATAGGGGCATTTAAGGGACTTGTGGATAAGCACATAAATATGCAAGGAATGGAGGGAGATGGATGAAGGGCAGGCGGAAGGGATTAGTTTAATTTGGCATCATGTTCAGCACAACATCGTGGGTCGAAGGGCCTGTTCCTGTGCTGCACTGTTCTATGTTCTAACATTACAGGGACTCAGACTTAATAGTCTAGTGCTAATACCAGTATGCCATTGCTTCCACATCTTCCTTCCATTCTCTCACAACCCCATCATGTTTTTCCTCTTCATTCCCAAATACTGTCATACCCTTCGTCTCCCCTTCAAGCCATGTTTCTCCAATGCACCCTGTGCACCTTCCATTCTTAGTGTCATTCTCCACCTTCATTCTTTCTTCTGTACTACCAGGATCCAATTATTCCCTGCCCTTTGTCCCTGCTTCAACCAAATACCAATCGTAGCTTTGACATCCACGCGCAGCAATACTGAGCATCAGCTAGTAATGTTTGTTCAAAAGTGTTCTGTTGATGACAATTAGTTGGATTTCAACCATGCCAATATTTCTGTTCAATATTTGATTAAAAGTATTTATTCATCCTAAATCCATGCATCCATCGCATTAATGGAGGGTTAGTTTATTTATTTAAATTAGCAGATATCAGAACATGGTGTGCAGTTTGTGTTCCAATGTCAGTATTACATAAGAAAATAATACTGCTGGAATTCTGATAATTCGGGATTCCAAACCTTCTTTGAAAATGAGACTTTTGAATCTTAGATGGAGCTGAAAAATGAGGAGACTGGAGAGATGAATGAATGGTGTAATCAAAAAGAAGCTAAACAAAATGAAAAAATGTAGAGAAGATGCTGAATTCTCTGGTTAAAAAAATGTGCTCTTAGTATTAAAGAGCAGAGGAAAGATCTACCTCAAGTAAAAATATTACTATCACTTACATGTTTACCTGTTATTTCAGTGTAATGGATTTGTGGGTTTTTCCACCCTGAACACCACAGGTGTGATGTAATCCTTGTGGGGAAACATGATCTGCATTTGCTAACTGAGAGATAATGTAATTAAAGTTGTGTTATTTTAATAAGAGAAATTGTTTGTATTTTTCTAGCAATTACAGGTGATAAACAAAAACCTACTCGTCCTCCTGATATACAAGACAAAGAACATGTGAACAATACAGATCCAGTAATTACAAGAGATATAAATTGTGGTAAGGATGTTAGTATAATCTCCAACTTTGCTTATTTTAGTCAAGTTAATAACTGATTGTCTGGAATTTGTACCTGAATTAGTGAGTTTGTAACAGAACTACATGTATCTTGTATAAGTCATTTTTTTTGTTAAAATTAGAGACTGAAGTTCTGAAACTCTGTCAGAGGTCTACCTGTCTACTGAAGAAACTCCAGCAGGTGACCACAGAACTCTAAGGGAAGCTGCATAAGCAGATGTTTATCATAATTCCCTTCCTGTTTTGAGGGTATTCCATCAGAGTTATAATGGATAGACTGGTAGAATGTTAACAAACTTTCCACGACCAGTAATCATCTTATTGTGAGATCAGCTAAAAATGGAAAATTCCAGAGATTTTAAGTTTATTAACAAATGAGCGATTGATTCAGTCAGAGATTTTCTGCTACAGAGATTTGGTTTCTGATTAGGGGACATTTTCTGATGCTTTTGACTTTGATAAAATAATTATTTTGTGTGAAACCATAACTCATGAGAAAAATGCTCCAACCATTAGATCCAGAAAGAAAATGTATAATTTAAGTATTTTTCTTCTCTCCCCATTCAGGAATATGGCTCGTAGCTATTGTGGTTCCAGTTGTAGTTTGTATAGGACTTACGATATTGGGAATTTACATTTTCAAGAGTTTAAGAAAGTAAGTTAATAATATTAGGAATTTTCATTATCAAGAGTTTAAGAAAGTAACTGAAAGCGAAGTTTAATCAGTATTTTTCTATAACTTCGTAAATTGACTGAAGGAGGATAGTGTAAATGAGGAAGTAATTTATTTTTTAAAAAAACATTGTTATATGCATCTAAAATAAGAATTTCAGGGCTGAATTTTCCCACTGCCATTCACTTTTTGTATTCCTTACCCCAGTCCCCAGTGAAACAATTTTAATGTTTTCTTCTGTGGTTTATTATTTTGACTATCTAGGAACATCTTTTAGTAAAGCTCATGAGGAGAGCATGCTCAGAGATAGTAAGAACTGCCGATGCTGGAGTCAGAGATAACACAGTGTGGAGCTGGAGAACGCAGCAGGCCAGGCAGCATCAGAGGAGCAGGAAAGCTGACATTTCGGGTCGGGACTCTTCATCAGAAATGGGGTAGGGGGAAGGGAGCTCTGAAATAAATAGGGAGAAGCGGGTGGGGCTGGGGAAGGTAGGTGGGATGGTGATAGGTGAGTGCAGGTAGGCAGTGGTGAGGATTGGTCAGTGAGGTGGGGGGATGCGGATAGGTGGGAGAGAAGACAGACAGGTTGTGTCAGATCAAAGAGGCGGGGATGAGAGGGAGGGTTGGTCATGGGATGAGGCCGGGGGTGGGGAGATTTTAAAACGGGTAAAGTCCATTTTGAGACCATTGGGTTGTAGGCTTCCAAGGCGGAATATGAGGTGCTGCTCCTCCAGTTTGTGGGTAGCGTCATTGTGACACTGGAGGAGGCCCAGGATGGACATGTCGTCCAGGGAGTGGGAGAGGGAGTTGAAGTGGTTCGCGACTGGAAGGTGTTGTCGTTTGTTGCAAACAGAGTGCAGGTGCTCTACAAAGCGGTCTCCGAGCCTCCGCATGTTCTTACCAATGTAGAGGAGGCCACATCGGGAGCAGCGGATGAGCATGGTGTCTTCTTTAATAAGTCTAGGCAGATCTTTGGCTTAGACCTTTTTCTTTTGCTGGACAAGAAAGACACAAATACTTAGCTGATATTATTTCTTCAGTTACACATCCTATAAAGTAGTCCTAGAAACTGTTTCTTGTCATGTAAAAATCAGTTGTTGCTCTATTTTGTCCTAATTCTAAGAATTGCTTTTCCGTTGCAGAAAGAAGACACAAGATATTGGTATCTCTAGTCAAAGAACAGGTTAGAAAGAAATAAATGCATTTATATTGTACCTCGCATTTTCTCAAGATATCCCAAAATACTTTACAGCCAACGATGTAAGTGTAGTTATTCAACTGAAGAATTGCCATTATGCTGTTGTTTAAAACAAAATGCATAGGGTTCTGGCTAGCATTTACAGACAAACCAGTTTACCTTCGGCATTGGGGTAGCTTCTAGAAATAATTTGAAATGGAATTAATTATCACATGCAATTTGAAAGGGAGAAAACTGCAGTTAAGAAACCTAAATAAGAGCAACTATGTGGGGATGAAAGTTCATCTGGCTGAAGTGAACAGGGCTATTAGCCTAAGGAATAAATGAATAGAGACACACAGACAGATATGTAAGGGGATGTTTCAAACAACTCAGTATAAGTATATTTCTTATTCTATAAAGAATTATTCTACAGAGAGGACCCACCAACTGTGTTTACAGAAGAAGTTAATGAAAACATAAAATTTAGGAAAACAAAAACAAAACTGCACAAAGCTGAGTGGCAAGTCAGATGATTGGTCAAAATATTTTAAAAAGACAGAGAATGATTAAAATGTTAAAAGGATCAAGTAAGAGTGTGCAAGGAAGTTATCCCGGAATGTAAAAACAGAGGGCAGGGATTTCTATGAACATTTAAAATGGAAAAGAGTGAGTAAATTGAGTGTTGGGCCTCTGGAGAGAGACAATACGGAGTTAACAGTGTATAGTAGGGCAGTGGGGATGATTGGAAGGATGTGACCAGCGGAATCTCTCAGGGGTCTGTGCTGGGCCTTAACTTTTTAGAATTTACAGCAATGACTTAGCTGAGTGGGGCCAAGTCACGATAGCTAAGATTTGCAGACAATAACAAGATAGGTAGGATAGTACATCATGAATCAGATCTAAGGAATTTGAAGAAATATATAGATAGTTTGAGTGAGTGAGCAAAACTCTGGCAAATGGAGTATAATGTGGGAAAATGTGAAGTGGTTCACTTTGGCGGGAAGAATACATAAGGCAAGAATTACAGAAACAGAGCACAATTGCAGAATTCCATGCTGTAGAGGGATTTAGGTGTTCTGCATGAATCATAAAATGTTATTGTACAGCATCTAATCAAGAAAGCTAATTAGATGCTATTTTTCATTTTGAGAGAAATTGATCTTAAATTAATGATGGTATGCTTTAGTATACGGGTCATTGGTGAGACTGTACATTACAGGGGTCTCAGGATTAATAGTCTAGCGATAATACCAGCAGGCCATTGCCTCCCTTTCTTTTTTCCACTGTCCCCTCCCCCACCATGTTTTTGAGTTACTCACAACCTGCGCCTCTTCCTTTGGTGCTGCTATGTTGGCAGGTACAGTACTCAATCGTGTAATCTTTGATTTAATGTCACAAGTGGATGATTTGCTTCTCTACCAATCAATATTGTCAAATATTCATTCATTTATGATAATGAATTGAAACAGTACTCATATTATGTAACATAGGTTGCTGGAAACAATTCAAACAGTCCTTCAAAAGGCCCCAATCAACTGAGTTTACTATTAACTACAGCCATGAAAAGGAGACCTTGCAGAAACTTGACGTTGTCAGGAGTGACTCATCAGGTAAAAGAAACTGTTGTGAACTTAGACACCCTGAAAAACCTATTTATGCACTAAAGTTTGTACAGGTACACTTT
Organism: Rhincodon typus; assembly: GCF_021869965.1. NCBI lineage: Eukaryota > Metazoa > Chordata > Chondrichthyes > Orectolobiformes > Rhincodontidae > Rhincodon > Rhincodon typus. The sequence continues at coordinate 54,917,282 of NC_063336.1, forward strand.
CTCAACAGCAGCCTCAAGACTGGATTAAGGTGAATTTTGGGTTCGGATACTTTACGCAATGAGCCGTTTAGGTCCATCTGGAACAGGTGGCCTCAAGAGTGCTTGGAATATGGGAATATATTGACACACAAGCAACAAATTGGATAAATCCAGTGCCATGCAGTGCCTAGTAGAATTGTCCAATTAAATTAATTTTAGATAACAAGGTGCAGAGCTGGATGAACACAGCCGGCCAAGCAGCATCAGAGGAGCAGGAAAGCTGACGCTTCCCGAGCTTTCCTGCTCCTCTGATGCTGCTTGGCCTGCTGTGTTCATCCAGCAGTACACCTTGTTATCTCAGATTCTCCAACATCAGTAGTTCCTACTATCTCTAAACTAATTTTAGTTGGGTTATATAAAAATGCATGACACATTTTAAAGTTGTCCAGTTTTTGGACAGCCAGTTTTAAAGTTTTGAAAAACACCTCTATTCTCATAGACATTTATAGCACAGAAGGAGGTTATTCACTCCATTATGACCAAACCAGTCAACAAAGATCTGAATGCACTAATCCTGTTTTCCAGCATTTGACCCATAGCCCTGGAGGCTATGACAATGCAAGTGAGTATCTAAAATTCTGCTTAAATATTATGAGTGGTTCTGACTCAACCTCTCTTTTAGATTCCCAGGACTGTCTGAGTGAAAACATTTCTCCTTAATTCTCCTCTAAGCCTCCTTCTACTTAGCTTAAATTTGTGCTCCCGGTTATTGACACCTCTACTGGAAAAAGTACCTTCCTATCCATCTATAATCCTCCTAATTGTGACACATTGATAAGGTGCTCTCGCAACCTTTTGCTGTTCGAAGGTGGACAGCTACCCAGCTTATCCTCATAGCATAGAACCTCCAGCCCAGGCATCATCCTGGTAAATCTGCACCCTCTCGAGTTAACCCACATAATTGATATAATGTGATGAGCAGAACCATACACACTACTCTAGTTGTGGCCTTACCAGCATTTTATATAAAAATGATACAAAGCATAGAGATGCTGGAAATCTGAAATAACACCAAAGTGTTCGAGAAAATCAGCATCTGCGGAGAGAGAAACAGATTTCAAATTCATTATGACTATTCTTTGGAATTCCCTTCTTTCAGTAGGATAGCAAAGGTAAGTATCTAATATGCCTTTCTTAACCACCATCTCTGTTCACAGACACTGCCAGACCTGCTGGGTTTGTCCAGTTCCGTGATTTTATTTCAAATTTCCAGCATCTTTAATCCTTTTACTTGAAAGGGTCTACTTGTAACATGTTTGAAAGAAGCTGCATGAGCAGTGGCATAAGTATTATTATTGAGATATTACGATCAATCTAATATAAAAATGCTGTTTATAAAATTAAAAGTCGTTTTGCATATCTGCCACATGTATGATATTTTAGATGCGGTCACAATGTCTTTAAGGTTTGATCATTTCTTATTCTTAAAAACCAAGGAAAAGAAGCTAATCACATGACCAGTATGGATGGGCAAACAATGCTGGTACAGCTAGTGGAGCCTACATCCTTGAATTAATAAAATCCAAAGCAAAATTTTGTGCATTTTTTTTTACTGGCTGGCTGCTGAAACCCAAATACTTATCCTTCTATATTACATTTGCGATCGCAATTACCTGCACAATGCACAGAATTCCTTTCTTGGGAAATCCCATAAAACAATAACCATTAAAAACAGTTCTAAAATCTATTTGTGTATTAATGCTGAAAGAAGTCTTACAGTGTGGGATGGTATGGAGGATTAAAATTATGTGCTAATGTGTTTGAATTGTCCTTTGTTTTGAAGATTACCAGCTATCTGTAATGGTTGGAACAGTAAGAGTGGCGAGAAAGGGCTCCACCTTTAAACCAATGGACACAGATGAAGATGGTGGAATTGGTGGAACAGATTCAATGAACCCTCTTGTTGAAAACCAACATGAATATGCAGAACCCTTAACTAATCAGGAACCAGTATATGCAACCCCAATTGTTGACAAAGTGCAACACCTCAGTTCTTCTACAAGAAAGAATCCATGCTCAAAAGAAGCTTCCTATAATGTACCAGTAACATCTTTAACGAAAATGCCTTTGTCTTCTCAAGTGACTGATTCTCACATTGAACCCAACATTCCTAATGGTAATGGATTACACTCTAGTAGTGTGTATTATCAAATACCACAAGGTGTTACTAATAATAATTCAAAGAATGGCAAAGCAGAATATGATCAGCCAGCAAGTCACAGCATTCAGAGTGTTGGCAGATTTTGTGGTAATTGAAATTTTTTCTACTGTCGGTGAAAAAAATATCTGGCATCCCTAAAGAAATCCCTAAAGATGTGAACTGATAATTCAAGACTTTAGTCATTATCATAGACTAGGAATAAACTGCAAGAATGTCACCAAAGTGGAACATTTGAGTAAGCTTTTGTAGTTCCATGCCACACCTGGTGTGAGTCTCTCAGAACTACCACTGCAATAATGAAATTTTATTTTCTGTCATTATGTAAATTTAGTATACTTTGGTAAACAAGATGTTGTTTCAAAAGAGAAAATGTACAAAATTGCACACATTTATAATGTCCCATGCCTTAATTGGTATAAATATGCTGCTTAAAAAACAATGTGCAATTTGATTTATGAGATGCTCTTAATGTGGACATTGGTTACATGCTTTTGCTTATTCATAGTAAATTTTTAAATGTGCATTTTTTTCCAATTTTCATCAATGTAATATAAGGATTTTAACTTTTAAGCAATGGAGGTAGACAAAATTTTAACTCAGTTTTTTGCTGTTAAAGGATGAATTATTACTATGAGAAACCTTTCACTGTTGTATGCAAGCTTTTGTTTCAATTTACTCCTGGTAACTGGAAAGAGTTTTTGATGTTTGCTATTTTCTCATTGTGTATGCTAATATAGTTCATCGTAGCAGTTGTTTGCTGGCTCATTCGATGGCCTATGGAAATTGGCTGTTATTCTTTATTTAATGGCCAACAGTTAAATACCAACCACTGTAAATAGTATTTTTACCATATTGCATTGTTTAAACTTCACGGGTTTTATTTTAACTTTCTCAAGGTAACAGCTGTTTCAAAAATAAATCTAGCAAATGTGAAAATTAGTTTTGTTTCAAGTTCAACCTAGTTTACCCTAACACTGTTGGCCTCTGACTTTAAATGGTTATTCACTATTGTGATATCATTCTATAACAGTGCCAAAGGCACTGGTTATAATTCAGGTATTAAATGGTGGTATTTCATTGATTTGCAAGACACTGCATAGCAGTATTTTGTATTCATTAGTCTTTATTTTTAGGTTGTAAAAACATCTTCCCATTCTCCCAGTCTGCCACCTCCTACAAATATCATGTTCCATAATGGCCAAAAGCTAAGTAATACTTTGCTTAAGTGTCCATTTTCATTTTCATGCTTGGATAGTGATAAAAAGCTTTGAGTTTGGAGGATCTCAAACGGACCTGATCCAATTGACAGTCTGTGCTGGTGCTTTCCAATAGGTTACTAATTAGAATAATGCTGCTGGTTTATTTTTCTTTGCCTCCCAAGGGTGCTGAGACTGATGAAATCCCAATAGATTCTCCAAATTACCAGGGGTATACATAAATATAAAATTAATTTATATTTCTAGTTCAGGGTGGTATACTTTTTTTTATTCAAAGCTGCTTTTGTATTGTATAATCGTAAAGCTCACAGCGTAGCATGTAAAATGTCTCTATCAAGTAGAAAGTATTCAGTGGCATTCCTGTTAATGAAACAGGATGCTTTTAAGAAATTCAAAATTAAACAAGTTTGAAGCAATCGATGACTTCTTAGGCAGTTCCTTGTGTTTGAGGACAACTTATGTCCACACTAAAAGCGAGCCCTCAAGTGACTGAAGAATTCGATGCATAACCTACAGTTTCTATCAAGGGAAGGGCAGACAGTGGTTGGGGGAACAGTGGGGGTGAGCTGCCTGGGTTGCCATGCTCTCCGGTGTGCAGATCCTTCCCAGATGTTGATAAGGATGTTCCACTTCTTTAAGGAGAATTTTGAGGGTGTCCTTGAGACATTTCCTCTGCCTCGCTGAGGACTTTGCTTACCATGTCAAAGCTCTTGAGTAGAGCACTTATTTTGGGAGTTTCATGTCAGGAATATGGATGATCATCATCCGAGAAAAGGAAAGAAAGGACATGCGTATCATCCACACCATGGCATGAGCCAACAACTGCTCGATGGACCAGAACATAGTTCACTGTGTCATCCACATTAATGTTGCCCAAAGCAGTGACAGAAACTATAACACAGGCACTTGGACCACCCTGCTAATACAACCCTATTCTGCCCATGCCTCACTACCATCCCGATGACTCCTGGTGACGCAGAGTGAAAATTTTACATTTACATTTTAAATTTTAAACTTAACATTTAAATTTAACATTTACACTGGACCTTGACCGTGCCAAGGCTTCCATAATAAGTATCTGTGAAGAGACGGTTGTTGACTCAATCAGAAAACACCAAGAGTCGGTTCAGTGGGAAGGTCCAGGACCTGCTGGGTCACAAGTACAAGCATTTTTGAGGCTGAAACAGCAACCCATCTTGAAAACTTGAAAGTAGCTCTAGAGATGGCTGAAGGCTGATGTGTAGCAAAAAAGCTGTGACCTAAAGTACAGGTGGTGGGCAGCGAAAGCACAGGAGATGCATCAGTTAGCTAGTAGCTATGATGTGCCTAATTTCCTTAGCACAGGGAAGACTATATGACACACACACCCAATGCCCAACTCCACTGCTGGCCAAGAATTGGAGGAATGGACAGAGAGGCAGTCAGCACCTGCTGGAAGGAGCATTTTGAAAATTTCTTTGAGAGAGACTCTGTCTTTAACACAAATATCTTTACTCCATCCCACACCAAGTCAGCACAACTGCAACCTGGAGATAAAAAAAGAACAGCGAGGCATCAGGAGCAGATAGAATTCCCAGCAAAGTGCTAAAATATGGCGGAGAAACACTATTAATATTATTGCATGACCCCATTTCGTCTATCAGAGAGAAGGAGAGCATGCTAGCAGATCTCAGAGATGCTGCAATTGTGACTTACTTCAAGAAAGATGACCGGTCCATCAGTAGTGATTGCACAGGAGTTTCCCTGTCATCAGCCACAGGGAAAGTTAATATGAGCATCCTCCTCAGTCACCTTCTCCTGTGGCTGAAGAGCTCCTTCCGGAGTCTTTATTAGACTCTGCCCTCTGAGGGGCCCAGCAAATGTGAGTATTATATAGATATCATTATAATAACTGGCATAAAAAACAACTAATTTTACAATGGCCTTAAATTCTAGTTTAATTGAATGAAAAAAAGAGTTACTCTGTTTAATTTTAAATGATGGGTCATGCTCAGAAAAAGTTCCATTACAAACTGTTGTACAGCAGCAATTAATTAAGGAAGCTAGATTAAAATGTTTTGTTTTTGTCTGTAACTGGGGCTCAGAAAAGTCTTCAGTTCAAACATATAGTATCCCAGTGTGATTTAGCATGGATTGTGACATGAACAGAGTGCCAGGAGATGGGTGAGTTAGAAGAGGATTGCAAGGAGATGCTTCTTTGTTTTTAAAAACCATTTTAGCCCCATAGGAATTGGTTCTCACCCTTCCCCTTAAGTATCCTATACGTAGGTCCAGACGAGTTGATTGGTGAGTAATTCTGCTTTCTACTCTCTAATGTACAGTTTGTAATAATAGTCTAAAAGTAAACCTTAAAGCAGGGTAGCTCAAGTGTGTGGAATGTAGGTGGGGGTTTCACGGACACTTGATTTAACTCACATTAGCAAGTGCAGCAAGTTTCTGCAGATGCTGATACATGAGCTCCAGGTTGGAGTCACTGTGGTGCATTTGTAAAGCAAAGGATTGAGTGGATAGCACATAGGTGAGCAGAGAATTAGGGAAGTAGTGCAGAACTGCCTCAAGATGAATCTGCTCACAGTAAATTTTCCATTCTGCAAAATGGTGAAGCCAGTAGTTCCTCAGAGGAATATAGTAGCCTTGTACCATCACATTTGGCTTAGCTATATAGGAGAGAAAAGTAGAGAACAGAGCTTGTTAATTTGGGGAATAGTCATGTGTTTCTGATGCTCCAGAACGCTGTGTTGTCTCCTGGTGCCAGGCTCAAGAATGTCACATAACAGTGGCAGGACAGTCAGCTGGGGGAGGGTGATCAACCAAGGGTTGTGGTCCATATTGACACCAATGTGAGTAGAAAGGAAATGTGGTCCTGCAGCCAGAATTTCGGGAGCAAGGTAGAAAATGAGCCGTCAGGATCTCAAAAGTAACAATATCCAGATTACTCCCAGTGCCATGTACAAATGAGTACATAAATGAGAAGATAAGACAAATGAATGTGTAGCTGGAAAGCTGATGGAGGAGGGAGGGCTTTAGATTCCAAGGACACTGGGACAGACTCTGGGCAACAGAATTGGGATTGAGTTCCTTGTGCAGCATTTTGCTCATGCTGTTGTGGAGGGATTAAACTAACACAGGGGTATGGAAGTGAGGAAAAAGAATATCAGAGTGAAATACCAGGGTGCATGAAATACTGGGGGAGACAGATAGCACTACAATAGAGAATAGTAAGTTAATATGTAGAGTTGGAATGAGGATTAAAATGTTTTGAGTCATGGTTCTTGTGCATGTATGTGAATACACAGAATATAGACAATAAGGTTAATGCGTTACAGGCACAGATTGCCATCAGGAATTATGATGTTGTGGCTATAATAAAGATTAAGAATAATGAACTGGGAAAAAGGTGACTTCAGTCGGCCATGAACCGATTGAGCTACACAGATAGAGTCAAAGATTGGTGGGAAAAACTGTAACTAAACAATGGGCTATCTTCAAAGAAGAGAAGCAAAGTTGGATAATGAATAAAGACTGGCAGCTAACATGAAAGGGAATCTCAATCTTCTATAGACACATAAATAGTAAGAGGAGGAGATGGGCCATTGAGGCATTAAATATCTTTACCAAGCAAACCAATGCGACCCAAGCCATGGCAACAGAGAAGGACATTTAGGCACTAGAAATATTGGATAAGCTGTTAGAACTTAAAAGTTGATGAGACAACAGGACCAGATGAGATGCATCCAAGGACACTGAAGGAAATGAGAGTGAAAATTGCAGGGGCAATGGCCATAATTTTTCAGTCTTTCTTAGACTTGGAGGTGGCCTTAGAGGACTAGAGAACTCCAAACATCACACCTCTGTTCAAAAGATCTAAGGATAAACCCAGCAATTATAGAACTAGTGAGTTAAAATTCGGGGGTGTAAAAACTTCTGGAAACAACAATTTAGAATTTAATTTTTAGTCATGTGGACAAATGCTGGTTAATTAATGACAGCCTGCAAAGAATTCTTAAGGAAAAGTCATGTTCAACCACCTTCAAGATTTTTTGAGATAACAAGGAGATTGATGAGGGTAGTATTGTTAATATATATCAAAGCATGTTGCATAACAAAATTGTAAAAAAAGTTAGAGATCATGGAATAAAAGGAACAGTAGACATGGGTACAAAATTGGCTGAGTGATAGGAAACAGAGTAATGGTTAAATAATATTTTTCAGGCTGGAGGAAGATTTGTAGTGACGTTACCTAGGTTTTCAATATTGGGATCTTTGCTTTGCCTGATGCATATTACAGAGGACAATTTCAAAGTTTGCAGATTAAAGAAACCTCCAAAAGAACTCCAAAAGAACATTGAACTTTATCTGCTGCCAACTGCCCACTTCATCAACTTGTCGATGTGAAAAAGAGAGAGGTGATATCTTTTTGGTAGAAAGAATATGGACAGTATAAGGGTGCTATTCTAAAGGATGTGCAGGAGCAGAGTGACCTACATGTATATGTGCCTAAGTTATTAAAGGTAGATAGACAGGTGGAGAGAGCATCCTAGGCTTTATTAAGAGGGATACAGAATATAAGAGAAAGGAACTGAAGATGAACTTGTGTAAAACATTACTTAGACCTCAGATGGTGTATTGTGCACATTTCTGGGTGCCACACTTCAGAAATTATGTGAATGCATTGGAGAGTGCAGAAGAAGTTTGAGAATGGTTTCAGGGAAAGGAAATTTTGATTACTGCAAGAGGAAAGACTGGAGAGTTTGGGAATGTGAAGACTAAGAAGAGATTTGGTAGAAGGTTTCAAAATCATGAGGGATCTGCAATACGTGGATAAGGAGAAATTGTTCCTAGTTGTAGAAGGGTCAAGAATGAGAAGGCACAGATTTGTAACTGGACAAACAGGAGAATTGTTAGTAGAGGTGACCAGGTGCTAAATTCCCTGCTTAAGCAGGTTATAAATTACTTTGCTTATCACAGGTAGACAGGGTAGTTAGAAGGTGTTTAGCATGCTTGTCTTCATTGCTTAGACCTTTGAGAATAGGCATTGGGATGTCATATTGAGATTGTACGGGATGTTGGTGAGGTCTCTTCTGGAATACTGTGTGCAGTTCTGGTTGCTCTCTTAAAGGAAGGATATTAAACTGGAGAGGGTTCTGAAAATGTATACCAGGATGTTGCTGAGAATAGAGGGTTTGAATTATAAAAAAAGGCTGGGACTTTTTCCACTGGAGTGTCGATGATTGAGGGGTGACCTTTATAGAGGTTTATAAAATCTTGAGGAGTATACATAAGATGACTAGCAAAGGTATTCTCCCTAAGGTGGGCAAGTTCAAAACTAGGAACCATATATTTAAGGTTCTAGGAGAAAGATTTAAAAAGGACATGAGGAGCAACTTTTTTTACATAGAGTGGTTAGTGTGTGGAATGAACTCCCAGAGAAGTGTTGGTTGCAGATATAATTACAATGCTTAAGAGACATTTGGATAGGTTCATGAAAAGGAAATGTTTGGAGGTCTATGGGCCAAACGTAGGCAGATGGGACTAGGTTAGTCCAGGAACATTGTCAGCATGGACTGTTGGACCAAAGGGTCTGTTTCAGTGCTGTATGACTCTATTTGAAGTGATTTGCAAAAGAAGCAAATAATATGAGAGAAAGAAAACTTTCATACAAGTAATTAAGTATCTGGAATGAAAACAGAAGTTGCTGGAAAAGCTCAGCAGGTCTGGCTGCATCTGTAAAGAGAAATCAAAGTTAACGTTTCAGGTGACCCTTTCTCAGAACTCTGTGTCTGGAATGCACTGCCTGGGAGTGTCATAAACAGAGGTTCAATTGAGGCATTCAAGAGGTGTTAGATGATTATTTGAATAGTAATAATGTGCACAGTTACTGGAAAAGGCAGAAGAAAGGCACTGAGTCATAATGCATATTTGGAGTGCACACACGATGGGTTAAATGGTATCAGTTTGCATCATAATGATTCTGTGATGTATGGTGGTAAAGGGCATCCAGTACCGTGCCCAGAATTTATGAATGTAGATGAAAAATTATCAGGCTATTCATGTGCTTCATGTGTGTGAAGAGATAAGGGAAACTGCATTGAAGCTGTGTAATTTGCATATGCGGACCTCCTAGCGGGACTTTACAAGGTGGTCAACAGTACCAGGACCTCTTTAAAATTCATTTGTGGCATTATTTACATGCTGGCTTGCATATACTGCCCTATCTCTAGTTGCCCTTGAGAAGATGAACTGCTTTCTTTAACAGCTGCAATCCACTGCAAGTTGACCTACAATGCCATTAGGGAAGAAAGTCCAGGATTTTGACCAAGTGACAGGAAAGGAATGGGAAAATATTTCCAAGCTAGGATGGTGAGTGGTTTGGAGGTGATGCTGTTCCCATGTTTATGCTGCCCTTGTACTTCTAAATGGATGTGATTATGTGTTTGGAAGGTGCTGTCTGTGTGTCATGGCAGAATTTTTGCAGTCCATCTTGTAGATACTACACACTGCTGCTACTGAGTGTCAGTGGTGGAGGGAGTGGATGCTTATGGATGTGACGGAAATCAAGCAGTCTCTTGTCCTGGCTGATGTCAAGCTTCTTAAGTGTTGCTGGAGCTGTACCCATCCAGTCAAGTGGGAAGTATTCTATCATACTTCTGATTTATGCCTTGTAAATGGCTTTGGGGAGTCAGGAGGGTGAGTTACTCACTGCAGTATTCCTAGCCTCTGACCTGCTCCTGTTCCTGTAGCCATTGTGTTTCTGTAATGAGACCAACTGAGTTTCTGATCAATGCTAGTTCCAAGGATGTTTATGGTGGAGGATTCAGTGAGGGTGAAACCATTGAATGTCAAGAGGCAGTGGTTAGATTGTCTCTTATCGCAGATGATTGTTCACAGCACAAAAATGCCAGGCAATGTTTCTTGCCACTTGTCAGCCCAAGCCTGAATATTGTCCAGATCTTGTTGCATTTGAACATGGACTGCTTGAGTATCTGAGGATTCAGAAATGGTGCTGAATCATTGCACAATCATTGGAGAATGTCCTCACTTCTGACCTTATGATGGAGGGAAGGTCATTGATGAAGCATCTGAAGATGGTGGGGCCTAGGACACTACCATGAGGTACTCCTGCAGAGATGTCCTGGAACTGAGATGACTGACCAACAACTACAACCATGTGCTAGGTATGTCTCTTACCAGAGGAAAGTTTGGTCCCTGATACTGATTGATTCCAGTTTTGCTCAGGCTCCTTGACACCATCCTCGATCAAATGTGGCCTTGATGTCAAAGGCTGTCACTTTCTCCTCACCTCTGGAATTCAGCTCTCTTGTCCATGTTTGGACCTGTAATGAGGTCAGGAGTTGATGAGCCCTGGAAGAATCCAAACTGGATGTCATGGAGCAGGTTATTGCTAAGAGGGTGCTGATTGAAAACACCATATCATAGAATCTTGACGGTGTGAAAGCAGGCCATTCAGCCCACTGAATCTACATTAACCCTCTGAAGGACATCCCCCCCCAGACCTACCCCCTACCCTATAACCCTGCATTCCTCATGGCCAATCTGTATAACCTGCACATCTTTGGGCTGAAGAAACCCAGGCAGACATGGGACAGATGTGCAAACTCCACACAGTTGCCCAAAGGTGGAATCGAACCCGGGTCCCTGGTGCTGTGCGGCAGCAGTGCTAACCACTGAGCCACCATGCTGCCCCATGGTTGATGACACATTCCACCTCTTTACTGATGGTCAAGAGTAGACTGATGGGACAGTAAGTGGCCAAGTTGGATTACTCCTGCTTTTTGTTTACAGGCCATAGCTGGGCAATTTTCCACATTGGCAGGTACATTCCACTCTTGTAACAGTGCTGGAAGAGCTTAGTCAGGGGAGTAGCAAGTTCTGGAGCAGTGCTATTGCCAGAATGTTGTCAGGGCCCATAGCCTTCGCAGTATCGCTTGTCTCCAACCATTTCTTAAAATCACATGAAGTGAATAGGAATGGCTGAGGACTGCTGGATGAGGCCAAGATGGCTCATCCACTTGACACTTCTGGCCGAAGATTGCTGCAAATGTTTCAGCCTTATCTTTTGTATTGATACGTTGGTCTCTTCAATCATGGAGGATAGAGATATTTGTGGAGCCTTCTCCTGTGAGTAGTTTAATTGTCCCCCATCATTCATGACTGGATGTGGCAGGATGCAGATCTTAATTTGATTCTTTGATTGTGGAATCACTTAGCTCTGCCTAGCATCTATTGCTTATGCTGCTTGACATGCAAATAGACCTATTTGAGAGCTTGGTTGAATCAGGTTGACATCTCATTTTTACATATGCCCAGTACTGCTCCTGGTATGCTTTCCTGTACTCTCCTTGAACCATGGTTGATCCCTGGGCTTTGTGGTAACGGTTGAATGGGGGATATGGCAGGCAAGAGGCTACAATTGCTCGAGTACAATTCTGCTGATGATCGTCCATAGTGCCTAATGGATGCCTAAACCTGAGTTGCTAGATCTGTTTGAAATCTGTCCCATTTATCAAGATAATAGTGCCACACAACATGATGGAGAGTATTCTCATTATGAAGGCAGAACTTCATCTCTATGAGGACTCAGCAGGGGTCACTCTTACCAATATTGTCGTGGACAGATGCATCTGCAGGGAGCAAACTGGTAAGGATGACATCAAACATGTAGTTCCCTCTTGTACATACCCTCACCACCTGCTGCAGACCCAATCAAGCTGCTATGTCTTTTAGGACCTGACCAGCTCAATCAGTACTGTTGCTGCTGAATCACTCTTGGTGGTAGATATTTAAATACCCCATACAGAGTAGATATTGCACCCTTGCCACCCTCAGTGTTTCCTCCAAATGTTATTCAGCATAGAGGAACTCTGATTCATCAACTGAGGAGGACAGCAGATGGTAATCAGCAGCAGGTTTTCTTGCCCATGTTTAATCCAAGGCAGTGGAGACTTAATTGGATCCAGAGTCAATGTTGAGAAGTCTAAGGGCCACTCCTATAAACTACTGTGCCACCATCTCTGCTGGGTCTGTCCTGCCAGTGGGACAGGGATGATGATGATGGTTTCTGGGACATTGTTAAAGATGACTCAGTATGACTTAAAGGCATTAGCTTAATTTGGCTGTGAGGCAGCACTCCCACTTTTGGCACTAGCCCCCACTTTGCAGAGTCGACAGGCTGGTTTCTGCCATTGTTGTTTCTAGTGCCTGGTTCAATGCCAGGTGGACGATCCAGTTTCATTTCCTTGTTGAGACTTCATAGTGATTGATACAATCTGAGCGGCTTGCGTGGCCATTTCACAGGGCAGTTTAGCATCAACGTCATTTGCTGTGGGTCTGAAGTCACAAGTAGGTTAGACTAGGTGAGGATGATAGATTTCCTTCACTGAAGGACATTAGTGAGCCAGGTGGGTTTTTTTCCAACAATTTGGCAAAGATTTCACGTTCATTAGTAGATTCTTAACTCCAGGTATTTTTTAAAAAATTGAATTCAAATTCCACCATCGGTCATGGCGAGATTCAAAATTGTGTCCCCAGAACTCAGCTGAGTTTCTGGATTAATAGTCCAGCGCTAATACCACTGGACCATTGCATCTCCTAATTTAAGTTCTACAGTTGCTTTTCTAGCTGACAGTAGTTGAGACATCAAGCTACTCAATGAAGAGACTTCCATATCATATACCTATGAGCCATCTATCACATCCTCAAGATCTCCCAACCAATTTGTAGTACTTTTACCATGTAAGTAAATATCATAATAACGTTTTTTTTTCTTTGCAGTGTCAGTTATTTGAATGCTGTTTTAGCCATCAAGAGAAGTCTGCTGCTGTTCAGACAATGCCACAGGATTTGCTTTTTTCCACTAGAGACATAGATGGCCTCGGTTCTATATTTAACATGTTAGATGGTACCTCAGTACTGCAGTGAAGTGAAGCTGTGCTGAAACCCCTTGAGTGAGATTTGAACATAATTTTCTCAATCAAAACTACTACCACTAAGTCAGATACCATCTGATAAAGAGCTGGCAGCTCTGCCAGTTTTTAGATATTTTTCAATCAACCTGTCAGCCAACTCTGAAACAGGTGAGACTTGAACCTCTGTTCTCTGGTGTGGAGATAGGAATACCACACAAGTATCACAAGAGCCCTTCTGCTAGAGCTCTTTTCATTCTTTCATAGTTGTCTACCCAACAGTAATTACACATAATTGAGAAGCCTGAGTTTCGTTAGCAACTCCTTTGTCTGTCCAAATATTTTTCTCTCTCTTTGGGCTCTATCTTATCATTTACTCCCTACCCCACCCACCTCCCTATTTTCTGCATATAAACTGACATTTTCCCAGCCACCATCAGTTCTGAGGAAGGGTCACCAGACCCGAAACATTAACTCTGTTTTCTCCTCCACAGATGCTGCCAGACCTGCTGAGCTTTTCCAGCAACTTTGTTTTTGTGTCTGTGATTGAGAAGCCTGAGGCTATCTAAAATGAGAAATATCTTATATTCATTTGAGTTATCTTGTATCTAATAATTCCCACTTTTTTTTAAAGCTGTAAATGGTTATATTTCCACTTAGCCAAATATAAAGCTGTCTTCCACACCTGCTGCAGCATTCAAATACAAGGGCAGATGTGTCTTGCTGCAAATGTATAGAACCTTGATGAGCTCACACCTGAAGTATTGTGCACAGTTTTTGGTCTCCTTATCTGAGGAAGAATGTTCAGACTGTTGAGGGAGTGCAATTGAGACTTACCAGACTGATTTTTGGGAGCACAGGACTGATGTATGAAGATCCTGGATTGGTTAGGATAGACAAGGTAAACATAGAAAAGATGTTCCTGATGACTGGGGAAGTCCAGAACCAGGGTCACAGTCTAAGGATATAACATACGCCATTTAGGATTGAGATGAGGACATGGTGAGCCTGAGGAATTATCTGCCACAGAAAGCAGCTGAAGCCAAAGCATTGAAGGTTTTCAAGGAGTTTTAGTCCCGATAACTATAAGAATCAAAGGGTATGAGAATAAAGCAGGTACAGAATACTGAGTACTGATCATACTGAATGGCAATGCAATCTTGGAGGGTCAAATAACCTACTCCTGTTCCTATTTTTCAATGGCCATTCTCCTGGTCACCTGTTATAATAGTTGAATAAATGAAAATGAATTTAATCACTGGAGTTAGTAAGTCTAAATAAGCTGTTTGAATCAGGTTTGATTGCTAAATGCATTAAGGGTTTGACCATCTAAATCAGAATTCTGAAAGATATTGGAGAGGAAAACAGATTTGAAGTTTGTCAGTAACAATGAAGGAATACACACTTCTGAACTACTGTTTACCCATTTCTCCCTCTAAAATTGCCATCAGTCCATTCTTTTGCCACTGACTGCATCCACGTATACATAAGCAGTACACACGAATTACATTCTTTTAGGTCTTTGAGGTGTCTCGACGTTAGATACAAGGGCCAACAGTTAAATGTAATATTTTCAGAATTGAAGTATGAATGGAGGGAACAAAAAGTTAGCCATAGTTGTGAAAATGTCTTGAATATTGTGTCGCATAAGCCCCTAAGGAAACTCAATTTTGGTGTATTTTACTGGCAGTTCAACTTTCTAACATCCAAACCAGAGCCTAGTACAAATAAAAACCATCAAACCATATTTCGGCTGAATGCCCTTGGCCAAGTTCAGCAGTAGCAGATAGAAGTCCTGGCCCATTCAGCCAAACTAAGAAAAGCTATACTCACGACTCTTAATTTTTTTTTAATTCAACCTATTTTTTCTAAATCAACCTGCTCAGAGATGTTATTACACATCTTGAACCCAGGTCTTTCGGTTCAGGGGTAGGGACACTATCATTGCACCACAACAGGGCCCCCCTGCTCACAACTCTAAATGGCATCAAAAAAGGGAAATCAGTTGTTTCAAATAGCTCTGAATTGACACTCCTATCTCTCCTGTCACAATAATTCAAGAAAGCAGGCTACCAGGATACATTGAAAATTAAAATGGAAGGCAAATCCTAAAAACAATGCAGTGCTAATAGCAGACATCTTATTACATGTTGATTGTGTTTAAAATACCTTGTAAAGTCAATGATTTGTAACCTTAATACCTCTTCTGATGAGTTTTAGATGTAATTAACAGGAGAGAAATACACAAAATGTCTCTAGTTTCGAATCAAATGGTTGATACACAAACTGGAAAACAAGTCCATAATCAATTAAGTAACAAGCATGAACTTTCCTCATCTAGATGAGCAAAATTAAATTGTTAGCACAAATAATTTCAATGATCCTGCTTTTTGTCTTCCAATGAACCTTTATGGACAAAACCTGCTTCACATTTAAAGAAAAAAAACTTTCATACAAAGGCATTTTTTTTAAAAAAATACATTTGCCATTACATACTAATTTTACTAGCTGCTGTTTTTGAGAATAAGGAAATGTGTTGACTTTTATGTACCAATATTCATAAACAATATTTCATCTCATTATACAGATGTATATATTATGCATTATATTCATAAACATCAATAATTTAACCATCCCCCTAGGGAAAAAAGACTAGTAAACAAAAAAGGAATATTGAGGGAGAAAGCAATATTACAAGATGTCCCTGAAATTCATTCTGCCACTAAAGGTCAAATGTAGTCATTGAGAATTGATCATAGCTTTTGGCCAACACTTCAATTAGTCTGACCCTTTTGTGTTGTAATTTTATGTACTCAATAATAAATGAGAGAAGATTCATTTTGAACTTTCAGATGAAACACTATTAACTAAGGAATATTTTCATTAACACGACACTTGAAATCAAAGCCATTTAAAGTAGAATAATGTACAGTCATCTGTCCTTCATTCTCCAGTGACATTTGAACTGGAACACAAATGTACAAAATATTTTGTAGACAAGTCTTAAGTGATTCTGTAATATCATTAGAAACCACATTTCCGATACTTTTGCAATGGTTCTCATGGTGTGCACTAGTTTATCTGCGCCATCACTGTAACAAATGTAGACTTTGCTTTTGAATCATAAGCAAAACATCAGACATCAACTGCTGGGAATATGACAAGGAGAACACATTTTACATCAGCTCCTTTTATAGGTTAATTACGTTGCACCTTCATACTGATATAAACCAGTTTCATTGGTTCCACAGAAAATCTGTGGAGCAACTCCAACATGAAGGTGCTTAATTGAATGTAGCCCTTCCAGTAAGTAGCCTCACTTCAACCAGTGCAAGTTAAACAACCTGGGAGATTTTTTTTTAAAATATAACTAGAGCAAGTAGCAATTTTGTCAGCTTTGTGTCAACATTAAAATTTAACTTGCCTTTCAACACAGCTCTCCAAAGTGTTGCTAATGCTGATCACAGGGTAAACAGAGAATGTTGATGGAATTCTAGTTCACTAGCTCTGCACTACTGTGTACAGGTACTGAACTTGAAATACAACAACACTCCTAAAACAACGTAATATTCACGGGCACATTACTGATCAAAAATCTCCTTAAATGGAAGAATGGAATACTTAGCACGACTAGTGTTACATTTAAATTTGCCCCAAGTTCTATGGTTTTGTTTTCTTCCTCAAGACATTGAATGAACACCACAAAGAAATTTCTTTAAAAAGCGATATGGTTTCTCGTTGATTAAATAAATGAACCAGGGATTAAAATCTTTTAAAAGTGTTTAAGAATAGTAACATTGGAGATGAAAACGTTCCCATATGCCATCCGTTTTGCACTTGTGTAATTGGATGCATCCTGTATAAATTCACATTTGCAGATAACTTTCAGACTCTAATCCTCCCAAATCCCTTGCTTCTCTGCATAGGTATGAAAGATTCAATTTCTTTTTAAAGTTTTAAGAAAATCACTTTTTTTGTCCCTAGTTACTTTAGTCTATTTTTGGTTTTCTGTAATTATACTTGGCTGCAAAACTATAATGATTATATTCTCATCCAGGTTAAGACTTCCCAATGCATAAAGAAATGAATACAAGCCATAAATATATTGAGTGTTAACCAAATGTAAACAATACATTAAAAACTTTCTAACAAGTGAATAGGAAATAAATTAAAACAGCTTTTCCATTTTCTCCACGGTTTTGTTCACAAAGCCAAAATTTTGTGCCGTGAGGCAAGAGGCATAGATCACTAAATGAATTTCACGGCCAGTATTCCCAGTGTTAAAGGATATTAAAATGAATAGTTATGTAAAAGAATATTCCATCACATTATGTAATGGGACATTGAGATGAGAAGTTTTCCAGATAAGACAGGATGTCTCTACCATGAGCGTCATCATGAATATTGTGAAATCAGAAGTACAGGATCTTGGCACATCAAAGACTCCTACGCATTCCATTTGAACACTTCGTGACAAGATATGAAATTGCAAGAAATAAAATCTACATTCCTATAGATGCACAACAAATTTGTTGCACCTCAAATTCTGTGCACCTATCTTCTGGTGATAGATGAAAAATTTAGAATATGGTATTGCTACTTCTGCTGAGGCTTCAGAAGCGGTGGAGAATGAATGATATTTAAAAGAGAAAGTGTCAAGGAAAATAGGTGGATGATATAATATGGAAGAAATTTCAAGCCACTTCAGCAAGTGAATAAACCCAAATGTCAGTGTGTAATAGCAGTCAACGGTCACTTATGGTACAATTTTAAAGCGATGAAAAGGGATGGGGAGGTGACATAAAAATAAGCATAAACTGTAACTTTATAAATAGTTAAAAATCCAATTAAGATGTATGTACAATAGAGTTGCTTATACACAAATAGTGAGGAAATAGCTAGTGCTGCTGAGAACAAACTTGCACTATAAAAGTGTTTGTTCCATTATAATATATAAATAGAAAGAGTGTGAACTCTAGTGTGTAAATATAAATAAAAACAGGAAAAACGATGATACCATTTTTGGGAGATTTTTGTTCAGAAAATAAGTTATTTTCATCTACCAAAAAGTAATTGACTGAAATGCCAAGCCTGTTTTCTCCCTCTCTTGCCCCTCAAATACTGCCTGACCTAAATAATCAATGTATTTTCTGATTTTATTTTAGTTTCCAACAGCTACTGTATTGTGCTTTTTAAAATATTTTTCCACCTAAATAACCGTTTGTTATAGTACTGTGAGCTTTCCCAGCCCCAGATTCTTGTTATTAAGCATCCTTAAGCATGTCTGCATACATTGGAAATTGTATTGAATTTTAATGTGATATGAACTTCATTCTGCACCTGCTCTACTTGAAAACCAGGATTCATAGGGCATGGAGGCCAGTTCATACAACATGCTTCTCTTCCAAGGATGCAATGCACCTGAAGAAGTGACACTATATCAAATATATCAAGGTCACCTTAACTTTACCAAATGTTCTATTTTATCCCCTTAACAGGATAACCTGATAGTTACAAATAGTGCATTTCAATTTTGGATTGAAGATACATAGGAAGTGAGTACTTACAACAAAGTAACTGTCAAGGTATCATTAAATAATCCTTCCTGCTGGATTAAGAAATGTACTCCAAGAGATTAGTCTTCCAATGAGATTCAGTTATATAACCTAACAATCTATATCTCATTGACTCATTATTTCTGTCTCATAAAGTTTAAACACAAGATATCACACTTTTACTATTTGAGAATATTAACTAATTGTTAACTGCAAATTTCTGTCTACATTAACAGCAACATTTAATACAATGCAACTATGCTCTATGGAGAAGGCCAAGGGCGCAGACAGTTCTATTGTACCATTAGGAAATCCAATTAACAGTTCTGCATATATTTGAAGACAAATTAGATTTTCCGATTAATCACATATGAAAAACAAGGAGCAAATGCAATGTCAAATTTTCCCCAAAGGACTATGGTTTAATTTAGGAGCAACATCACTGAATAGATTGATAGAATGTAACTGTAACAGGTGAAAGTGCTTTTTATGCAGATATTGTGCACAAAAAGAACCCCCAGGGCAAAGTGCAACTGGTAGTTTGAAAATACTCCAAAAGACACCAACTAGTAAACTAGCACCTAGTACATGCCAAATCTCCCACTAATTTCAAAACTTAAGGTAGCTGTAACATCAGAACATACAGACCCAACAATTTACTTGTGATGGTTAATTAATACAACATCTAAATATTTTCATACATGCAGAACCGTTAATAATGCAACTCTATGGTATACAGTATTTGGAACTCCTTAGGCACAGAAGATAATCATGGTGATCCCTTATAGACATTATTTTCAATATAGGTATACACAGTTGATCACATTCACACGATGTTCCTTCGGTACTGGCAGTCAAGTGCAGAAATATCACTTTATTGTTCAAGTAACATAGGGACAACTTAAGATGAGCATTCTGCACAATCTTTTTGTTTGGGTGCTGCATCTTCTGAAGCGGTTTCACTGCTTGTTCCTGCATCCCCATTTAAGATGGCATCTAGAACTGGTTTCTGCTCTGTCACTATTGTGAAAAAAGTCAGTGTTAATATCTTATGTGAAAATGCATGCAACTGGTATAGACATTTTAGGATTTATATTAGTGACATTTTTTCACTCCGCAAAAAAAAAGTTAGAGTATTATTTAATACCATAAAGCAAATTTTCAGGAATACTCAAGTGGTTAAGTTGGCACAATAAACACTTGCTAGCAGCTGGCAACAATCATAAAAATACAGACCTGCCCTATCACATGGGAAATATGCAGATATTCAGCAGGGAGAAACAGAAACTAATTTCTAAAATTAGAACCTCTAGTGAAAGAGAAGAAATAATATTCACCCAACAATTAGGCTGCTAAGGGCAGCACCTAATTCAGTGCACAGATCAAAAAAATCTTAGGTCTTTGCTGAAGTACATATCAGCTGCACAATAAAATGCCCATGATGGCCCCAATGCACCAGGATACAAAGGATAAAAATCAACCAGACTTTTTTTTGTGTGTTTAATATATATATATATATATATAGAAAAGGTAAAATATAGCTTAATTGTTGACAGATACGGCAACTCGTTGATACTCAAATCTTGCTTCACTTGGAGATTATCCATTTGGACAAAATACTGGAACGTAGCAAGTTCCAGAACACAGCATAATCTCTATTCAATCTAAAAGTATGGTCATCAGCATTGGCTCAGTAATAGAACTCTTATCTCTGAACCCAGAAAGTCATGGATTTGGGTTCAAGTCCCAATTCGGAGATTGGAACATATAACTCACATAAAAACCTGAGATGGCACACCGAGAATTCAGCCAGCTTACAGGCAGAAGAGGCACTATTTGAAGCGAAAGCAAGGCATTCTCTCAGTCTCTTGGCCAAAATATATTCCTTGACCAACATGACTCAAACAGATCATCTAGTTATTATCACAAAGTTGTTTATATGTCCTTGCTGAGCACAAATTGGTGTCAAATTTCTCCGTATTACAACCAATGCTGTCTAAGTGTTGTAAAGTATTTGAAAATTGGAAAAATTCTGTGCATAGTATTTAAATGATACTTAAGTGCCTTAAGATGTTTAGTCACTCTTAGTAAACATTTTCAAATATCTACCTGCTAGGGGTTTGGCATCACCACTGCCATCATTTCTGCCAACAGCTGCATTTCTGCTTTCTTCCAGTTCATCAAGATACAAGCGATATCGATGCCCAGTCTCATCTTCATAATCAACATTTTCATCATCAGAGTCTATCTCTGGAGCAACATACACCACTTCAAACTCAATCTCTCCTCTCTTTAAAACAAAAAGTAGCTTTAGTTTTAGCCCTGAAATAAGTGGTTCTACAATGTACAAAAATAAAATTACTGGCATTGCTGGAAATCTCAAATAAAAACACAAAACATTGGAAACACTCAGCCAGTCAAACAGAATCAATAGTCAGGAAGGTAGCAATTACATTTTCCGATCTTTGACTGATTGTCAGAACCCCCACATTATACTTCAGAAAATGCCTAGGTATAAAGTTAATTTCTTCATATGAGAAATAAACTTCAACATATATAAAACTGTGAAGTAGTGCAGTTGGCTGAAGAATAAGGCGACCTACTCCTTTGAAAATATGTTTAAACAAGGTAGATTAACATCAAGATCTTGGGGTACAAATACATAAATCATTGGAAGGAGCAACACAATTCATTTAGAGAAAAAAATCACAGGCTTATTTCTAATGGTACTGAAGGGCAGATAAGTCATGTTGAACTCCAACTTTACCTTTTTTTAATCTATTCACAGGATGCAGGCATTGCTGGCAAGGCCATGATTTTTTTTTTTGCTGAATGACAATTCTGGATAGAACATTGATTGGGCCAAAAAGGGGACTGTGAGCAGTTCTACTCTTCATTTTATAAAAAGGACATATGGGCATGGAAGGGAGATGTAAAACAATTCACCAGGTTATTGGATTTATAAGGAAATGTTCTACAAGCCAAGACCACATTTCGTAAAACCAAGATTGTGGTGTGACCTAATACAGGTTTTTAATATTATGAAAGGCTTTGACAGTATTGACATATAGACAAAGCATTTTCATTGCAGTTGAAAATCAGTGGTGGGGTTCATAAAGTAGAAACTACTAAATCAGTTGTGAAATTGAGGAAAATCTCTTCACACTTTGGCAGTTCCATATTCTAACCAAGGAAAAAAGAACAGTTGAGGTGAATAGCACTAAAATGCATTCAAGGAGAGCCTTGATACCCAGACAAGGGATGAAGGAATAGGAAGATATGCTGATCTTACACAAGGAGGTCTGTATGGAGCAGAAATATCAACATCGATCTATTGGGTTGAATGGCATGTTTTTGTGCTGTTACTACTTTGAAATGTTCTATTTATGCTTTCAGAATACACTTAAATGTTCTACAGTTAAATGTTGAAAAAAGGTTATTGTAACTTTCTATTGTTGATAAAGCAGAATTATTGAATTATATGAAAAAGCAGAGTATTCTTAAATTTGCAAGATGGTATAAATGAACTATAAATTTATAAAGTTCCTCATGTAAACACGTAAATAACTTTTTGTCAAGATAAGTGCAAGTCAAAATGCAGGAAATACATGGTAGGTCCAGTGGCAAATGTTCAGCAAGAAAACACTAAAATTACACATGTTCCTCGATAGTAGGTCAGTTTAATTACCTGCTGGGAGAGAATAGTAACAGCTTCTTTGTGTTTGGCATCTCTCAGATCAATTCCATTAACTGCTAGTATGGCATCTCCAACATGCAGGCCATCACATCGCTCAGCAGGTTGACCTGGGTGGATTTCTGATATTAGAATTGGGACTCCATGCTCCTTGCCACCCTGTTTTGTATTTTAAAAGCAGTAACATTTAGTTAACATCTGGACAATGCACTTTATATTTTTAATCCCATAAATTATCCCATTATATGGTATGCTACAAGTTGTTACAACACCTCCTGATAGAGCAGTAGTGTTTAAATAAGTAAAGTCTACTATAAAGTTTTAACCAATAAATAATGTAACTCCTCTCTTATTAAAGAGTAAAAAAAACTGACATGGTGACTCAATGTTATGGGAATTTTCTTAACATGCATATAAAAATCTCAATGCATGCATACTATTAGGAAATATAATATAGATCAGAGGGAATACTAAACTTGTAAAAATTTACCTCACTGTCACCATAAAGCGACATTTTACACTTTTGATTGAAGATGGAATTATAGACTGCACATTAATATTCTCAGGGCAGCATTAAAGTTCCTTTACTGAGGTGCAACTTCCTCCAGACAACTATTTGTAATTTTGTCAGTTTTGTCTTTGGCTCCCAGTCACATCGTGTTGCCATTCCTCAAGGCTTATTCAATCTCCCAAACTGCTACTTTGAAACTAGTCCAAGAGGTGCAAACTAATCCAAGAGATGCATCCTACTTAAACCCAAACTGAGATTTATTTATGATTGCCAATATTTTTTCAACCTCAGAATTTTCCATGTCTTTGTTCCCAAATTTCTGCTACTGTTAACCCCAAGTCCATATTTTGTCACTCCAAGACACAATTTCTTGAATACCTTGAGCTGACCTCCTTTTCCTTTCAAACTACTTATCTAGATTGCAAAGTACAACTTGCCTGTTTTCTCCTTCACTGCCCAACAATTTCATCTTCTGCAAACTTCACCAACTTCTCATACCCAAGCGGATTTATTCAGCCTTGTTTAAATCCTTTCATGCGTTCACCTACCATATCTCACCAGTATTACCAGCTGAGTATCTACATGCACCACTCATTCTTCAAACATAGAGTACAATTAAAGTGAGAAATTAATTGTTGTCTGTTTATTTAGCTACAATGAAATTCTGATTCCATGTCAAAACTCCTAAATTCATCCCCATGCTACTTCCAAACACTTAATTTCAATCTTTTTCTTGAAATTTGCCTTTGCTTCCTGACCACACACTCTGATGTTGCTTTTTATTTAGTGTACATTCTATAAATTGCTGAGATTTTGTTCTCTATTTGTATGTTTAATGGATGTATATTCTTGTTATATCCAGGTGACAATCTGATACTAAATTAAACATCAACTGGCAAATCACAACATTAGTTTTTCAATGCAACTTTACTTCTTAACTAGACAATATCAGTTGTTAGCTTGAATGAAATGAAAGGTCAGATTATATTCACAAATTCAACCATAATTCATTTGTTTCAATATACACCAATATAGGTGCGTCTAATCTGTTTAACTTTGTGTACATCATGGAACATTATAAACCTCAAACATTTAAGTAAATATTCTCATTAATTTGCTTATATCTCAATCAATAGATAACAGATACATGCTATTTATCAATCAAGAAAGCAACAAGCCCAAAATAGTCAATTACAAACTTTCTGCCCAGGAGAGATTTGAAAAAGATAAATCAGGGAGTCTACAGGAAACCAAGTAGCCTACTTTCCATGACACAGAATCTAGAGTGCTTGACTCATTTGTCCCATAGCGGTGAGAGTTTGTGTGTAGAGGTGGTTAAGTGACGTCTCCTACATTACTTGCCACAATCTACACAGGCCCATGGATCTAAAACACTTGGGACAAAAAAATCCCAGTAAATCTTGAGACACTAGATGTTACTGCTCATAGAGCTACCGTATATTGCAAGATCGAGGCGGCACAGTGGCTCAGCGATTAGCACTGTTGCTTCACAGCGCCAGGGACCCGGGTTCAATTCCACCCTCGGGTGACTGAGTGTGGAGTTTGCACGTTCTCCCTGTGTCTGCGTGGGTTTCCTCCGGGTACCCCGGTTTCCTCCCACAATCCAAAGATGTGCAGGCTAGGTGAATTGGCCATGCTAAATTGCCCATAGTGTTCAGGGATGTGTAGATTAGGTGGGTTATAGGGGGATGGGTCTGGATGGGATGCTCTGAGGGTCGGTGTGGATTTGTTGGACAGATGGGCCTGTTCCCACACTGAGGGGATTCTATGATCTATGATCAAAGATATGCTGCATATCATTTTTGTATCATAGAAATCAATGAAAAATTTGTCCATTACAGGACCTATCATTTAAACTTCCTAAATTAAGACAAATGTGAAGCTCCTGCATCTGGTCTTCAGCAACAAAAACAGCCTCCCTTGGTTCTGTCCAAACTGGTGTATTCCTGTTCTAGATAGCTATGTGAATCTCAGTAAGTAGATACTAAAGCAGACTTACTGTAATTGATATGCCAAGTCCTTCATGATCCTCTTTGACTAACAGGACTTTCCGAATTGGCCCAACACCCTGGGACTTCCTTATGATATTTGGATCCTATTTGAGGAAGGAAAAGTGGTGAATAATTTTGACAAATGAAAATGATGACAAACTCTTAATGAGCAGTAGAAAACTGTGTTTGCCAAAAAAAAAGTATAAATTGGAGAACATGAAATGAAATGATTTAATGAGATAATTAAATAACAGCTGAAGCATTGACAACACAAGACTCTAGTGAAACCTGACCTTGGGCACACAAGAATAAATTAGCAACTCCAATCAAATATTCTGATTTGGTAATTATTGAGAATATGAAGTTAAATCTAAGAGGCAAAATGTGTAACAACGTTATACTTTCAGGATTTTTATTATTCAAAAATTTCAGCATTGGGAGAACTGTGTACAGAGATGATATATATTATGATAATGCCTGGTACAATTCTATAAAATTCCTTCTATATTCTCTTGAAGGCCTTAACATCGTTCTTAAAATGTGATGCTCAGAATCGAATACAAAGGTGCTTTTGAATGGATTGTTTTCAAATATGCATGTCAATAATTATTTGAGTAGATGAGATTCCTCAGAGATGATATAGAATTTGCAGGAGCCCATGGCCAACTTACAAAAACTGATTGATCACTAATACTGTTTCCAACTTCATTTACATATAGGTACTGTCATTTTTCTTCAAAGGGCTACAATTTTGCTGACAGGCAGCTTTATTGCATTTTATCAAATGTCTACTGGAAATATATTTATGTCACATTAACTATATCATCCTTAAGAATTCTTTTGTTACTTCATTGAAAAACACATTATTTAAATGTATGCAACTTATTTTCCTTAATTTTGTCAATTTTCTCCCCAGTTTATTGTTTCTACAAGCTTTCCCACCAATGAGTTAAGCTAACTGGTGTGCAGTTGCTAGTCTTATCCTTACACACCTATTCAAAAACAATGTAACATTTAGAATTCTCCAGTGTCTCGTATCCATTTTGTACCTAAGAAGGATTAGAAGGTTATGGGCAGTGCGTTCTCTATTCTCACACTTAATTCCTTCTGTATCCACGGATGCAGCTGATCAAGTGCCGGTGCCATATCAACTTTAAGAATATCCAGACAACCTAATACTTTTTGATCAAATCTGAGCCTATCCAATGGCTGAACTACCTCTTCTATGACTAAGAATTTAGCAGCATCTTTTTCTTTGTTTTTAAAAAATAGTTGCAAAATAGTTACTTAGCATCATGTCCTCTGGGTTCATATATAAAATCTCAAACTGCACAACTCCAGGGGATTTTCATCGTTTGAAAAGTTTTTAAACTTACACACAAGTAAATAATATCTTTCATTCAAACAGTAAAAATTTGAATTTTACGTACGTGCCCAGGCGGCATGGGCAGAGGTCGTTTTGGGTCATTGCGCCCTCGACATGCCCTAATAACAGTTTTATGTCTGTGAAGATGTATTTCTGCTTCCAACTGGTTCCAGAGTTTGTCGTGAGCAGGTCCTTTCATGTCTCGACCCAACAGCTGGATTTGTTGCACTCTGCACAAAGTATTAAACATTAGAAAGATGGATGTTTTTGCCCTTACATGCGTCAACAAAAAGCAGAGGCTGCTTGCTTGCTAAACCAATGCATGACCCAACTGAAGTTCCTTTTCAACAAAATGGGAAAATCAAATTTGCCATGAAATAAAAATAAAAAATGCAGAAAATGTACAGTGGACATTTAAGAAAAAGAAACAGGCAAGTGACTCGGGTGCAACCATTTCACCTTTAGAAAGTGAATATTGTCTTGGTCAACATTTTCAGCACCATGAATTTATCTAAATTTCATAGACTTTTGTGGTTACAGAAGGTGAATCATTTCCATATTTCCAAGGAAAATTAGGGATATGAAATGAATGCTGGCCTTAGGTGGTTTCTCCTCATAGGAGAGCCTAGGGCTCAAGGGCATAATCTCAGAATAAAGTTTTTCTATCAGTGGATATTGAATTTTTGGAATTCTTTACCAGAGAGAGCTGTACAGCCTGGATCATTAAGCATACTCAAGACCGTGACAGATTTTTAATCAGTGAGGGAATCAAGCGTAATGGGGAAAAGGCAGGAAAATGGAGCTGATGGTTATCAGATCATCCATGATCCTACTGAATAGCAGCCCATCTCGTCTGCTCTGCATGGCCTGCTTCTTTTCCTTTGTCTTATGGTGTTATATTTCTCACACCCAGACTTCACGCTGGACTCTACATTAAATTCACCACATGGATTAACATGTAGAATATATAGAATATGCTAACTAAGATAACCTGAAACTATATATAAAATAAAGATTATGCTCATCAAATGCATCTATGTAAAGTGTACGAATTCCAATTCCCTTCAACTCAGGCTGTGACAATTTAATTTCCTTTTAATACCTTAAAATGCTACCTTATATGTGCACTACTATTGCAAATGGTAAAGAAATGTGATTTTATTTATTGGTTATCACAAGTCATAAGTTATCACAACCGAGATATTAAAGACAAGTTATTTATGTCTGAAAAGACCTAGCTCGCTTTCTGTTAGAGATACAGGAATATACATCAAGAGTGACTCCTCACCTGCCTGCCAGTTCTTTATCAAGGTACTTAGCAGCCAGCCTTGCACCATATACCTCAGCTTGTAGAACTGCTATATGGCGACGCAATGCTTCATTCTCTTTTCGCAGCAGTTTCACATCAGCTTCCAGCTTTGCTTCCTTCACTTTTTCTTTTTTATTGGATTCTAATTCTTTCTCCTTTTCAGAAAAATAGACACATTGGTTACCAATACACATAATTATCGTAAGCATCACAAGTCTAGTGGCTGTTATGGCAATCACAAGCTGCTCATAAGATGAAGAATATTCACTGCACTTAGAATAATTTATAAAGACTCCCTTAATTCTGATAAATGGCATAAACTAATAAGTCATTTCTAGAACATCTATTATACCTAGGTAAAAAGTTCTGAAAAATGTATAAATCTATGCTTTTATTAAAATACCCAAAATTAAAAATCTTCAATTAACTGAAGTTAGCAGAAATGGTCAATTTACATAGCTTTAGCAAATCATTCTTAAAAGCTGCTTTAATGTATCATTATTTTTACTGCTGTGAGCAACAATCATAGTTTGACATTTATGAAAGGGCACATTAAGTATTGTACTCTATGCCAACAGTTAATCCAGCACTCCAGTTCAAAAATATATTACGCTGCATGACTTATAATGAAAGAATAAGATTGGTGGAAAGCAGTGACGGTTGTCAGTGAATCGACAGAAAAATAGTCACACCAGTGCACTCACTTACCAGCTCATCCACTGAAAGGACAGACTTGGGACAGGAAAGAAAATGGTATTAGGAAGACAAGGGACATTTTAGTACATTTAAAAAAGTTAAAACACTCACAGGAAAACAAAGGAGTAATCGGTGGATTTTGTCCAAAAGCAAAGCAGAGGTTATATTTCAATATTAACACACAAACTCACAAATGAAGCATAGGAGTAGGTCATTTGGTACCTTGAGCCTGCTCCACCATTTGATAAGACCATGGCCTCTGCTTTCCCTTATAAATTTTTACTCTTGTCAGTCAAGAATCTAACTTGGATTTATCTAACGTTACAGATACACAACGGCCCTCATTCCACTACTCTCTGGGCTAAGAAGAATTCCACAGGCTGACATTCCTCCTCTATCCTCAATGAATGACCCCTTATTTTAAACTGTGTAGACTTGTTCCTCTGTCCCCAACAACAGAACATCCCTTCAGCATCCACCTTATCAAGACCCCTCAGCTCTTAAGATCACCTTTCATTCTTCAAAAATCCAACATATGCATGCACAACCTGTAGAAACTTAACTTGTAAGACAATCATTTCATCCCTGGCAACCAAGGGAACCTTCTCTATGCTGCTTCTAATGCAATTATATTCTATTTTAAAAATAGATGATCCAAACTATACACAGTGCTCGAGATGTGGTCTCATCCATACGCTTACATTCCATCCCCCTTGCAACAAATAAAAATATCCCGTTTGTCTTCCTAATCACTTGCTGTATCTCCATACATTATTGTGATTCCTGTACCAAAACAGCCAAATCTTTATGTACATAAGAGTTCTGCAATGGACTGCAGCGGTTGAAGAAGGCAGCTCAGCTTCTTGAAGGCAACTAAGGACGGGCAATAAGTGATGCCCACATCTCATTAATGAATTTTAGTAACCCTCGCTCCATTTAATTAATACACGCCTTCCGTAGTCCGCGTACCGAAGTGGAAAGGTTCACAATTTCTTACATTATATGCCACCTCACAAATTTCTGCCAATTCACTTAATCTATTTTTGCCTTATGTTCTTTTCACAACTTACTCTTCTTTGCGTCATCAAGTTTAGCAACTGGTGCAGTGGCAATGTCCTTAATTCTGGGCCAGAAGGCCTGGATTCAAGTCCTACCTGCTCCAGAGGCACGGTGGCTCAGTGGTTAGCACTGCTGCCGCACAGCGCCAGGGACCCGGGTTCCTGTTTCCACACTGTAGGGATTCTATGATCTATGATCTACGATCTACGATAATATGACTGAAAAGGTTGATAAAAAGTATCTATATCCAAGTCATCAATGGCTTTATGATTACATTAGTGAATAAAGCAACACTTAGAATAAAACAATGAAACACCAAAATAAACTCTGCTTATTGCAACATAAAGTGAAGAATTATTTGCATTGACTGCTGCTTAGAGAAAACCTGAAAGACTACAAAGTTGCAGTTCACCTCCAATTTGCACAAGGAAGCATGCCACCATACAACAATTTAAATATTATTGACCTGTCTTTCAAGCCTCAGGAAACTCAGCTAATGAATGGAGGTTAGGACTGCTTCCTGGAAAAAACAAATATATTTACAGTACAGTTATAGCTAGATGAAGCAGGAGTGTTTCCTTTCAGTCTACCAACTTTACCTATCCCAGCTCACTATCAGAATAAGCCTAATACCACCCATCCATTCAAATACCTCCTCCCAGGATTGGGGATCAGAACCCTTCTCAACCAATTAGTGACCATCCATTAAGTCCAGATCCCAACCCACACTTCAATGAATATAACTGCAGTCTCATGGTCTATTCCTGGAGTTGTGGTCTCTTCAAGAGCATTTTCTGCTCATCAGAGAAACAAGCCTGCCAATCAGGCCAGTTTCTAGGGAAGAACCCTGGCTGAAATCAAAAATGCACAATGTGGAGTTAAAACCCTACAGCGTGTGGAGAACCTAGAATTCTAGAAGAAAGCTGCTACCTACCCATCTATTCCCATCACAAGATCCTCCTCTACAAATAACAGGGCCACTGACAGAGTGTTTTGAGAGACAGTCTATAAAATATCTAGTATATCCAAATAACTGCATCTTAAAAGTCTATAGCATTGAACTTCAATTTTATTATATTGTTTTTAATGGATGGAAAATCGCAGCAAGTTTCAAGTGGTTACATCTGATTTCAGAATCACCTTTTGTATCTCTTGGCTGAGAACTGCTTTATGAAGAATATTCAGCAGGTTAGAGTTTCAGCATCCTTTGGAGTTATTCATCCAGCATAAACCAGCTTTCTGAAGTTCCAAAGTTTTAGTGAATAATACACAACATGACAAAGGACTGTGCTATGCCAGTGAAAAGTTGCTCAGGTTTAGTGATTGAGTTGTCCTGAATTAGCTGATCTCAGCAGTCAGCAGTAGAGTACAGTAACTGATCTCAATGTACCTAAGCTACCTGGGAACGTAGGCTAGAGCAGGAGGAACAGCAAACAAATTTTCATTTCTGGTTATTATTCATCAGTCTTTCATTGAATATATGCATGCTCCAGTTTCCATGAGAGTTTGGAGGTATCATTATTTTCTATGGCTAAAAATAAAAATTTGATGAGAGCAAAATATCAAAAAAATGGAATAAACTTCCAAGAAACTAGTCTACAGAAGTAGTGAATGTTTCTAGGGGAAGCAGACTTTTTTTTTTAAAGAGTCTTTTGTATTTTGAACTGTGGCTTGACAGGCTCAAGAAAATTGATTTGAAAAAAAAAATTAACCTTGAAATAATTCATTCTAAATAAGGCTGAACAAAACAGTTTTCATTGTCTGAGGATTAAAGTAGGTAGCTTTGTTACTAGAACATACTAGTTTAGCCTTGATTGAGCTGGAGTCAACATTCTGCCCAGTCTTAGCATGCAGCTGCAGTTGGACAGCATGAAGCTGGAGAAGTTGATCATGTACTTCTTTCTCTAACACAACTTTCTCAGCTTGGCTGTCGATCAGCTCCGATTTCAAATCCAGCAGCTGAGCCTACAGAGGAAAGTGAAAAGCAAATGGTTAACAGTTCAAAACATTATGAGTTTTGTAATGATCACATTTTCATTTTGCACAAGGGTTTAAACTTTATTTGGTTGTAATGAATATACACTATTAAGTTCAATGTCATTCTATCGCCAAATATATGAAACCAGATATATCCAAGTGTTGTCTTCAGAAGTAAATTTTCCATAGCACACTAGGAATTCAACAAATTTAAACAAGGCAAACATTCCAGAAAAAAATACACTTGTACTCAATTTGCCCAAGATACACTTCAGTAACAAAAATGACACTCAATGTATGAAGTTCATTTTATGATTTAGTGTAATTGAACATACATTTCTGGCTTACAGCCTTACTTCATCATTGAATCAATACATTTGAAGGCAAGAAGAAAATTAATGTTCTACAACAGTGGTTTTCAATTGGTGCACTGCAGCAACCGTAAGGTGAGAAGTATGCCAAGAAATTCTCAAGAAGCAGCGTTGCTTTAACTAAAGTTCGAGGCAGTGTGCGTGTTTCCAAACTGCTCCGGAGCCTTGGTGCCGATTATTGAAGGCTGTGTTTGCTGACACCAGCCACCACTATCTAAAATACATGCGCAAGCCTCCAGAGCCTTGGTTGTGTAGACTTCCCATAACACACATGTGGTGTGAAAAAAGTGGGCGTGCTGTGGAATGGTTGTCTCATTGAAGTGTGCCTTGATACTGAAAATTTGGAAATGACTTCTAGACTCTAAGCAATCATATCACAGCAGCATTAAGCATGCAAAACAACCATGGGTAAAAAAATTATATCCACCAAAATACTTTTCTTACAGCTTAAACAGTAACCTGAAAATAAATAATTTCTACAATGTGCAGACCATACTATAATGTACGGTAGAACCTGTAACACGCCCATATTTGACATTCCAGGAACTTGCCAAACAAGTCACCACTGTATCTGATTCTCAGAATTAATTGCACTACTATGTCCTGTAGATTCTCATAAATTGTGTTAGCTATTTAACACTTGTGCCAATGTGTATATTGGAACATGTTTCTTAACATGACATAGTCATTAATTTTTAAACTCGTCTTTCACTAACTTTCAGCCTGATAATTTTCTGCACTACAGGCATTATCTTGGTATTAAAATATATAAAAGCTGCAACAAAACCCAATATTCCCATCAAAAGATTAAACACTTAACACAGAGACTGAATAAACATCAATAAGTGTTCAATAAATGTCTTAAATAATAACATTAGCTGAAAAGGAAGAAGCGCCAAATCTTTCTCTTTCTCAAAATACTTAGCAATTAACGCGTAAAGATGCAATGGTCTCTGCCTCAACCACTGCTTGTGGCAAAGTACTCAATGCTCGATCAACTTAGTGAACAAACAGATTACTCAAATATTGCTCCTCAATTAATTAGATTTAAATCAACCACATCACTGGCGCAGTAACCAAAGAAAATAGGCCTGTAAATTTATCCATGCGGCTTGATGAAAAATCATTTTGGCTACAATCAGATAGCCAGGAGTGGAATTAAGCTAGGTAGTACCATGAAGATGTTCAAAGGAGAAGAGATTTTGAGGAGGATGGCCTACTCAATTGCGTCAAAACCCACAAGGAAGGGTAATGTACTGCAAGCATCAGGGCTCTGTCTTTGGTTTGGGTGCTTCCTGTGCTCTGCAGAGACAGAAACTGGACTCAAGTTATTTAAACATTAATTTATGGAAAAGCTAGAGAAAACATTTTACCTGACATGTAGCCCTTAAAAATAAACAGATATTCTTTGACGTGTGCCAATGTCTTACATATAAACAAAAAGTACAGCTGATCATCTTATGTATTTCGCCAAGACACAGTGGTCACCAGATTACTTGTAAATTTTCTTCTCCAGGCATGGATAATGTTGGCAAAGCTTCCTTCTTGAAGTCTGATTTTATTTTTCTTAACCATTACTGAAAGGTGAGCATCACTGCCAGCACCAGTATTTACATCCCATCTCTAATTAACCTGAAGGAGGTGATGGAGAAATATTTCCTTATGGTGTGTGGCAGTCAGTATTGTATAGGTATGCCAAGTGCTGTTAAGTAGGAGTTCCAGAATTTTGATCCCACAATAATGAAAGAACAACAATATATTTCTAAGTCAGAGCAATCTGGTACTTGGAGGAGAGCTTGCAGATAGTGATAGTGATGTGCTTGCTGCCTTTTAGTTTGCAGGTGATAGAGATCGCAGGTTTGGCAGTGCTATTTAAGGAGCCTTAGTAATCTACTGCAAAGCATCTTGCAGATGGTGCACACTGCAATCAGGATGCACAGTGCTGGAGGGAGTGAACGTTTAAGCTGGAGGAAGGGGCTGCCAATCAAGCAATCTGCTTTGTGCTGCCTTGTGTATGTAGATGGTATTGCATAAGATAATAGTTCTGAAGGGTTAATGTTCTGTTACACTGCCTCAGTCCACTCTACTGATGTCACACAGTCTGCTATTGAAGAAAAAGTGGGAGCAGATGTATTTCCCTCAAGGCTAATAGTTATGCTTCAAACACAGGATGTACTTGTTACTATCAATCAATTAATCTTCTTGTTACCTCAGAACAGTGTCTGTTGTGTAGAAGCTCAGTGTATCCATGTACTCTACCGTTAATCTAAATTGGCTCAAGACAAAATAAAGACAAAGGTAAGCTGGTAGCTACCATTACCACAGACAACTACCACTTCAAAAGGACAACAGATACATGGGAACACCACCAGCTGCAAGTTTCACACAAAGCCACTCATCACCCAGACTTGGAAACATAGTACTGATCGTTCAGTGTCTTTGGGTCAAAATCCTGGAAGTACCTCCCTAACAGTATTTTGGGTCTACAGAGTGCAGCACTTCAAGAAGGCAGCTCACCACTACCTTCTCAAGTGTAACTTCAGACGAGCAATGAATGCTGGCCCAGAAAGTAATGCCCACATCCCATGAACGAAAAATTTAAAAGATACGTGGCTGGGCCAGTTAGATTCCTAGTTAATGGTGGCGACAGGACCCATGAAGGATTCAGCAATGGCAATCACACAGAATGTCAAGAGGACATAGTTACACGCTCTTTTGTTGGAGATGGTCATTAATTTGTATATGTGTATGCAAGATATAGCCTGCCCTTTATCAGCCAAAGCCTACATGTTGCTCCGAACCTACTGCGTGCAAGTACAGATTGCTTCAATGTCTGACGAATTGTGAATTAAATTGAAAATTGCACAATTATTAACAACCATCTCCACTATCGATCTTAAGATAATGTGGAGGTGTCAGTTTTGGGCTGGGGTGGACAAAGTCAGAAGTCACACGATACCAGGTTATAGTCCAACAGGTTTATTTGAAACCATAACTTTCAGAGCCTTGCTCCTTCTTCAGATGGTAGTGAGAGAGGTGGTATCAGACATAGAATTTAAAAGTAAAAGATCAAAGGGTCACACCACTTACGAGATAACACAGTGTGGAGCTGGAGGAACACAGCAGACCAGGCAGCATCAGAGGAGCAGGAAAGCTGACGTTTCGGGTCGGGACCCTTCTTCAGAAATGGGGGAAGTGTATTAAACAAACCTGAAGGTTTTAATTGATTAATATGTATATGTAAATCCCACTTCACCTGAAGGGGCTGCACTCCGAAAGCTTGTGATTTCAAATAAACCTGTTGGACTACAACCTGGTGTCGTGTGATATCTGATCTTAAAATGGACAGAAGGTTTTTGACGGAGTTCCTGATGATGGTTGAGGCTAGGACACTGCTCCGAGAAATGCCTTGGATGATGTCCTGGCTGTTAGATGATTATCTTCCAATTAGCATAGCATCCTGAACTGAAAGAATCACTGGACTCAAAGTGTTAACTCCATTTTTCTCTCCACAATACAGAAACAGAAGAAATAAACGTCCAAATGCTTGCTCAGAAGTAGTTTGTACAGAGAGGTCAATATACAAGTATCGTGCGAAAATGTTAAAAAAAAAACCATTAAAATTCTTGTCCAATTGTGATGATTCATGTAAAATTTGGTTACTGCGCCAGTGATGTGGTTGATTTAAATCTAATTAATTGAGGAGCAATATTTGAGTAATCTCTTTGTTCACTAAGTTGATCGAGCATTGAGTACTTTGCCACAAGCAGTGGTTGAGGCAGAGACCATTGCATCTTTATGGATTCATGGACTCTGGGGTGGTTCCCGCAGATTGGAAAACAGCCAATGTGACGCCACTGTTTAAAAAAGGAAGTAGACAAAAAGCAGGTAACTATAGGCCAGTTAGCTTAACTTCGGCAGTGGGGAAAATGCTTGAATCTATCATTAAGGAAGAAATAGCAAGACATCTGGATATAAATTGTCCCATTGGGAACACCCAGCATGGGTTCATGAAGGGTAGGTCATGTTTAACTAACTTGGTGGAATTCTTTGAGGACATTACTTGCATGGTGGACAATGGGGAACCTATGGATGTGATGTATCTGGATTTCCAGAAGGCAATTGACAAGGTGCCACACCAAAGGCTGCTACATAAGATAAAGTTGCACAGTATTACAGGTAATATATTGGCATGGATAGAGGATTGGTTGACCAGTAGAAAGCAAACAGTAGGGGTAAATGGGTGTTTTTCTGGTTGGCGGTCAATGGCTAGTGGTGTGCCTCAGGGATCAGTGTTGGGACCGCAATTGTTTACAATTTACATAGATGATTTGGAGTTGGGGACTAAGTGTGGTGTGTCAAAATTCGCATACGACACTAAGATGAGTGGTAGAGCAAAGTGCGCAGAAGACACTGAAAGTCTGCAGAGGGATACAGATAGTCTAAGTGAGTGGGCAAAGGTCTGGCAGATGGAGTACAATGTTGATAAGTGTGAGGTCATCCATTTTGGTAGGAATAACAGCAAAGTGGACTATGTTTTAAATGGTAAAAAATTGCAGCACGCTGCTGTGCAGAGGGACTTGGTGTCCTTGCGCATGAATCGCTAAAAGTAGGATTGCAGGTGCAGCAGGTAATTAAAAAGGCAAATGGAATTTTGTCTGCCATTGCTCGAGGGATGGAGTTTAAAAACAGGGAGGCTATGCTGCAGCTGTATAGGGTCCTGGTGAGGCCACACCTGGAGTACTGTGTGCAGTTTTGGTCTCCTTACTTGAGAAGAGATATACTAGCACTGGAGGGGATGCAGAGGAGATTCACTCGGTTGACTCCAGAGTTGAGAGGGTTGGATTATGAGGAGAGACTGAGTAGACTGGGATTATACTCATTGGAATTCAGAAGAATGAGGGGAGATCTTATAGAAACATATAAGATTATGAAGGGAATAGATAAAATGGAGGCAGGGAGGTTGTTTCGGCTAGCAGGTGAAACTAGGACTAGAGGGCATCGCCTCAAAATAAAGGGAAGCAGATGTAGGACTGAGGTCAGGAGGAACTTCTTCACCCAAAGGGTTGTGAATCTGTGGAATTCCCTGCCCAGTGAACCGGTTGAAGCTACCTCACTGAATGTTTTTGAGGCAAGGCTAGATAAATTTTTGAACAGTAAAGGAATTAAGGGTTATGGTGAGTGGACGGGTAAGTGGAGCTGAGTCTCAAAAAGATCAGCCGTGATCTTATTAAATGGCGGGGCAGGTCTGAGGGGCCAGATGGCCTACTCCTGCTCCTGGTTCTTATGTTCTTATGTTCTAAAGGCACAATTTTAGAGAGACACAATGGGGTGGAAATAAGTGCCAAATATGGTGGTGGAGATGAAGAAAGGACAGCCATCAGAATGGAAAGACACTGATTTTACTAGATTTCCTACCTGTTTAATTAGACAAAGAATTTTGCAGGGAAACCTCAACGTGACAAAAATAGTCAGGAGATTTTTTTAAATAGTTAACAAGTACTAATTTGAATAGATTTTGAGTTGCAGTGAACACATTAATAGACTTACCAATTAGAGTCTGATTCATGCAAGCATTTGCTCCAGTTTTATATACTGGATTCATTCATTAAACCTTCAAAACATAAGACATTACAGGAAAGGGTATTTACCTTATGAATACCAGAAGTTTATAGCCATTCTCTCTTTTTAACACCTCCAATATGCAACACATAAATCTGCAAAGATGACTAAATTTGGCTAGTTTCCCAGAAATAGGAAACAACATTTTATAATCTCTTTAAAAGAAGTATTTTATGTGATTTTTTATGTATTGAAAGTCTACAAACCATCACCCTTTCTATAAACTATTTCTGAGCAGCCAATTCCATCCTAGGAAACAAAACAAAATTAGATTATCTAAACCACAAATTAAGAAAAAAAGTGATGAAATCATGTAGGTCTAAAAAAGTATCTGCTTCCACGGATAATTAACCATCACAAATTGCTGTCCAATATCTGTAAACGTACAAGTGGTCTGCAGTTAGTGCCATCTCTCAATGTCAGTGATGAAGATCATGAAATCACACCAGAAAACAAAACACAAAATATCACTCCCAGAACTGTCACTAACCAGTTTAAATTCCTAAATACAAAAAAGAGAGACACCAAAAAGATGCACTCCTTCTCAACAAGTTTACTTCTTGTATTTTGACAATGCAATTAGTTTCAGACACAGAGAGCGCACGTGAGAGGGAGGGGCACGGGGAGCGGGCGCGCGCGCGAGAGAGAGAGACAGCTAGCACGCGCAAGAGAGAGACAGAGACACACAGCACGTGCGAGATAGAAAGACACGAAGCGCGTGTGCGCGCGTGCGAGAG
>NC_063336.1:54955540-55009984 GCF_021869965.1 Rhincodon typus
GGGGGGGGCACACGAAGCGCGCGCGGGAGGGACACAAAGCGCGCGAGAGAGAGACACACAAAGCACGCGAGAGGGAGAGAGACACAAAGCACACGCAGAAAACGAGGGGAGAGGGTGAAAGAGAGAGCGAGAAACAGAGAAAGGGAGTGACACACCCAGAGAGAGACAGACAGACATACACACAAGGTGCAGGGTGGGGGGGTGTGGAGTAGATAGAGAGACAGACACACACACACACAACATAAAATACAGCATATACAAAATACTTAGGAATGTAGAATCAGATATTTCATTTCTAATTAGTAAATGTAACATGAGTAATGGTCACTGTCATAGGTGACGTAACTGGCAACAGACAAATGTAATTTTACATTTCCCTTGTTTGTTGGTAAAATTGAAAGACTGGAGGAAGAGCATATGACTATTGCTTCCGTCTTTGTATTTTGCTTTCTTGATCTTTGAATAGCAGTTGAGGTTTGTTTTGTAGACATATATACGTGGTGTACAATTACCTGTATTGTAAAAGATATGTTACACAGACAAAAAAAACTAGTGACTTAAACAGTGTCACACCTTAATCTCATAGGTTTTGCTACTTCACCAAACAAAATTCACCAAAGATCCTCAGACAGCACCTTCCAAACCCACGACTCCATGACTACCTCCATCTAGAAGAACAAGGGCAGTAGACATATGGGAACACCACCACCTCCAAGCCACTCACCATCCGACTTGGAAATATATCGCTGTCCCTTCACTGTCGCTGAGTCAAAATCCTTGAATTCCCTCCCTAATGGCATTGAGGGTCAACCTACAGCTGGTGGACTGCAAGAAGACAGCTCACCACCACCTTCTCAAGGGCAACTAGGGATGGGCAAGAAATGCTGGCCAGCTAGCAATGCCCACATCCCACATATGAATTTTAAAAAGAACTTTGCTCCGGCTAAGAGTGTGGTGGAGTCAGTTTCAGTTCAGACTTTCCAAAGGGAATTATTTAGTTTTCTCAAGTGAAAAGAAATGCAGGCTATGAGTGAAAGGCAGGGTAATGGAGCT
This sequence comes from Rhincodon typus, assembly GCF_021869965.1. NCBI lineage: Eukaryota > Metazoa > Chordata > Chondrichthyes > Orectolobiformes > Rhincodontidae > Rhincodon > Rhincodon typus. Next base: position 54,956,594 of record NC_063336.1, read on the forward strand.
AGGTGAATTGCTCTTTAAAAGGCATACTAGGCTGACTGCCTTGTCTCTGCTGTAACCATTCCATGGTTCCTCATTTAGAAGTGAATCCACACTTAAGATAATGGCAAACATGCCTGATTGAAGTAACGTTTCAAACAGAGGCAGTGGTAGCTATGCTTTGAAGAAGACTGCATCACAGCAGATTAAATGAGCCAAAAAGAGGTGATAACCAGTTAGGCCAAAATTTCAAGCAGATAAAATACAACCTTCATCAGTTACTGCACAGTACATGGCTGAGGCTCTCTCTAAGTTTGGATTTTGAGGGAAAGGCACCTGGAAGATTTGCCTTAGTTGCCTTTAGAAGATGAAATTTGTGTGGTTTGCACAGTGCCTTGTTGCAGAAAACAGAATTACCTTAGGAAGTTGTGGTAAGGCTATTAGATATCTACCAGCCACCCATACAAGTGGCAGAGGCATCCAAAATTGTGAAAAGGTGGGAGGTCGCATAGCCAAAAACCAAGGGAAGGATCCCCATAGAATCATGGAAGAATAGCTTTAATACCAAGAACAATTAAAGCAAAATATAGAGGGCTGTGCGATATTATTTGGAATAATCCCAGGAAAAGTGAACAAACATTAAAGACTTTGTAGGTTAAGGGAACTCTTTGGGAGGTTGGAGCAGGGAGGTGGTTGATGAGCAATAGGTTTATAACATAAGCTTCAAAAGCTGTAGTGTTAAGCTCATAGTGCTTGTTTTGTTTACTTCTTGTTGAGGCATCAAAATATGCTATTGTTTAAAAACATGAAATCTTGTTGTGCAGTTCTGTTGGCTAATTTCAGGGTATTCTGATTTCTTCTCTAAACGCTAGTGGTCCCCTTAACATGATTGCAGCAATTGCGAATCACCTCAGTTTGGATGGCAACATAGTTTGCACATACACACGCACAGGCCAGCTATACTGCCATTGTTTGCTTGGTGAAGTACAGGTCTATGGAATGGTAAATTTAATCTTTTCTTCAACTAATTATGTCGCTCTGGGATAATCTACCTGTTGCAGGCATTACCAAATTATCATTAATCATTTCAGTCTAACAATAAAAGCTAATAGGGTGATAACAACAGGAAGTCAAACAAACTCTGCTCCTATGATGCTGCTTGGCCTGCTGTGTTCATCCAGCCTTGCACCTTGTTGTCTCGGATTCTCCAGCATCTGCAGTTCCTACTATCTCTGATTCAAAAATATATTATGATTGGTCTCAAGTACAATGTCAGAAGAATGAGGATAAAACAAACATAAAATTGGGCAGGATATCAGCACAGATCAAAGTATGGTACTCCACTTTCTTTATGAAGTTGATTGGCCTGCTTTACAGGTTCCACTGGCAGTTAAAGTAACATTTATCACATTTCCAGCCTATATCCATTTTAGTAAACTGACAGTAATTTTAGTGATCAGTACCCACATCTTCAAAACAATTTTATTTATTTTCTTAGTACATTTCTCTTCATGACAACACAAGGTTTCTGGTAGCATGTTTACGTCATCATGTAACATCCAAAGTGGCTATGACTGATCACCAACCTCTCTGTTACTGAAGGTTATTTAATCCTGTCCTCATCCAACATTCATATTCCAATACCACATGCAGGTAAAAAAAGCCATGCCTAGGGCAGTTAAGAATAAAAATTCAACCCAAACCTAGGATCAAATCTGGAACTTCCATAGTTATCTATAGCACTACTCACTAGAAAAATGTGTTTCATCAGCACAAGAGATTCCAAACCTAGTTAATAGGTTTGATCAAAGCTCCCCACTAGAAAAGATAACTTTTCTTTTTGTTTCACTTTGAGGGGAAGAAAAGCATGTAGTTTTTCAGGTGTTGGAGAACCACCCTTACACTTTTAAAACTGACTGAGTTATTTCTTTTCTGTACTGGAACCTATAACAAAATGATTAGAACAACTCAGTATTTCCCACAAATTGCAGCTCAGACCGCATCAGATGATAAATTACTGAACTTTTTAAACAATACAATCACTGTACCAAAAAGAATCGTTAATAAGTGATGCTGGTAAGGCCATCATTTATTGCTCACCCATAACTGCTCACAATTGCCTTCCTGAACAGTCGTAGTATATTTGATGTAGGTACCTACCAGCTGTGTTAGAGAATGGAATTTGACCCAGCAACAGTCAAACACATATAATTCGAAGTCAGGATGGTGTTTCCATGCACTGCTACTTTCTAGGTGGTAGAGGCTGAGGTTTTGTAAGGTACTGAAGAAGTTGCTTTAGCTCATTTTGTAGCTGGTACACACTGCTATCACTGTGCAGGACTGGTGGAGGGTGTGAATGTTTAACATTGTGGATAGAGTGCTGATCAAGCAGTTTTCACTGTGCTGGATGTTGCTGAAGATCTTGAGTGTTATTAGTGCTGCAGTCATCCAGGAAAGTGGACTGCATTTCAATATACTCTCAGTTTGTGCACAGCAAATGTCGGGACAGAATGTGGGTATCAGGTGATGAGGAAATTACCACAGAATTCCAGGCTTCTGAGCTGCACCCAGGAGCCACTGTATTTATATGGCTGGTCAAGTTAAATCTCTGGAATTTGTGAATTAAAAATAACTAAATATTACCATGTGGGACATGGGTTTCATTGCCTGAATTGCCTATTCCTAGTTGCCCTTGAGAAGATGGGTGTGAGCAGCCTTCTTGAACTGCTGCAGCCCATGTGCTACTAGTAGATCCACAATGCCGTTGAGAGGCTGTTGCTTGACTAATTCAAGAGACGATTTTGCCAATTTTCCTACTAATCCCCAGAAGTTAGAAAAAAGGACTTTGCAGGGTTGACAGCGCTGAATTTGCCCATTGTCATTTCCAGCGCCAAATTTGCCCATCGTCATTTCCAGTGTCTGGGTCCATGCCCGGTGGTCTTTCCAGTTTCATTCCTTTATTGAGAGTTTCTAGCAGTTGGTACAACAGAACGGCTTGCTAGGCCATCAGACGGCAGTTAACAGTCAATCACATGTATGCCAGACCAGGTGAAGTATGGCAATATTCTTCCCTAAAAGATGTTAGTTAGCATGTTAGGTTTTTGCACAACCAACAATGGTCTTATGATCATTAGATGATTACTTTACATTAAAATTTCACTAGCTGCCATGGTGGGATTTGAATCCTACTACCCAGAACATTACCTGGATTCCTAGTTCAGTAACTATACCACTTGGCCACCACATTATCTTCAATCAATGGTCTGCTCCTTAACCAGAGTGCATGTTACTCTTTCATTTGATTTTAAAACCAACCTGTTCAGCGATGTTATGAACCCCCCCCCCCATAGTAGACAGGACATGAACCCAGGCCTCCTGGCTCAGAGATAGGGAAACTACCACAACAACTCTTATGCTACTCTTTCGAAAACTTCCAATAAATTGGTTAAACATGATTTTTCTTTTTAGACATCTATAAGAAAATTTTGCTATTCAGTTTTACATATTAATATTAATACACAGTCAGCCTCAGAAAGGGGTTGATCTAAACAAGTATTTCTATTGAGGTATTAATGTTACTGTTTTGACATCAGTAAAAGATTGATACCATGGGGGTGGATCTCTGTTGAGATACAATCAGTAATATACTGATCCTCAGTATATTAAATGTATATCATATATGGGCTAATCCAATTCTTTGTTGAGATACTGACATCACTGCATTGATCTTCAGAAAGAGCAGATTTCAACACGTGATCTCTAGTGAGCTATTGACATTAACATATGGACCCTCAGTGAGTGGAGTGATCCAATTTGGAGAGAGGGTCTTTTTTTTTTAAAATTCACTGGCAGGATGTGGACATCTCTGGCTAAGCCAGCATTTACAGCCTAAAAGACATTAGTGAACCACATGAATTTTTCCGACGACTGCCAATGGTTTCACGGTCATCATTAGACCCTTAATTCAGGAGTTTATTTTTTCTCTGTGGTGCAATATTCAGTAAAAGGTTAATCGAATGAGGGATTTCTATTGAGATATTAACAGTGACTTATGGGCCCGCAGCAAAGGTCTGATGCAATGAGAGATCGCTATAGAAATTGACACCAAGGAAGTGGATGGACAATGCAAGCGAGTCTCTATTGCCATATTAACATCACTATATTGACCCTCAGAGGCTGACCCAATGGATGGGACTATATTGAGATACAGTATTGATAGTAATGTACTGACCCTCAGTATGGGGCTGATCCAGTGTGGCGGGCGGGATGGCTATTGAGATATTCACATTAATCTGCAGATTCTCAGTAAGGGAGACAGGGTGGGAGGGGTTCTCTATTCCCACAGTCACATTAAACCGCTGGTCTCACCTCCAGTTTGTGGTTGATCTGGAAGACGGTCTGCGCCTTGTGACAAAGCTGTGCGAAGCAGGAGCTGAGCGCCGTCATCTTCTGGCGGCCCTCGTAGGTGATCTCGGACTGGTCGGGGTCGATCTCCCCCAGGAGCAGGTCCACATCCACGAAGGCCTTGTCAAACTCCTTCTCCAGCACCTCCAGCCAGCGGAACATGGAGGGGCCGGCTGCCGCTGCCGGCGGAGCCCCGGCCGAGGAGGCCATAGTTGACGCTGCAGGACAGGAGAGAAGGGAGTAGGTGGCGGTTGGTGACTCCGACCCGCAGCCCTGTACCCTGTGCCCGGAGTTTCCTCTCTTCTCCTCCTCCTCCTCCTCCTCCCTGGACCCCGGCGCCGCCTCCGGTTCCGGTTGTCAAGGAGCCCACTCTCGATTGCTCGCGCCTGCCACAACAGTAGAAGGCCGAGCGAGTGGAGCGAGGAACGGTCGTTCGAGCCGTCACCATGGAGAAAGGGGGCAGGGCCAGAATGCGCGGCAGAAACACCGCCCACCGCCGGCGCGCCCGCCCACTCACACACACTCCCGCCGCCCCGCAACAGCAACAACTTGCATTTATATGGCGCCTTGAACACAACTCACCTTTTCCTGGAGGTACAGCGCAAAATATGACGAAGCGCCCCGTCCGGGAGCTTTTGGGCCAGTTGAACCAAAACATAGAAATGCAACAGAACACTGCGGATGCTCAAGATCTGAAACCAAAGCAGAAATTGCTGAAGAAACTCACCAGGGCTGGCAGCATCTGTCGGGAGAAAGCGACATCTGGTCTATCGCTGAGTTTCTCCTTCAATTTCTGTTTTTGAACGAAAACATTGGACAGAAGTAGCTTCCAAGGTGCATTTCGAAGAAGAAAAATGAAGTGGCAAGGCAGAGAATTTTATGGAATAATTTCAGAAATTGGGACTAAACCGCTAGTGCAGCCCCACTGGTGGTGGAATGTTTAATGTCCGGGAATCTGAATTGGAGGAAGTCAGGTGATCAGAGGACAAGTCAGAGTACAGAAAGGAGATAGAAGGCTTGCTGATTTGGTGCATTGAAAACAACCTCTCATTCAACGTCGGCAAAACTAAAGAACTGATCATTGACTTCAGAAAGAAGGGTGAAGAACACGCCCCCATCTACATCAACAGAGCTGAGGGTGAGACTGTCAAGTTTCTAGGAGTGACAATAACTGACAACCTGTCCTGGATTTCCCACATAAATGCAACAGTCAAGAAGGCACAATAATGCCTCTCCTTCCTCAGGCAGTTCAGGAAATTTGGCATGTCCACAAGGTCCCTCACTAGTTTTTACAGAGGCGGGACTGAAAGCATACTGTCTGGGTGCATAATGGCTTGGTATGGCAATTGTTCTGCCCAGGACCGTAAGAAACTACAGAAGGTTGTGTGCAAAGCCCAGACTATCGCAGAAGGCAACTTCCATCCATGGGCTCCATTTACACAGCTCGTTGCCAACATCATCAAGGACCCATTGTACCCCAGCAATGCTCTCTTATCACCTCTTCCTTCAGGCAGAAGATACAGAAGCTTGAACACACACACCAGCAGGTTCAAGAACAGCTTCTTCCCTGCCATTATTAGACTGATGAATGGACTTTCTAACTTCAAATAATGCTGATTTTGCTAATGTTGATCTTGAACCTAGCACACACCCTGTGCGATGCAACTTGTATGACTCTGCCTGGTTTTGTTTTTTGCCCTACAATCTGTATGTCCTTGCTTACTATGAGCTGCCTGTACTGCTCGTAAATAATGCTTTTCACTGTACTTAGCTACACTTGACAATAAATCAATCAAATCAAATCAGAGGGTTGTGGGACTGGAGGAGATGAAGAATATAGGGTGAAAAGAGGACATGAATGGGATTTGATGTCAATGAGTACATGGGCAGTGAAGTGTTGGATAACTTCAGGTTCACAAAGGGTAGAAAACTCTTTGAGAGCAGAACAAGGAGACCTCTGGAATAGTCAAATCTGGAGGTAACAATGACTCGGATGAGTTTCAAAAGCACAACAGATGAAACAGTGTCAGAATTGTATGATGTTATAGAGGTTGACATTGGATGTGTTAATGATACCATGAATATGTGGCTGGAAGCTCCCCTCGGGGTCAAATATAACACCAAGATTGGGAACAGAGATAGTAGGAACTGCAGATGCTGGAGAATCCGAGACAACAAGGTGCAGAGCTGGATGAACACAGCAGGCCAAGCAGCATCATAGATTGGGAACAGTCTGGTTTAGTCTCATACAGATGGCAGGGAGAGGGATGACATTGGCTAGGGATCAGATTGGAGTATAGATTGAATCTTTCAATCTTTCCAATATTTATTTGGAGAAACTTTCTGCTTATCCAGTGGTGGGTATTTGTTAAGCAGTCTGCTAATTTCACAACAGCAGAAAATGTTCACAAGACCTGGCTTAATAATGTCCAGTCATTCAGAGAAGAGCAGTTTAAAGGAACAGGAGTAGTCTATTCAGCCCCTCAAGCCTGTCTCACCATTCAGTAAAATCATGGCTGATTTATGGCCTAACCCCATAGACCTGCCTTTGGTATTATAGCCCTTAATGGCTTTGCTTAACAAAAAAACCCTCAACTTTAAAAGAAACAATTGATCTAGCATCAACTGCCTTGTTTGAAAGAGCATTCCAAACATCTACCACCCTTGTGTATGCTTCCTAACATTTTTCTGAATGGTCTGGCCCTAACTTTTAGACTATATCCCCCAGTTCTAGAATCCCCAACCAATGGAAACAGATTATCTTTGTCTACACTGTCTTTTCCTGTTAATATCTTGAAAATGATAATCAGATCACCCATGAACTTTCTAAATTCTAGAGAAAATAGGCCTAATCTGCATAGTAATTTAACCCTTGAAGTCTAGTAATCATTCTTGAAAATGTTTGTTTTACTCCCTCCAAGGCTAATAATAAATCCTTTCTCTAAGGTAGGTCGCACAGATATATCGATAATACTCCAACTGGGGTCTAACCAGAGTTTTATGTAGCTGCAGCAGAATGTCTGCCTCCTTATACTCTTAGTCCTCTAAATATTAAAGGCGAACATTCTATTAACCTTTCTGATCATTTTCTCCATCTGTCTGTGGCTTTTTAAAGATCAATGCACCTGAATCCCCAAGTCTCCTTTGTCACTACCTTAAAAATTTCAATACCGTTTGTCAGATATGACTACCTGTCATGAATCCATGTGGACTCTCCTTGATTAACTAAAAAGTTTGAGGTGTTCAATCACCTTATCTGTGATTATAGACTCCAGCAATTTCGCCACCACAGATGTTAGGCTAACTGATGTGCAATTCCTGGTTTCCTTTTTTGCCGTTCTTAAACAGCAGAGTGACGTGCAATTTTCCAATCCAGACAGACACTCCAGTATCTAGGGAACTCTGAAAGTTTGACTGTCTGACTTGTGTCAGCGATGGATCTTTATTTAAATGTCACATTTCATATCTAGGGAAGAAAGATTTTGAACAGAAGGCCATTAAGCTACGAGGTGCTTCAACAAATGGCTATTGATGGAAAGCTCCAAATGTCATGGAAAAAGATGTTGAATCAGTGTTGAAAAGGGGGTATAGAACACAGTCTGGGAAGACTGGGCTTACAAGAGAGGATACAAGAACCAGGGGTCAAATGACCTCCTGTAATATAATTTTAATCATCCTACAAAACCTTTCCTTGATATAGAGTCCAGATCTAGAGTGGTTAACAAATATTGGCTTTGAACTTCGGTTGATATGTTCTGTAAGAAGTTTCCCACACACTGAGCTGATGCCTGTTTTGTAGGTTATTGATTTAATTCAGATTAGTTGTTCCCGAATGGTTTTGATTTGTTAAGTCCAAGTATATATTGGGTGTAATTGATGATCCCAATTCAAATTTGACATATTTACGGAGAGTATCAGTGCAAACTCATGTGCAGAAGGATAGGGAGATAAGTCAATGTGTATTCCTGCAGAATTGTTGGAGATTTAACTTTTAACTGCACTTAAACCACAAATCCATCGTCGATTGTCAGAAAAACTACCTGGGTCACTTAGGGAGGAAAACTGACATTCTTACCTGGCCTGGTCTATGTACCTCCAGACCCACAATGTGGCAATGTGGGTGACTCTTAACAGCCCTCTGGGGGATTAGGGACGGTCAATAAATGCTGGCCTAGGCAGCAATGTCCTCATCCTGTGAATGAATGAATAAAATATATTAAAATATTTAGTTTTAAAGTATGAAATATATCTGTGATTGTAAGACACTATTTTTGAGGAAAGTAATTAATAGCAATGTAAATGCTTTTTTAACTGAAATAATTCAATGGCTTCACATTTCTAGATGTTGCTTCCTCTGGTATGGAAATTTTTTTTCAGCAAGCTGGCCTTGGTGAGGGTAATCAATGGTGTTACTAACAATCATTCTACTTTCATTGTCCTGTTGATGGATTACGTGTTGTTTTGCACAAAATTAGCAGGAACCTACTTTAGAATAAAGGACATTCAGCTCAAACTAGCCTGACATAATGAATATTTTTATTTACAAATAAAACAAAAACGTGATGCACAATATTGCAAAGCAAATCATTAATGGTAAAAACATATATGTACAAGAAAGCTCATAATTAAATACATATCTTATTGACCATCAAAAATAATCCATTGGGCCCAGGTTTTGCCAACAGATGGAATTAAGCCCTGTTCGAATTTGTATGGCATTGGGCCAAAATGTTCAGTTCAGAGAATGGAAGATCTACATATCTCATTCTTTTCACAAATAAACTTTCAAAGATATTGTGTAGATTGCAATTTGTTTAGGATTCTTCTCATTTTGAATTATTGACATGATATCAATCTGCATCTTTTGGTCTAGTGCCATATAAATTTGAACAAGGCTTAAAATCAGTGTCAAAATCGACGGCTATTTTATTTCTTCTTTTACGATCGACTGCAGCACTGTGCATCATACTTCTGTTTCATTTGTAAATAAATATTAGCTGCTTAAGGCTGGTTTGAGCTTAATATTGGTATGCTTTATAATCTACTCTTTCAAACTGTTCTGTCACCCTTAATTATTCCCGTACATGTATAGATATTTATAAAATCATGAGGGGCATGGATAGGGTAAATAGACAAGGTCTGTTCCCCAGGGTGTTTCTCCAAAGCTAGAAAGCATAGGTTTAAGGTGCGAGGAGAAAGATATAAAAGGGACCTAAGGGGCAACTTTTACATGCAGAGGGTGGTGTATTTATGGAATGAACTGCCAGATGAAGTGGTGGAGGCTGGTACAATTACAACATTTAAAAGGCATCTGGATGGGTCTATGAATAGGAAGGGTTTAGAGGAATATGGGCCAAGAATTAAAAAATGGGACTAGATTTATATAGGACATCTGGTCGGCATGGACAAGTTGGACTGAAGGGTCTGTTTCCATGCTGTATATCTCTATGATTCTATGTGCACACAAGTCCCTTTGTTCCTGCACCCTATTTAGAGTTGTACCTTTATCTTAGACCTATGTTTTTCCTACCAAAATGAATCATAATATTTCTTTTGCTTATATATCCTGGAATACTGAATGAAGAATACATGAACGAGGTGATTCTTTATTCATATCAGGAATTCAGGGAGCCCCCTGGGTTTATTTGCTAGAGAAAGTGTTGTAATCACCAGTTGCAATTATGAATTTATTTTATTAATCCTGCCTTAGTTGCTGAATGAACTGACTTCCAGGTAGTGCTGCACTACGGTGCTTCCACCATTCCAATCCGGAGTAACAACTCACATTTTGCTATCATTGGGCGGCTTAGTTAAAGGTATAGATTATTTATTTGATAACATTGATCAGAGTTCATGCAACATTTTATTCTTTAATCGTAGCGATATAGATACATAAACATATACCGTGAATAAGGAACAAGCGACATATCTTTCTAAGCCTCTTTTTTTTTAATTTCTTGCTCCCCTCCCGTTCTTTCCCCGGGGATTATCTGCAGTAAGTAAAAGCTAAAGTGCAGAAAGTGAACCAGGTAGAGACAAAAGTGTCAACACCCCCAGTTGCCTTTTCAGCAGTCTCGGAATTAAATTTTAATCGCAGCGCCTCCTTCCAGCTTTGTGGAAAATTTCCAATTTCTGATTTGCCCACCGTACGAAGATTAATCGACATTTGACAGCTGCCTGAGCGAACGTTTTAGCATTTTTGACACACATGAAGTGGAGTGGACCTCGTTCAGTTTTAATGAACGAGGGCTAGGGGCCAAAGACTAAACAAAGGAGGTTAAAATCTGTGGATTTCTCTTTTCCTGCCTAGTCATATTTTATTCCTTTTGTTCACGAAAGGAGGTAATTTAATGGTATTGTCAACGCAAATAAAATAGAAGTAGTTTAATTGTTTGTGCTTGCTTCCCTTTTTACAAAGAAAAAAAGGGCATTTCGAAGGGGGCACCCGGATTTGAACCGGGGACCTCTTGATCTGCAGTCAAATGCTCTGCCACTGAGCTATACCCCCTTTCGGTAACGTTAGTTTGGAATAGTCCTGATGACTGTGTAAAGAAGGGGCGGGGAGTATTGTGTTCTGCCTGCTTGGACGTTCCGAAGCTGATCGAACGCACCTCACTCGCTGACGGACAGGCACCGGTCGGTCCTGCACCGCCGGGAGACGCGCCTCTTATTGAATGAAGTGGAGTTTCCCAAGTGGGCCTACACCAGCCGGTGTTTCCTATCTCCTTGAAAAGTTCCAAAAGTGACATATTGACTTTGTATCGAAGTTCGGCTATTGTTTAAAAAAAAATGCCCTTACTGATGCTGGGAAATGCTAATAATTTTCCGGTAGTGTTGATAAAAATGCCATTCTGCATTATACGTGCTACTGGTTGGAGACAAGTTTTCTGCAGAGTGCAACTACACTAAATTGGGATTTTTCACAGCCTTTTCCAACTAAAATTAAATCGAAAAATGCCAGTGGCATGGATCTGCTGCACTTACGGAAGTGTAGTGGAGCTACAGTCTCAAAAATCTTAGCTAGTAGTTTCAAGTCAACTGCCGTCGAAACATCAATCGCCTCAACCTCTCCACCCCTCTCACCCACTCCAACCTCTCCCCCGCAGAACGTGCAGCCCTCCGCTCCAATCCCAACTTCACCATAAAACCCGCGGACAAGGGAGGCGCAGTTGTAGTATGGCACACTGACCTCTACATCGCCGAGGCCAGACGCCAACTCTCCGACACCTCCTCCTACCGCCCCCTTAATCATGACCCCACCCCTGAGCACCAAACCATCCACAACCTCATCACCTCTGGTGACCTCCCACCCACAGCCTCCAACCTCATCGTTCCCCAACCTCGCACTGCCCGCTTCTATCTCCTTCCCAAAATCCACAAACCTGAATGCCCTGGTCGACCCATTGTCTCTGCCTGCTCCTGCCCCACCGAACTGATCTCCAACTATCTAGACTCCATTTTCTCCCCCTTGGTCCAGGAGCTCCCTACCTATGTCTGTGACACCACCCACGCCCTCCACCTCCTCCAGAACTTCCAATTCCCCGGTCCCCAACACCTCATCTTCACCATGGATGTCCAGTCCCTCTACACCTGCATTCCCCATGCAGATGGCCTAAAGGCCCTCTGCTTCTTCCTGTCCCGCAGGCCCGACCAGTCCCCCTCCACTGACACCCTCATCCGCTTAGCCGAACTCGTCCTCACCCTCAACAACTTCTCTTTCAATTCCTCCCACTTCCTACAGACAAAGGGGGTAGCCATGGGTACCCGCATGGGCCCAAGCTACGCCTGCCTCTTTGTAGGTTACGTGGAACAATCCCTCTTCCGTACCTACACCGGCCCTAAACCACACCTCTTCCTCCGTTACATTGATGACTGTATCGGCGCCGCCTCGTGCTCCCACGAGGAGCTGGAACAGTTCATCCACTTCACTAACACCTTCCACCCCAACCTTAAGTTTACCTGGACCATCTCTAACACCTCTCTCCCCTTCCTGGACCTCTCTGTCTCCATATCGGGCAACCACCTAGAAACCGATATTCATTTCAAGCCCACCGACTCCCACAGCTACCTAGAATACTCCTCCTCCCACCCACCTTCCTGCAAAAATGCTATCCCCTATTCCCAATTCCTTCACCTCCGCCGCATCTGCTCCCAGGATGAGGCATTCCACTCCCGTACATCTCAGTTGTCCTAGTTTTTCAAGGACTGTAACTTCCCCTCCTCAGTGGTCGAGAACGCCCTCAACCGTGTCTCCCACATCTCCCGCAACTCATCCCTCACACCCCGTCCACGCAATAAGAACCAAAAAAGAATCCCCCTCGTCCTCACGAAATACCCCACCAACCTCCGGATCCAACGCATCATCCTCCGACACTTCCGCCATCTGCAATCCGACCCCACCACCAAAGACATCTTTCCCTCCCCACCCTTATCTGCTTTCCGGAGGGACCACTCTCTCCGTGACTCCCTTGTCCGCTCCACACTCCCCTCCAGCTCCACCACACCCGGCACTTTTCCCTGCAACTGCAGGAAGTGCTACACCTGCCCCCATACCTCCTCCCTCACCCCCATCCCAGGCCCCAAGAAGACTTTCCACATCAAGCAGATGTTCACCTGCACATCTGCCAATGTGGTATACTGCATCCGCTGTACCCGGTGTGGCTTCCTCTACATCGGGGAAACCAAGCGGAGGCTCGGGGACCGCTTTGCAGAACACCTACGCTCAGTTCGCAATAAACAACTGCACCTCCCAGTCGCGAACCATTTCAACTCCCCCTCCCATTCCTCAGACGACATGTCCATCCTGGGCCTCCTGCAGTGCCACAACGATGCCATCCAAAGGTTGCAGGAACAGCAACTCATATTTCGCTTGGGAACCCTGCAGCCCAATGGTATCAATGTGGATTTCACAAGTTTCAAAATCTCCCCTCCCCCTACCACATCCCAAAACCAGTCCAGCTCGTCCCTGCCTCCCTAACCTGTTCTTCCTCCCACCTATCCCCTCCTCCCACCTCAAGCCACACCTCCATCTCCTACCGACTAACCTAATCCCGCCCCCTTGACCTGTCCGTCCTCCCTGGACTGACGTATCCCCTCCCTAACTCCCCACCTACACTCACCTTTACTGGCCCCATCCCCGCCTCTTCAACCTTGTTTCCTCTCCACCTATCCTCTCCTCTATCCATCTTCTATCCGCCTCCCACTCTCTCCCTATTTATTTCAGAACCCCCTTCCCCTCCCCCTTTTCTGATGAAGGGTCTAGGCCCGAAACGTCAGCCTCCCTGCTCCTATGATGCTGCTTGGCCTGCTGTGTTCATCCAGCCCTGCACCTTGTTGTCTCTAGTAGTTTCAAGTGATTTGTTTGCACTGACATGCCAACTCCTGGTGTCTCTTCTACTTGATTGTCCATCAAAAACAAATGAGCAAAAGCGCCTCTCTTTTAAAGGGACTCAGACAACAAAATTTAAACAACTATGTTTTAAAAATGAAGCATGAAATTATAAGATTATTTGTGCTACTCCGCACACCGGTTCATCTGGTCAGGAAAGACATCAAGAACTCAGGTCCTCACTCCTTTTCCATGCCCACCAAAACTCTGAAATAACGGCAGAAAAGAGGCAGTCAGTCAAACTGAAGAACCTCATGGTCTGGGCATTGTCTGGACCTGAGAATGAAAATATTGGCCAGGAGCAGACCCACAAGAAGGTCCCCCAGCTGACTACCCTCTCTGCTCAGTAATCAAAGGAACAGGAGAGACGTCCACGGGGGGTGGAAGGGTTCTAACATGTATGAAGATCAAAAATTGTAGCGTTGATACAAAGCATTTTTCTTTCAATTGATTCTGTAACTACAGTGTAACAATGAACTTAATGCAGAGTTAAGGCTCAACCTGACTTAGAATCATAGAGTCGTAGAGATAAACAGCACGGAAACAGACCTTCAGTCCAACTCATCCATGCTGACCAGATAGCCTGCGTAAATGTAGTCCCATTTTCCAGCATTTGGCTTATATCCCTCTAAACCCTTCCTATTCATATACCCGTCCAGATGCCTTTTAAATGTTGTAATTGTACTAGCCTCCACCACTTCATCTGGTTGCTCATTCCATACACGCACCACCCTCTGCCTGAAAAAGTTGCCCCTTAGGTCCCTTTTATATCTTTCCCTTTTCACTTTGGACTCCCCCACCCTGGGGAAAAGACCTTGCCTGTTTACCCTATCCATGCCCCTCATGTTTTTATAAACCCTGATAAGGTCGCCCCTCTGCCTCTGATGCTCCAGGGAAAGTAGCCCCAGCCTATTCAGCCTATCCCTGTAGCTCAAACCCTCCAATCCTGGCAACTTCCTTGTAAATCTTTTCTGCACCTTTGAAGTTTCACAACATCCTTCCTATAGGAGGGGGGCCAGAATTACATGCAATACCCCAAAAGAGGCCAACTTGAAGGAAGAACTCTTACTCCAGGTGGCTTATAGCAATGTAGGAAAAAGCAAAAGTCCTTCAAGTCTGTCCTGCAATTCAATGAGCCTGTTCATCTGTACCCTAATTCCGGGAGTGGGTGGGGTCATGGTGGGAACCGAGATTTCCAATCTCAAACATGCACTCAGCATGTTGCGGATTGCTGCAAATGATGCCATCTTGAAGGAGTTTGCAGTGCAAACCATGGACAATAGGCAAGGGACTCTCCTGCCAAGTGTGGAAATGCAGTTTTTAAAAGATCATCCATATTTGGATGGACTGATAGGTGTTTCTATAACCATCATTATAGTCCCATCTGCTATGTTCCCTCCCTGGGCAAATGACTTCATGGAGATTGTGCAGGAGAATATATGAATAATCTGCAGGAGAAAGCGGTTGAGCCAAAAGTTGCAGTATATGTTGGTACCAATGTCGTACAGAGGGCAGATATTGAGGTCTGTTTGTCAGTTTTTCAGGAAGAAGGGCAAATTTAAAATGTAGAATCTTGAAGGCATTAATCTCTGTATTGTACCCAGTTCTATTTGCTAGTGAGATTAGAAATAGGAAACTAGGGGAGATCAATGTGTGGCTTTGACTTCTGGATGGTTATAGGCTCTGGGAGCATTGGAACCAGTTCTGAAACAAAAGGTACATGTTTGAAAGGGACAGATTGCACCTTAACAGGACTGGGACCAATATCGCTGCCAGGAGATTCATTATGTATGACAATGGCCACTAACATAAATAAGGAGAAAAGAGGAATTAGGTGAATAAAGTCAGATTGCTGAACAGTATGAGAAAATGTTTTTCATAGAGACAATGATAATGACTTGAAACTCACACCCAGTAAGGGGGTGAAAGTGAAATCAATCAACAATTTCAAAAGAAAGATTGTTTCTAAAGCATATGTGATTTTCTCAATTTCTCTAGAGTGCAAACTATCAAGTCCTGGGATGTCTTTGGTATTTTTTTTTGCTTACTTGGACTAGTTATTTCAAGTCTTGGATTCATAATTCATTTCCCCAGACTGCTTTGTACAATCTTACCATGCTTTACTTTGAACATTGATAAGTATTATTCAACTAGCCTGCCATTTCCACATTTTCATATGCATTGATATCTGTGTCTGTTTGGACCCATGGCTGGCAAGAGTCTTTTTTTCAGTCACCCATGAAATGTGGGCATCAGTATTTATTGTCAATCCCTAATTACCCTGGAGAAAGTGGTGGTGAGTTGCCTTCTTGAACCACTGCAGTCCTTAGGGTGCAGGAACACCCACAGTGTTGTTATAAAGGGGATTCCAAGAGTTTAACCCCAAACCAATGAAGGAGCACCGATATAGTTCCAAGTCAGGATGCTGTATGGTTTAGAGGGAAACTTGCAGGTGGAGGTGTTCCAATAAATCTGCTGTCCTTGTCCTAAATGGTAGAGGTCACATTTTTGGAAGGTGCTATAGGAGGAACCTAGTGAATTGTCACAGTGAATCAAGGAGTTGGTATACACTGCTGGTTAGTGGCTTACAATACACAGTGATGTCACTGTGGGATCATGCTCAATAGCGACCGAGATCGGTGTGTGGTGAAAATAACCTCTTCATTGACCACCCACAGTGGCACAGTTCAAGGTGGCAATGGAATCCAAAGTACAGTTTTACAATAGCCTTTTTTATACACACTTCTTACATATGTTAAAATTTTAGCACTATGGTGTCACATAATTGTGTCTATTGTACACAAGTTTGCATCACATCTACCTTGGGGAAACAGGAGATAGTTTAAGCACTTGCTAAGTGCTGGCTGTTACTCCTGATGGGATTAGAGTGTCTGTCCATTCTGGGCTTGCATAATAAGAGGTATTGGACCTTTTGTCTTTAAAGTTAGTAATGTTCGTAGAAATACTAGACTTATATGATCTAAATAAGTGAGAAATTATACGCATACTAAATAAAAGTATAGAGGATATTAAACTGATCTCCTACAGCTGGGTTGAGAGATTTCATTTACTATTGCCAGTCTTTGACAGTTCCTACAAATTCATTCATGCAGTTTCACGGAAGCACTGTTTTGATCGTAAGTTTATTAAAAGGGGTAGCCCTATTTAATATGCATTTAAAAAGTATGAATCTGTACATTAGTACAAAATGGAAGTTCCTAAATAAAAATTAGAAATAGGTAGTACAATGTTATAGAAATGAGTAGTGTATAAGGAAATTTCAAACAGATAAAATGCAGCAGACTCTAGGGACATGCTGATGGAGGAAACTGTATGATGTCCTGCAGCCCATTCAGGGCCCAAGAGATGGTTACTAAGGACTAATTAATATTATAATCTTTCCATAGTTTTGAGTGAGTTATGGAGACACGATGGCTGGGATGGTATTGTTCTGAGTAGGTTACAGTATTAACACTTATTCAGGGGTAGCCTTTGATACAGAAATAGGTCTAAACATTGCTTACAGCATGAGGCCAATAAAAATTGAAAGATATAAAGAAACAATAATGGGTTGGCTGACTAGGAAGGGATGTTTGATTGAGTTTATCTTGTAGGAGTAAAATGTACTACAAAATTGCAATTTTATGAATGAATGAATGGAAATGCGGTATTGTAAACATAGGGCATTTGTGAATGAGTTAGTAAGGAGAGTCACAGCACAATATCTCATACCACCAAGATTAATTCAATTCCTTCAGTAGCTGAGGTTACTATGAAGGACTCTCCTTCTCATAGCTTTGCCCTCCCCTTACCTGCAGTGTTGTAGCCCTCAGGTTAAACGACCACCAGTTGTCTGTCTCTAATGAGAGAGTGGTCTATAACTGTGGTAACTTAATCTTACACACTCCAGTCAGTGATGAAGGGAGCGAATGTTTCAAGCTGCTTGATGGGGTGCCGATTTAAACGACCACCAGTTGTCTGTCTCTAATGAGAGAGTGGTCTATAACTGTGGTAACTTAATCTTACACACTCCAGTCAGTGATGAAGGGAGTGAATGTTTCAAGCTGCTTGATGGGGTGCCGATCAATCAGGCTGCTTTGTGATAGAGTCATACTGCACGGAAACAGACCCTTCAGTCCAACTCATCCACACTGACCAGACATCCCAACCTGACCTAATCTCATTTGCCAGCATTTGGCCCATATCCCATTAAATCCTTCCTATTCATATATATATCCAGAGATAGTAGGAACTGCCGATGCTGGAGAATCTGAGGTAACAAGGTGTAGAGCTGGATGAACACAGCAGGCCAATCAGAAATCATTTCTGAAGAAGGGTCCAGACCCGAAACATCAGCTTTCCTGCTCCTCTGATGCTGCTTGGCCTGCTGTGTTCATCCAGCTCTGCACCTTGTTATCTCATATATATATCCAGTTGCCTTTTAAATGCTGTAATTGTACCCACCTCCTCCACTTTCTCTGACAGCTCGTTCCATACATGCACCACCCTCTTCATGAAAAGGTTATCCCTCCAGTCCTTTTTAAATCTTTTCCCTCTCAACTGAACCTATGCCCTCTGGTTTTGGACTCCCCTACCCTGGGAAAAAGATCTTGGCTATTCACCCTATCCGTGCCCCTCATGATTTTATAAACACCTATAAGGTCACCTCTCAGCCTCTGACTGTCCAGGCAAAAAAGCCCCAGCCTATTCAGCCTCTCCCTATAACTTAAACCCTCCAGCCCCAGCAACATCCTTGTAAATCTTTTCTGTACCCTCTCAAGTTTAACAACATCCTTCCTATAGAAGGGCAACCAGAATTGTACACAGTGTTCTAATAGTGGCCTCACCAATGTCCTGTACAGCTGCAACATGACGTCCCAACCCCTATACTCAGTGTTCTGACCAATGAATGCAAACGCCTTCTTCACCACCATGTCTACCTGCGACTCCACTTTCAAGGAACTATGCACCTGCACCCTTAGGTCTCTTTGTTTGGCAACGCTCCCCACGATCCTACCATTAATTGTATAAGTCCTGCCTTGATTTGCCTTATCAAATTGCAACACCTCACATTCATCTAAATTAAACTCCATTTGCCATTCCTTGGCCCATCGGCCTATCTAATCTAACCATTGCACTCTGAGATATTCTTCTTCCATGTCCACTACACCACTTATTTTGATGTCATCTGCAAACTTACTAACCATACTTCCTATGTTCACATTCAAATCATTTATATAAATGACGAAAGGCTATGGACCCAGCACCTTGTGGCATACCACTGGTCACAGGTTTCCAGTCCAAAAAGCAACCCTCTATCATGACTCTCTGTCACCTACCTTCAAACTAATTTTGTATCCAATTGGCTAGCTCCCCCTGGATCCCATGTAATCTAACTTTACTAACCAGTCCACCATACGCAACCTCATCAAATGCTGTGCTGAAGTCCATATGGACAACGGCCGCTACTCTGCCTTTATTAATCATCTTTGTCACCTCTTCAAAAAACTCAATCAAGTTAATGAGACACGACTTCCCATGCTCAAAGCCATGTTGATTATCACTAATCAGTCTTTGCCTTTCCAGATGCATGTAAACCTCATCCCTCAGAATCCCCTCCAATAACTTACCGACCACTGATGTAAGACTCACCGGTCTGTAGTTCCCTGGCTTTTACTTCCAGCCTTTCTTAAATAATGACACCACATTAGCAACCTTCAGTCTTCCGGCACCTCACCCATCCTGCAGGGAATTCACCGAAGTTCCTTAAATAGCACTCAGAATAAGAAGTTGTCCTTTTAAGACTAAGATGAGGAGAAATTTAATGTTTCAGAGAGCAGTAAATCTGTGAATTCTTTACCACAGGGGGCAGTTGAGTCTGCATCATTTAAGTGTATTCAAGGCTGAGATAGACAGATTTTTAATCAGTTATGGAATCACCAGATGAGATGGAAGACCTTGGTGAGGGTGCTGGGTTGAGTACTGTGAATTACAATTGCAAAGAAGCAATCTTGCACAGGATTGGGGCTGAGGTTGCTGTTAATAATAGTTTTCCCACACAGATTACCAAAGGTCAGGAGAATATCAGCCATGTGCCAGCGCTCCTGCTTCATGCAGATTGATCTCTCAGAGCATTTATATACGCACTTGTACCTATCTCCAGTACCCTCACACTTGAAGCCGTCTTCTCAGTATTTGGCCACACTAAAAGAGCCGCACAACTCACAGATCATAACTGTGGACACTGCCATACAGTTAGCTATTGTCACATGGAATCCCAGACACAAAAACACTGTGCAGAGCCTCCTAAGGTCCTGTCACTGTTGGCTGTCATCTGTCAAATGGCAATGACAGCCAAAGGGTTCACATGCCATTTGAGCATTCGGTGCTGAGGCAGTGAACAAGAAGAAGACAATGAACACTGCCTCGAGGCAGTGTGAACAGGAATGCTCTTGCTGACTACACCATTGTTGGAGTGGAGCTCACCCACACTATGCTGTTGCTTTGGACTGCATTTCTGCAGCATCTCCTAGCTGTCATTCTTCTCCAGTATGTGCAGCACCTGGCCCCTCTCTGTTTTTATGATGTTTGGCCCCTGCTGCACATTGCAGCAGTATGGACAGGGAAGATGCCAAAGCCTATACTGTGGAAGATTGGTCAAATGCAAGATCCAGCAGGTTGGCCAAATAAGATGCTAGGGTCAACAGACAGAAGGAGGAAAAGGTGAGAAGAGGCATTTGGTGCATCAAGGTTAAGGGTGATGTTGGGAGAGGAGCAAGGATGAGGCAGACATCAAGGGAGGAACAAGGGTATGTTCATTGGAGAAGCAGCAAGGATGCAGGCATTGAGGAAGTGCTCATGTGGTTTAGTAGTAGTGACCTTATCTCTGAGCTAGGAGGACTGGATTCAAGTCCCACTTGCTCCAGAGGTGTACGACAACATCTCTGGGCAGGTTAATGCAGAAAACCTCTACAGGCATTGAGGAAGCAGTGAGGGCACTCAGAGATCCAAATGGCAAATCTAAATAAATGATGAGATCATTATGTTATAGATGAAGCATGCAAGATATTGACACAGCACTGTGAATTTATGTAATGAATGCACGCCAGAAAAATTGATTTTTTGGGCAGAGTACGGGGAGAATTCAGAGAAGGCAACACCCACCTCAGGTTCTAATGAAGAGTCACTGTACTGGAAACATTAACTCTGCTTTCTTCCCACAGACCCGCTGAGTTTCTCCAGCAATTTCTGTTTTTGTTTCACATCTTTGGCACCAGCAGTTCTTTATTTTATTTTATCTCCCTCGGCCTTTGGTAGGAATAATAATTATGGCCTGAATATGATCTACATTTGATTAACATCAAAAATTACTAGTCCTTGGATCCAGACCTTTGCATCTGTTGTTTTTTGAGGAATAAATTGTACTCATCCCTTATTAAAACAATGTCAGGATTTGTTTTGGCCTATGATTCTGCGCTTACAACTGTAACACAGTTGAATCCTCTGACTAAAACCATTTGTTTTATCATACCTTCTGCTTTTTACACGTATATTTATTATCTTTATTCTTAATTTAAATTGATTCTGCAGATTTTAAGGGAGAGCACGCACATTTTTCCATTGTCTATCAGTGGTGTATGTGCACACCAGATAGAGGAGAATGAGAGGTAGAGTCTTGGCTGATCTTAACAAAATAAGAACATAGAACCAGGAGCAGGAGTTGGCAATTCAGCCCCTCGAGCTTGTGCCATCATCAAGGGCCCTTCTAAGGGAGCACCAAAAAGATTAAGACAAAAACAAAATACTGTGGATTCTGGAAAGCTGAAACCATCTCTCTCTTAAATCCTTTTATCCTAAAACTATGACCCCTCATTCTGAATTGCCATTTCTGAAGAAGGGTCCCGACCCAAAATGTCAGCTTTCCTGTTCCTCTGATGCTGC
Source organism: Rhincodon typus (assembly GCF_021869965.1). Taxonomy (NCBI): domain Eukaryota; kingdom Metazoa; phylum Chordata; class Chondrichthyes; order Orectolobiformes; family Rhincodontidae; genus Rhincodon; species Rhincodon typus. The sequence goes on from NC_063336.1 coordinate 54,978,303, forward strand.
ATGGCCTGCTGTGTTCCTCCAGCTCCACACTTTGTTACCTCTCATTCTAGATTGCCCCACAAAAGAAAATATCCTCCCTATGTCTACTTTATCACTCCGCTCTCTATATATACAGCAAACCTTTTATTAACTAGCATGTGGGGAACAGGAGTGTGCAAGTTGATCAAATATTCAGGATAATCAAAAGGTACGTGTAACCACAGTGAACCTTGAACAGGCAAAGCTTCAAGGCATCAACATCCCTGAAAAAAATCTATGTAAAAACATCAACACACCTTCTAAAATCAATGTAAAACACACAATGGGTAATAGAAACATAACACAGGGGGTATATACAACACTGTTATAGTTTATTTACAGGATAAATACTTATCCATCATGGTAGATGGCTGCATTTGAGGTGCATAATTTTTGGCAGTTTATCAAGAGTGCCAGTTGATAAGGCGCAGTTAAAACAAAGTTTGCTGTACTTCAATCCAAATGCTAAAGAGTGTAGACCTGTACTGCTCAATCTTTCTTCACAAGACAAACCCCTCATTTCTGGAATAAGTCTAGTGAAGCTCCTCTGAACTGCCTCCAATGAAACTACATCCCTCCTCATGTAAGGCAACCAAAACCGTACACGATACTCCAAGTACTGTTTCACCAATGCCTTGTACAGTAGCAGAAACACTTCCCGTCTTTTGTATACTATTCCTGTAGCAATAAATGCCAAAATTTAATTTGCCCTCCTTGTTACAGTTGTCTGTAATTTATGACCAAGATTCAAAACTCTAATTCCCTCCATTGCCTTGTCTGCCAGAACTCAGCCAGATGCACTACTTGCATGTCCAGTAGACAGTGATTATGGGCAGGAAGTCACAGGCAGGCACACACAGGACTGCTGTCCCATCACCAGGTCAGTGATAAGAGACATGTGCAGTGGAAATCTTAAGCTGAGGGCTAAGGTGCCCTTGTCTAATCCCTTGGTCTTTTGGCTCAGACCAAATGTAAGCTCCAAGTTGTGAGTCATCAGAGAATTTTGAGATCATTGCTAGATCATGAGTCAATGTTAGAGGATCATTGGTTGAGCTGAGCTGCAATTGGTGGATCTTTGTGCTGACTTTGGCCTAATGCCAATTCAGTGTCCAGCCAATCAGAGCTAGGGCCTCTGCAAACACCTATGCCTCAGGCTAGGTGTTCAGAACATAGGGTAATTGTGAAGAAGATGGAGGGAGCAACGCCAGTCAATCGGACCTTCTTTGTGAAGAGGATCCTCCTGGATTGCTGCGGGATCCAAGCAGCAGATATCTACTTCTGCAGGATTTCCCCAGCGGTGTGTATTTCAATGTGAACTTCCAGAGCATGAAGCAATATGAATGGTATTTGAGAGAGATGAGGTGTCACCTCTTTGTCGTATCTGCGGCATGATTGTTCGTCCTACCAGGACAGAGGAGCTGAGTTGTTTCAAACCATATGTAACCCCCAATTCCCAGCAGCAAATATCCTGACCATCCTACGAAAGTACATATATCTTGAAGGAAGCAGCATCAATATAGGAGATCCCTTCTGGACCAGCAATGTAGCCCTGAAGGTGGGCACCAAAAGTAACATCCTCCACCCACCATCCAGTTTTGCAATTGGAGGGAGCCAAAGCTACCAGATATACATGGGGCAGCCTTGAGTACGCTGACTCCTTAAGTCATACAGGGCCAGCACGGGCCAGCAGCAGAGTGGAAAGAGACTGTTCTATGAAGGACACAACAGCAAGTCCTTCTCCAACAAAGAACGTGCAGGAGGATGGCCCTTAACAGAAGAAGTGGCAATGCACCAAGAGGGTGGAAGCGATGAGCATCCCCCCAACCTGGAAAGCTGGACACAACGAGAGGCCCTGTGAAACCCCACCTCCTGACATCGAGAGCAAAGAGGTACCTACCACAACACAGCTCTGGGAAACTGGGAGCACAACACTCTGAACCAGGAGCAAAGCACAGTAACAGCTCTGCACAATTTGGAGCACAACATGAAACTGGAGCTTCCTAGCTTCATCTCCTGAATGCTCCAGGACAGATAGACTGATGTCAAGCCAATGTTCTTCTCTGACCTCTGCTTCCTGCTGGCTGATTATCACCTACAGATGACCAGTGGGCCAGCAAGGGAACGTGGAAGCTGAGTGTGAAACATTTGACACCAGAAAACTTTGAGGAATTCAAAAGAGATAACAAAGGTTGGAGAACGGTAAAGCCCCTCTTTGAGTCTCCAACAGACTGGTGGGAAACAGTCAATGAGAATATCATGAGGTTCTTCATCCTCAAAGGTGTTCAGAAGACAACAGAGAGTAAGTAAAATTGTCCAAAATCCAGAAAAGCATGCAGCACCTACTCCTACTGCAGACGAAGGGGGTTAATCTCAAGGAGGAAATCCAGGAGGAGGAGGAATTCCAGAAGGTGAAGAGCCAGCAAGCCTCACTCCTTGCCTTGGAGGTCTCCAAGATAATTTTCCATTTCAGGGTCCGCTCCTTGAAGCAGGATGAGATGTGCTCCAGAAGGCGCACAGGGAGAACTCTGTTATCAGTCGCTTGAAGGAAGAAGGTGGCTCAGTAGTGTCATCTCAGTCTGACATCCCGAGGATCAGCAAACCCTTTTATGTCAAACTATATGACATGAAGTCCACAGACAGCGCAGCCTCCCAGCATCCCTGTCCTCTATCATGGAGATCTTAGGTGACAGTGCATGGGAGAAACTGGACCAGCCATTATCGTTGAATGAGCTTACCAACACCATCGAGTCCTTTGAAATGAATAAAACTCCCAGAAGTAACTGCTTACTGGCCAAGTTGTATTCAGCTCTGTGGGACTTGATATGCTGAAGGTGTGCAACAGTATGCTTCTGGCAGGTAGCGTGTGTGAATCCATGAGGAAAGGTACTATCACCCTCATCTACAAGTGGAAGGAGAAGGAGGAGGAAATTAGAAATTAGCGAGCAGTCTCACTATTGAGTGCAGGTTACAAAATCCTGCCTAAGGTCATTGCCAAGTGGATCACGTCTGCTCTGGGATTGGTGATTCACCCCAACTTACTGGGCAGGAAGATCTCTGAAACCCTCGCGCTCCATGGGGATACGATCACCTACCTGCAGGACAGGGGTGTGGACACCTGCCTCATCAGCCTGGACAAGGAGAAGGCCTTTGACAGGATATCACACACTTACATGTGGGATGTGGTCTTCATGGGTTTTGGGGAGGGAGCCTTATGCAGCTTTTTGCTGAGTCCATCAGGAAAGATACGAGCCTGGGAGGGGTGACTATTCTGTAGATCAAAGTCTCCCTGTACATAGATGACATTGCTTTGTTTTGCTCAGATCCGCTGTCAGTACACAGAGTCTGCATCTGTGACAAGTTCAACCTAGCCTCGGGAGCCAAGGTAAATCAAGGCAAGAGTGAGGCCATTTTCTTTGGGAACTGGGCCAACCGATCCATTGTCTCCTTCACCATCAGGACAGATTATCTGAAGATGTTTCAGAGGGGCCAGGGCATGCGCAAAAATGGGAGGAGTGTATTGCCAAGGTGAGGCTGTAATTAGGCTTATGGGAGCACTGCTCTCTCTCCATTACAGGTAAAAACCTGATCATCAAGTGTTACTGTTTGTGGCGCAGGTCGGGCCCATTCTCTGAGTCTATGCTGTCACAGTCATCCAAGACATCTTCCACTTCACCTTGAAAAATGGACTTTGTCCACAGGGACACCATGTAAAAAACTCTAGAAAAGTGGGGAAAGCCCTACCCAACATTACCCTCATCCTGAGGGACACCTTTGTGCACGGCTGCATCAATCTGTGCATAGATCCTTGGTACACAAACACCAAGTGGTTCTACCTGTCCCCGGTGTTGGGACTGGCCCCAGCGCTCCATGTAGTTGAAATATTCCATATTGCCTGTCCTTTGTGGAGAGAAACACCTTTGACCAGGGAAGTCCATCAGGGAGAGATCAGCACATAAAGTCCTTGAAACCCTGCAGGAAAAGGAAAAAAGGGTGGATCCTGTCAGGTTCTTCCCTGAGCAGGCTGTCAAAGTCTTTTGGCATAATACCTCATCTCCAGAACTTGCCAACAAGCACCAAGACATCACTTGGCTGGTGGTGAGAAGAGCACTTATGAGATCCTTCGTGCCTGCCGGGATTCACTGCTTCACCACACACTGCCATCGAAGTTGCTGCAGAGGGAGGGGGAAGAGACTATCACACGTGTTCTCCTGGAATTTGCCTTTGCAAAGAAGGTCTGGAGAGAAATGCAATGGTTTTCATCCAGCTTCATCCCAATCAGCTCCATGACGCAGGACTCTGTGCTCCACAGTCTGTTTCCTGGAAGGCACATCAAGACAAACATCGACTGCACTTGGAGGACTGTAACTCAGTGAAAGACACTCTTTTGTCTACCCAAACCTGTTGATCTTCTAGTGTAAAGGGTTGACCTTGACTGAATGTTGCAGACTGGCACAATTCCAAAGTCCAGAACTACCTGCTGAGGGATGCAGTAAAGCTTGGGACAGCTGCCACTAGGGCACGGTAGGGAAAGACCACCCATCTAAGGTCTTTTTGCTGAAGTATAATGAGCGTTTGTTGTGTTATCAGACCCTCTTGTTGCCCCAATGTAGGTAAATAGTGTCCTGCATGAGTAAGAAATGCCTTTGATTTTTGCAACTGCAGGAATGTCAAAGTCCAATATTCGTTTTTCTTGATATACAAAGACTGTACAGAATTGCTTTTGTATCTGTGAATGTGGATAAACACGTTTTTATGAATAAAGTATATGTTTTCAATAAAAAAGATGAGAATTCCTGCACCTGTCTGCCCATTACAAAAAACATAAAACTTCCGAAATAGCTATTGAAACCTATTTTTAAGTCTCCTTGTCCCAATTTTTTAAAAAAATAGGATTTCTTACAGCATATAATTAAAAGTCCATTCATGATTATGGAGGTAGAAGCTTCTTTGGTAAAGGGAGCAGTTCAATAGATCGATCATTGCAAAGCTTATAACCTAGATATTGCAGTGGTAATAATAATGAAACTCAGTGTTCATTGACATTATTCACCTGAAACTCCACTAAAGTCCACATATGTTAAAGCCGTCAGTGATGCTACTCTTCTCCATGTGGTGGACTGTTTAAGTTCCCACAGACTGCAATCAATTGGCAAACAGTGAACTGATAAAACCTGCTCCTTCGCACTATAAATCTTGCTATAAAACCCTTGATAAAGTGACAGTTTGTTCAATAAGATGTAACTGTGCTTGAAACAAAGTACTAAGTTCATAATTAATGCTAAATAAAATTTTCTCAAGTCCTGAAAAACAAATTTATAAAAAGAAAATTTAAAATAATTTATTTGAAAGTTTTGTTTCTAACCTAACCATGTACATATATATTCCCATTACAGCGATTTATTTGATGCTATGTAAAGTGAATTTAAAACATGAAGAAAATCAGTGCATTTTACTTGCTGATTTGCTGTCTGTGAAATTACTTCAACATGGCTCCTTACCCAGCTTAATAAATTCACTACTGCTGGATACCTCATGATCCTCTTGATTTGATCTCAGATTCAAACTAATACCGCAAAATGCTACATCTTTAAACAAAGTTGGCTGGCTGTGAGTAATGAATGTCATCACTTTGCAACTCATGACAAAATCTGGGCCATGAATGTACTGAATGAAAAAGGCAAAGGCCAGAAAGTCTGCAGTTTGAAACAACAGTTATATGCAATTTGAGGGAAATTTTTTCTACTGAAGAAAGTGATGTTTGAAAGAAGTAGGGAAATGCAGATGATGAGGGAAACAAGACATTGAATGTACAGGTCTAGTCCATGACCTGGAATTTGGGGGTAGACAGCCATATGGGACTGCAGGTTTAAGGGATGTCTCTAAATATAGTTGACAGAATTTATATGCAGAAGTAGGTTTAGTGCATATCATGTCACAAAGATGTGCTTTACAGCAAAAGTGATTTTGTGTATTTACTGACTGAAACCTACTCAAGTTTTAAAGCAGAATTTTATTGAGTTAAAACAGAGAAACAGAGTTAGTGTTTCGAGTCCTATACGACTCTACTTCAAAGAAGAGTAAATCTATTTCTGTCACCAAAGATGTTGCCAGATCTGTCAAGTTTCTCAATCATTTTCTGTTTTTACCTCAGACAATGTACTTCAGCGGAGAAAGTAATTCATCCAGCATAATCTAATCATGTAAGCCATAAGCCTTGAATCCACTAGCCATGGCCCAGTATTTGGCTAACCACCCAGTTGGAGAGACAGGTTTACATGATAAGCCGTCAAACTCTTTTTTGTGTTAAGAACCTGTTTTATTTCAGGCCACAGAACAGAAGCAGAAGAGACGCTGAAGAAGTTGAACCCCAAATGGGCCATTTGCTCTTTTTTTGTCTCTCCATTGAAACTGCAAGTTTAGTCTCTCTCTGCTGATTGACCATCCACCCGCTACAGACAGTATGTTCAAAAGTAATCCATAACAACTATCTGTTGTCCATCGGCACATTTTAATCATTTAAATGTTAAATTCAGAGGGCAAGTGAGATCAGCCTGAAAACATCCAATCATATAACTTCAACTTTTAAGAATGCTTAATTAATGTTCCCAAACTGTAGCTTGTTTGTGTGTGTGGACATTCAGTGTATATGTGTGTGTGTGTGTGTGTGTGAGAAAGTCAGAAACTTTTAAAAAATTATTCTGATGAAACTGGCTTAAGTACAATAAATCTTATTAGTGCTAATGTCACTGGCCAAGTCATCCAGTGGTAAAGCTTACTGCTCTGGGAAATGGATTCAAATCTCACCACAGCAGCTGGTGGAATTTAAATTCAATTTAATAAAATCTTAAGTTGAAAGCTAGTTGCAGTAATGGTGATCATGAAACTATCATTAATTATTGTAAAACCTACCTTGTTCACTAATGTCATCCAGGAAAGAAATTTGCAGTCTTTACCTGGTGTGGCCCCATTTAATTCTTAACTGGCCTCTGAGATTCTATGGCCATGAGATGGATGAGAACACCATTCACGTCAAGGGCATTTAAGATTGAGCATCAAATACTGTATATTTTCATTCTACATTTTTGAGCTAAATTCGTATAATGTGAATCAGTGTGAAGTCAGATTATACGAATTTAGCTCAAAAATGTAGAATGAACATATACTTCATACTGATGTAGTTGTAATTATTGTATAGATCCCGAATTATCTGTTGGGTTCACAGGTATGATTATAATAGAATTTACAATCCATGGGGGACGTAATGAGTCAGTAATTGACTGTGATATCCAACAAATGGAAAATGCAACGATCACAAGCATTCAATATCCAGAATCTTTCCTCTCATTCCCAGTTAGAGATGCTAAAATTGCGCCTTGCAGTTTATATGGCTGGTATTCCGGATTCTTCTTTGACAGTTTTAAATGCAGCGAGGGTTAATGACGAGGAGTACTTTTGTCTTTAAATTGTAAGAGACACAAATTCATTCCCTCTGATCTTAAAGCTTTGCAGCTCACCTGGAGACCCCAGCCACCTGTGGCAACAAATGTTATTGGGCTTTTGTTTACCTCTGCAAGTTAGAAAGCACAGCGAGGTGCTGGAATGTAATATGATTGTAACTATACAAAGTGATGTTATCTCAACGTTACAGCAGAAACACGCTTGAATCGAAAAAAAACCAAACGGAATGCTCCTGTTTGTAGATGGAGACCCTACACAATAGACAATTGAGTAATATTGCCACAACGTTTCTGTTAGCACTGCTTCTTTGCAAATATCAGGGCAATATACTATTCTCTGGTATTGGCTTTTCCGTTTGTAACAAAACATTTGCTTACTTTTTAAGCCAGATAACATAGTTTTCTGGTATTCTTTTGATCGACGTTTTCTGTCACAAAGACACGCTCATTGTACGAGGGGAGATACAAAGACACTTAAAGAGGGGAGATACAAAGACACTTTTTCTAGAAGTTGGAACTGAGATTCTTTCCACGGAAAGTAGAACGCCTTCCGCATTGATATCGGTTTCTATGCTTGTACACTGCGTTTCTAGTAAATAATACTGGAAGCTCTCGAATGCAAAAAAAATGTTGCTAATTTATTTGCTTTCAATTTTGCCTTTTATGATGTTTTGCCGGAGCGACTGCCCCACGAGATGTGTCTGCGACTCCTCCAAATCGGTGCAGTGCTATAGGGTTACAACAGTGCCCAAAGCCATCCCAGCGGATACCAGGAAACTGCACCTTGGACACAATAACATCAAACAGTTGCGGGTGAGAGAAAGGCGCTCACTGAGCTTGTCAGCATCATTTTATCTTGGTTTTGAAAAGCAGGGATTTTATTTTGTTCATAATCATGATATCGATGTGAATTTAGTGTCATTTATTTGCATTAATTTATTTCCTTTCCTACGTTCAATTGTATTTTTAAAATTAAATTGTGAGTGGTTTTGTGGTTCGGTATGTTGGAACGAATTACAATACTTATTCCATTTCTGAGATAAAATGTCTGTAATGCTTAGTATTTGCTAAATTTAGTTTGAAGAATGAATTAAAACCTGGTAGTTGTTTTGTGAGTATTTTGGGAAGTCTAAACTCGGCAGCAAATTAGATAAAGCTTTAAAGCAAATGTGTAAGACGTAAATACTTATTAAATGACTTTCCTTCGAATAATAAATCCAGAGCAGGTGCATGGGAGTTTAAACTTCACACAACTGAGTTAGATTTTTTGCTCCTGGATTTTCGGTTTTTATGCAGAATACAGATATTTTTTGAGACAGGATTATGTTCTCACTTTATACAAACATTTTATAACACTGGTGTTTGGGACAGACATTTCGACAATTTCTCTCATTGTCATCGTGCAAAAAACATTTGATTAGCGACAGATTAAAGTGCTTATACGAATATTCTTATTCAATCATAGCATGCGTTTTGAAGATTATTGAACATAGGGAAACCAAAATTGTACTTGAATGTATCCAAGGAAAGCGACTATTAGGGTCTTGATATATTCTGGCTTTTGGAAGTATCTGGTAATAGTCATGCTATTTGCTGTCTCTCTCCTTCTCACTTAATTTCTGTCCTTTACAAAGTTATCAACATTCTCTGAAAAAGTACCCGTTTTGCCTCAGCTAGTCCCTTTAGCAACGTGCCTTACACTTCAACAATCCATTGCGTAAAGAAATTTCTCACAACCTCCCTACTCACTCTTCATTGCAATTTTAAAGTGATGGCCACTTAATGCTGTCTTACAAACAAAAGAAAATAGGCTATTCCTAGTAAGTCTAACAAATCCATTCACATTTTTGAAAAGATCAATAAAATTTCCTTAGTATATAGCACATTCAAATTAGGAGCACTCTTCAGCCCCTCCAGTCTGCCCGACCATTCAATAGGTTCATGGCTGATCTAATTATAACCTCAAATACATATTCCCCTTACCCCTGTTTAACTATTTACTTCCTTGGGTAAGAAAAATCTATCTGCCTCTGCCTTACACAGTTATAGAACCATGCAGCACAGAAACAAATCCTTCAGTCCAACTTGTCTGTGCTGACCAGACATCCCAATCTGACCTAATCCCATTTCCCAGCATTTGACTCATATCCCATTAAACCCTTCCTATTCATATACGCATCCATGTTCCTTTTAAATCCTGTAATTGTACCCGCCTCCACCACTTTCTCTGGCAGCTTATTCCATACACGCGTTGTACACAGTATTCCAAAAGTGACCTCACCAATATCCTGTACATCCTCAACTTGATGCTCCAACTCCTGTACTCAATGCAGTGACCAATGAAGGCAAGCGTGCCAAATGCGTTCTTCACCACCCTGTCCACCTGTGACTCCACTTTCAAGGAACTGTACACCTGCACCAATAGGTCTCTTTGTTCAACAACAGTCCCCAGGGCCCTACCATTAATTGTGTAAGTCCTACCCTTGTTTGCCTTACCAAAATGCAACACCTCACATTTTTCTAAATTTAAACTCCATCTGACACTCCTCGGCCTATTGGCCCATCTGTTCAAGGTCCCATTGTACTCTGAGATAATCATCACTCCACTACATCACCTATTTTGGTGTCATCTGCAAACTCATTAATCATACTTCCTTTATTCACATCCAGACCATTTATAGAAATGACAAAATGCAATGGACCACAGATCACATGCTTCCAGTCTGATAACCCTCCACCAACAGCCTTTGTGTCCTACCTTCAAGCCAATTTTGTATCAAAATGGCTAGCTCCCCTTGGATGCCATGAAGTCTAACCTTACTAACCAGTCTACTAAGTGGAATCTTGTTGAATACTTTGCTGAAGTACATCTAAACAACGTCTACCATTCTGCCTTCACCAATCATCTTTGTCAGCTCTTCAAAATACCCAAATCAAGTTAGTGAGACTTAAACTATTCAAGGACTGTGCTACACCACCTTTACAAAAGAAAAATATTCTATGCCCATGAAAACTGCCTCAGTGTCTCAAATCTCTCCTCATATCTATAGCTCACTACCCCAGCATCAATTTGCTAAATCCATGCCGCATGCTCTATGGCTTTAATGTCCTTTCAATATTGAGGATTTTAAAATTGCAATTAATACCTTACATATGGCTAAACATTTGCTTGAACAAATTTGTCACCATGTCTCAAATCTTCCAGTTTGTCCTCCCATTTATGTCAAAATGACTTGGAACACTCATGTCATTGTCTACATGCAAAAGGAAGGTCCAAGTACAGTATATTTAAATTACATAATTTTCCTGTTCATCCAAATTCTTCAGCATTTTTCCATTGAGTGCTTACTTCCATTCCTTGTTTGACTCCAGTTCCTTATATTACACAAATTTTGTCATCTCTGCCAGTTATTTTACACTGTTCCTCAATATTTAACAATTTTCAGTCATCAGCAAATAGTCATAGAGTCATACAGCACGGAGACAGGCCCTTCGGTTCAACCAGTCTATGCCGACCATGTTCCCAAACTAAACTAGTCCCACCCGCAGCTTTATAAGACTTTGGTTAGGCCACACTTTTAGAGTATTGTGTTCAATTCTGGTTCCCATCTTACAGGAAGGATGTGAAGGCTTTGGAGAGGGTGCAGAAGAGATTTGCCAGGATTCTGTCTTGATTAGAGGGTATGAGCAAAAAGGAGAGGCCAGAAAAACTCAGGTTGTTTTCTCTTGAACGGCATAGGCTGAGGGGAGACTTGATAGAAGCTTATAAAATTATGTGATGCATAGATAGAGTTGACGATCAGAATCTTTTCTCCAGCATTGAAATGTCTAATACTAGGGGGCCTGCATTTAAGGTGAGAGGGGGTAAGTTCAAAGGAGACATAAGGGACAGGTTTTTTATACAGATAGTGGTAGGAGTCTGGAATGCACTGACAGAGGTGGTGGTGGTGGAGGCAGATAATTTAAGAGATTTTTAGATAGGCACTTGAATATTGCAAGGAATGGAGGGATATGGACTGAGGGCAGGCAGAAGGATTTAGTTTCATTTGGTGTCATGTTTGGCACAACATCGTGGGCCAAAGGACCCATTCCTGTACTATACAGTTCTACATTCTATGCCAGTACTTGGCTCATATCCCTCAAAACCTTTCCTATTCATAAACTTATCCAAATGTCCTTTAAATGTTGTAACTGCACCTTCATCTAACGCTTCCTCTGGCAGTTCTTTCATACCCTAGCCACTCTCTATGTAAGAAAGTTGCCCCTCATGTCCTTATTAAATCTTTCTCCTCTCACCTTAAAAATATGCCCCCTGATTTTGAACTCACCCACCCCAGGGAAAAGACCCTTGTCATTCACCTTATCTATGCCCCTCATGACATTACAAACCTCTATAAGATCATCCCTCAAACTTCTATGCTGTAGTGAAAAATGTCGCAGCCTTTCCAGTTTATTTTTATTTCTCAAGCCCTCCATTCTCAGCAATATCCCAGTAAATCTTTTCTGAACCTCCTCCAGTTCAATAATATCCTTCCTATAACATCATGTTCATTATGCCCAAATTTAAATCATCTATATAGTCAGAGAAGAAAAGTGGTGCCATAATATCTCCTGAAGCCATCACTTACAACTCTCTTTAAACCAAGCAAGATCCATTTATTATAATCATTTGGTCATCATATATTCTGTCTACTAACTTCTTATCTATGCGACTGCATTTTCCTATACCATGCACTTGAATTATTGCAATGACAAACACTTGAAAGTACACCTATTGCCTTTCCATCATGTGTACAGTCATATAGACTGATAAAATCCTTGAATTTTCAGCACAGAAGGATATCTTTCAACCTATTGTTCCTTTGCTGCCTTCCCTTGAAACAGTCATCAAATTAAACTCACTCGCTTGGTCTTTTTGACAAATTTCTCCTCAAGTATATATTCACTTTTTTTTTGCAAGCTACTACTGAAAATATTCTAGGTTTTTCTATGTCAGAATAATTATAAAAAAGGAAGTTGATGGTGAGAATGAAGTTCAGTGGTTGCACATGAGCATGGACTTGTGGTATCAGAATTAGGATGGGAGAAGAATGTGCTGAGATTTGTAAACAAAACTGCTGATTTCTACACCTCAAAAGACTAGTTGGGAGAGGGAAGGATCATGCCAAAGTGGAAGTCAATGAGAATGCAGTTGATGGCCAAATGATTGGTGATGTTTTAAATACATTGTGAAATAGCTACAGACAAGCAAAACATTCATTCATGAGGTCAAGGGTATGCCAAAAAGAAGTTTGTATAATCTGAAATAACCTTAGCATCAAGATTAATTTTAATGATTCCAGTGTCACCACATTCATTCTCTTCTTTAGAGTATTTTCTTGTTAACCAATAGAAATCGTCCTTCCTGTACATTCAGATAATGCATGTCTACTCTTTCCTGAGAAAATTTCAAGTGTCATCTGTCCAAATCTCAAGCAAAATCAGTACCTAATGGATAGGAGTCATCTTTTTGACACATTGACATTTGATAAATACTTTGACATTTGCCTCTAGTCGATGTCCTTAGCAACAGCAGCAGAATGAAAATATCCCATGAATATAAGGTGAAATGAATTCAAGAAAAAACTTACATGATAAAATGCTTGGTGTAGGCATAATATATTATTTTGGTCAAATAAACTTAAAAGAATTGTGTATTTAAGCAGAAAATTATTTTCTATTCCAGTTTTCTTGTTTGTTCACTTTCTCCAGTTTTTATCCTTTCTCCCTTCACACCTTTCAGTCATTTTGTCCATGAGACCCACCTTTTGCTCACTCAACCTGCTTCCACTAAACTGCTGTAATTTCTGGAGAAAAGGCTGGGGATGTTGGGTTTATTTTAGTTTGTCAACATTTGTATTTTTCTTTATCCTAAATGTTTTTTCATGTGGTTAGAATAAAACAAAGTTAAATCTTGATGCAAAGTAATTAGTGCAAGGCAATTACTGCTCACTGAAATTATGCGTCAATGTCTATCTTGTATTCATGTTTTGCAGGCATCAGATTTTGGTGGACTTTATAGCATTGAAGAGCTTGCATTGTCTTCATGTGGAATGGAAGCAACAGAAGCACACACATTTTCAACCCTGACAAATCTGAGGACCTTAGAACTATGGAAGAACAAGTTGAGGAGTGTTCCTAGTAAGCTTCCCTCCAATGTGGAAGTGTTGAAACTGGGTAATAATCAGATTCAGGCATTATGTGAGACTGACTTTGAAGGTTTGACAAAACTGAAAATCCTTGACCTGCAAAATAATAAGATCTCCAAAATACATTCTCGTGTTTTATCATCCGCTCTTAAACTGGAAAGTCTTGTTTTGGACAGTAATAATCTTGAGCTATTATCAGGACCATTAAAACTTCCTTATCTGAAACGTTTAAGCATGCAAAATAACAGGCTGTCTTCCCTACCTTCAAATTTTTTCAGTTTTTTACCATCCCTGCGCTTTCTCAGTTTATCAGGAAATATGTTTTGCAAAATCCCACAAAAAATGCCAACTTTATTGTGGTCCTTAAAGATGGACAAAAATCTGATCAATGAATTACAGATACAAGACTTAAAATATCTCAGTTATCTCTTTGAACTCTCCCTTTCTGAAAATCAACTTACAACGGCAAATGATGCACTGGCTTTGACAAACTTATCCATAGTGGATCTGTCTAAAAACCAACTAAAAGCAGTTCCTTCTAAACTGCCAGCACAACTGCAAATGTTGGATTGCAGTCACAACTTCATACAAAAAATTTCACTGCAAGAATTCTCCGGATTGTGTGAACTGAAACATTTGTTTCTGGAGTACAACAACATTATGGTTATCGGCATAGATGCACAGAAGCACTGTTTGCAACTTTCAGACCTTGCACTGGAGCAAAACCAATTGTCATCCTTCCCAAAAGGGTATGTTTTTAGTATTGGGATAGGAGAAAGACAATATTAAAGTTCTGGAGGGGTGATGAGGAATGTTTCTCAGTATTAAGTATTTTTACCAATTTATTGTCAAGCAGAAAATCACCTTTGAATTAAGCATTTTTATCAGTTTTAAGACCAATTATGATTTCAAACAAGGGTTTATAAATGCAACAAATTGTCTCAAGGAGTGGATGTCTCTGCCCCTGTAAGAAGGCAATCATGTCTAACAAGTTTGATTGAAGAATTCAAGGAGGTGGCTAATTGCGTAAATGGAAGTCAGTTGAAACAGTCTACATGGATCTCAGTAATGCTTTTGACAAGGTCTCGCATGGCAGACTGGTTAAGAAACTAAGAGTCCATGATAACCAGGGCAATTTGGCAAATTGGAAACAAAGTTGACAAGTGATAGTTCAAGAGTGTTTTTGTGACTGGAAGCCCATGTCCAGTGGCATACCTTAGGTTTCGGTGCAGGGTCCTTTGCTATTTTTAGTGTACATTAATTACCTTGACATGAATGAGGGAGATATAATCAACAAGTTTGCACTTGACACAAAAATTGGTGGTGTGGTAAATAGCGAGGAAGAAATCCTTGGGCCACAGAATGGTACAGATGTGCTTATCAGATGGACTGAACAGTGGCAAATGGAATTTAATCCTGAAAAGTGTGAGGTGATGCATTTTGGGAGATCTAACATCAGGGGAGTAATACACATTGAATGGTAGAATCTTATGAAGTACAGAGGATCAGAGGAACCTTACTGTATAGGTTCATGGTTCTTTGAAAGCAACAGAGTAGAAAGATAAGATCGTTAAGAATGTATATGGGATATTTGCCTTTATTGGTGAAGGCCTTGAATATAAGAGCAAAGAGGTTATGTTGGAGTTGTATATAATAGTAGATAAGCCACAGTTGGAGTACTGTGAGCAGTTCTGGTTGCCACAGTATAGGAAGAGTGGTATTGTACTAAATGGGGTTCAGAAGAGATTCACCAGGATATTATCTGGGCTGGAATGATTTAACTATGATGAAAACTAGATAGGCTGGGATTGTGCTGAGGAGTATTTGACTGAGACATACAAAATTCTGATGGGCATAGACAGAGTAGATAGGGAGAATTTATTTCCCTTAGTAGAGGGGACAATAACCTAACGGGCTAAGGTAAGCAGCAAGAGGTTTAGAGGGGATTTGAGGAAAAGATTTTCACCCAAAGGATTGTGGGTGCCTGGACCTCACTGCCTAAAAGTGCCCCAAGACATTTAATAAGTTTTTAGATGAGCACTTGATATGCTGTGGTATACAAGGTTATGTATAAAGTGCTGGAAAATGAGATTAGAATAGATAGATGTTAAATGATGGGTGCAGACACAATGGGCTGAAGGGCATAAGTCCATGCTGTAATAAACTCCGATTCTATTGGAAAATAAGGAAGTGTAGGATTGATGTGGCATGATATTGATGAATGGAGAATAATGAAAGAAAAACAGAAATGTAAGCAAAGTGAAGTTCTTCAATCTTGCTTCTTCCACATAATGCAAGACTCAGACAAAATAGTTCTCAAGAGGACAGTGAGCTCCTCTTGGCTTAAATAATGTATCACATTCAAAATGAATCAAAAAGAAACAGGTTTTCTTTGAGATACAAAGCAATTCTCAGTACAATTAGTTCAAGTCATAATTTTGGGATACAGGAAGGGAAGGGGTAAGGGATTGTGAGAGTTAGGTAGTCACTGATTTTATTTGATAAGTTGTGGAGAAAAATGTACAATCAGAAAATCATTACAGTATGGAGTAATCACAGGTGGCTGTCATCATACAAAACACATTCTTTTGGAAAATTATAGCAATGTTGAAGGAGCATTGCTGAACATACATTGTAAGGAATTGAATTGTGAGATATCATCTCAGTGCTGATGGAAAATTCACACGGTAGGATTGTTTAGACCTGCAAAAAATTGACAACAAAATATTGGTCAGAGAGTTTTCCTTTGTCACCGGGGAGGAGTGGGGAGAGTAGGCTGGTAAATCTGTAAAACTGAACAGGTCAGATTCCTGGCCAGGAAGCGGGTATCTATTGCTGAAGGTCTGCAGTAACTCACCAGCAGATAAGTACAATGTGATTCTGGAAAATGTGTGAGGCAAAAGAGCCAGTGAACGTGGAAATAAAAACACGTGTTAATTACCAAAAATGAATTGCTTTCTTCTTATTATTCTATCCATTTACAGATCTCCTAGTAGCTGGAATATTTTGAATGAAACTAATGTTGCTGCAGAACTGTCTATGGGACTTCCATATATTTTCAAAATTATCTTAAACATGTTTTGATGAGCATATATGAGGTTTCGCCATGCTGGAGTTGTTTATCACAAAATATGGCACCACAGCACTGCCACCAGACATATTTCTACTGGAATATTAATAATTTTATACAATTTAATGACATATTCAAAAATTTCAGTATTAGACTGTTGTAAATAAGCTTGATAAACTTCCTTGAAATGTTTTTGCTCTTTGTGAATAGTGAAAAGAAATGTAAGCATTTTAATCACGCTACCTTTCCTTTACCCTTTATCATGTGTTATGTCAACTTCTCTTATGGACTAGTTCAGTTATGTGAAATCTGAATTGTTTCAACTGAGATCTGACTGGATTACTTACATTTCTGACAATGGTGAGTATAAACTTGCCGATAAAATGTGATGCGTCTCTTTCCTTTACCTGATGACTTAGCAACCCCGTGCAATAAGTTACCAGTTCTAACTCCAGTTTTTTAAATTTTTTTTATTATTCTTCCATGGATATAGGGGTTGCAGGCAACCCTAATTGTCCTTGAGAAGCTGGTGCTGCTTTATGTTCCTGAATTGTTGCAGGCTATCTGGTTTGAGTGCACCCACAGAGTTGTTTAGGCGGGTGTTAATTTATCCTAGTGAGGGTGATGATATAGTTCCTGAAGTTGTCCTCTAGTCCCTCAGTTATAGGAGGCAAACTCAACCATAATTCAGAATCCTGGACATTTTATGCTGACCACTCTTAGAAAGAGAAAGTGTGGATGTTAAACAAGGACATAATTAAGATTGGGAGTGATGTTTTCTTCCAATTATTGTCAAGGTTCACACATGAATAATGATAGGTGAAATTCTGCAGGAAAACCTCAATCTGTAGAAGCATGCTCCAGAAAAAAAAAAACATGAAGTTAGGAAAGGAGAAATATTGCAGAAATAATGCTTTAAAATTAGCTTGACTCATGCATTTTTAATTTAATGAATGTAGCTGATCTATATTAGCTTACAGAGTTACAGTCAGAAATATAAATGTGAAGTGAAAATGTCTGGTAATCTTAATTAGGAAATGAAGCTCAGATTCAAATCTCAACTCTCATTCATAGTCACACATTTCGGAAGATGAACTTGTCATCCGAAGAAATAAGAGACACCTTTCCAACTCATTCAGCTGTACAATTTACTGCTCAACCAAGAGTCTGGGAGAAGTTCATAAACTCATTCTCTTTAGAAGACAATAACACCTATCGCATTAGCTTACCTGGAGAATTAGAATGTACCAAAATTAATACTTTGAGTGTTGCAATAGCATGTCTTCATCTTTCTTTTTCACAGCATGCAAGGTTTTTCAGTTTGCTTTTTGAAATCTGCAATATCTATGAATAAAAATACATTCTCTGAATTGAGCATATAAAATGATCAAAATAGTTTTCAAAGGTGACAATGCAAATACTCTTTCAGTATTCCAGGGAATAGCTTTTGAGAGAGGTTGTAAATTGTGGCTGTCCATCAACCTGTCTTAGAAAGATAATTGCATAAAATATTTAAAGAAAATTTTCTTAACTTTCTTCATAAGAAACCCAACAGGAATCCAGGAATACCCAGCATTAACAGGATTTCTATCAAAAGCAGATCATCAGGAGTATCCTCGAAGAAATTCCCTTCTTAAAGGTCTCCCAATAGCCTTCCTAAAATTTTGAAAATATTATACTGTCCATATTCTGCCCCACACAAATATCCATTCACCAATTAATCCAAATCTTGCTTAATTACCCGGAGTCTGTATTCTATTGCACATTTATCTCAAAATCCTTGTGCCTATTTACAAATGTCTCTGCTGCAGTTTTGAAACCTTGCAGGTAATGTTACAAATGAGACCTATTATCCTCCCTTTAGTTACTTGTGAAGCCTCCCCTTCCCTGTAATTAATTGTTAGTAACTTGTTTTTGGATCAGTACTGTAATGGAGACTGCCCATATAAATTTGTTCCGCTGAAATTACATCCTCCCATTAGTGTTGGTGCCGCAATAATGCGTGTTTACAACTAATAATTGCATATGTTTATCTCATTCTAGTGTGAGATGACTGTAATTGTTATCCTTTGTCTTTCCTCAGGCTTCCTGATACTCTTGTGAGGCTAGATCTGAAGGGAAACAACATTACAGGAATTTTCAAAGAGTCAGTTGAACATTTGAAGCGGCTACGAGTTTTGAATCTGCGTAATAATAGGTTATCGTCTCTTACCCCTGATGTGTTTGGATATTTACCTCGACTGAGACAGCTTTACCTGGATGGTAACCCCTGGAACTGCACATGTGACCTCATGAAAATCAGAGTCTTATTGACCGCAAGGCAACTGGAGATCAAAAGTGGCTACTGTATAACTCCAGACTATTATCAAGGTGAGACCTGGCTATCTTCCACCAAGATTCTGAACAGCTGCGGATATAATACTCTGCATGGTACAAAAGGAAAGGCATTTCACGAAATTGCCACAAAGAAAGCACAAGGAGACGATAGCTCAAATCTTAATGGTCCAGCTGACAATGAAGATTATTATGACTATGATGCAGACTGAAAATAACCAGCATGACTTTAAAAATTCTGTTTTTGTGATGTAATCAATGTTCCATTGGAACCTGAATTATATCTTTGCAGTTTCTTGGTCTTCTCACTGCTTTTTAAGTCTTATATATGCTTCTAGAATAGATAAATATAGTTTGAAATGTCTTCCCTGAATTTGTTATTTGTTGATCTGCAATTCAAAAATATTTCTGAGTGATTTGTTTTGGTTACTGCATTAATTAGTATGATCTGCGTCAACATTGATTCAATTCTGCTGAGCAGAAAATGATGAAGAATCAAAATTATTAGTTTGATACAACTTTTATAATAGGATAATGTTTTGCCTATTTATTTTTTTTAAATGTGATGCAAGGGAAATAGTTTCCTTTCATAATTTCAAATAAAATGCATATTAAAATTGCTAACAATTAAGACAATCAATAGGTATCTTGAATCCAGACCAGAATTTAAATCAATGTTGTTACCTCATGCAGAACTGATTTATAACTAGTGGCGCTGTTTAACAAACATTACTGTTTTAGTTTGATTTTTTTAAAAATTACATTAAAATAACATTATTGTTTTTCTCCTATTACTGGCTTACTAATATTGAACAGAATTACAAAAAGCAGAAGGAAACTGAAATCAGCAATGTTGTATTTACTTTCTATTGACCTTGGAATAAAGATTTTCTTATTAAAACATTTTATTTTGAGAAGTCATCCATGACTGTTGAATGTAAATTACCACAATCTACCTTTAATTCGGCTACTTAAGAAATCCCACAGAAATTCATATACTGAACCAATTATTTAAACTTCATTGCATGTAGCAACCAAAATAAGACCCTTCAAGTAAGCAAGTTAGGTCTCACAAACCAACTTAGCTATTACCTAATTATTGATGGGATTTAGCTATGATTCCAAAAAATAGCATAGGTCTCTGGATGTTCAGGGTTCAATCCTTGTGCAGTGCTATTCTCTAGAGTTCTGCTGCTGAACAATCCTCAAGATGAAATCCAGTAGGATTTTCTGTCTTGTTAAGCTCATGGTATGAAATTATTTATGACATTTCTGAAGTCACCCAGTCCTTGGTTTGCTTTCTTATCAGGAGTAGCTTCTCTGTTCTTCGTTACATTCGGTGTTAGTTGCCCGTTTGAAACACAGTCTGTCCTGGCAATACTCATTAAATTCTTCTGCAGAGCAAATATTTGTCCTTGTAGCATAAGGCAGCAAGTTATCAAACAGTTGTTAAAACAGTTTGTTTGTATAGCTTCAGCTCCTCCTATTTCCAGGGATGGCTAATAACATGTTGCTTTTAATTCCTCGACCCTTTAAATTAAACATCAAAAGTTAAAACAAACATTTAAAATCTCTAACACATTTTCTTTTGTGGGAATGTGATTGTACACTTATAAAAGTAAGTTTTAGGCCAGCAAGACTGTCCAGTAGAAATTATTGCTAGTTATGATGAAATCTCATTTATTCTTGAATGTACTAGCCCTATCTTCTTTAACCATTCATAGTGCAGAATGAATGGGTCAAAATTGCAAGTTCACTTGGTTGACATTAATTTCAGGTTATTGGCAAGGACTGGGACAAAAAACACTATAGAGGAGTCCAGCATCTCTGACTGCAGCTTTTGCATTCCCACGTATAGCTTCGGCCAGATTTCTTCCACTATAATGAGTGAACAATGACAGCCTCACCTTTGCTCTCATTAGAAATTATGAATTATGATTTATAAGAACATAATAAATAGAAGCAGGAGGCACCTCAAGTCTGCTCCAGCACTCAGCCTTGAATACGTTCATCATCCAACCTTTAATGCTCTCTGGGGCAGATAATTCCTTTTTTTGGGGCGGCACGGTGGCTCAGTAGTTAGCACTGCTGCCTCACAGTGCCAGGGACCGAGGTTCGATTCCACCCTCAGGCGACTGTCTGTGTGGAGTTTGCACATTCTCCCCATGTCTGTGTGGGTTTCCTCTGGGTGCTCTGGTTTCCTCCCACAGTCCAAAGATGTGCAGGCTAGGTGAATTGGCCATGGAAAATTGCAGATACTGTTGAGGGATGTGTAGATTAGGTGGGTTATAGGGGGATGGGTCTGGGTGTGATGCTCTGAGGGTCAGTGTGGACTTGTTGGGCTGAAGGGCCTGTTTCCACACTG
Source organism: Rhincodon typus (assembly GCF_021869965.1). Classification (NCBI taxonomy): domain Eukaryota; kingdom Metazoa; phylum Chordata; class Chondrichthyes; order Orectolobiformes; family Rhincodontidae; genus Rhincodon; species Rhincodon typus. The sequence continues at coordinate 54,999,735 of NC_063336.1, forward strand.
TAGGGGTTCTATGAATTCCACAGATTAACAACTTGCTGACAGAAGAAATTCCTCCTCATCACAATGTTAAATTTCTCCACTAAGAGTCGTAGAGTGATACAACACGGAAACTGACCCTTCAGTCCAACTGATGTGTGCCAACCAGACATCCCACACTGACCTAATCCCTTTGCCAGCATTTGGCCCATATCCCTCCATACCCTTCCTCTTCAGATTCCTATCCAGATGCCTCTTAAATGTTGTACTTTTACCAGCGGCCACCACTTCCTCTGGCAGATTGTTCCATACACGCGCCACCCTCTACATGAAAAAGTTACCTCTCAGGTCCTTTTTAAATCTTTCCCCTCTCACCTTAAACCTATACCTCTAAGTTGGACTCCCCACCCTAGGAAAAAGAGCTTGGCTGTTCACCATATCCATACCCCTCATGATTTTATAAACCTCTGTAAGGTCATCCCTCAGTCTCTGATGCTCCAAGGATTAAAGCCCCAACCTATTCAGACTCTCCTACTATAAATCAAACCCTCCAGTCTTGGCAACATCCTTGTAAATCTTTTCTGGACCCTTTCAGGTTTAACAACATCCTTCCTATAGAAGGGTGAGCAGAATTGCATGCACTGTTCTGAAAAGTGGCCTCACCAATGTCCTGTACAGCCACAACATAATATCCCAACCTATATTTCTGATGGCCAGATAACTGTTTTTGCAGTGCAGTCTGAAGTTATGCATCAAGACCATGTAGAAATCTCTGCAAGAATGGCTCAGGTAATTGAAATTTCTGATTGGAAATTCTGCCAAGTCTGGAACTCTCCAAATTAGTCCTTAAAATTGGAGATTTCTGAGGGCTCCAACCCCCTTGTGTTTAATAGTGATCCAGGAAAGATAGTGAATTAAAAATCTGTTCTAACTTCTAGATAATGATTAAAATAAAGCCCTGACGCACCACTGCAGCTCCCCCCCACCATTATCCCCCAACCCCACGCCACCCCTGGATTCCTGACACAAAACATCGCCTTCAGTCTGACCCTGCTGGACACAACACCACTACCCACCCCCAGAACTGATGGACCTCTAACTGGACACACTCAAGCAGACAGTCCCTCGTGATCACATAAGGTCCCCTGAGCTGACACACTTAATACTCCCTTGAATCAATGGGCCCCTGACTCAATTTTCCCATGATTCGACATCCTCTTGACCCAATATCTTTCCTAACCCGACATCTCCCAAGACAAGTTGTTCCCCTACCCTGACAACGCCCCAACCTGACATCCCCCCTGACATGACACTCTCCTGACCCAACATCTCCCTGATACTGATTTCACCCGATCTTCCCACCAATCCAGTCCGACACGAAACCACCTGCTGGATCCAAGATACAAATTTTCCCAACCTACTCTAAGCATCCATCCATTTAATTGGCATTTAACCCCAAATCCACCAACAAACCTCATCCCTCACCCATCTGTTACCCAATTCCACTAAAATTTGACACCTTACCCATCACCCATCAAGTTCCTTACCCTCCCACCTAATTGGCAAAATACCTCTCATCCACCTATCACATTCACCCTGCACTGACATGCTAACCACATACTGCCCTAACCCCTACCTGGTACCCTATATGTCATTCCTCTAGCATCCTATCCTCATACCCACCTCGCACATTACCCTCTGCTTACCACTCACTTACCTGACACACTTACCTTTCCTGTCCTTTCAATAATTTAACTCCTGAAATATAGCAACAAGTAGCATAAAGAAAAGGCCATGCCTCAGCCTGCAACACAGTTCCTGTGCTGAGTGGATTTCTCCCTCATTCCAGGTAATAGATGCATATGGGACAGGCCAGACACGGAAATTTTCAGGTCAGTGTGTAACATTAAAGAAAATCACTTTTGATCAAATCTGTTCTGACAGTAATCGGAAAATTTGGACCACTCTGTTTTTTCTATTCTTTCCCCAGATTTGCCAATCACACTTTGTTCCACATTACACTACAACTGCCAAACCTTTGTCCACCCACCTAACCCACCTCGATCTCTTTGCAAACTCTTTGTGTCCTCTTCACAGCTTGGTTTCCTATCTTTGTATCGTCAGATAATTTGGCTATATTTTGTTATCCCCCTCCAGCCCTATTCACCCTTAACCTAAATTCTTTCCTTCTGTAGTAACCTTTTGTCTGACACCTTATTGAATGCATTTTGGAAACTCAAACAACTACAGCTACTGGATATTTATCCAACCGGCTTGTTCCATCCCCAAAGAAACTCTTAATAAATTTGTCAAACATAATTTTCCTTTTATGAAACTATGTTGATGTCCATTACCAATTTTTTAAAGAATAGGCTCCAGCACTTTATCAATGACAAAATGTTAAGATTTTTGGCCTATTATTTTCTGTATTCTCCGTCCTTTCTTGAATAGACATATGACATTGGCTGTTTTACTATCCCATAGATCTTCCATGAATCTGGGGAATTTTGAAAGATTACAACCAATAAATCCAACATCTCTGCAGCCACTTCCAAAACTCCCGGATTGAGGCCATCAGATCAAGGGGAGTCATCAACCTTTAGTCCTATTAGATTTTCTGACACCTTTTTCTCCTGGTACGATTGTGTAAGGCTCTTCTCCTTCAATTCTTGTCCTCCTGTTCTGAGGAAGGGTCACCGGACCCGAAACGTTAACTCTGTTCCTTCCCTTCACAGATGCTGCCAGACCTGCTGAGCTTTTCCAGCAACTTTGTTTTTGTTGTCTCCTCCTTCAACCCTTGATTTTATTTTATTCTTGGGATGTATTTTATGTCATCTACAAGAAGACAGATACAAAATAATGCTCAAAGTCTCTGCCATTTTCTGTTTCTCATTAGTAATTCCCAGCCTCATCCTCTAAGGGACTAACAGTCGTGCTTGAAAGAATAATTATGGTATTTCCAGGACAGCACATTTAAAATTTAAAAACTTACAACCGAGAAAAAAGAGGTTTTCATAATCAGCATTGACCAAACAAAACCAATTAATTTATTACTTCTGGGAAATATTAAATCTTTAAAGTTTCCTGGTGAGGAAATGAGACTAAGCATTTAGAAATCGATAATGCCTAAATTCCATCAGAATGGGAGTGTTTTCCATCTGTAATATCATATTACACCGAACAAATAAACTAATCACAGCAAGTTGGGTGGCTACAACGATACGAATTTATACAACACTTTTAACAAAGTAAAATGTTCTGAGATGCTCCATAATAGTTTTCAAACAAAATTGACGCGATTGACACAAGAAGATGTGAGGATAGAGACCAAAAGCAATGAGCTTAAGTTTTATAGACCTTCTTAAGTGAGAAGAAATAAAGAGGCAGTGAGGATTTGGGAGGGAATTCCAAGATTAAGGCCTTGACAGCTGAAGTCACAGCCAACAACACTGTAGCAATTAAAATTGGAGAAAAATAAAAGATCATAATTGGAGGAGTCCAAAGCTCTTGGTAGAGGTTATGAAAATATGGAGTGAGACACTGGAGGAATTTGAAACTAAGGATGAGAATTTTAAAATAGAGGCATTGCTGTAGGAGGAGACAGATAATATGGGTAACCAACTCAAAGTAACACTAAGCAGAAATGGAGCGCTCCAAGCACTTTATATTAATCAAAAACCTTAATTCAAAGGTAATTTGTATGAACTATTGCATTACAACAAATAATTTTACTTTTAAAGTCTCTGTCTGATTTCCTTCTGTCCTTACTGTCTCGTGTCAGTTGTGATTTAATTGGTAGCACACAAATCTTGGACCCATAAGGGTTTGGCTTCAAATCCCATTCCAGGGCATCAATTCAAAAATTAAGACTCATAATGAGTGGGATGGTGGCTCAGTGGATAGCACTGCTGCCTCACAGCACTAGGGGTCCAGGTTCAATTCCAGGCTTGGATGACTGCCTATGTGGAGGTTGAATGTTCTCCCCATGTATGGGTGGGCTTCTGCTGAAGTAGTGATTGTAATAAGGTTAACAAGCTGGACCTCAAAGAACAGAAGGTCCTTAATTGAGGCTGTTAATCTGGCCCAATCATGTAGAGTTGGCAAATGTAAAAGGATGAGTGTCAGGGTTATTGGGCCTCCTAAATGCCTGATTCAGTAAGAGGCAATGCTATTATCAAAGGCTATGCATTTGCAAATATAGGGTGATTGCTGTTGGGATGCTGGCCTCTGAAGAGTTACGTCAGTGGTTGCAAGAGTAAAGCACAATCCTGTTTAAACTTGCTCACAACAGTCAATTTGAAGTTGGGGTGTAAGCGTTTACTTACATTATTCCTCAGTTTGGGAAGCTTGACTCATTTGAACCTGCCATTGACGACTGGGCCCAGTATGTGGAAAGAATGCATTTTTTTTTTCTGGACAAACAACATTGGGGCAGACAAAAAAACGAGTAATTCTCTGGGCAGCCTGTGGAGTCTAACTTTTCCTGAGGCAAGAGGTATTAAAACCTTTCAAGAATTGATTGATATATTTCAGGAATATTACGATCCCAAGGCTCCTTTAATTCTGAGACACTATCACTTTTACTCAGTGGTGAGAGAACGAGGGGAATCCATATCGCAGTTTTTGACTAGGTCAAGATGACTAGCAGAAGCCTGTGAGGTTGGTTTAACTCTTAATGAGATGTTTAGAGACTGTCTAGTTTGCAGGATAAATCATGTGACTAGGCAAAAAGGCCTACTGGCTGAAATTCAATTGGACTTCAACAGGTGCTACAACTGGCTTTATCACTGAAAAATGCAACGAGTGGAGCTCATGGGTTATAAGATATTCTGATGGAAGTGGACAACCTTGCAAGGCCACTTAAGCTTGGGGAACACCACTTGAGAGCAAGCAACTGAACAGCTTCATTCAGGACATATCCTGATAGGAGCAACTCGAGGTTGGCCAACAGCAAAACCCTAAAACAAAGCCAAATCTTAGGCAAACAGTTACAATTTTCTTCAGGATCCTGTCTGGTAAGACATTGTAATTGCTGTTGATATGCGAATTCGAGTGGCAACAGAGTCCTACTAGACTTAAATGGAGTAAGTTAACTTGTAGGCCAATATCCATGAGGATGTCTACGAGAGTCCATATCTTGGAAAGTCTACCTGCATCTGGTTTGGAACAGTTAGATTGCTTAGCAACATTCAAATCAGAACCAATCAAGCATAAACTGCTTAAATGCCCATCTGGTTAAAATGAAGGTTGTTACCAGTGCACCTGTATTGGTGATCGCAGAAACAGTTTTTAATAAAATTCACTCTGGACTCCAGCCCTTAAATTTGTGCAAGAATTCAGCTAGACTGAGAATCTATACTGGGAAATTTTTACAGATTGAGGCTACAACTTCAGTGCTGGTTTCTCATGAAAGACAGTTGCTTCGGTTACCAGTGACTGTAGTAGAAGGCTCAGGCCTAAAGTTGATGGGGTGAAATTAGTCGAAAAATATTCTCTTTGATCGGATCAACGTTTTTTGATTAGAAAACAGCTGCCTAAGTGAATACCTGAAAGTTTTCCATGAAGGTCCAGGGACCATCAGAGGACCTAAAGCAAGAAAGCAATTCTGCAATTCTTCAAGGCCTGTCCGGTACCATTTCCCTTACAGGCAAAAGTAAAAGCAGAACTCAGAAGACTAGAAGAAAGTGAAGGAATCATCCAATTCTTGGAATGGGCAGCATCGGTCATACCAATTTTGAAGCCCAGTGGGTCAGGTTGCCTTTGTGGGAATTTTAAACAAATTGTAAACTGTTTTCACAGTTGGATGAATACCCGATACCTTGGATAGAGGATTTGTACGCCGAGCTGGCAGGAGGTTTGTCCTTTATGAAGTTTGACATGAGCTACACTCACGTGCAATTGTATTTAGACCAGGAATCTCAAATGTATGCTACAATTAACACCCACAAAGGCTTGTACCAATATACAAGACTGCCACTGACGTATCATTAGTCTGTTCAATTTTTCAGCAGACAATGAAGAACATTTTGCAAGGTCTACCTCAGGTCTCCATTTAGCTAGATGATGTCCTGATAACGGGTAAAACTAATAAGGAACACGTAGAGAACTTGAATATAGACCTAAGGGGATTTTCTGAGGCAGGTGTATGCCTAAAATGGGAAAAATATGTGTTCCAGGCCCCCAAGTGATCTACTTGGGCTACAGGGTTGACAAGATCAGCTTACACCCATTGAAGATATAGTGAGGGCAATCAAATGTGCACTGGCCCCCATGTCTGTCCAGGAGCTTAGGTCATTTCTGAATCTAGTAAATTATTATGGAAAGTTCATACGCAACCTCGCATCCACCATTGCATCAACTCCTAAAAAAGGGTCGGCCTTTGCAAATAGTCTCATAGACAGGCCCTAGCTTTTGATGTAGTAAAGAATCAACTATCATCCTCTAATGTGCTGGCACACTATGACCCCAAGAAAGATCCGTGATGCCTCTCCACATGGCATTGGGGAGGTATTAGTTCGTAGGTGTCGCACTGGAGAGGAACACCAATTGGCTTATGTATCCAGGACTTTGGCTAATGCAGAGTGCAAATAGAAAAAGGATTGGAGGTTATATGTGGAGTCAGAAGGTTCAGCCTGTGCCATTATGGAGGAAATTTGTGATAATCACACACCACAAACCCTTACTTAGTCTACTTAAAGAGGATAAGACTATGCTGTCCATTACTTCAGCTGCATTCCGCAGTGGGCTCTGATACTAAGTGCTCATAATTATAAATTAGAACACTGTGCGGGAGGCCAAGCAGTGGATGCGGATGCATTAAGCTGCCTTCCACTGGCAGATATACTACCAATGGTACCCCAAATAGAACACTAGATCATGACACTGAATTTTCCAGACACGCTACCAGTCACAGCTAACAATATCAGACTTTTGACACAGAAATATGCAGTCCTTTCCAAAATGAAACAACTGGCATTAATGGGGTAAAACAAAGTACCATCTCAGCTAGAATTAAAACCTTTTCGGACCTGGAGAGCTCACAGTAGAGGACGTCATATTGTTCTGCGGAGCGAGAGTGATTGTTGCGAGCAAAGGTTGCTGTCAAATACTTGCTGAATTCTACCAGGGCCATCCAGGGCTATATAAAATGAAGATATTGGTGAGGAGTTATGCCTCTGGCCAGGCATGGACACAGATATAACGCTTTAGTGGGACAGTGTGCAGAGTGTCAACAAGGGCAAAAATTACTGCCAGCGGCTTCCCCACATCCGTGGGAATGGCCAGGAAAACATTGGATTCAGTTGCATGTCGACTATGCTGGTCCTTTCAATGTTTTTAGCCATTGAAGATGGCCACTCAAAGTGGTTGGAAGTGTATAGTGTCCATTCATCAGTCACTGAAGTGACAATAGAAAAATTGTGTACGTCTTTTGCGACATACAGAGTCCCAGAGCTATTGGTCATGGATAATGGGCCATTGTTTACCATCAGGGACTTTAATTACTTCCTAAATTGAATGGGATTCAACATATTAAGACAGTTCCATGCCACCCATGATCTAATGGCCTGAACAGAAAGATTGGTCCAAACTTTGAAGGCTGAAGAAACAGCCTATAGCCTCACTACATAACATGCTGTCATGGTTCTTAATTGATTATAGGATCACGCTACATGCTGCTAAAGGGGTAGGTATGATTGTCCTGAATAAGTATGTTTAAAAGCTGCAAATTCACAGACTGTGTGGGGGCAAAACTTGTCCTGCCCCGAGAGCCTTCAGAATACTTCAAGGATCCATTGATTCACCCCCTCCATCAAACATTGTCGAGTCCTCTGAATCAGAGATGTACGTGATGGAATTAGATGCCTTGACACTTCCTTTATTCATTCACGGGATGAGGGCGTTGCTGGCTAGGCAGCATTTATTGCTCATCCCTAATTGTCCAGAGGGCAGGTAAGAGTCAACATTGCTGTGGGTCTGGAGTCACATGTAGGCCAGACCAGGTAAGGATGGTAGTTTCCTTCCCTAAAGGACATTAGTGAACCAGATGGGTTTTTCCCAACAACTGGCAATGGATGGACATTATTAGACTCTTAATTCCAGATTTTTAAAAAAATTTAAATTCCTCCATCTGCTGTGATGAGATTTGAACCTGGGCCCTCAGAACAATATCTGGATTGCTGTATTAACTATCCAGCGATAATACCATTAGGCCATTGTCTCCCCCTTTCTGCCTCCAAAGAAGTGAGTGAATGTCTATGGAGGTCCTTTGAGCACAAGAAGCAAGCTCCTGCTCGTTACATACCTCCTGCCTTGGGTTCTGATTCAGAGGACTTGGTGTTAGAACACCCCAGGAAGCTCTCAAAAAGATCAGACCATCCTCCATCAGTGGACTCAGAGTGATTCAATAATTGTAACAAGGTCAGCCAGCTAGACCTCAAGGAATATGAGTTCCCTGATTGGCGCTGTTAATCTGGTCTAATCAGGGAAACCTAGCTGACATAAAAGGATGAATGTCAGGGAATATTGGGGCCTCTGAATGCCTGACTCAGTGAGAGGCAATGCTATTGTCAAAGGCAATGTGTTTGCAAATAGAGGGTGACTGGTGTTGGGATGCCAGCCTCTGAAGAGTTATTTTAGCCGGGTTTCCGATTTCCTCCCACAGACCAAAGACAGGGGTGGGGGGGAGGGCGGGGCGGACAATTACAACATTTAAAAGACATTTGGATAAGTACATGAATAGGAAAACATCAGAGAAGTATGAAAGTCAACATTTCAGCCAAAACCCTTCATCGGAACTGGGGAGTAGAAGAGGTCCCCAGGAATAAATAGAGGGAGGGGGCTGGGGCTGGGGAAAGGTGGGTGGGATGGTGATAGGTGGATGCAAGTAGGGGTTATTGTGATTGGTCAGTGGGAAGGGTGGTACCCATAAGCGAGTAGGAAGATGGACAGGCTAGGTCAGGGATGCGACTGAGGGCTGGACGTGGGATAAAGCTGGGGGGTGGAGGGATTTTGAAGCTGGTCAAGTCAATATTCCAGCCCTTGGGCTGTAAGCTCCCAAGGTGAAAATATCAAGTGTCGTTCTTCCTGTTGACGTTTGGCCTCACTCTGACAGTGGAGGATGTCAAGGATGGACATGTTGCTGGGGTGGCAATTAAAATAGATGGCAACCGGCGGTTGGTGCGTGCAGAGCGCAGATGTTCCACGAACCTGTCCCCTCGCCTGCGTCCCGTGTCCTTTCCTCATCATTACAACTGGGAAATAGTCATTGCCACATTTCTGTTTGTGGGAGGATTCGATAACGCCCTTTCGACGTTGCAACATTTCAAAAGTTGTTTTGCAAGCACCTACACAGATTTATCTATGATATGATTTGCTGTTCCCCTTCAGCATTGCATTGACAAATGTTGAAGCTGGAGATGAATTGAGCTCTGCCGATTTAGGGGACGCTGCAGCTCCATGCTGTTGGGTGAGAGAAGTACACTGCTCTCTTGTCGGGTTTCAGCCAAGGCTGACGTGCACGTCGGGGTCGGACCTTGTGAACCAATCCCAGCACTCCATGTGTTGTTTCAGTCAAAGGTGAAAGTTAATACTTAGGGGGTGGGGGAAGAGTGAAGATGGCGGTGGGCGTGTTGGGGAGTTGGCACTGATTCGTATTCATTCAAAGAAAGAAAGAGAGAGAGACTGATTTAGCAAAGCTGGCTTTTCTCCATGTGAATCTTTACAACGGGAGGGTTTGTTATTTAGTTTTGGTTTCACACGCTGCAGTTCTCCTCCCCACCCCGAACCCTCTCTGTAATCGCATGGTAAGGTGATGGCAGTGTTTGAGCTGGTCTGGAGGGTACTGCACACAGTGCTGTGCTTGCACCGGACGCTGTCGGCCTGGCTCCACCATGGAATGTGGGCCTGGAGGCGCTGGAACCCGGCGAGCCTGGCGTTCCGATTCCAGAACGCCAAGAACAAAGGCAAGAGCCGGCGCGCGCGCTGGCGCTCGGACGGACGCTGCCTGAAGAAGTTACCGCTGCACTTGGGGCTGGTAGTGACCGAGGACGAGAGCAGCTACACGGACATCGCTAACGTGGTGGTGTGGTGTATGGCTGTTGGCATTTCCTATGTCAGCGTCTATGACAACCAAGGTGAGCCGGGGGTGGAGAGGGTAGTTGCCCGAATGTAAACGAGCCTTCCATCCCCCCTCCTTTCCACACACACAAGAAGGGGGACACCCCGGGTTTCTGTACGCTGCCTGTCCACAAACTCGCGTGTTGTGCTACTCTTGA
>NC_063336.1:55010084-55035345 GCF_021869965.1 Rhincodon typus
CAGCGAAATGGGAGAGCAAGCCGCACCCGCCTTAGAAATCGGACGGACATTGCACAGGTGGGCGGGAATTTTCTTCCTTGAATTGAACGTTAAAGAACCGGAATTTCCGATCCATGGTTTGTTCCTTTTAACCTTGTCTTTGGATGATTTAGCAGCAATCGCCTTGACGAATCCTGGCTTAATGTTTATTTCTTGGTTGTCCAGGGCAGATTGGCGCCCGTCAAAAGAAGGAAAAAAATACTTTCGTTTTTCGTGCCTTTTACAGTTGCAAGCTCTACCCGCGCTGAATGAACGCTGCTTAATTAAAATTCTTGCAGTATAAAACTTTTTTTTTCAACTGTTAAAGTGCTATACTTAACGTCAGTCAAACTAAATGTGACTACAGTTGAAAAAGAAACCGTTCATACATGTGTAGTGCTACACCTGCCCCCATACCTCCTCCCTCACCCCCATCCCAGGCCCCAAGAAGACTTTCCACATCAAGCAGATGTTCACCTGCACATCTGCCAATGTGGTATACTGCATCCGCTGTACCCGGTGTGGCTTCCTCGACATCGGGGAAACCAAGCGGAGACTCGGGGACCGCTTTGCAGAACACCTACGCTCGGTTCGCAACAAACAACTGCACCTCCCAGTCGCGAACCATTTCAACTCCCCCTCCCATTCCTCAGACGACATGTCCATCCTGGGCCTCCTGCAGTGCCACAACATGCCACCCGAAGGTTGCAGGAACAGCAACTCATATTCCGCTTGGGAACCCTGCAGCCCAATGGTATCAATGTGGATTTCACAAGTTTCAAAATCTCCCCTTGACCTGTCCGTCCTCCCTGGACTGACCTATCCCCTTCCTAACTCCCTACCTACACTCACCTTTCCTGGCCCCATCCCCGCCTCTTCGACCTGTTTGTTTCCTCTCCTCTATCCCTCTTCTATCCGCCTCCCACTCTCTCCCTATTTATTTCAAAACCCCCTTCCCCTCCCCCTTTTCTGATGAAGGGTCTAGGCCCGAAACGTCAGCCTCTCTGCTCCTATGATGCTGCTTGGCCTGCTGTGTTCATCCAGCCCTGCACCTTGTTGTCTCGTTCATACATGTGTATATCAGTAAGCTAGGGTTGATCAGCTTAGTAGTGGTATCATTCTCCGATTCCAAGTTGTGGGTTCAAGCCACAGATTTGAGGGCATAATTTAGACTGACTTTAGGTTTGTATGGTGTGTACTTTGTTACAATAAAATGGTATTTTTGGAGGAGGGTTTTTTCAAATCGACCTGTTTCATAGCAGGTGGGACAAGAACCCAGACCTTCTGGCCTAGAGGAACTACCCCCTGCAGCACCCTTGAAATAGGTATTAAATGAAAATCACATTGCACTCTATTGGACAGAACTGATCTCCTTACATTTTTTCTGAAGATTGGAATGTCCTGTCACTGCCACAGCATATAATGATACATTGCCACTTGATCAATTTCAATTAATCAGCCTTTTTCCTATTTTAAAGCTAATACAGCAGCAGCATCCAAGTATGATTATTTTATTACTTTAATAATACAACAGTATTTAAAATTGGAACAATTTGATTCAGAAAATCTAAAAATGCAAAGGGTAAATACATTGTTATTAGAAGTTCAATCAGTTTGCTCAGTGTTTTCTGTTTTTTGTTGTTTGTGACCATTTTGTCTTTCTTTTGTGCTTTAATTTATCTTATTCATTTTGCAATCTCTTTTTCTCAATGAGCTCATCACAGAAAGAGAATGGATAACGTGCAAGTAACAACCAAAGCTTAATTTAGGCTTGTTAAATGCATATTTTTGCATAAGATATTGATCAATGCCTGTTGCAGGAAGATCCAAGTAGATGTGATAAGAATAATGACATTCTCATTCAATGTCAAAATAATTCCACATCTTGTGGTGCACTCCTGTAATTGGAATATGAGTACTGATGATTATATTGTTTTCACAAAGCACATTTAACTTCTGTCATAGCAGGGGTGCTGTCACCTTTTCAGAATTTACATATGTTTGCTTTAATGTTGCAGGTATTTGTTAGATGTTTTAAAAATGCTCCTAGCTTATTTTTGGTATTTGGATATACTTTGGCTAGAGGAGTTATTTTCTTTGCTGGGGCTCAGATATGGTCCAATTATTTACTCTGTCTGAATTCAACACCAACAGCAGTGGCAAAACAGCAATCAATGAATCATGAGTATGTACTTCAAAATTTGTGGTCATGAGTTTTGTTTCTGTGTTGTTCCTGGTAGGCAGCCTACCTAAAGATTTGAATGGGCTACTTGAATGCTCAGTTGCCCTGCGGCTGAGGAAAGCAATGGCTTCCTCAGCAGAGCATGCTGTCAAGTGAAACATTTGCAGTTCACTCTCAATATCTCTGACTGGGCTGGCAGGGGAGAGGAGGGGCACACTACTTGAACTGACCATTCATGGGATATCAATGAACTGACTAATGTTTCCTTGTTTATATTGCAGTGCAATTTTTAAAGCTGATACTGCAATTAGAGATTATCAAAATAGCAAAAAGAAAACACAATTTTTGTTTCACTGTGTCAGACCTGTTTGTGCTTGAGCTGTATAATATCCAAGAGGCCTATCTATCCAAGTTTTCTTGATGAATGTTGTTAGTGGTGAGTAAAAGGCAATGTGATCAAAAAAATCCTCTAAATTTTATTAAAATGGGAATGACAGCTAGCTATCAGCTGGATGGCATTACTTTTTCCTTGTCCTCAAAGCACTTAAATGATAGCCTACCGTTGTTTTAATAAGGCCTTTAGCAACATTTTCCTGCACTGACTGTACTGGATGATTTTTTTAAAAAAAATTTGTTCATGGGACATCTGTGTTGCTGGTTAGGCCGGCATTTATTGCTTGTGCGTAATGACCCCTGTGAAGATGGTGAGCCACCTTGTTGAACTGCAACAGTCCTTGAAGTGTAGGGACACCCACATTGCTGTTAGGATGGGAGATCTAGGATTAGACCCAGTGACATTAATATATGGTGATATGGTTTAAAATCAGAATGGTTCATGGCTTGGAGGACACCTTCCCGGTGGCAGTGTTTCCACGTATCTGCTGATCTTGCCTTTCTAGATGTTGGAGGTACCAGGTCTGGAAGATTGTGTTGAAGGAACCTTGTGATTTGCTGATGGTGTATACAGCTGCCTGGGTGTCTGGAGTGGAGGAAATGAATGGATGAAGTGCCAGTCGAGGAGGCTGTGTTGTCTTGGGGGAAAGTGGAGCGTGTTCATTCCCAACCCTGACTTGTCTTGTCAGTGGACAGGCTTTGTGGAGTTAGGAGTTGAAATATTTTCCAGAGATTTTCCCAGTCCTTGATTTGCTCTTACAGCCTCAGTGTTCATATGGCCAGTTCTGTTAATGGTAATCCCCAGGAGGTTTATTGTGTGGGATTCACTGGTAATGCTATTGAATGTTAAGGAAGAATGGTTCGACTCTCTTAGTGGAGATGCTTACTGCCTGGCGCTTTATGGTGCAAATGTTACTTGCCATTTGTTAGACCAAACCGTTGTCTAGCCTAGGTCTTGCTGTATCTGGACGTGGATGACTTCTATATCTGAAATGTTGCAAATGGTACCAAACACTCTGCATCAGCAAACATCCCCGACTTCTGACTTTGAGGGGAAGTTCATTGGCAAAGCAGCTGAAGATGCTTGATAGCACTGTTGTTGACTGTCTTTCCATCCCATCACAGAGTTCAGCATAGACTGGTAAGGCAGTAGTTAACTGAGTTAGATTTGTCCTGCTTTTTGTGGATAGGACATACCTGGATAATATTTAACATTTCTGGGTCACTGCCTTCGGAGCTGTACTGGAACAGCTTGGCTTAGGGCATGGCTGTTCTGGAGAAGGCCTTTCATATTATTGCAGGAATATTGTGAGAGCCAATATACCTTCAGCTGTTTCTTGTATCAGATGGAGTGAATTGCATTGGTTGGTCTGTCATCAGTGATGTAGGTGACCTTAGGAGGAGATAGAGATGGATCTCGGCATTTCTGGCTGAGCATAGTGATATTTGTGGACCCTTCTCCAGTTGTTCAACTGTCCAGCACCACTCGTGACTGCATGTAGCAAGACTACAGCCTTCAATTGGATCAGTTTCTGATGGGTTCACTTAGATCATAAGACATAGAAGCAGAAGTAGGCATTTGGCTCATTGAGTCTGCTCTGCCATTCAGTGAGATCACAGCTGATCTGATAGTCCTCAACTCTATTTTACTGTCTTTTCCCCATAACTTTGATTCCTTTACTGATTACAAATCTGTCTATCTCAGGCTTCAGTATACTTGATGAACCGACCTCGATGGCTCTCTGTGGTGAAGAATTCCACTGATTCACGACACTGAGAAAAAAAAGTTCTCTTCATCTCTATCATAATGGGTGATCCTCACTCTGAGATTATGCCCTCTAGACCTAGGTTCTCCTACAAGGGGAAACAAGCTCTCCATGTCTACCCTGTCAAGTCCCTTAAGAATCTTATACATTTCAACAAGTTTGCCTTTCATTCTTTTAAGCTCCAATGAGTCGTATTCAAGCATACTCAACTTTTCTTCATAAGACAATCCCTCCATACATCGGGATCAACCTAATAAACCTTCTAGATTGCTTCCAATGCCAGTGCGTTGTTCCTTAAGGATCAGAACTGTTCACAGCATTACAGGTGTGGTCTAGCGTCTTGTATAACTTCAAGACTTTCTTATTTTTGTACCCCATTCCCTTTGAGATAAAGGCCAGTATTCTATTTGCATCCCCTGTTACCTTCTGAACTTGGATTCTAATTTTTTGCAATTCATGCTCAAAGGATCCAAAATGCCTCTTTACTGTGACCTACTGCAGAATTTTTCCATTCAAATAATATTCAGCTCCTGTATTCTTGTCAAAGCGTGTTTGGTTTGTTTGTCTCATGCTGCTTCTGCTGTTTGGCATACAGCTTTATCAGGTGGGCACCTCCCTTTTTTAAGGTATACTTGGTGCTGCTTCTGTTGTGATCTCCCACACTGTTCATACAGCCATGGTTGATCTCCCAACTTGATTGGCATGGTAGATTGGTGGATATCCCAGGCTATGACATTACAGATTGTGATGGAACACAAGTCTGTGCTGCTGATGGTCCATAGTGCCTTGTGGGTGCCCAATTTTGAGATGTTTGAAATCTGTCCCATTTAGCATGATAGTGCCACACAGCATGACGGAGGGTATCCTTAATGTGAAGCTAGCACTTCATCTGTACAAGAACAGTGCAGCAATCATTCCTACTGATATTGTCTTGACCAGATGCACTGGCAATATTAGATCAGTGGAGAAAGAGATGATGTAGATTTTTACCTGTTGTTCTTTCCCTCACCTCCTGCCTCAGGCCCGTTCTATCAACTGTGTGTTTTTAGGACTCGGCTAGTTTGCTTGGTTGTTGTGCTAACGAACCATTCCCTGTGATAGATGTTGAAGTCCTCCACCCAGACTACATGCTGTGCATTTACCAAGCAGTTAACCTGAAGGAATATTGATTCCTCAGCCGTGAAGGAAAGCGGGGAGGGAAGGGGGTGGTAGATGGTCACCAGCAGGAGTTTCCTTGCCCATGTTTGATCTGATACCATGAGACTTGGTGATTTCCAGAGTTGATGTTTAGGACTCCCAGGTGGGGCACGACCTCTGGTGGGTCTGTCCTACTGGTGGATTAAGATGTACGCAAGGATGGTGATTGTGATGGTAGACACATACTCATATCTTACAGACAGTGCCAAACTGTTGCTTTGCTGGGTTGACAGGACTGGGTGTGCCATTGTTGCTTCTGGTGCCCAGGTCAGTATTGGGTGTTCTGTGTTGTTTTATTCCTTTTATCATCAATTTATTTCTATGACTGTAAGACAGTGCGATTTAATGTAGATAGGTATGTCTAATCCTTTTTAGAATAGGCCCAATTAGATAGCAGAGGATTGGATTAACCAACTCAGGTTTGGTGGTATAGTGGACAGGGAAGGAGGTTATCTCAGAGTACAGTGGGATCTTGATCAGCTGAGCCAAAGGGGCCAAGGAATGGCAGATGGAGCTTAATTTAGATAAATGTGAGGTGTGGGATTTTGGAAAGACAAACCAGGGCAGGACTTGCACAGTTAATGATAGGGCCCCTGAGAAGTGTTGTTGAACAGAGAGACCTAGGGGTTCAGGTACTTGAAAGTGGCATCACAGGTAGGCAAGGTGGTGAAGATTATGTCGGGCACGCTTGACTTCTACGGTTAGAGCATCGAGTACAGGAGTTGGGACATCATGTTGCGGTTGTACAGGGCATTAGCGGGGCCACTTTTGGAGTACTGCATACTCTTCTGGTCACCCTGCTATAGGAAGGATATTATTAAATTGGAAAGAGTGTAGAAAAGATTTACAAGGATGTTACTGATAAAATCGTCAGGGGCATAGATAAGGCGAATAGCCATGGTCTTTTTCCTTGGATAGGGGAGTTCAAAACTTAGAGGACATAGGTTTAAGGCGAGAGGGGAATGATTTAAAAGGGACCTTGGGCAACTTTTTTCACACAGAGAGTAGTGCATATAAGGAATGAACTGCCAGAGGACGTGGTAGATGCAGGTGCAGTTTCAACATTTAAAAGACATTTAGATAAGTTCATGAATAGGAATGGTTTAGAGGGATTTGGGCAAAGCGCAGGCAAGTGGGACTAGTTTAGTTTGGGTACATGGTCATTGTGAATGAGTTGGACCGAAGGGTCTGTTTCCATGCTGTATAACTCTAATGATTTGTTACAACTGAAAAGCTTGCTTGATTCTTTCAGGGGCACTTAGGAGTCATCCACATTGCTGAGAGTCTGGGGCCTATGTATGCTGGATGGCAAGTTGCTTTCTCAGCAGGACGTCAGTGAGACAGGTGGATTTTTAATGACCACTGTCAGTGGTTTCTTGATCACTATTACTGAGTCTAGTTTTTCAAAATTCTGGATTAGTTGTATTTAAGTTTATCCAGCTGTCATCTCCAGAAAGTTAGTCTGGACCTCAGGATTATTAATACAATGACATACCATTGCACTTGAATTGGTACAGTAGATGCAACAAGGTTCTTTTAAGTTTGTCCGGAATGTACTCTTGATTGAAGTTGTACTTTAAAACTTGGCTTAAGCAGTTCTGTCAACCTGTTTGAATTCAAAATTAGTGAACATATTTCACAATGTTACATATGTAAACAGATAATTTGGCTCAACAAGTCTGTGCCAGTGTCTGTGTCCCATGATCTTCTCCCACGCTGTTCATCTAGCTCCAGAATTATATCCTTATGTTCCTTTTCTCCTTCATGTTCCTATCCAGCTTCTGCCTGGATGTATTTGATTATTGATAGTAGGAACTGCAGATGCTGGAGAATCCGAGACAACAAGGTGCAGGGCTGGATGAACACAGCAGGCCAAGCAGCATCATAGGAGCAGAGAGGCTGACGTTTCGGGCCTAGACCCTTCATCAGAAAAGGGGGAGGGGAAGGGGGTTTTGAAATAAATAGGGAGAGAGTGGGAGGTGGATAGAAGAGGGATAGAGGAGAGGATAGGTGGAGAGGAAACAAATAGGTCGAAGAGGCGGGGATGGAGCCAGTAAAGGTGAGTGTAGGTAGGGAGTTAGGAAGGGGATAGGTCAGTCCAGGGAGGACGGACAGGTCAAGGGGGCGGGATGAGGTTGGTCGATAGGAGATGGAGGTGCGGCTTGAGGTGGGAGGAGGGGATAGATGGGAGGAAGAATAGGTTAGGGAGGCAGGGACGAGCTGGACTGGTTTTGGGATGCGGTAGGGGGAGGGGAGATTTTGAAGCTTGTGAAATCCACATTGATACCATTGGGCTGCAGGGTTCCCAAGCGGAATATGAGTTGCTGTTCCTGCAACCTTCGGGTGGCATCGTTGTGGCACTGCAGGAGGCCCAGGATGGACATGTCGTGTGAGGAATGGGAGGGGGAGTTGAAATGGTTCGCGACTGGGAGGTGCAGTTGTTTATTGCGAACCGAGCGTAGGTGTTCTGCAAAGCGGTCCCCGAGCCTCCGCTTGGTTTCCCCGATGTAGATTCCATGTGGTAGCAAGTACCACGTTCTAACCACTCCTGGTAAAGAAATTGCCCAGATTGTCGGCTTGGACTCTTAGAAAACTATCTTTCATTTATGGCTTTTAGTTCCTTTTAGTCTCCTGTCTTTCCCATCCATAATGTTAATTGGTCACCTTTCAAGATCTTCTACTGACAAAAGAGCCCAAGCCTTCTCAACCTTTTCTGAGGCAGACACAAAGCTTCTCTATTCCGTAATGTACTGTTCAGTGGTACAGAATAATTTGAGGCAAAATGCACAAGTTAGCTAACAGCATTAAATTTTGCTGACAAGTGATTTGTGATTTCCATCAGATTAGCACCCTGTTTTTTTATTTGTAAAAGCTGTTATAAACGCAGCCTTTTTGATGTCTGGTGGACATCTCAAAGCAACCTTGAACAATTATTTCAGCATTTGTCTGACCATTGTGCTTTACAGAATCTCTCAATTGTTATAGCATAGAGAGAGGCCACTTGGAACTTTCTGTGCTGGCTCACTGAAGGAACCCTTTACCTCTTGCTGTTCCCAACCCTTTTCCATTTGCTCAGCACAGTTTTCCTTTTCATAAAGTAATCCAATTCCCTCTTTAATGCCTCGATTGAACCTGCCTCCATCATACGCACAATGTATTTTAGCTCCTAACTACTCAAGGTGTGGAAAAAGCTTTCCTCCTATTTTGATTACATTTTTTTGCCAATTCCCTAAAATTTGTGCCCTCCTGTTCCTGATCCTTACCCCAGTGAGAGCAAGTTTTTCCTATCTATGTTATAGAAAACTTCTAAATATTTTCTTCAGGATCAGCAAACAAATCCTGTGCAATTCTTAAACCTTCCTCATCACTGACCTCCACGACCAAGGAACATATCTGCTTCCAATAAAACATGCACCAAAGACTGTAAATCAGACTGGCTTGTATGGTGCAGAACCTGTAAATTCCCATCTATCAAACTATGCATCATCCTGATTTGGAACTATATTGCCACCCTTTTTATTATCCCTGGGTCAGAATCCTGGAACTTCATCCCAACAGCACTGTGGATGTCCCTGAGTCCCTGCACGTCGATTACAGCGGTCCAAGAAGACAGCTTACCACCACTTTCCCGAGGATAGCTGGGGATGTATAACACATTCTGGCCTAGTCAGTGATGCCCACATCCCCTGAAAGAACAAAAGATGCAGCATAGCTCACAGGGTAAAGGGAAGGCTGTACTTCTGGCTTTACTGATTTGTAACTTCTCCCGCCAACTCCAAAATCATATCAGAGTAAATATTATCAGGGCCAGGGAGTCGGGAACAGCAGTGTGCTATTTAAGAAAACGGGTGCAGAGAGTTTTCTTTGTGTAAATGCAGATGATTAGCTGATTATGTGAAACCTTTTGATGAATATTTTAATGGAAATCAGGTTTTTGCATGTATGCTTGGTTGTGGTACGTGGTAGCTGTTCCATGGTGGACTACAATAGTTGTAACTGTTTCAAGCCAGTTTGTTACAGCTTGGTTCAGACTGGTGAGAACAATTTTCATTTGTGCTTCGATTTTGCTAAAAGGTTGAGATTGGCTGGTGGAGCATTCAAAATTTGCTAAGAAACTTAGTTGGCAGAATATTTTTACCTGTCATATTTGACCCTTAGATGAGTCTCTGACCAGACGTTTGCATTATTGATAAGGTTGCATACTTTCACCTCCATAACCTCACCAAACCCAGGCCAATCTGTCACATTGTATTCATCGTAAACTGCTGCTGCACCAAGTAGTATGGACTTATCACTACGGTCTGTTCTGCTATAACGTGTGTTCCATGAATGCAAATTGGCTGCAGCGCAACTGGTGAATAGGGGAACGCTGCTTCTAAAACGTGAACTTGTGTTGGCTGTAAAGAGATTGCATCAGTGCGCAGAGGAGTATGCGTCGACATCACGTGATGCTTTCACAGGCTTTGAACCTATTCACGACAATGTTAGCACCGAAAGAGTCTCCGCGCCAGTATCACGTGATCATTTCGCGGGCTTTGTTGCGAAGTGCTTTCTGAGAGGTACAGTACAACCTCCTCCCCCGTCAAGTCATCTTGACATTTTTTTGACATAAAATATTAAATTTACATTTATTTCATTACTAGATACGAATTAAACATTTATTTATATTGTGCTATCCTTTGTATTAGGCTTTTAAGTGATTTTTGCGCAATTTTTGTGTGTTTTTGTTTGATGGTCTGCCCCTAAACCCCACTTTTCCCATACGCCCCATTATTTCTGTAGCATGATTTTCTATAAGACGATGTTGCACAGGAACGCAACAATCGCGTTGTAGCAGAACCAACTGTACGTGTCTGTTGATCCACATTGGTTGTTGGTTAAGGAACATCATTGTCCTTACAAACTTCCCCATTCTCACTTTCGGACTGTTCTGTGGCCTCACTTTCCTTAACTCCAAAAACTTTTCCAACTCAACAACTCTGACATCTGATCTTATCCTCTTGAGCATCCATAAACCCCTCTACTCCTCTTTCCTCCTTTAATGTGCTGCTTAAAATTTGCCTCTCTGAACCAACTTTTGTTGTCTGATAGAGCCGAATAAGATTGAAGGGCATATAGAGGGTGAAGGCACTTGTTCTTGTATCGAAGGGGTTGATAACTGGATTCATAGATTTAAGGTAGAAGGGAAAGAGGAGAGTTGAGGATGTCTTTTTTTATACTCCTGAGGGTAGTGGGAGCCTTGAACTGACTCACTGAAAGAGTGATCGAGTCAGAAACTTTTGCAACTTTTGAGCATTATTTAGGTAATCACTTGCTTGCTATAGCCAGCACAGCCATGGGCCAAAAGCTGGAAAAAGGCATTAGAGTAGTCAGATCTTTGTTGACCAGTTGCAGACAGGAAAGTATCTTTTGTGCCATAACTGTCCATGGTGGAAAAATATTGATGACTTCTTTCTGTGGGATGCCTGCTGCTTCCCTGACTTGTATGGATGTATGTTGCGATTTGCGATGTTCAGTTTGGTTCTTTTAAAGAGTGGGTTGCAATAAAATATTTATTGTTGAAGTTTGATCATTTATATTAGATTTTATTTTTGGAATTTCCTTTTATCAATAAACAAAGTTTCGGCATTCCACAGATTGCTTGAAAAGCTCTACTTTGTGGGCTACTTCTGTATTGCATCTTATTCATGATTGTTTAATTATCCAAACATAAAGGATCATTTTCAAACTATTCTTTAAGTTAAATGTATTTCATGCTCAGTTTTTTTTTAAGATGAGTTGAGGCTTATCAGATAATAAGGATTTTCTTTGATTTCCAGTCTGTCACAGATTTTGAAGTCCTCAATATCTTAATTTTGTTTGAAAAGTACCTTCAGGGTCAGAATTATTGGGCTGAAATTTTGCTCCAAATGTGCATTATAGAAATGGCTAATCGAGTCAAGATTCTCTTTTTACCGTAGTGCAGTATGTAATCTGTGGTGGTGACTCATGACTATCAGCTGATAATGTGCTTTTTTGGTTCTAAACTGCTACGGATGAAGACAAATAGGGATTTAATTCAAATTTTGCACTTTTAAAGATTATCTTTTGGAGGAAGGGTTTTGGAAATGAATTCCAGAGCTTGATGCCCAAGCTGCTAGTGGTGGAGTGATGGAAATCTGGAATGTTAAGAAAATCAAAATTGGAAGAATTCCAAGATATCTCGGAGTTGGAGGAGGTTAGAGATAGAGGGCTGAGACCATGAAGGAGTTTGAAGACAAGGATGAGAATTGTTAATTTACAACTTCTTTCTGATTGTACACATAAAGTTTGTGTAGGAGTTGTACCTCAAAGCTGAGTTTATCCTTCTGAGTTACAAAGAAAAGTGCTCAACTGTTCCATTATTAATAAATCTGCCAATGTGAGTCCAGTTGTGCTCTCAGCAATTTAACACAACTTTAGAGGCATTTCTATCATCCAAAAGTGTTTTATATTACCTTGGACTTTGAACGGTTGTTTGGCCAGCTTTTTGTGTTTAGATTTGGATAAAGGGAAATAGACACTTATAAATTGAATGCTTTTTCTTCCATTTTATCGTTTTCTCTTTGTCGATGTAGTTTATTTAATATACTCATTTTCTGCTGCCACTGACCCCAAAGAATTGTATAATCAGTATTGTTTATTATGGTTACTTGAGAAAATGCACCCTGTTGAAATTAAAAGCTGTGATTGGCTGTAGATATGGCCTGAATGTCTTCATACCCGTGTGGAATGCAGTTGTAAAAGTTCTTTGCAGTTTGGTGAAAGGGATTTAAGGAAATTTGTTGTAATTTTCTTAGCAGTATCATTATATCTTATTCAATGTGTACTTATTTGATGTCGGTACCTATTTGGAGGCAAAGAGGCTGGTTTACTGCAAGTTTTAGTCCACATTGGAAGTTATTATGTAAGCATCACGTGAAGAGCTTGACTCACCAGTGACTGCTGGTTAAAGAGTTATAGTTGAGCTGTCTTTTGGTTCTTTGCCCACACACACCAAAGGCTAATATCGAAATGTAAAATTTTACTTGCCAATCGTTTTGTGCCCTGTTGATAATGTTGGATACATGACGAGTGAAACCATGTCGCTGCATTCAATTTTTTTCATTGTTGGTATACTGTGAGGAGTTTCAGTCTGAAGTGTGGAATAATTTAAATAGTTGGATTTAGTAAAGAAATCAGGGAATTTTTCAGGATGGGCAATGGATGAGAAGAGTGGGCCCCTTCTCCCTTATCCATATCACGTAATCCATAACACAGTTTTAAACCCCTGAACGCCAAATTTAATTTCTGTCAAATATAGTGTGTGTGTGTGTGTGTGTGTGTGTGTGTGTGTGTGTGTGTATATATAACATATTCAAAAGGATTTCATTTCAGCATTGTAATGAGAATAAAGATTACATGGAGATCTTTCAAACTGCTATTATAGAATTTTCAGGAGAATGAATAATCTTACTAATCTGAACTGGAATTCATGTCTTCTGTTCATTTAACAATCTGATAACTACTCCTGCTGCGGACATGCACAGTCCAAATGATATTTCAGGAAGTTTCCAAACTTTAACACGACAGAAGCAGCTAGGTCATGCTCAAACAGGAAAGTTTGTTTTGGTTTGTTTCACTCCTCCCTGCTGCCCTATCTCTCCCCCACCCCGTGACCTTGTATTTGATGCAATTTTGACTTCCTACAAATACCATCAAATTATGACAGGAAACATGTGATTTGAGGAGGTATTTACACAGTCAACTTTTCTTTACCGAGATTGCAATTTTAACACCAGGACAAAAGACAAAGACATCTTGACTGCAGTTGAATTCTGTTCGCCCATTTTAATGCACTGTACATTTTATCTGGGGGGAAAAGAAACTTGTGTATTCATGGCACTGAGCTGGTTTGCTGCTGGCTAAATAAAGGGCTAGAAATGATTGTCAAGAGCAAAGAGCGCCAAAAGCAAAAATGCTAATGGTCTGTGTCACTGCATCATTTATTTGATCCTTTTATCCAACTTTGATCTTTGTAGCTTCCAATTTGTACTTCACACCAGTTTTCTCAAATGTAGACATTGATGAGTGACAATGTCCTTAGAGAGGTCACGAACCAGTCTTGGCTGCTTCGATCATCTTGTTGTCTTTCAGACTGCTGTCTTGCTTATCGTAATTGGTGTTTTCAGTCATCTCACTCATGTGCCTTTTGTGTCTTTCAGGTATTTTCAAAAGAAATAATTCCAGATTAATGGAGGAAATCTTAAAACAACAGCAAGAATTGTTAGGTCTAGACTCTTCAAAATATTCTACTGAATTTTTAAATAGTAACAAGAAAATTGAACAAGGTCAGTACCTTATGCAGTTTTTAAAATTGCATTTGTAAATTGAAATCCTATTTTGTCAAAAACTGAACATAGATTTCTAATAAAAGTCCTTTGCCAGCTTAACTCCTTTTAATTTGTACAATGTTATGTCCTATATCCATTGAAAATATTGTCTTGTAAAGAAAATTGTCAACTTTGTCACAGTTTGCAATGTGTCTTTTGTAACATTTGCTGAGATGAACTTGCTAATGTGGTATTGTCATAGCTTTGAAGAATGTACTTCATAATCTATGCACAAATTCTTGCTTGAAAACATACCACACCAGTCAAATCTTGAAAATGCTGCTGGTAATCTGTAGGGCATCTTGATAATTACATAAAAGTTTCCAGTTTTAGATTACTAACTTAACATGGGTCACTTGCAATAATTTAGAGGAATTTAATTTGCTCAGTGATCCTTTTATTTTCAAATATAAACCTGCATTTATTCATAAAGTATATCAATTTTACTTTTATGCCTTAAACCTGACATTTAACAAGTACTTTTTTGAGCTGCCTGCTGCTCTATTTGATTGTCTCAGTGTTTGGAAAGTATAATAGAGCAAAGGATTTTGAAGTTTTTGGCTTCAAAAATTGCAAAATCAGATCATGGAATACAGTTAACAAGATCCTGTGCTACTTGTAAAAGCTCTCAAACCCAGTTAAACATTATTGTTTTTACAAATTAAGTTTTGGAGTAGATTTGTAGCTCGGGTTGTGGATGTTGTGGTTGGTTGGCTCGCCGAGCTGATTTGTTGTTTTTCTGCAGATGTTTCATTACCCTGCTGGGTAACATCATCAGTGCAGCCTCCAATGAAAGTTCATCGGAGGCTGCACTGATGTTACCCAGCAGGGTAATGAAACGTCTGCGGAACAACAACAAACCGGCTCGGCGAGCCAACCTACCACAACAAATTAAGTCTTTGTGCAAACATTATGCTACTGATACTTGGTACAACATATTTTAACTTTTGTATTTTAGTTCTGTCTTGCCCGACTACAGTGAAAGTGCTTTCACCTGATGATGGGAAAGCAGATATAGTGAAAGCTGCTAAAAAATACTGTCAGTTGGTTGCTCAGCAGCAGAGAAGGTCCACTGATCTAAATGTGAATATTATGGACAGTTTTCTCAGAGGTAAGTGCCATTTGTTGGTCATTGGAAGGAATGCAATGAGCACAGCATCACCACAACAGTTGCATTGCAAGAGATGCTAATGTGGGTTTCTAGAAGGAACCTTTTTCTGGTCTAAAGGTTCTGGCACAGAAATCAATGTCTTGCAACAACATAAATATACTCTGAACTGATGTTTTCCCAGCCACTATCAGTTCTGAGGAAGGGTCACCGGACCCGAAACGTTAACTCTGTTTTTTCCTTCACAAAGGCTGCCAGACCTGCTGAGCTTTTCCAGCAACTTTGTTTTTGTACTCTAAATGTTGGACACCTTTGTTATCCAATTGTACACATGTTCACAATGATACTGGTTGCTTAGAAGCCCTGCAAGCTGTGGTAGTCAAACCACTAGCATATCTTCAAACGTCTTCAGAACAGCTGACCAAGCCAGTCGTAGAGATATATAGCACGGGACACAGACCCTTTGGTCCAACTTGTCCATGCTGACCAGATATCCTCCAAACATCTAGTCCCATTTGCCAGCATTTGGCCCATATCCCTCTTAACCCTACCTATTCATATACCCATCCAAATGCCTTTTAAATGTTGTAATTGTACCCACCTGCATCACTTGCTCTGGCAGCTCATTTCAGAAATGCAGCACACGCTGCGTGAAAAAGTTGCCCCTTAGGTCCCTTTTTATATATTTCCTGTCTCACCTTAAACTTGTGCACTCTAATTTTGGACCTCCCATCCCAGGGAAAAGACCTTGTCTGTTTACCCTATCCATGCCCCTCATGATTTTATAAACCTCTATAAGGTCACCCCTCAGCCTCCGATGCTCCAGGGAAAATAGCCCCAGCCTATTCATCTTCTCCCTATAGCTCAAACCCTCCAACCCTGGCAACACCCTCGTAAACTTTTTCTGAACCCTTTCAAGTTTGCTACCCACTGCAGCAACAAATTCTTTCTCGAGAACTTCCTATATACCGTATTGCTGTAGAACACACTATATTAAGTAGCTGCTATTTTTGGTCACTTTGATTCATTTTTAGTTACAGAACTGTCATGTTTAAAGCTTGTGCCAGATCTGTTCTTTCTGGGTCGCAGTCTCAGACAGGAGTGTGGGATGTTATCTCTCTTGCCTTTTATCAATCTCCAATGCTGCTGTGAAGGAGATGTTTTATGATAACAGAGACCTCTTTTGTTCAGCTCTAGCACACTTCAGTATCCATTTAGATTCTTGCTGATCCTTAGCATGTCTGTATCTTTCCTAAATTTCCCATTCTGCCGTCCTGTTCTCAAATGGACAATGCAGTTCTTTAGTCATAGTTTGGAGAATACAGTCCAGCGAATAGTTAGGTACTTGTTATTGACCAGCACAGATTTGATGGGCTAAATGGCCTTTTCCTGTGCAGTAGACCTTTATAACTCTGACTCCACTTCTCTTTCCATGTTTCATTCCATCACCGAGACACAAAATCAGCGCATGACTTTGCCAAAACCTACTTACATTGATTAATATGAACAAAATGAACAGTTGCATGATTCAAAGTGATTACCTTAATGCATTAGCTTGCATTTCATTTAACTTGAATTTTAATTCCTTTGTCACAAATTACAATTTCTATTCAATCTTCAGGTTTTAGTGAGCCTGTTTTTAATCTAAAATGAACTGGCTAGGCCACTACAGTGTAATGTTTAAATCTGTCGTCTTCTTCAGTTGTCTGCATTTTAGAAGGTTATGTCAGGTTGCAATATAATTTCATTCTTGTTTGTATCTTGTAAAACATGAGTCACGACTGTGCTGATAATAGTTTGATCCCCTATCGGTAGTTATTTTTATTTGAGTTCTCTTGTTACCAGACTTATTCTTGTATATAATCAAAAAATTTTGTATGGTATGATGCTTGCATATATTTAAGACAGGCGTACTTTTTATTTTCTCCCTTTTCAGAAAGCGCATTCGGTTTACCTGACCCGGATCTAGTTTTAAAATTTGGTCCTGTGGACAGCACACTTGGCTTTCTGCCGTGGCACATCAGACTTACTGAAATTATGTAAGTATCTTTGGGACTCTATTTACAAATTAAACATTTGTTTATTATGTTGAAGCAATGAGATGCAGCAAGTCAATTTTTAAATGAATGTGCAATTAATTTGGAGGACATTTGATGGAGGATGTTCTATAATTTTTGCAAAATATCGGTGTATTTTGTTTGATTTAGCATGCTCCGCCTTCATTGCGTAAACGTGTAGAATAGGAATCTGCAGATGCCCAAAAAGTGCTCTTGTCCATCATCCAGATAGAGATAATGAGACAGGGATGCACTTTTGAAGGATTTGGTAACTTCACTATTGAGCCTATTGCATAAGGGCAACAGTCAAACTGAAATAACCTGGATGATGTTAAGCACCTTGTGTGATGCAGTTGACTATCCACTGACATACCTGGTATGAGTATTGCAGATAGAGGAGCAACTTCAAAGGAACAAGAGGTGAGCCACTTATTGCAGGCTCCCCACCTTCTGCCTTGTTCTTGCAACCATTATGTTCTAATGACTGATTCAGTTCAACTTCTCATCAGTGCTGATCCTCGTTGATCTTGTGTGCTTGAAAGTCAGCAGATGGTTTTCTTAGGTGACAAAGAGGATGAATTATTTTTTTGTCTGAAGCCATTTGACCTATTCATGATTAAATTGATGGAGAGGGACTAACATCAGATTTAAGTGATTTGTTTGGGGTTTTGTTAATTTGTGTGCAACCACTAGGTGGTACTGTGTAGTTGTCATATTGTCTGCAGGCATTCTTCTGGCTCAAAATGCAAGACTATGTTAATTAATTAATTTCTGGTACTGTCTTGATGGAAGTGCTGGTCATTAACAAACATTGCTCAT
The DNA here is from genome assembly GCF_021869965.1 of Rhincodon typus. Lineage (NCBI taxonomy): Eukaryota > Metazoa > Chordata > Chondrichthyes > Orectolobiformes > Rhincodontidae > Rhincodon > Rhincodon typus. The sequence continues at coordinate 55,028,015 of NC_063336.1, forward strand.
TTTCTTGGAGAAACTAGCTACTTGAAAATAGGGAGCAAACTAGTTATAAAAAGGATGACAGTGTTCAAAGTAGAAAATTCAACTGATCTGAATGGGATCCTTAGGCACTGGAGCTGACGGTTTAAATTCATGGCTGATCTGTGCCCTACTGTGATCTTTTTGACGTATCTCTGAATACCTTTTAGTTAACAGTCATCTGTCAATCTCAGATTGAAAGTTATAATTGCCCCAGCATCTTCAATTGGCATTTGAGGAGGAGCATTCTGAACTTCTGCCCCGTTTCTGACTGGGAATGTTTCCTAATTCCACCCTGAATGACCTAACCGTGAAGTTTAGGGTATGCCCTCTAGTCCTGGAGCTCTGACTACCTACCTGCCCTATCAGACCACCTTAACAACTTAAACTTTGACCGATTCATCGTTTAACCTTCTAAATTCCAGGGAATGTAATCCTTGTGTAATCTCTCCTCATGATTTAGCATTGGAGTGTATGTATTATTCTGGTACATCTATGCTGCACTCCCATCAAGGTTGCTGAGGAAAGTCGGGATAACCATTGTGCAAGTTCTGGTTACAAATTTCCAGTATTGCTTTGTTTATGGGAATGGTGCTACAATACTGAGGGATTGCAAATGTTACACCCCTGTTTAAAAACAAAAAGGAAAATGACAAACCCAATAAGAGATTTGTGAAATGGGCACACCCCTGCCTGTTGAAGCTTAGTGCAGAGAAACATGTACTGATTTGTTTGCAGATAGACTGAGAAGTAGCAAGTGGTACAGTTGTAAAGAATAAACAGGAATTGGGAGATCCGAGAACGTACGTATACAAGTTTTGCGAGAACGAGTGAAAGTTATTAATATCGTGCAAATCTTTGCTTTATAAACATTGTGCGAAAGGCTTCCATAAAGTACTGTTGAGGTCCGATCTGGAGGACTGCATTCAGCTTTGGGCACTGTATTTTAAGAAAGGTATCACAGACTTGGAGAGGTGCCGAAGAGGTTTACTGGAATGGTACCAGGGTTAAAAAATTACGTGGAGAAAGTAGGGAAGCTGAGGTTGCCCTCCTAGGAGCAGAGAAAGCTAATATGAAATTTAATATGAATGTGGAGAAGCTGCTGTTGCTGGTTAAAAACCTCCATTACCAGAGGATACATTTAAAATATAGTTATTGGCAAAGGAACTGGTAGTGGGAAGGTGACATGACATGTAAGGGAAAAGGTAATGCAGCAGAATATGTCGGCTTAAAGGCTGGTGGGAGCTGATTCAGTCATAACTTTTAAAAGTGGAATCGATCAATTATTGAAATGGAATAAAGGTTCTTGGCTATGGAGAAAAGGACGTAGGACAAATGGAACAGCTGTTTTAATGTACTGTAATGGGCATGATCAGTTGAATGGTACCCTACGTTTTTTTGTTCCATAATTCCACGATTCAAAACGATCAATGAAAAACCAGTGAGTAAAACTCTTAAAAGCTTTCAAGTTGGATTTACAGTAATTAATGTGCTCCAGTATTGGCACGTGCTTCTCCATTCTTTGTGCATTAATTCTAGCTTTTGGAACAGGAATTTGGTGCATGGACTTGAATTTCATGACAGTTGGATAAGTTTATGTCCATATGTATCAAGACTTGGACAATATTCAGGCTTGGACTGAGAAATGGCAAATGATATTTGCATCACACAAGTGCGAGGCAGTAATCATCTCCAGTGAGCAAGAGAATAATGCTTGGCAGTACAGAAATTAGACATTGCTAAGAGGAGACAAGGATTTGGAAGTTTTCATCTTCCCCTGAATAGGATTGAGGTAAGAAACAGATTGGAGAAAAAGGGACATAAATGTATCCCCACACCCTCTCCCTCCGCGCACGCCGCCACCAGCATTGGTATTCCTGCATCCATGTGCTACAAGATCAGTCTTATTAACAACCTCATTACTTGGGCCCTAGCCATCTGCTCACCATCTAAGCTTGATGCTAAGAGCATATCAAAACTTTACTGTGTAATAACATTGTGAAAACTTAGGAAAGGGCCTGAGCAATGTTGAGTATACTTCAACTAACCTGAGAGGGGAAAACAGTCTCCAAAATCTGATCAAGTGGAGGTAGATGTCTCCTCCTGCTTGTTGCATACAAGTGGTTTTCACCACTAACTGGATGTTGCCTTCAAACCAAAAAGATGTTTTTGTCTCTCTCATAAAGGAATAATATGATATGAGTTCTAGTATCAGTGTCGTGCCAGATATGTCAGCCATTTGTCCCAATAACTAGCAGACTGTATCAAAACAATGCACTTCGTTGGCTGTTCACAGCTAGCAGCATGTCAGTCATGTACAAGCGGCCTGCATTTGCAAGCCTCAGAAAAGTATAAAATTATAGCTGTGATCCTGCTATTGGAAGCCGTTTACGAAATAATCCAGATTGTGCTAAGTATTACGTTGGAAACTGATAGTCTGACTTGAAATGTGATGCATTTGTGCACGCTCGGAGATATGCACGTTAATACACAGGATCCTGTTTAATGTGAGCAAAAGGAATTTGTATATTGCTTTTTTTTTCTCATGAATAAAAGGGGCCATGGACAGTGCCAATCTCTGCATTTCCATGGCAGCACCTTGACCAATCAGAATCTACTTGCTTGGTCTGAGAATTCAGTTGGCAGTTAACTCACTTGCTGCGTCCCAATGTCACTGATAGCCAAACCAATCAGCACCCTCCTCTCAAAAATATATCCTTCTTTCCAAGTCTGTTTCTTGCATCATAGTCCTGATGAACACAAGGCAATAACCTTTGATTTGTTCCCTTTTAGCAATGGTTGAGAGAGAATCTGAACATCTCCCATGGCATTTAACAGCATTAGCATCACAGTCAACATCCTGGGCTTTTTTTTTAAATCAACTGCCTAGAGCAACTATATAACTAATGTGATGATGTTTGGCACACTTGCCATGATTGCTCGGTCCTTTGAATATAGGAGTTGGGAAGTCATGTTGAGGTTGTACAGGACATTGGTGAGGCCTCTTTTGGAATGCCATGCCCCGTTCTGGTCACTCGGTTTTAGGAAGGATATTATTAAGCTGGAGAAGATTCAGAAGAGATTTAACAGGATGTTGCTGTGTATGGAAAGTTTGAGTTTAAAGAAAGGCTGGATAGGTGAGGACATTTTTCACAGAAGCATAGGAGGTTGAGAGGAGACCTTATACAAGGTTGTAAAATAATGAGGTATAGATAGAATTAATAGTTCTCTTTTCCGTAGGATGGAGGAGTTCAAGACTAGGGGGCACGTTTTTAAGGTGAGAGGAGAGAAATTTAAAACAGATATGAGTGGAAAATTCTTTTACACAGAGGGTGGTTTGTATGTGGAATGAACTTCCTGAGGAAGTGGTGGATGTGGATACAATTACAGCATTTAAAAGACATTTGGATAAGTACATGAATAGGAAAGGTTTGGAGGGATATGGGCCAGAAGCAGGCCAGTGGGACTAGCTTAGTTTGGGATTATGTTCAGCATGGACTGGTTGGACCGAAGGGTCTGTTTCCGTGTTGTATGACTCTATCTGCAAGAGTCAAGTCAGGATTTTGATGGAATGCTCTCTCTTGCCTGGATAGGTGCAGCTGCAGCAACACTGAAGCTTGATACCATTCAGGATGAAACAATCTACTTGATTGGCACCCCTTCCATCACTTTAAGCCTTCACTGCCTCCACACCAATGTTCATTGGCCACAGTGTATACCATCTACAAGGTGCACTGCAGCAGCACACCAGGGCCTCTTTGACATCTTTGAAATCCACAACCTCATCCATCTAGAAGGAAGAGGTCTGCAGACACAGGAACGATAGCCTAGTTGTGTTATTGCTAGACTGATAATCTAGGTAATGATCTGAGATCTAGATTCAAATCTAGAAGCTGGAATTTGAATTTAATCTCTTTTTTAAAAAAAAAAAGAAAAAAAAATCTGCAATTGGAGTCTAATGATAACCACAAGACCATTGTTGATTGTCAGGAAAAAACCCCATCTGGCTCACTGATGTCCTTTAGGGAAGGAAATCTGCCATCCTCACCTGGTCTGGTTTACTTGTGACTCCAGACCCACAGTAATGTGGTTCACCCTTAGCTGTCCCCAGGACAAGAGGGATGAGCAATAAATACTGGCCTACCCATATCCCATGAATAAATTAAAACATGGGTACACCCACACCTGAAAGTTCATCTCTAAGTCTCTGATTGTCCTGACTTTTATTTTATAGTTCCTTTGTCATGGTATCAAAATTCTAAAGCTGCCTTCCCAACAGCACTGTGGGTGTACCGAGGCTACTAGTACTGTAGCGATTCAAAAAGGCAGCTTAACACTGCCTTCTTGAGAGCTGTTAGGGATGTGATGAGTACCATGTCTAATGATGCCCTTGTACAAAAAACATTTTTTAACTTGCATAGTTTTAAAGACCTAGGTGTTATTGTTATTAGTTAACATCTCAGCACGTTTTCTGAGAGAACATACGAAACTGCTAGTTCCTTCCTGATTTGTATACCCAAGCATTTCTGCTATCATCTTCGTTACTCTTGTCTGCACCCTGCATTGTCTGTATCTCCTGTTTAATAACTAGTGACCCAAACCGCACACATGAAGTGCAATTTTAACAAGGTTCAATGCAGGGTTAGCATAACGTCCTTACTTTTCAATTTCCCTCTCTAGAAGTAAAACCTCAGGCTAGGTTTGTAATAGGAGGTTTGCACCCAAGGTGATGGTAAGAAATGTAACTCAACAACTCCTCCAGAGCAGTCAGTTCTTGCAGTTTTGATGAAGTCGTATTTGACTTGAATGTTAACTCTGTTTTTCTCTCCACTAATGCTTCCAGACTTAGAGTACAGCAAACTTGTTTATTAACTGGCATCTATGGCACCAGGAGTGTGCCAGTTGATCAAATATTCCTGTTGATTGATGTCCACATAATCAATGTAAAAACACACATTAATGTGTTGCAGGGGGTATACACATCGCTGTTGTACCTTATTTACAGCATAAATCACTTAAGTATTAGTGGAACCTTGCCTTAAATAAAAAATCACTGACAGAGAGCCTTCTCATTCACACCCTCAACTGACTACATGGACATCACGGTGATAGCGATAATACTGTAAACGACCAGTATTTCGGGTATATAATTTTTGCTGGTTTATCGAGTGTGCTGGTTAAAACAAAGTTTGCTGTATTTCCTGTTTTTCTTTCAGATCTCCAATACACCAGTATTTTCCTTTCTTCCTTATTTTTGTTTTGTGAATTGTTACAATGGAAAGCTGAGGATTGATTTGAATTTAATGTGTCCAGTATCAAAAGTCTCATCTTCCTGTTCTCCCTGACAATGCTGCCACTACCGTTTTGAAAGGTGGCTGCTTGGAATGCTCCCATTACGTCCGTGAGCAAGAAAGTTAGAGGCTGAGCTAAAGGGAGTGTAGAGTGATGGTGGGAACCCTGACATAGCCCACACACTTCTCTGGGTCATGACCCTCTCCCTGCACTTGCCCTAAAAATTGGTACATCAATCTGGTGAGTTTTCTATTAGACGCACCATATCTCAGCAGTCCTATTCAAATGAAGTTGGGACTTGACATTTTGGCTGCCTTGTCATTGTCTCTGTATGTGTATGTGTGGACAAGCAGCCCACTACCACAATGGCTTGCTCTAACGACAAAATGGACCCCAATGTAGTTAGCTTAGACCTGTCTTAAAAGTGCATTTTGAATTTCAGTGATGTGGTATGTTGCATTTTATTAATGCGTTTCCTCCTCCTCCTACCTCTAGATCATTGTCTTCACACATCAACTTAAGTTATGAAAGATTTATTTCCGCCCTCCAGCAGTTTGCAGCCTGTGAACAACGAATGGGAAAATGACCACAAGTCAGCATGGAATCGCGTCCAGGCTTCAGTCAAAGGGACCCAGAATATCCAATGTTTACACTTACCTGTGAACCATTGAATCCCAATTCAGTGTCTTTCTTTTTATCAACCGAGGATAAGAATGTGTCTTTGTTCAAATCTTAGTTGCGTCGCTGTCTGTGAGGGGTCAGTATCTTTTTTTTAAAGAAACAGTTGAGCTTGACCATAATTCAGGCATTCTGAAATGGGACTTTTTATATGAAAGAACTGTAAGTTCGAAGGATTACCATCATTGGACTCTTCTTTCTTGGATGATATGGACAAATAACTTATCTGCAATGCCTTGCACTAAATGAGTGTTCAATAAATGTATAAAGATGATCCTATTCCATTTTAAAGTCCTATTTTAATGCAACACCTAGAATTTCAATGAGTTTTAATTAGCCTTAAACTAGAGTGCAGCAGGGATGTTTGATCATGTACTGCTCAAGATTTAAAAACAGCTATTTTTTCCCCAAAGCTTTAAAGATATAAATATGGAATTTAAGTAATGTAAAGTAAGAGATTACACTATTCCATTGTATCATTATGATGGACAGCCTGGTTTGTACTTGGCTGTCTCTTGTGCAGGTGCAAGGATGTGGGCTGGCTGCCATTCTTGTGAATGCATTTGTGGGCCAGTGTGTGATGTTGTATTAGTTTCCTGATGAAACTGAACTATGGCATGAATTGCTTTTGTGTGTTGTTGCTGTTTAGTTTATTTTATTAGATAGACCTTGCTCAATTTCACCGAGACAGATTTGTTAGTGGTTGATGGATAAGGGAATCTGTTTAAATGCCATATTTCATATAAAATTGGAAACCGAAGAGAAGCGTAAAGGAACAATATTTTTGGGTTTTAATTGTATCATAAACTGCGAGCAAAGTTGAACGGGTATACAATCCAAGCAAGGGATATTAATTGTACTTTTTCAATTTTATTTTATATATGATATGGCATATACAAAACGTAATTTCGTGATAAAATTTAAAAATCTGAAGATTTATATTTGCACCCTCTGTTTCCCTGTGGTGGATGCACTGATATTCAGACTTGTCAGTTGTGACTTAAGTTGATGCATGACACATGGTCGTAGGTACAAAGTTATGGTTTTCCAGTGTGATTTTGCTCTTGTAAGAATATTGTATTATGATATTAATGTTAACCTGTTTCAAGCACAAATATGGCACAGATCACAGTGCCGAAGTTGGAAATCTATATCCTTACATGTCATCACAGCAGTGGGTATTCCCATACAATAAAATCATAGCCATTGTCACCAAGGGAAGAAGAGCATGGAAGTCTAGTGGTGCATGTCCTTTTGGCTGATGCATACCTGTGCTTTACATTAATAAATGTTATGCCATAGTTGAGAGTTGTGTCAATAATTAGAAATGTAATTAGAAATTAGAA
>NC_063336.1:55035745-55066179 GCF_021869965.1 Rhincodon typus
TCCTGAGATGCTGCTTGGCCTGCTGTGTTCATCCAGCCCTGCACCTTGTTGTCTATGATAGGTGTATGACATTTTTTGGCTTGGCTTCTCTAATTAAAATAATTAAAGCAATTTGTCATACTTAAATGAATAGCATTGGCAAATCACATGAAGACAAAGGCCCACCAATGTCATATGGATATCAGTAAAATGGCAAATGTAATTTCTACTACTTGGTAGTAGCTTGTTTTGGATATGTACGGTTTTATCATAATCTGCAATGGTCAAGCAGTATTGCTTGTACTGAAATATTAGCTGCTTGCAGTTGAAAGACCAGTCCTGAAATGTTTTGGATATATGGGTGGATGGTTGTTTTTAATTTGAGAACTGTGCAAAGACAGTAATATGTTACAAAGAAAAAGTGTTAATTACCCTTGCTTCACAAATCAAATTTGGTTCTCTTCTGTTTATTTTCTGTAATGTGATTGTCTACTCCATATGATTTGAGTTTATTTTATTTTTGGAGATGGAGGATGGGTAAGGACTAACTTTTCTTTATCTAAACTAAGGAAACAGTGCCAACTACACTGAAATCAAATGAAAAATTGTGCTGAATGTATAAGTGACTGAACACTTGCATACTGGACACAGCAATGTTACAGAGATGACCAGTGTCACTTCAAGTTATATTCATAGTTGTAATCTTTGAGAAAATGTACGCTATGTAAAACCAATTTTTACAAATAAAACTTGGATTTTATGAATGGTATATTGTATCATGACCGATAGAGGCATAAAAGTTCAATGTAAATATTTCTGCAAACGCATTACATAAACTGCAGCTTCACAAAAAAGGGCTCTTTCTAAGTATATGAATAAGATTCAATACTTAATTTTCATCTGAGGTGCCTTAAAGCTGCAGTTCTATGACCTGTTGGACACTAGGAAGGGCCAGCAATCTCTGGGGTGGGCAATACATTTACCAAGCAACAACAGGAATTTGACACTTCTGTATACATCTTATTTGGCTGCTTCACCCACTTGTATTTGTAAGTCTGAGATCATCTGTATTTATTTGTTTATTTAGGAGGAGGGTTATGTTACTGTTGTCCATAAATTTATCAAGTAATTACTTTTTGGTTGTTCTGTTTTATCACTACAATGGAAACCCAGTGGTTCTGGGGTGGTGCAGTGATTTAGTTATTGCATTGATAATTCAGTTTTAAATTATTCCAGAGAATGCAAGTTCATATTTCCCTACTGCATTTGAGTTAAGTTTGAAAGAAGCTGGAACTAGATGTCAAAATTAGTTAAATTGAACAAAGCTGCCTGGTTTATCATAAAAATGATTTTACTGTATTGGCCAGCAATTTTCAGGAATCTTAGCCATTTAAAACTTATCCCACGTTTTCTTCTTGTGGTTCCTAAGGCATTCAGTTGCAGAAGATGATAAAACATGGTGCTGATGTCAATTTATGGAACCCTGTACTTTCTTTTTGCTCTTTTGCGTGGTTTCTCAAGAGACTGTCATATACATCACCCTGGACTTTGTTCTGTATCATCAGAGATACATACAGTACTTATTAAAAGAATAATCGTCTGAGAACTGTCCGCTTCTCTTGAAGCTGTTTCATTTCAAATTTGGTTTTTGATGTTACATTACGTGTGCTCCACCTGTAATACAAGAGCCCATCTATGTTTTTTAAGATGGGCAACTCAAACTGAACGTAACACTCCAGATGAAGTCGTACAAAGATCCATATGGAACTGAGGCGTAACTTCTCTCAAGAAGCATGGAAATTTACAACATAAAAGGAGACTTCTGATTACTACAGTCTAGACCCTTTTGAAATAAAGGCATTATTCTATTATTTCCATTTGATTATTTTTATGCTTCTCTACTGGCTTTAATTGATTTATGCGCTTGAATTCCCAAATCTCTTTGAATATTACCTTGAGTTTCAACATTCAGTAAATACTAAGAACTGCACTTGATCAGTGAATTACCTCATGCTTTCTCTCATTAAAATTGAGTCCTAGATGTCTACAGTGCAGAAAAAGGCTGTTCAGCCCATCAAATTTGTGTAAAAACAGTTGCCTAACTATTCTAATCCCATTTACCATTGACTCATACCCTTGAATGCCTTTGCGTTACTAGTATACATCTAAATACTTGTTAAGGGTTTCTGCCTCTACCACCATTACACATAGTGAGTGAGTGAAAATCATGTGGGTGTTGGGCGGGAGAAAGAGTTTCTTCCTGTCTACCTTGCCTATGCCCCGCATCCCCTTATAACTTTATGGATCTCAGTCATGTACCCCTCAGTCTCTTGTGCTGCAAGGAAAACAACCTCAGTCTATCCAATCTCTCTTAACAAAAACTCTCCAGACCAGGCAGCATGCTGGTAAATCTTCTTTGCATCCTCTCCAATGCAATCACGTCCCTCCAATAATGTGGATTCCAGAATAGTACACCACTCTTTCTGTGGCCTGACCAAAGCTTTCTACAATTCTAGCATAACCTCTTTGTTTGTAAACTTTATGCCTTGGCTAATGAAAGCAAATTTCCCATATGCCTTCTTATCAACTTTATTTACCTGTCCAATTACCTTGATGTGCCAATTGGTATGCATACCAAGGTCTGTCTGGTCCTCAGTGCTTCCCAGGGTGGTGCCTTTAACATGCATTCCATTGTCTTGTTGGACATGCCCAAGTGCATCACCTCACACTTAACTGGATGAATTCCATCAACTGCTGATCAGCCTACCTAACCTGTAACCTAAGGCTATCTTCCAGCTGCTATTGTTTTATCAATGACACTTTGCAATTTGTTATTCCTATTAGGATTACATTCAATCTCTCCTAGTGTCAAAAGTTCCATTGGAATGTCAGTTCAAACCTTTTAAAAACTGAAATCATTGCACTGATTTGAGTTGCACAGACTTGGGTGAACAGCTACAGGCTCTATTGAATTTAATTGTTTACAGAAGAAGCTAAGAGGGTAATTTGAAGCCATAGAGAAAGAGGCTCCAAGTTCATGTGATCTGATGTCACCATGAAATGTTACCCTTTGTACGTGCTGAGTAGCAATATCTAGAACAAAGGTTTAATTCCATTTACAATCATTTATCTTGAATCATGAAATTGCTATCTTCTGCTTGCCAGTCATTTAACCTGTTAAATGTGTTTCAGATGCTCATTGAGTTTCCTTTGGAAAACCAAGATTGAATCTCCTTTTCAAGCAGTTCACAATACATTTCTCAACTTCTGCTGGGGAAGAAGATGGTTCTTTTGCCAGTCATCTGAAGTCTGTTCTCTGATTTTTGACTCTTCCTGTAGAAACAGTTTCTCTGTATTGACTGTCAATAATCCTTATTGAGCGTTCTGTTCAAGCATTTTAAGTCTTCAAGAAGAACAATCTCCGCTTCTCTAATCTTTCTAATCAAGTATGACATAATACTCTATTTGAGATTGAACTAGTGATTTATAAAGGTTCTTCATAACATCCTTGTTTTTTCATCAACCTGCCCTGCCACCTTTAAAAAAAAAACTTGCATTAATTCTCTATCCCTTTGTTCTTGTACTCTCTTTGGAATTGTACCTTTACACAAAGAATGATTTCCCAAAATGTTTATCTTAAATTTTTTTACACCCTTGGCAGCATTTTGCAGCTGCAAAGGTTCACTTACTGCACACTATTGCAGAGCACGTAACATCACTGTATTCCACCAGAAAATTTGCAATAACAATTTATTGAGAACTCCACTGTAAACTCTCCCTAATTCAGTTTCTCTATTGAAGCAACCAATCAATTCATCTTCTCCACTCTTTACACATATACAATTATAATGTTTAAGTACAAAGAGATTTATCGTGCAACACATTATCAGCTGCCCAAGCACTGTGTTGAATGATTAAATATTTGAGAATATTTTTATAATTTATTTAAAATGAGTCCAGTGGTGAGGAAGAGGCAACAGCGAGTGCATGATGATGTCAGCAGTGCTGACTTCCTGATTGTGTCAATAACAAGGAGCATAGATTTACTGCAAAAGGCAGGCGAATTCGAGATGTTTTAAGGGAAAATCTTTTTACCCAGAGGGTGGTGAAGCAGGAAACCTCCAAAAACTTTAAAAAGTACTTTGATGTCTCTTAAAGTGTCATAACATTCAATGCTATGGGCCTAGTGTGTGAAAGTGGAACTTGTATAGGTACTAGTAGTATATTTTGGTGGTACAGACTTGATGGGCAGAAGGGCCTCTTCTGTACAGTATGATTCTGTGATCGTGTTGGCCGGCAGTACAGCAACTTACCTCACTTGTATGTATGGCAAAAAAATCCTTTGAAATTTGTTTTAAAATTCATTTTGTCTTGAATTTTTCTTATTTTAATGTTTCATACATTCCATCTCTGACTGTACTTAACATTACCATGCTTCTAAAAAGTGCAGGTTAAATTTTGCCCTGAAAATTGACAAGGTATGTAGTAGCCATCTCATAAATTCGACAGTAAAACAAGCCAACAAAACCTAGTTTGCTTACAGCAGTTCTATTATGGGAATTATTTCTCTTCTGTTACACAATCACCTGATCTTATTTTTCATTAACTCCATCAACTGAGTTAATACCTGATTCAAAACACCTTTAAAAAAAAAAGCACCTGAAAATGAATCAGAGAGCACTTTCTTGGAACTTCTTCCCTGACAGCACTGTGGGTCTGTCAACACTATATGAGCAGTTGAAGAATGCAGATCATCCTCATCTTTTGAAGGGCAACTAGGGATGGGTAAGGAATGCTGGCATTGCCAGAAACACCTACATTCTGTGAAAAAATATCAATATCAATGTCAATGTCAACTGAATTGTTTTTGCTTCTCTTCGTGGAGCTAAATCAGATCTGAATTTTCAAGATCTTGCTTTTAAAATTGATCAAAATTGTTCAAAAGTATGGTATAATTGGAGTATTACATACTTTAATTTGTGCAACTGAAATAGGTGATTATTTCTTTCAGCTTCTGTGTATTGCATTATATTGAATTTTTACAAATCTGTCATATACAGTAAATCATTTCTGATTCAGTGGTACTCGAATGGCATTTTTTGTTTTAATGCAGTTTTTTTCTTCTGGTGTATAAGGTTAAGAATAGTGGAGTATTGATCCTAAAAACCTCTGCGATTTCAGCGAGTGAACGAGATTTAGTAGAATCGTGTCTCCTTATTGGAAACAAGTGCGTACAGGAGTTATGAAAAGGAAAAGCAAATGCTGAAAGGTCAAGGGATTTGACAACATGAATTTATACAGTGCCTTAAATGTCAAAAATATTCCAAGTTGATTTGCAGAACATAAATGTATGTCCATCAGCACTAGAGTTAGATTCAAATTATGTATCTTACGGAGATTTTTGACTACAGGAGTTGTTGTTTCAAATAACGGTTATGGGGATGTTCCAAATAACAATGTTAGCTTGTTCAATAGTACTGCTGCCAGTAATGGAGTGGATACATGTTAAGTTAGAATCAATATATTGAAGATCGATTCTGGGACAAGGTTGATGGAAGCTCCAGACAAAAGAGAGACAAGGCTATAGAGAATTCTGTTTTAAATGCTGAAAGGAATGAAAAGCAAGCAAATTGAAACAGTGGGGTAAGATCCAGGTTGCAAAATTTAGAGACAATGCCTCTATGAACCAGAATCCACTTGCCAAGCAATCAGCATTCTCCTCTCATGCAGTGTAAATGTTGCTTTTGCTGTCAAATTTGTATCCTTGTGAACTCCACCATTGCCGCCAGCCCTCTGATAAGTACAAGATAAAAAGCTTTGACGCGATATGTCTTTTCTGCAAAATTATAGCCGTAGACAAGTCAGTAGGCAAAATTGTGACAGACGGAATTCAATTTGAGAAAGGTGAAGTTGCTTGAATTTTTATACTTTCATGGGATGTGGGTGTCATTGACAAGGACTGAATTTGTTATCCTGAATGGAACTGAATATGTAGTGATTGTAATGAGGTCAGCCAGGTGCAGCTCACAGAATATGAGTTCCCTGATTGGGGCTGTTAATCGAGTCCAACCAGGGAGCCCTGGCTGACAGATAAGAACAGGCGTGGCAGACATCCTGTTCACTCTGGGAGCTGGATCAGTGTCAAGGACTCTCCATTTGTAAATAAAGGGAACTTGGTGACAGGATACCGGCTTCCATGGAGTGATTTCAGTGGCAACGAGAGAAAAGCATGCTCCTGAAGAAATTTGCTCATAATAATAGCCTTTGAGTTGTCTTAAGTATTTCTAGCATCATGGCATTATTGGTACAATTTCAGTTCCAGTCTCTTATGAGAAGCAGCTGGTTCAGTTACCACTGTAGTAAAAGGCTTGGACCCAAGTTTGTTGAGGCAAAATTAGTTGAGGAAAGATTCACCTAGATTGGCTGTTTCAATTAGAAAATGTCTGCCGGAGTGAAGTCCTAATTAAAAAGCCGAAAGTTTTTCAGGAAGGTGAAGGGACTATCAGAGGAACCAAGGCCGCCTTGCATGTTGACCAGGAAGCAATTCCATGATACTGCAAGGCCTGCCCAGTGCCATTTGCCTTATGGGCAAAAGTAGAGGCAGAAATCAGGAGTCTAGAAAGTGAGGGAATCATCAAACCAGTTCAGTTTGCGGAATAAGCAGCACAGCTTTTAACGATTGTGAAGCCTGATTGGTCAATTCACCTTTGTGGGGATTTTAAGCAAATGATAAACTGTTTTTCACAGTTGGATAAATACCCAATTGCTGATATAGAGGATTTATACGCAAAACTAGCAGGGGTGGCCGTCCTTCATGAAGCTGGAGATGAGCAGTGCGTACTTGCAATTGCAATTAGATGAGGGTTCCCAGAAGTATGTTACAATAAAAACCCATCAGAGTTTGTACTAATATATGAGACTGCCATGTGGGATATCATCAGCCTGTGCAATTTTTCAGCAGACAGTGGAGAACATTTTACAAGGTCTACCCCAGGCCGCCATTTATCTCGAATGACATGCTAATTACAGGGAAGACCAATAAGATGTACTTAGAGAACTTGGATATAGGCCTTAGACGTTTCTCCCAGGCAGGCTTACGCCTTAGAAGGGAAAAATGCATGTTCCAGTCACCCCAAATAACCTACTTGGGCTACAGAATCAATAAGACTGAGTTACTAACCTTAGTTACAACTTAGCTTTCTAAATCTTACATATGCTTCCTTTTTCCTTTTGACTAAATTCACAGCTTCCCTCATTATCCAAGGGTCCATTACTTTACCATCCTTGTCCTTCCTCCTTCCTGGAACATGCTGGTCCTGAACTCCGATCAGTAAGTTTTTAAACAACTCCATATGTCCAATGTGGACTTGCCCAATGATAGCTGCTCCCAGTGATCACACTCTAGCTCCTGCCCAATACCGTCGTAATTTGCCCTCCCCCAATTCAGTAACTTTCTGCAGAGTCCTTATCCTTATTCATAGCTATCTTAAAACTTAAGGAGTTGTGATCACTGTTTTCAAAATGCTCTCCCACTGAAAGGTTAGTCAGCTAGGCAGGCTCATTAGCCAATACGAGGTCCAGTATAATCCCCTCCTCTAGTTGGACTATCCACATACTGTTTCAAGAAACCCTCTTGGATGCACCTAATAAATTCTGCCCCATCTAAGTCTATTGCTTTAAGGAAGTCCCAGTCAATATTGTTAAAGTCACTCACTATGACAACCCTGTTGTTATTGCATTATTCCATAATCTGTCTTCATATTTGTTCCTCAATGTCTCGGTGGCCGTTGTGGGGCCTATAGCATAATCCCATCAGAATGATTGCACCCATCTTATTTTTGTGTTCTACCCATATTGCCTCAGTGGATGAGCCCTCCAGTATATTCTTTCTGGGTTCAGATGTAACATTCTCCCTGATTAGTAATCCAACTCCACCTCTTTTACCTCCCTGTCTATCTCGTCTAAAACAACAAAACTCTGGAACGTTGAGCAGCCAGTCCTGTCCCTCTCTCAAGCAAGTCTCTGTAATGGCCACAACACCACAGTCCCATGCACTGATCCAGGCTCGACGGTCATCTGCCTTAGCCATAATACTTCTGGCATTGAAATAAACACACTTCAGCCCATTAGTACCATTGTATTCGTTTACCTGTCTCTGTCTATCCTTCCTTTCAGACTTACTAGTCCTAACAACCACCTTCCTGTCAATCCCTCCACTTGCTGACCTGCTGCTATGGTTCCCAGCTCGCTGCCACTCTAAACCCTCCTGATTAGCATTAGCGAACCTCCCTGCAAAGATATTGGTTCCCTTCAAGTTCAGGTGCAACCTGTCCCTCTTGTGCAGATCACCCCTGCCTCAGAAGAGGTCCCAATGTTCCAAGAACCTGAAACCCTGCTGCCTGCAACAGCTCCTTTAGCCACACAATCACCTGTTTTATCTTTCCATTTGTTGCCTCACTAGCACATGGTAATGTAGTAACCCAGAGATTACTACCCCCGAGATCCTGCTATTCATCCTCTTTTCCTCACGCCCTCTACTCACTCTGCAGGACCTCATCCCTCTTTCTACCTCTCGTTGGTACCAATGTGCACAGCGACCTCCGGCTGGCTCACCTCCCCCTTAAGAATTTCATGCAACTGCTCAGAGACATCCTTGGCCCTGGCATCAGGGAGGCAACACGCCATCCTGGAGTCTTGAACGCAGCCACAGAAATGCCTGTCTGTGCCCCTAACTAGTGAATCTCATACCACTATCGTATGGACTTTGCCTGACCCTGCTTTACAGCAGAGCCAGTTGGCACAGGCCTAGCTGCTGCTGTTATACTCCCCTGAGAGGCTATTGCCCACCACCCCCCAACAGCATCCAAAACAGTATACCTTTTAGAGAAAGAAATTGCCACAAGAGACTCCTGCACTACTTGCCTGCCTCTCCTAGCAGTCATCCATCTACCCGACTGAATGTGTGGTGTGACCACCTCTCTGTAACTAGTGTCTATCACACTCTCTGCCCCCTGTATGCTCCTCAGTGCCTCCAGCTGCCGCATGTCTATGACTTTACAGATGAAAGTGGGTTTGGATAAACCAATTGAATACATTCTGCCTACATTTCCAAAATCATTGACTTGTAAAAGAAATGGCACAGTCTTATTGAGCCAAGTTGCTTCCTTCTGTTTGACATCATTCCATGGGTCGCACTCAATAGTTGGAATCATCAGGGATGGACGTTTTCATTTGCAGTGATGGGTGATGGCAGTTCTGAAGCAGAACGAAGTTGGAGAGTGTGTGCCAGTGAATATTAGAGCATAGATTGGTATTTGAATGGCCAGAAGTTGAGTGTGAATGCAGTTAAACGTGTAAGAGCTGGGTCTTTGGCAGATACTTGTATGGTGAGGAAACAGGTATAATGGAATAATGGTAAGGAAATACAGTGGCGTCAAGATCATAGCAGGTGGCAGTAACTGAGATAAAATTGGAAGGTTGGAAAAGCAAAAAACTGCATAAGCTTATTGTTCTTGTGGTGTTGGAGAGGGCTAAGATAGATTATTCTTGCTTATCAGGATGAGTGAAAGCACAGTATTGCTTGAGATGGTGGATCCAGATCTAATAATGGGCAAATAAGCCAATCTACGCTCTGTGGATCACTACTTTGATGTGATGGAGAGATTAATCCCTTGAATGAAGCTATGGATAGCTCCTTATTCCTGGTCGCTGCCAGATAAAATGATTCCAAAAAAGTCCTCATTGTCAAAAACAAGTAAAGGAATGCTGTGCATCTCATGGATCGCAAAGGCAAAAGAAAGCTGTGGTGTCAGGGTGATCCTCGTCATTATAATTTGAAACATTACCAAAATCTGACTATTCCCTCATCAAGAATATGTGGATGATGACAGTGCTCCTGTGATCCCAAGTTGTGTTCAGATTTCTAGATTTGGACCAGAATTCAGGGCACAGCAGTGATGGGAGACTGAATGGTGGGATTAAACACAGGCTTTCAAGAAGCTACTGACTAGGTAGACTAGCAGAAGATGGAATTAGTTGGAGGGTTTCCTGGTGGGAAAAGTGGGTGAAAAATATCCAGGAATAAAAGGGGAGATTGGTGAGGTTGGCATTAGAAGGAGATAAGCAAGTAAAGCAAGATGATTTTGTCAATGATCAAAGCCCAGGGCAAAATCTTACATAGGCAAAGTATGGATGGCTAATGAATTATTAGAGGTATCATTGCAAATTCAACACATTATTTTTGGAAAATAGATATCTAAAGGGGAAAGCAGCAGCATTGCTCTGCTATGGGATATACATTTTCTTGAAAGTGTAATGATCCTGGATGAGTCCCAATTTTTTTGAGATCTGGTTAGGGACCAGTAACTTCATTTAAAGCAAACAAATTCTGAAATCCCAAGTGTTTACTGAATGAATAATACCTGAATATTCCACAGGTTCAAACAAACGGAACTGTTATTGTATAAAAATCAGGCAGAAAAACAGCCAACACCAACAATCTTATATTCTAACATCCAGATTTAGCATGTGGTAGGCATGAATTAAGAACTAAACTGCGGTCAACCACAAAACATAAACTGTACACCAAAGACCGATATTGCCAAGCCAGATTCTGCACATTCAGTGATCCACCCAGAAGTCAGTGATCTCTAGGAGTCACAAAAAAAAAATCTATAAACCTCTGTCTTCCTCAAAAGGAATTTCAAATGTCAAGGATGTTCCCTCACAGAACCAGGGACCTGGGTTCAATTCCAGCCTCAGGTGACTGTCTGAATATTGTCCCCCTGTCTGTGTGGGTTTCCTCTGGACATTCTGCTTTCCTCCCACAGTCTAAAGATGTACAGGCTAGGTGGATTGGCCATGCTAAATTGCCCATAGTATGTCCAGGGGTATGCAGGCTAGGTGGATTAGCCATGGGAAGTGCAGGGTTACAGGGATAGGGTAGAGGTGTGGATTCGATGGGCCAAATGGCCTGCTTCCACACAGTAGGGATTCTATGACAATTCTACAATAATTCAGCAAGTTCATCTGATTTATAGCTGACAGCACCTATGACCCTTACCAAAAGAGACACTATTGCCAATCTCAATTTGCTCTGAGATCCCACCTTCTGAATTTTTTTACACTGAGCTAATGTATTTCTGACACTTTGTCTCACTGTATTGGGCAGGTGCACTCCAACATATAAACATAGACAGTCCTAGCTCATCAGCGATGCTGCTGTCAACAGATGCTCATCGCCACCGCATCGCCCATTCCCCACCCCCCACCCCCAACTACTCAATCTCTTTTCCTGAGACTGCACCCCTCTGAGTTTACAAGATTACACACCAGCTTTTGAACTGTGCTGAGCCAGCAGCTTCACTTCATGGAATAGACAACCACATCAGCTTTTCTGAATGACACTGCTCCCCACCATTTCTTTGCACCTCAACTCTCAGCTGAGCTGATACCAGCAACCACTGACTTCACAGAGTAACCACTGCTTCAGGGTATCTCTGAGCCTCAACTCCTCAGCAACAAGGAGTTATTAACTACCACTGGACTCCTCTGAGCCCCAGCCCCCAAAAATTTCTCTGAGCCCTCAGCATATAAGCATATGACAGTACTTCAGCTGCCAGATCTTTAGCTCCCCACAAATGTTGTCATGTGGGCAAGCAATGTCTTGGTTTTGGTTGAATTTTAATGCCATCTTTCATGATTTGCAGTATGACACTCCCACTCGCCCATTATCTCTCTCAGCTCTTGCAGGAATGTTAGCCCTCCTCTGTGGAAATACACCATGGAAGCACCAACAACAATGGCCGCTCTTGCCATGGTGTCCCCACTGTACTCTGTGCTTGTGTACAGCTTGCTTGGAGATCTAGTTCTTTTGTTTTGCCCTGAAAACTCTCAAAACCATCAATACTGATTCCTTCACATTAGTTGGTCTAATATCAGCAACGTTCTACAACTAAAGAACCAAAGAGTATGTTGATTGGCTGATCATCCACCAGCTTGATGTACCATGGCTAGTTAGAGGAAGCTGCATTCTGTTGCATAATGGCATAGGTTCAGACTATTGTCTTGCCCGGAATCTATACTGCAATACAACATCCCAGGCAGTGGGAGAGTGGCAGTAGAGATTACAGCTTGTTAAACACTTTACTAATGCCAGTACTCACTGCATTAATATTTAGCTTCCGTTGTATCAAATGCATCAAACAAATGAGACATTGAGAATTCTCAACATGGAAGTCAGAGTGGGTACCTAGTGACCTCACCATTTGATCCAAAGGATCTCTGTGGTGGATACTGAACTCTTACACTGTGCCTTTGCCATTCAATGCTACACTTTAGGCTGCACCAGCAACTATAATTGTAATGCTGCTGCAAAGACAGTGTGCACTCAGGGACACACCCTCAGCTTATAGACTAGACTGGGCTGTTCACTTGCTGTCATAGTGCTCCTTCGCTGTAAGTCTCCCTGGTGCTCCCCTGCCTTGCCTTGCCTTTTTGCTCTTTGCCTCCTCAGCCATTTTTGTTATGCTGTGTCTGCTTCCATTTCGCTTTGCCCTTTGACACAGGCAGAAAGCCAGGAAGCTTGCCACAGTTATCAGCAGGCCGCCAAGTCCAGAGGGATAGCTTTTGTTCAGGTGTACTGGCACAATAAGTCAAAGGCAGCCTCT
Source organism: Rhincodon typus (assembly GCF_021869965.1). Taxonomy (NCBI): domain Eukaryota; kingdom Metazoa; phylum Chordata; class Chondrichthyes; order Orectolobiformes; family Rhincodontidae; genus Rhincodon; species Rhincodon typus. The sequence continues at coordinate 55,048,393 of NC_063336.1, forward strand.
GATACCAGTCTAGGGGCTTGGACACAGTCAGTCAGCCACCTGGGGCAGGTCAGGAGCCAAATGTCAGACAGCCCACCACCTGTAGGTGACACGGTTGTTGCTTTGCATGTAGGACAGAAGATGTCCGTGTGAGTGAGTAGGCGGTGTAGAGGGCATACACGATTAGTACTGTGGCAGGCAGGGGATTGAGAGTGAGTGAGGGAAGATGTTGCATGCAATAGTGGGAGTGGTAGAGCATGCGTCTTGATGGGAGTGGGCACAGTAGCAGAGATAGCATGAATGTGAGTATCGAAGAGAAGAATTGGCACTTGTGCTGGTGGAGTGGAGAAGATCACTGAATTTCTTCCTGTATTGTTGTGCAAATCTCCAGAGGGCTGGGACTGCATTGCCCCAGGTGGCCCCTGGACCAGGCTGGCATGTTCTGGTGTCATGCCCCCCACTGCTGGACCTGGGGTACATATCTGCACCACCTGTGGAGAAGGGCTTCCAGTCTGTAAAACAGAGCACCTGTTTGCTCCTGTATGCAATGTATGGGGCATTGCATGCAGGGAAGCTTCAGTCTGACAGTGCTTGTCTGAGTACACAATGGCCTTTTAAAGATGGCATGGGTGCAAAGGATGCCAGGCTTTTTGTGGCTGTCTGGTGACTGGTGAGTTGTTTTGGGAGCTGCCAGTGGTAAAATGGGAACAGAATCAGATTGTAGTTAATGATGTGCTTTTGGTAAGATACTGGAGAAATCTTGCTGGGCCCTGAAACAAGAATCTCTCCAGATAACCTAAAGCAACTCATGCTTAGCTAAAAAAAACATAAGATTCACCTCATTATCTCTCTATTATATTCAGATAATGCCTCGATGAATGTTCCAATATACACATTCTACACCAGTATTGATCTCACTATTATTCTGCACAAAGACTGTTTTAACTTACTCTAATTCAGTCCAATAGCCTCAGCATCTTTCAGTGCTGTTTAGTACAGACGCAGAGAAATGAAGTTTGTCATGGTTCGAAGCAAGTCTCAGTCAAGTCAAAGGAGATAGGCTTCACCCAGGGTTTCCCAGGACAGTAAATCATGGGCAACCTCTCACACCAGTCCAGGACCTGCTGGAGGCAGTCACAGTCAGGGTCCTCTCTTTATTAGGGATGAGGATCCGAATGACAGGAATTGCACCCATCTTGAATGTTGTGGACTGCTTTCGTGGAATGAGAGTGTGGCAGGTATTAGGGAAAACAGAAGTAGATGGTCCAGCTCTAGAGCAGGTGGGAAGGTGGGAAGGTGGGCAGAGTGAGTGAGCAAGTGAGGAGGCAGCACAGAATTAGTGGTGCCAGGGGAATGGATGGGTGAGAGGCAGCGCAGATGCAAGGAATGCTGGCGAATTCTGGGTGAGTTGTTCTGGGAATGGCGTGTGGTAAAATGGGCAGAAAATGGATGTGATACTTGGCGCAAAGTTTCAAATGCCAATTAACAAGCCAATATCTTCCTCACAATGTCCAGATGCTTAGAGAGTGGAGATCATTAATTCCCAAATCATTTTCCTTCTCAATGCCTCCAATGAAGTCAGAGGACCTTTCATGTTTTTACATATTTAATCTTACTGATTTCTATGTGCAGTATCCTACATTTATCTACAGTGAAGCACATCAATCATATTTCAATGCTAACCCTGATATTTCTATTGCTTCTTCAGAGTTAATGAATTAAAATAATTCTCACTTTCTTGTCTGGACCTGTACATTAAACCAATTCTGCTTTAGCATTACATTCTAGCTCAAATCAAGCTCTAATGCATATTTGAAACAGTTTTGACTTCTTCCTGCGGCTCTCCCACTATTTCTAAGCATCTTTTATTCACTCATTCATTCCATTGTTGCAAGCAGCATTCTATGGAATGATTCTTTTTTGACCTACAAGATGTGGAACATGTGCACAACTGATATACTATTCTAAGAAATAACGAACAGAATCTATCCATGAGTGATGTGAGCTATGGCAAAATTAGGTGAGACGGTCAGTGCGGCTCATTTGGATATCGAGATCACCTTGCTGCATCCTGTATACTGTTCACAGGCAGCGTGACAAGATTCTCACTCAGCAGCAGCGAGTTCTCAACTGAGGTACATTCTTGCTTGTAAACAGCCCGACTTGCCACGAGTTGCGATCTTAGCAAACTCCTCATACACACAGGCCATCGGAAAAAAATTGGCATGCCAACTACAGCAGGTTTTTGGCAAGTTCAACCCACCACTTACTCCAAACGGTCTCTGGGTTGGACACCGGCCACAACATCTCAGAATACATTCCATGGGCATCAGTCACACGCATTCCACATCCAGGGACATGGCATCGGATATGTGCCAGCCCCTAGGGCCTCTCCTGGGCCCAAACTACTCAAGGTATGCTTCTGTACGTCATCCATGTACCTCAGGCTGCACAGGCAAATGTTATAGTCATGCTGCAGAAAGCAGACTGTTACTCAGGGACACACACTCAGCTCACGGACTGGACCAGGCTCTGTGCTTGCAATCACAGCGCTTACTCACTCCTACTGGATGCTCATAGCAGCCCACCACGCCCTGGCTTTTGTACTTTGCCCTTCAGTCAGAGATACGAGGCCCATCTTTCAATGCTGTTTGGTACAGACACAGAGAAATGAAGTTTGTCATGGTTCAAAGCAAGTTTTCGTCAAGTCAAAGAAGATAGGCTTCACTCAGGGTTTCCCAGGACAGGAAATCATGGGCAACCTCTCACACCAGTCCAGGACCTGCTGGAGGCAGTCACAGTCAGGGTCCTCTCTTTATAAGGGATGAGGATCCGAATGACAGGAATTGCACCCATCTTGAATGTTGTGGACTGCTTTCGTGGAATGAGAGTGCGGCAGGTATTAGGGAAAACAGAAGTAGATGGCCCAGCTCTAGAGCAGGTGGGAAGGTGGGCAGAGTGAGTGAGCAAGTGAGGAGGCAGCACAGAATTAGTGGTGCCAGGGGAATGGATGGGTGTGAAGTAGTGCAGATGCAAGGGATGCTGGCGAATTCTGGGTGAATTGTTCTGGGAATGGCATGTGGTAAAATAAGCAGAAATTGGATGTGATACTTGGCGCAAAGTCTCAAATGCCAATTAAGTGAGACGGGTTTGGTAAGAGAAAAATTGCTTCACCTTAAGGCAGGAATCACTCCACCAAACCCGACGTGACTTGGAGTTAGTCAAAAACAAAGATAGATTCAGCCCTATGTGTCCACACACTCACATGTCAATATGAATCCTTTGTGTTGTGACAGACTCTGTAAATTGATGGATGATCCCGCCCAGTGTGTAATTTCTCATTAGATTATAGTGCTGGGCTTTCATACCTCTTCAAGGTGATGCATCTAAGCTACAACATTCTCTGCATTCTCCTGGTAATGAGGCATTCTTGAAACAAGCAAGCATGTCAGAATCTTTGCGGATTGCTTTCAACTGCCCCTAGTCACTAGTTGAGTAGTATATGATCCTGAAACCCATGTAAGTACGATTAGTTTGATCTGATGGGACTGGACATAGTAATGCACCAGAAAGATGCCTCACATATTTACTGCTACTTCAAATCATTTCTGAACAGCTGATCAAACAATTGAGAATTCACTTCAGTTTCAACAGAGGCAGATACCAGTCTGGGATCTTACAAGTGATCGCACTTGTCTGTTCAGACAAAGTTTGAATGCAGTGATGATGGCATCTCAATTTTTCAAATGTTGAATGCCTTATTTCTTATCAAGCAGCCAAAGAGCAGAATGAAGGTAATATTTTAAGGCTTACTATTCATACATTTAAAACAAATCACTGTAATAAAAGTACCAATATAAGAACATGTACTGAAAAAGTTGGGACAAATGTTTTCATACAGCTGCAAAAAAATTAGTGTAAAATGGTCTTTGATTTATACCATTAATTAATAGATAATCTAACAATGGTGCAACCAAAGACTGTAAAAAAGTCATTTTTTTTTTAACAAATGTAATATTGATGGTTGTATTTGAAGATGTGAAGAAATTGTACAGTTGCTAAAATGTCTACAACTTTATTTTATCTCATAAAAACCAAAAGAACTGTGATTGTTGTAAATCAGGACAAAAAACAGAGGTTGTGGGAAAAGCTCAGCAGGTCTGGCAGCATCTGTGAAGAAAAATCAGAGTTCTGAGGAAGGGTCACCAGACCCAAAACATTAACTCTGATTTTCTTCACAGATGCTGCCAGACCTGCTGAGCTTTTCCACCAACTTCTGTTTTTGTTCCTTATTTTATCTCCCTTTTTATGTCTATAAAATTCAGTATTCCATCAGTTAAAGTCTGTTTTTAATAACTTGTGAACCGGAGCTTCTAATACTCTTTGTTCTTTCATGTCAGTCAGCTTCCCCAGTCAAAATATAATTATTCATTTTGTTCCATATTCAGCACCCCATTTCACGAATGATGATTAATGTCAGCATACCAAGGACAGCATTACAGGAAACAAAATTATTGAGAGCATCCTAACAGTATGTGCTGTACAAATACTATTGAGTGCAAGTGTGGTCTTAGTGTATTCTAGCGTGAACTCAGAGACCTAATTAAAGCATCAGTAATTCCTGTGATACTTCTGTAATTGTGACCTTCTATAGAATCTGCAGGAGTGCAATGCAGAACCAGGCCATTTGGACTCACAAGCAATAGACCTAACCTCATGTATACTCATATACTTTTCTTCCTTTTTCTTTCATTGTCTATCAGATCTATTTGCAAATGTTGACATGGTTGCAATTATAAACTCTAGTAGTGTTTTTTTTGTTCTACCTTTTCTCTGTCATAAATCTCCTACATTTAGTTTTATATCTACAACCCTATGATCTAGACTATCAAACACTGGGGAAAAAAAACATTCCTCCGACTTTGATTCACAATTTTAATTATCACTTTCCGGCCATCACATAATTATTTGTGCACAAATGAAAATTTGTATTTTTTTGTATTTCTATTTCCTTACACTAAACTGTACCCTTGAGAGCAATTTTATAGCCTTCGGAGAGGCTCAAAATAAAACGGCATACATTAATTTTACTGCAGTCCTTTTTAAGTTTTGCTTAGATTTGCTATTGTTTCTGTATGTTGTTATGCTTTTTGCCATAAATGCTAGTAATACATTAACTTTTTTGTTATAGCATTTCCCATATGATGTGCTGTTTCATCAAATTTTGAACTTAAACATGTAATTTCCCCCTCCCCTTCTACATCGTCCTGTTTCCCATAACCAAATGTTACTAACTCACTTACATGGAATTCCATCTGCAGTGTACTTTTTCCATCTACAGTCACATATACTTTTTTTTTCATTTCATCTTGTCAATTCCAACTCACTTTTAATCGTTTAAAGAAGAAACAGTGAACAATGTCCAAGTCAGTATGTTGTGTGCCTTGAAGGGAAACTTGAAGATGATGGTATTGTCATGAATTTGCTGCTCTTGACACTCTAAGTGCTAAACATTGTAGATTTTAGAGGTACTGTAAAAGTTGCTTTTGTGAGTTGGTGTTGTTAACCTGTATACAATACAACTCATGCCACTGGTAACTCATAATGTTAATGTCAATCAAGAAGATTACTTTATCCCAGAACTTCTCATTTTTTTTTTGCAACTGCAATCATCCAAGTCAATTGAGAATATTGAATTCCTGACTTATATCTCATAGATGGTGAACAGGCTGTGAAGAGTCAAGTGATGAGTAAATTGGTACAGACTTTGACCTTTTCTCAGGGAAAGGGCCATTATCTGACTGCTTCAGTTAAGTTCCAAATCTATGATGTTCATTGAGGATAGGGAAAAAAGGAGACTCAGTGCAGTTGGGAGTAGTTAGGCATTTCCTGGCACTTATATGTTGTAACTGTTACATCCTACTCATCATTCAAGCCTGAATGCCTAGGTTGTGAATGGGGATGAACACCAAGCAATTAAACAGTTTGAAGGAAGTTCTTTAATAAATCTATTGAAGATAATTGAGTTATCCTAGGAGCTTTCTGGGACCCAAGTAATTTACCTCTATCAACCACAATTATCTTCCTTTGTTTGACTACAGTAATGCAGTAGTCATGTTACTGGACAAATAATATGGAGATCTGGACTCCTAATTCTGAAAATATAAGGGCTCAACTACCATGGCAGTATAAGAAATTCAATTGTTCAAACAAACTGGAAATAAATAGCTTCTATTTGTGAAACTACTGAGCTTTTGGATTGTTGTAAAATCCCAACTGATTCAACATGACCTTTAGAGATGGAAACCTGCTATTTTTGACTCTAATCCCATAACAATATGAATGACTGTTAACTGCACTGTGAATTTCCTAGGAAGGATTCATTTCAGGGCAACTAGAAGCTGGGCAATGAAACAAAACCTGGTGAATTTTCCCCTTGATCCCCATCAAGATTAAGTTAACTGGGGCCATACTAAACAATAAAAAACAATAGAGCATGTTTACCATAAAATGTTCTGAGATATTTCATAGAAGCGTTTCAGAATGAAACATGACACTAAGCTCCATAATAAGGCATTAGGTCACAAGACTGAAAGCTGGTCAAAGGGATAAGAACAGACTTATATTGTAAAGTGAAGCAGAGAAGGGAAGAATATAAGGAAGGTATTTGACAGTTTAGGGCTTGGGCCTGAAGGTTGAAAGTGATGGCATATATGGTACAGCAAGTGAGATCAGTGTGCTGATGAGGAGCACAGAAATATCAGAGGGTTCTAAATTTGAGGAAATTAGTGATAGAGAGGAGCTGGGAGCTGGAGAATTGGAAAACAAGGAAGAGAATTTAAAAATTATGAATTGCTACCCTGGTGACTTGAAATTCAAGCCCAGTACTTGATTAGTCTTCTTGGACAAGGCTTCACATAGTCCAGAAGCATTCAGTAAATCACCAAAATGCAAACGTTATTTTCCATCTTTGCTAATAGACCCAGTACTTACATTGCATGTAAGTTCCTGGGACATGAAAAATATGAATTACTATGGGATACAGACACATGCCACAGAGTTCTGAATACCAGCAATTTGTGAAAAGTGAAATGATCCAGGGAAATAAATGAGTATGCTTCATCTCATATTTAGAGAGTTATATAAAATATCAACTCTTAGTTAATTTCATGCATGTATTCACTTTTTTAGATGCTAATTATATATTTTCCATCTCATTCATAAACAAAACATTTTCATGTTAATATGTTGGTTATACAAGTATGTCACTATTTATTGTATGCAGGTCAAGTACATTGGCACACATTACATATTACTCGTGCAGCAATTGTCTATTTTGCATGGGCATAGAATAGCTGGCAAAATGTCTATCAATTTTTATGTTATCTGCTTCTTTTTCATTTATTTTTATTGCCAACCTGGTAAAGTATTTATTTATAATTTTCGGTCTAAAGCTTTCAGAAGTGAAGATGACAAACCACTCAGATTTTTACACTTGAGACTAATAGTCCAGGATATCAATCCATGTCATCAAAATTTTTCAGGGGTAGAGCTGCATTTAGATTTGAGTAAACTAACTTCACTCATACATCACTTACATTAGCTTAGAACTGTCTGTGTAAAATTAATGGTGTGCAATGTTAATTTAAGACTTTTGGAAAATTTAGAAATTAAACTGTTTAGCATCTGATTTTACTAACACCATTAAACACATTATAATTGTTTCACAGCAAACCAACAAGAATATTCATTAACATATTAATATTATGTGAAAGAGCATTTTGCTAAGTTTAAAAACGCATTGAATGTGCTGAATAAAGGCACATGAGAGCCTAGATCAGATGTTCTCATAGTTAGCTTTCTGAGCAATCTAACAATACCCATAGAGAAAGTTAATTAAAGATTCCAAGCACTAGGTAACCCAAAATGCTATGATGCATGTTGATCTATCTACTAACTACTTACAGATTCACATGCGATGAAATGTTTAAGTCGTAACAATAGGTTACCAGGATTCAATTCTGTCATAAGAGGAACAGTCCAGGGCATGTATTTATGAACAAGGTTGATTAATATGTATTGCTAATTGTGTTATGTCTGGCACTGGAGACTTGTATTGTTGCTCAAGTCCCACTACTCCATGGATCAGAATATAAATTAGAATATTTTGCATTTATCTAAATGGACAAGTAAGCATCTTGCTGATATAAAATTTTAAATAAAAAGAGCAGTTGACCAGTTTTTTTTTTAAATTTTAAAAATAAAATCACTCATGTGATCTGAACATCACTGACTGGACCAGCATCCTAGTTGCTCTTGAGAAGGTACTGGTGTGCTACCTTCTTGCACTGCTGTAGTTTAGGCATTTTTAATAAAAATAATTATTGACTTATTATCAAGGTAAATCTTATTCAATGATGATGCAATAACTGATTAACATACACATCTGATCATATAAAAATATAATTGTCTAACCCACTGAATAACCTAAAGCACAAACAAACACAGAATAAAATTCAGAATAAAAGGAAAAATACTTCTCTTTGCAGAAGTTCACTTTTATAAAAACAAAAAGCACTTTCTGGGTTATTCTAGAAGGTGAAAAGAATAAGGTCCACAATGTTCTGACGTCCATTGTTCTGATATTCCGGCACACATGACCAAGTCACTAATCAAACACAGTTGTCTCTGAAATCTTGACACACACAGCTTGCTCAGGACATATAATTTTGAAACATTCCATCAATCCTTCGTTCAGAATAAATAAATTTCACACTGAATTCTACTAGAAATTTCTTTTCAGAAATAGGAGAGATCATTTGGGCAGGTATTTTTTATAGACATCTTGTTCACCACTAATTCCAGATATCAAAGAAATCTCCATTTATTCACTGTTCAAATAGCTCCACAAGGTAGACAGCAGAGCAAGCAGTTATCATCAGTTCTGTGATTTCTGGAGTACATGTAACAAAAAAGCTCCAAATTTCACAATGATCTTTCAGGACTTTTAAAGAAAACACTTTTTTTCGACAATTCTTCAAAACTTATATCCTCCAAGAAACAGTAAGCATGAAGTGTTCTCATAACAACTTACAATTTTCAACTGATTATATCTGACAAACTGTGCATTACTCCAGCTCTTAAAGCAATATCACATAAGGAATATACATCTTAAATTTCGAGCCTGCCCTTGAGCTGTTGAACATTGTCATTGGTTGATATGCTTTCAGGTGCACATGTTGACTTACCTGACCTGTTGGTCCCTTTGACAATTAGTGTGTGGTTCAGCTAATACTTCTTGTTAGGTCCTTTTTTTCAGTTTTGATCCAAATTCCTAAATTTGGATGAATGGTCACAGACCTGAAATGTTAATCCTGCTTCTCACTCCATAAATATTGACAAGCTTGCTAAGTGTTGCTAACATTTTTTGCTTTTATGTCAATTTTCTAGCGTCCACAGTATTTTGTTTTTGCCCAATTGAATTGCGCTCCCTTAGAAGGGCCACTTCTAATCTTTCCTTTATTGCTGGTTTTGACAAAGCATAAGAACTGGATCCTTTCCTCCACTTTCAAACACGTCTTGGTTGTTTTGAGATGCTTGTTACTCTGGGCCCAAATGGCAACCGCTGCTTCAGGACTGCTTCAGGACTCAAACATTGTACCAAATATTTAAGCTGCAAGACAACTTTTCTCTAAGAGACCTAAGACATTCTTCATATTAGCATTTCTTTTTGTAAACCCAATCAGACATTTGGCTTCTTGCATTTACCCTTTAACCAAGATTTCCCTTTGCTCCAGTATTATTTTAAGCCAGCAAGATCAATCCATAACCTTTACTTCTCATGTATTGCAGATTGTCCCATAATAAATGATCATTTATATAGCATTCAATGTGCATACCATCTTCAGTTATGGCCCTTGTATAGGATATCAACAATATGTTTTACAAACATCTATTGCCTCCATAAAAGCTAGTTTCTGTAGCTAAATTACTTTTAACAACACCTTTCTTGGTGTCCTAAGCCAAAGGATTTCTCCCATTTTTGCTAATAAGGAATATTATTAATCCAACAGAGTACCTATCAAGGAGATTAATTTAAAGCATTGTTAGCATGATTAGTTCTAGGTGCTTTGGGTCACCTAAGGATAGGAACTTAGTGCATATTTCTCCAGATTTAATGTTTTAATATTTAGTTTGTCCCTAAAGCACTCTTGACTGGAGGGTGATTCGTTTTAGTATATAATTTGAGCATATCAAAACTAGCATTTGGTTTTGCTTGATTCAATTGACCAACCAGACTTTCACAATTCTTTATCTCTTCTTTAGATATAATATCAGCTTTCTGTGATAACCTGTGATTAACTGAAATAGGACTAATACTCTCTAAATGCTGATTTAAACTTATACCAGGCCTACTGAACTTGAGTATGTATTTATAAAGAAGAATATATTTTCTGCAACTAGAGGGTTGTCAGATGAAAAGGCATCATGTAACTTGGAAAGCTAATTACTGATTTGGGCTGTCACTTCTCCTGGCAAGGATGATGAATTGCACAAATGAATCTGTAACTTAGAGCTTTATTGCACAATGGTAGACTCAATCACAGTATTTTGTGTCCAGGAAGTACTTCATAAAGCAGAGGACAGCAGGGACTTTATAGCTGTAAATGAACCAGTGTTATCTTCCTCATGCACTTGCCTTTCTTCACAAATGTTTCAAAGCTATCCTTGACAGCCTCTTGGGCTATTCATGCATCCAAGCAAGGGTAAAAAGTAAGAGAGTAAATACAGAAACATGATGCTTGCCATTTTGTCAGTTGATTATGAGGACAAATAGAGCTGGATTGTCACTAGACGAATAAAGAAGGAGTGATGTAAAAATACGCACACACATGTAAATCTATGGGGTGAATTTGCAGATGCATTCTATTTTGTTCAAAGAGTGCACAATTTATAGACAGTCAGTCAATGTGGCGTTTTATAAATTCCTACTTTAGAAATAAAATCAGTTTGACTCCAAACCAAAACACAAACAGATTCTAAACAAGGCCTCACACCCAACATGCATTGTCTGACCTAAAATGACACCTCTTCTTTACACTGATAAAACCTTTAGTTCTCTCAGGGCAGTGACTTGAAAGAAATTTGGGGATTTACATATACATTTAATCAATTAAAACCTTCAAGTTTGTTTAATACATCCTCATAAGTCTCTTTGATCTTTTACTTATTAATTCTGTATCTGACACTACCTCTCTCACTACCACCTGAAGAAGGAGCGAGGCTCTGAAAACTTGTGTTTTCAAATAAACCTGTTGGACTATAACCTGATGTCATGTGATTTCTGACCTTGTCCATCCCAGTCCAACATCGGCACCTCCACATCATGTAAAAAATAAACACAGGGCACAATTTCGGTAAAATGTCGAGAAAAATGGTGTGATGACTTAATCAACTACGAATCAAAATTCAGATCCTTGCTGCTGAGTTAAACTGTTGCAATGAAGTCCTCTCCCCTTAGCTGGTGAGATCAGGTGGTTAGAAGCCTGTTTGCATGGATTTGTGTTTGATTAATTGCACAACTTGCCATATTAACTTCCCTACCTGATTAACTTCTCCCCTATTCAGAAACTTGATACTTCGAAAATACTCCGCAGTAAAACCAAATAGGTATATGTCAAGTTCGGTGCTCTGTCTTGAGTCTGGGTGAACTCACAGCTGAGTTTACTTTTAATTTAGGTAGAGCTATTTTAACAACAGCAGGAGCCTCCATGGTCAAGGGGTACCATGCACAGAACTAGGCAATGACCACTCATCAGCCTTAGAACATTAAATTGCTTGTTATTGGGCAGGCTGAGACAACAATTGCTCTTTCACAGGTAGCTTTTGTAGGCAGGCTCAGGGAACAGCGTATGGCGGAGTGACTGGTTTGGTGCAGACGGGCAGTCTGCAACTTCTGATTCAGAGAGCGAAATTTACCGCAGAGTGAGAGGCAGACAGCTTGTGGTAGTAGGAAAGAATGAAGAGGACATACATTAGAGGGCTAGGGATAGGATGGGTGGGAGGAACATGTCACACAACATCATGGTGTTGTGTCAACATCAGAGACATAGCGTGTGCCAGAGCTTATACTTCTCACAGACTTCATGTACTTGAGGATAATGGTAATATGTGAAAGTCAAAGTGGAAGAGTGTTTGGCAGGATGAGGGTGGAAACCAGTCATTAAGAGGGATATTTTCACAGTCAGTCAAGATGTTGGGCTATTTCTAATCCAGGATATTGCCACGGACAGTCAGTCAGTCAGTTGGTCTTTTTATAAGAGCAAGGATCTCCACCATTGCAAACTGGGGTTCAACTGGCAGTCAAATTAAAGCAGCTCTGGCCTTGGACGTTGTTCACACTTGGTGCTACTGCAAATTCACCTCTGGGAGGGGTGGACCACAGTCAGTTGGGGATGGTGGACCGCACATATTGCAGAGTTTTTCAGGAATCAATCCATGACATCATCAAGACTGCAGCCAGCTCAAGTCTTGAGTTTGGCTTCATTGTACTCTTGTCACTCTGACCTTGATGGGGAGTGTCCAGGGCCCGCAAGGCACCTCAAAAGCCATGAACTGTGGGGTAAAGTGGGCACATTAATGACAAGGTTAAGACGCTCAACCAAAACAAGGTCAGGTTGAAGGGTCATAGGGGTTACAGGGATTGCAACACAATAGGCAACGTGAAGAATGGGGGGCAATTCTTGGGTCACAGCCAATACTGCAAGTCATTAATGCAAGCAAAATATTGTAACTTTACCATATTAGTCTGAAAATCAGTTGTGTAATAAGGTCCCAATGTGGAAAACACCACTTTCAAAGTGAGAGGAATAAATTACAGATTTTTCAAAAGTTCAGGAATATAGTGCTGGAATGTAAGACATTCTGAATGTCTTCCACAGTAATTGCAACTGTAGTGATGGAAAAAAAAATGCTATTCATCAGCCTACAATTCACAGGTAACCTAGAAGCCAACTATCATCAGGGCATCCAAATCAGAAATGCAGTGATGAAGTGCCCACTGTTTGCTGACATGTGATCCCTGAGGTCAACAAGACTCAATGGAATAAGGGACTATTGATCAAAACCTCAACCCCCTAAGTGGCCAAGGCACACAATCCAAGGGCCGCATGCCAACCTATTACAGCTGCCATATCCTCAGAATAACAGGAAACCTGCTAGGTAGATTTGAGGAGGGAGGTGTGTGATTGAGGGAGGAGTGATGGTAAACACGTGGCAGCAGCATAATACCAAGGCAACAGGAACACTTTGTTGTACAACCATACATGAGGTAAGGATATGTCACTCTAAGTTCTTTTGTGAAATTTGATAACTTGTACTGGCTATTTGTTACCCTTTTTAAGGACATCATGTTCAACTTCAATGGTTCAGGCATGTTTTTTAACAACATGTGTAACTTTCTCACAGATCCGCTCCAAGCTAAGATAGAAATGCTGGGGTTAATCTAGCTGTTCTTCTGGCACTGTTGCTAATCTATCGAAATGGGCTTAGAGTGGAGCTGAGTGAATAGCTTGTGCAGTTCCAACACGAACAGCAGCTACCACTCTGCCACACATCTTCCTGAGGGAGAAGCAGGGAGGCAAGATCCACCAGAGTCCAAAAGTTGAATGTATTGACAGTCTGTGGTACAGCTTTCTGCAAACAAGACATAGGACATGGGAACAAAAATAGGCTCATCAAGTCTGCTCTGCCATTCAATGAGGTCTTGTCTGATCTGACAATCTTCAACTTCACTTTCCTGCCTCTTTCCCATAGCCCTTGATTCCCTTATTGATTAAAAATCTGATTATCTCAGGCTTGAATATGCTTAATGACCAATCACCAACAGCCCTCTACAGTAAAGAACTACACAGATTCAGAACCGTCTGAGATAAGAAATTCCTCCTCATCTATGGCTTTAATGTGCCACCCCTCATTCCAAGATTATGGCGTCTGGTCCTAGACTGTCCCGCAAGTCCTCTAAGAATGCTATATGTTTCAATAAAGTCACCTCTCATTTTTCAAAATTCCAGTGAGCACAGGCCTGATCTATCCAACCTCTCCTCATAAATCACTACCTACTTATATCAGTCGAGTGAACCTTCTTTGGAGTGCCTCCAATGCCAGTATATATTTCCTTAGTTAAGGGGCATATAACTCATTACAGCATTTCAGCTGTGGTCTGACTAGAGCCTTGTTCATGATTGAGATCCAATGCTAAAGAAAATTAAGGATGTCCCAAGCCTCTGTGTTGCAGCTATGCCAGCTGCTGATCAAGGACTGGCACTCGCAAGGACTAGTTCACATCACATCATGGTAACCCTCAAGGTTACAGCTGTCCTTATTTTTGCAAGAAGGTTGTTTCAGGAAGTTACTGGGGACCTCTGTGGCTTTTCAGAGTCTCCTACTCATAAGTGCAATGGGGCTGCCACTGCTATGATGTTAATCAGAGTCCCCCTCCTCCTATTGTTACCCCCTGACATGGCCGTCAAGCAACCATGGCATCAACATTCTTATTCATTGCTGGCTGGTGCAGGATGCAGTCGATATTGCCCAGACACCTTTGACAGCACCCTATCACCATCCAGCAATGTTAGTAAATAGAAAAGGATTCCGCCCCCTTAATCTTCAAATCATTTGTAGTGACAGAAGACAGATTTTGCAGGTCTGCACTTGATATCCAGGATGTGTCATGACTCTTACATCTGGAGCAATCATTAGTGCCAGTCTCTGCCTAAGGCCCTAGGCCTGTGCCAGGATAGTTGGTGGAAACAAGGGGTACCCTCTCCAAACCTGGCTCATGACGCTTCTAGAGATCCTCAGACTGTTGCAGAGCAAAGAGACAATGCTGCTCACACTTCGACAAGGACCCATTGTAGAATTGACAATAGGCCTCCTGGAGATGAGGTTCCAATGCCTGGACCTGTCAGGTAGTGCCATGCAGTTCAGCCGAGACCGTGTGTCCTGCATCTTAGTGTTGTGCTGTGCCTCCACAATCTGATTTAGCAAAATGAGTTGGTGTTTTATAATGAGGAAACAAATGCAGTCATGAGAGAAAACTTCTGAGAAGGAACATGAGGGAGAAGATGCTGTGATACACCAGGAACAGTGTCAAAGAGAGGAAGAGTCTGGTCTGAAGAGTCCACAAAACCACAGAGGACCTTATGGTAGCCCACTTCCAGAATGACTGAACTGGGTGGAGACATTTGATTTGCTAGTTTTAATTTGACCAGTTTTCAGATGTCCCTCTGCTTAATGTATGACACATTTCTAACTGTTTGGCTTGCTGTTCTTTCTCATGAATCTACTCAATAAAAAAATCAATTCTTTTTTCAAATGTGGATATCATCAGCTAAAGTGGCTGCACAAATCTTGCCTTAGTTTGTGTTAGCAATAAAGCAGTTATGACTCTGAGCGCTTCTACTGCACAGTGCTCCTAAAAGTTTGTGCTAAAATGGTCCTTGAGCAAAGATGTGGGAGTGTCACATCAGGGAGTGAACTCTCCAATGAAGACTACCAAGTCGTTATGCATCATGTGAAAGTTCATTCTGAGTGCTTATCCATCACTATCCCTTCAAAGCCTCAGAGTGCTATGAGCTTCCCTCTACCTTGTCATTCCCAAGCAGCCTCTCTGATGTTGCTTACACTGCAAAGGGCTGCAATCTGTGCTTCTGTTTTCTCAAGAGTGTTGTGTAATGAGGAAACCTGAACATGTAACTTGCTCGTTGACCATTTCACAGCCTTAAATGACACAGCTTTCCTTTGAGAAGCCCAAACATAGGACAGACCTTTCCCTTCTGAAAATGTCTCAGATTCTGTCAGCCATCCATGAGGGGACTATGAGGGCTGAATGATTGAACAATATGGGTCTGGGTGGTTTTCAGCTCAGAAGGCCCCAGCCTGCTAACAGACTTCGAACAAGATGCAGGCTCAACCTTCTTGGTGTGACCTGCTGCAGGCACTGGAGTCACAGGGGAGGTGGAGGGGGATGGCGTCTCTAGAGTGTCCTGAGTGTCAGGAGCCTGTCTATCTCTCCCCTTCTCTATGGGTGCTTATTGGCACCACCCTGCCCTCTTGAGAGAGAGAGGCACCTGAAGTGAGTTTGAATCTGCTAGTTGCCCTTTCGCCTTGACATTGATACTGAGCACCCATGGCTAGTGCATTGGAGTGCAAATCCAAATATATATTCAACAGACACTTAATGTGTTGGACCTGGGTCTGTAAGGGAGCTTCCACACTTAATATGGAGGCAACCAAATGTTCACATGCTGAAAGCACCTCAGTAGTGAGAACGTGGAAAGGCATCTTCATCTTTCATTCCAAGCTACCGTGGGTCTCAGGCACAGCTTCCTGATGTTCCACTGCCTCTTGCTGCAGTTTAATTATGTCACTATGGGTAAGTATAGGTGCCTGCCTTCTGCCTGGGGCAGAGCAGATACCTTGGTCTCCAACAAGTTCTCTGGGTGTCAGAGGCTTGCAGTGTTTCTTTCTTCACTGGTTGCAGGCATGTATCAGTGATGTGCTCGGATTGTACACTCATATCTAATCGGGGTACAGTACCCACTGAAATCACTGTGCTGTTGGAGGGTGCAGGAGAATATCTTCCCAATGCAGCCTCTGAAGGTTGACAGGGTTCCTTATTAGAAGTAGAGCTGGCATGGAGGGTTTCAGGCTGGGGTTCCTTCCTGGCTGACACTGCCTGGATGCCACTGGTGTCTGCAGAAAAGAAGGAATTAGCTGCTGAGAATGAAAAAAGCTTATGTTGACTAATGTGCTCATGTCAGTGCTCATTCGAGAAGAGCATTGTACTATGTTGCTTACTGACAGTTCATTTGTATCTTCCATCATCACAAGAACAGTCCTGGTTTTCTTTGGCCAGTTCACTGATCCTTTCCTTGTTGGGGGGAGGCTGGAATTGGGGGTGGAGTGGGGGGAATGGTCACTATTAAACAGAAAGGGTGTCCCATTCAAGATAGAATGGAAGAGATTATTTTTTCTCAGAAGGTTTTGAGTTTTTGGAACTCTCTTTGCAAAGAGAGTGGTGGAAATAGGTCATTGGATATTTTTAAGGCAGGGTTAGATAGATATTTGACAAACATTGCAGGCAAAAGTTGTTAGGGTAGGCAGGAAAGTGGAGTTGAGACCACAATCTGATCAGCCATAGTCTTACTGAATGGTGGAGCTGGCTTGAGGGGAGAATAGCCTACTCCTGCTCCTAATTCATGTTTGTGACAAATGGTACTGCTCATTCATGATGAAAACATACTAATTTCTATACTGAGCAAAACTGGTCAAAGGCAGATAATGGCTGCATTCTGAAAGAGAAGCTCCAGCACTGTGTAGCATATTCAGAACAGAGCATTTTTTTTTATTCAGGGCTCTATAAGAAATTGTTTAGCTGGCTTCTCTTGGTACTCAGCAGCCAAATGTTCAAGGGATTGCTGAAGTTGTGCGCAAAAAAAAAGTAATCTTTATGACTTGGCTGCGTTTATTGGCAGTGCCACCACCAGATGGAGCATGTGAGCGTGCACATTCGGGGGCACAGTGTCACAGCTGGCTGGCCATCTCTAACCCTGTCAACAGCAACCAATTTTAGCAATCATTACCAAGGCTGAACTTGGAGGAAGATCACTCCTTCTTCAACAACTCGGTGGTTTTGGACATCCCAGTTCCCCATTAAACCTAATCAGAGATAGTAGGAACTGCAGATGCTGGAGAATCCGAGACAACAAGGTGCAGGGCTGGATGAACACAGCAGGCCAAGCAGCA
>NC_063336.1:55066579-55083628 GCF_021869965.1 Rhincodon typus
CCCATTAAACCTATGTTAGTTCGGTATTTCATATTTGATATTTCCTGTGTAGCATGAGCCCTTATCTAACTTGGTTACAGTTGTCACTAGTCTTCTACCAGTGTAAACATAAGATTTATTGGGCACCACACTACTCCATTGTGAGTGGAATGTTTTCAAACATTAGGAGGTTTTGTTCTTAGAAAGAAGGAAAGCCATCCTCAACTTGCGATGGGCAACGGGACAACCATCATCCTAGCATTATAAGTAATGGCACATGGTCATTGGTTGAGAGGGTTTAGGTAAGTGATTGACACAACATAGAAGACCAGCCCCTAATATAATGTATATCGGTTTGGGATAGGTGGGGAGAGAGGGACTCGCGAAGATCCAGGGAAACAAGCCATAGCATCTCCTTGGGGGAGACAGACAATGAGTTCCCCTACATCACTCCAAGGGAAGAACAAAGATTGTTTGTACCAAATTCTCCCAGAGATTATCAAAGACCACCAGAAACCACGATAAATGGATATAAAACTAGTGGGACACGGGTATGTTCTGCCTCTACTCTTGCATACGACAGAGCAACTCAAGGAATCATAAAGCATTCTCATCTGTCACAAATCATCTATCTCTTTTCTTTGCCTAATTAACAAATGTACCATATCAAAAGTTGTACTTCTCAATAAACTATTAGAAAATGGCTACAGATCGCCTGTCTATTGAGGTAATTGTGATTGTGAAATCCCCTTAAAATCATCAGCAGCGAGTTGGCAGTAGCGCAGTGATACCTATTCCATAGACACCACCAGGGAGGGAAAGCTCTGCTTCATCAGCTCCATCTCTGCCTCCCCCTCATCCTTAACCTCCCCCAGGCCCCATGCACACACACTCAGTTACTTGCTGTCACAGCCAGATGATGGTATGGACAGCTTCTGTACATACACGGACACATTTTGGTATTGTGCATGATCACCTCTGTTACTACTTTGCTTTTTGGGACCCAGGAGATCCTGAGTGTTGGTCTACAGGTGTCCCTTGCCCCAAGATCCTGGAAACTCCTGAGGCCCTCAGCTGGTGCTTTAGCAAAGTGGTCTTGCTGCTTACTCTATGGCATGTGGGAAGCAAACTTGTTGCTTTTTCAGATCTCTGGCATGGAGCATTTCATTACAGAATGTTGCCATTTTAATTTTTATTCCTGGAGATTGATGATTTTGTTTACAGACATTCTAATAAGTAACAGTCTTGTACCTAGCAGCAAATTTCTGTTCTTTACTGAATTAAGAAAAACAGCTGGTGTTTGTCCTCCAAGCTATTTATTAATATTCACTCACCCTCTCATAATGTCCATGTTCCAATTTACAACCTCTCAGAGCCTCTTGGTGTTATTGACTGCTCCTGCTGGTGCAGATTCTCAGAGAAATCATTTTAATTGCAGTTAGATGTAATCCATCGTGTTTTCAAATTCAACTTTCTTGTTTAATTTGCATTCACATTTCATAACCAGAACAAATCATTCTATGTTCTTTTTGTATTTGAACTTTGTGAAAACCTTTCTTGTGTTCTTTGCTGTCAACTTCACAGAGAAGGGAAAGATTGGTGTTTGATCTTGTTTGATCCTCCAGTGCCTTTTGAGTCATTTGGTAAGTCAGTAGTATGTAATGCCTTCTATTTTTCCACTCAGCATAAATCTCCATGGATACCTCTTGAAATAGTTGAAATACTTCAGCTAACTGAAAATTACTTTTCATCTTTAGATGTATTGAACATCAAACTGTGTTTTGTTTCATCATAAAAAGTCTTTTCTGTACTAAAATCCAATCAGAAACTATCTAATTTATGTTTATCTGGATATTAAGCAGGAAATAAATACCTGGGGAATCATCAATCTTTCGTTCTTTGACTGTAATAATTTACTCATAGTTAATTGCGTGAAAAAATCCTCGAGGGTGATGTAGGAAAGAATTGATTTTAAACATCACTCCATTATTGATTGTTCTGAGAAAATGGCACCACATTTATCATGAGCTGAAAGTATTTATATTTAATATTTGTTTAAAACAGGAAGTAGATTTATGAACCTGGAGAGATTCTTGCTAGGGATTTATATTTCATTGTTCATTTATTTGAAACATCATGTAATTCTAAAATGTGAATGTCCTCAAACTTGCCAGAAGAAGGCAGTGGCAGAAAGCAATAGATCACCCTTTAAGAATCACCCAACGCAGTTCATAAATCTTTTTATGTGATCCGAATAAACTTCTGTGGTCTATGAGTGATTCGCAAATATATTCAATATTCTATCATATTTTCTCATTAGAGGATGTTCTGTCTTATATTGTAACAGAGGACAAAAGATATTCTATAATAAATAAGTATGTGTGTGAACTATAACAGCACTGGTGTAAAGTGGTTTGACAGTTATGAAGTTGTTTCCGAGTCCTTGGCTACAGATAGCATGCATTGCATTATTGCGTATGACACATCTGTGATTTTCAATACACAATGGTGACATGCAGGAAAGAGGTTGCAAGATCTACCCTGTCTTGCTAATTCATTTTAAGTCTGCAATCAGTGACTGTAAGAAAATTCAAAATCAGTTTATTTTTAACACATTATTTACTGCATAATTGTAGCATTGGTTCAAATATGCTAGTGCATTGGTTCAAATATGCTAGGGCATCCTAATACTAAAGTTGTATGATATCTTTTATATCAAAACAGTTCCCAGAATTTCAGAGCATGAATTATTTTCATATGTGTGAAGATTGCATCCCAAGCTCCAAGAATTTTATAGCCAAATTGAGAGCA
Source organism: Rhincodon typus (assembly GCF_021869965.1). Taxonomy (NCBI): domain Eukaryota; kingdom Metazoa; phylum Chordata; class Chondrichthyes; order Orectolobiformes; family Rhincodontidae; genus Rhincodon; species Rhincodon typus. The sequence continues at coordinate 55,069,370 of NC_063336.1, forward strand.
GATCCAACTAAATTCTATTGACAAAATAATATATGTTCTGTGGAAAGTAATATATGCATTTGTCTGTTTTACGAAAGTTTTTAGAATTTCCCTTATGTTTGTCCATGATTTTAGTGGAAGCTTGATAGAGAAGTTATATAAACACCGTTAAATATTTCTTGAGACACAATACTTTGAGTACAATTTGACTGTATGTATTTTGGGACATCCTAATTACAACTCCTTTGGAAACGCAGCACCACACTCCCACCAATAATGACCGAAGATGGAAAGCCCAGCTGAAGCAAAGCCTACAACTGCTAACAGCAGATCAGAATGACAACAGCTGAATATCGTAAAAATCCTCTTGCCCAATAACTATGTAAACAATGAACAAGAATGTCAGCAGCTGCTAATATATAGCTAGCTACACACCTTGCATAAACAGGCAAAAAGAAGCATTTTAATTTTATTTTGAAAAAGGAATGAAAGTCTGGTGTTTTTGTTTGATGGCTTCCAAACAGCATTAAACAAAAGACACAAATGACAAAATAAAACTGCAGTTATACAATAGATCCCTCTTGTATCTGAATTCTGGAATAATGTTGTGACACAAATCAGTTTCTTTGCTTGTTGGAAACTTAGTTTCACTGTCATGTTCCATTGCAGACTGTTGTTTTTACATTTTGCAATAACAGCTAGATTGGAGAGCTCAGCACAAATTTCTGAATGATCCAGCATTACCATGGCAAATATTATACAAATCTGGAATTGCTCCACGGGTACATTGTAATCAAGTTTGTTCTGTTATCAGAGAACATACTTGAGGATGAAATTTGCAAAGTAGTTCATGATGACAGCCTGTGAGACATTTTATCAAATTGACTCAACAGTAGTACACATAGTTTTGCTTGAATTGTCTTCTTTCCTTTGCAGAAATGCCTCCAAGTTTGCCAAAAGCAAATGCCATGCCAAAAGGCAATTTTACAAAACAGATATTCAGAGGCGTAGATTTTCATTTAATTGTTTTTATGAGATCAAGGACAGTATTTGTTGCTAATCCCTAATTGCATTTGAGGAGGTATCGATGAGATACCTTCTTTAATTACATTGCTGACATACTGGTATCCACTTCACTGTTATTAGAAGTGAGTTCCAGGATTTTGACCCAGCAATAAGAGAGAACTGTGATGGTGGAAGGCCTGACTAATGTGTGGAACTTGGAGGTTGTGGAGTACCAACCAACCTGCTGCCTTTGTCCTTCTTGGTCTTAGATGTCAGAGGTTTGGAAGGTGCTGTTGAAGGAGGCTTGGAGAGTTGCTGGAATGTATTTGGTACGTGGCTGCCACAGGATGTTGGTAGGGGAAGGAGTATATATTTAAGAAGTAGGGAGTCAGTCAAGCTGGCTATTTTGACCTGCATGGTGTTAAGCTTCTTAAGTGTTTTTGGAGCCACCCCATCTATGCAGCTGAAGAGTATTCTATCATACCCCCGACGTGTGCCATTTAGCTACTGGAAAGGCTTTGGGGAGTTGGAAGGTGAGGTACTTGCCATAAAATTCCCATCCCCTGACCTGCTCTTGGAGTCACAGTATTTATGTGGCTAGTCCAGTTCAGTTTCTGGTCAATGGTAACCCTCAGGATGTTGATGGAGAAATGAGCAATGGTAGCGATGTTTAATGTCAAAGTGAAATGTTAGTTTCTCTCCTGTTGGAGAAAGTCAGTTCCTGGTCTTTGTTGGTGTGAATGTTACTGGCCATTTAACAGCTCAAGTCTGAATGTTGTTCAGGATTTAAGATCATAAAGACCATAAGATCTGAGAGCAAAAGTAGGCCATTCAGCTCACAGAGTCTGCTCTGCCATTTAACGAGACTTTGGGTGATCTAATAATCTTCAACTCTACTTTCCTGTCTTAGCTCTACAACTCTTGGTCTCCTCATTGAGTAAAATCTGTCTATTTCAGCTTTGAATAGACTTAACAATCCAGTCTTGACAGCCCTTTGTGGCAAAGAATTCCACAGATTCACCACCCACTGTCAAGCCCCCTAAACATCTTGTATGCCTCAAAAAGGTTGCCTCGCATTCTTTTAAACTCCATTGAATGCAACCTAACCTACTCAACCCCTCCTGTTTTCATATTCCATTTCCTTTGAAATAAAGATCACCATTTCATTTTACTTCTGTCTCCATGAAAGAGAGCACAAATAACTTCCCAGATATGTTAGGGAACCAAGGGTCTAGTGAGAGTGTGGAATTCAAGGAAAACAGCATTTGTAAGAAAATAGTGCAAGGGAAATTAATGGGGTTAAAGGCTGACAGATTACCAGGGCCTGATAATCCCAGAATACTAAAGGAAGTGGCCCAGGGAAAATTGGATGCATTGATGGTTATTTCCCAAAATTCTACAGATGCTGATGCAGTTCCTACAAATTGGTGGGTGGAAAATGTTTCCCTACTTTTTAAAAAGGCAGAGAGAGAATAACATAAAGAATTACAAATCAGTTAGCCAAACATCAGTAGTGAGGAAAACGCTAATGGAATCTATTATAAAAGATGTGAAAACAGATTATTTGGAAGTCATTCATAGAATTGGACAAAGCCATCATGTGTTTATGAAAGGCAAATATACTTAACAAATCTACTGGAGTTTATTCAGAATGTAACAGATAGGGGAGAACCAGTGAATTTGGTATATTTGAATTTTCAGAAGGCTTTTGAAAAGGGCTATCATAAGAGGTTAATAGGCAAAATTAAAGCACATGGGATTGGGGATGATATGTTGGCAAGAAACAGAGAGTGGAAATAAATGGGTCTTTTTCCGAGAGGCAAGCAGTGACTAATGGGTATTGCAAGGAATAGTGCTTGGGCCCCAGTTATTAATGATATCTATAAATTACCTGGGTGAGGGAACCAAATGCAACATTTCCAATTTTGCTGATGACACAAAACTGAGTAGGATTCTGAATTGTAAAGAGGCTGCAAGGTAATTAAGATGATTTGAATGGGTGGACAAACACATGGCAGATGCATTGCAACATAGATAACTGTGAAGTTACACATTTAAGTGTGAAAAACAGAAAGGAAGAGTATAATTTAACTAGAAATGTGCTGGGAAATGTGGATGTACAAGGGGACCTGGATGTCCTCATACACCAGTGAATGAAAGCAGACAGGCAGGTGTAGCAAGCAATTACAAAGGCAAGTGATATATTGGCTTTCATCGCAAGAAGACTTGAGTTCAAAGGTAAATATCTTAGTCCAGTTATAAAGGGTCTTGGTGATTCCAAACCTGGAGTAATTGTATGCAATTTTGATCTCCCTCCCTAAGAAAGGATAAACTTGTCACAGAGGGTGTACAGCAGTGAAGGATCACTAGGCGGATACCAGGGATGGCTGGAAAGGTTGGTTCAACTCGGCCTGCATTCACTAGAATTTATATGGATGAAAGGAGATCTGATTGAAATGTATATAATTCTAACAGGGCTGCACAGACTATATGCAAGGAGGATGTTTTCCCTGGTTGGACAGTATAGAACCAGGAGTCACAGTCTTGGGATATGGGGTAGGCCATTTAGGACTGAATGAGGAAATATTTCTTCACTTGAAGGGTAACGAACCTCCACCTGAGAAGGCTGTGCAGGCCATGTCATTGATTACATTCAAGAAATAGACTGCTTTTTATTTAGGTTTTAAAGGCAACATGGGCATGAGGAGAAAGCAGGAAAATAGCATTAAGACCAGAAGACCATAAGACATAGGAGCTGATTTAGGCCAGTCAGCCCATCGAGTCTGCTCCATCATTCAACCATTGCTGATACATTACTCAACCTCATTCTCAATCCATGTACCTGTAACCTTTGATCCTCTTACTAATCAAGAACCTTGTGTGTACAGTTGGCCCCCAACTTACAAATGTCTGACTTATGAATTTTCCTGCTTACAAATGAGCTCCCATAAGATACAGGATCTAGCAAGTGAACATCTGTTCATAATCATGAATGGAAGTATGGAAAAGCACTGTAACTGTAGTGAATTGTATAGCACTGTTTTTTATCCATTTTAATGTTGCTATTACATATGATAGTTATCATGCTGCTCAAACGCACATTTGACAGTGCATTGAAGAAATACAAAGCTAACACAATAGAGGTGAAAGTTGACATAATCTAGCAATCTGAAAAAGGCGAAATACAGACAAACATAGGAAAAGATCTAGGCCGTAGCCAATCCACAGTTGGAACTATTTTAAATGACAAAGTGTGCATTCTGGAATATGTGAAGAATTTGGCACTGATAAAGGTTACAAGCAAAGGAGTGGATTAATCACAGAAATGGAAAAGCTGTTACTTGTTTAGTTTGAGGATCAATGTCAACATTCTATGCCAGTTAGCCTGAAGCTTATTCAAGAAAAAGCAAGAAGTTTGTATACAGACGTAAAGTCTAAGTGCGGTGGTGAAAGTGATAGTGAACAATTTTCTACTGACGGATATTAAGCTGTTAAACAGGCCGAGAGGTACCTGGTTTTTGTCTCCCTCCTTTTTTGAATAATGATGTTCCATTAACAGTTTTCCAGTCCTCTGGGACTTTCCAGAAAAGAAGGATAGTTGGAAGATTACTACCAGTGCTTACACCATCTCCATGGATATTTTAGTATTTTAGTATTGTATGTTGCAGCCTATCAGTTGTAGGGGGACTTATTAGCCTTTAGCCCTATTAGGTTCTCTGAATTTTTTTCCCTACTGGTAGTTATCATGTTTATTGCCTTCCCATTTCCCCCCACTCAACCCCTCACTCATTAGCTCCTTGATTAGTTAGCATATTTTTCCTCTATCATGAAGAAAGATGAAAAGTGTTTATTCAACTCATCTGCCATTTCCTGGACCCCCAATACTATTTTCTCAGATCCTAAGGGGTCTATGTACACTTTGGTCTCTGTCTTCCTTTTTAGATATTTTGAATCTCTTATTGTAAGTTTTTTTTTATTACTTGCTAGTTTGATTTTCCCTTCTTTATTATTTTTAGCCATAATTTGTTGGCTTTTAAAACTTTCCCAATCTTCTGATTATCACTAATTTTTGACACATTCTATGTTTTTTTCTCTCAATTTGATCTTATCCTAACTTCCCTGGTTAACAATGATTGTGTTATCCTCTTTCTTGAATCCTTCTGCCTCACTGGGATATATCTTTGTTGTGAGCCATGAGCTAATTTCTTAAATGCCTCCCATTGCTCCTTAGCCATCTTGTCTGCTAAACTTCTTTCTCAGCCCACTCCATCCAACTCAGCACTCAATCCTTTTTTAATTACCCTTATTTATATCAGTACACCTGTTTCCCACCCACGTTTCTCCCTCTCAAACTGAATGTTAATGACCAAATTGCCTCATCAATATACAGCTTCCTACCTTACTCAGCACATGCAACAAGTTGGAATTTCAGAACATTTGATGAAAATCTCAGAGTGGATATCTGGGGGCTAGTACTTGCCACTTTATCTGAAGGTCTTCCATGTTGCCAAACAGTTTCTCAGGCCTTGATCCAAGATAACCAGCAATGTTGACCCTTAAAAATAAATAAATAAATTGCAATTTGATTACAGCTGCTTAAGGTCCTGAGCCAAAACTTTCTGAAACGTGTGAAATAGTGACAGAATTGTTACAACTGGTCCCTGTGCATTAAGAAGAGGGGGGGGGGGGGGGGGGGGGCTGGTTTCAGTTCATCCCTGTTTACCTGGAAGCATAACCATTTGGACTATCCCTAATTTGGTATGATTCTGGACCGGATAGCCCAAATGGTTATGCTCCAAGGTAACGAGGGATGAACTGACCGCCACCGCCACCGCCACCCCCCACACCAAACTTCTTAATCAAACTCTTCTATTGGTTGCAACAAGATTAATTCCAAAATGATCCCTTTACTCATGTATCCCTTTCCCATTCTGAATATATTTGTGTTTTGAAAGGAGTTGAGTTAACTCAGCTTTCTTGGGTTAAAAAAGGGTGGGCTCATTCCCTACTAAACACAAGAAATTATGAAAGCATCTGATACACAGATACATGTATTAGAAATGTGAATTGAGGAAAAAGGTAACAATTAAAAAGCTACATAACTTAGTTTTCTGTGTTCCATGCAGAGTAGATGGGGAATGTTGTTAGAGTTAAATTGCATGTTACAGATAACACAGACATTGGTAGTGAAGCAGATTTTGAGATTTTTGCAAGTTTGCTGATAGCTTATTGTCCTGTTTCCTTTTCGATAGTTACTTCACTAGCTTTGCCTGACTTTCAGCACATAGAACGAGAAAGATTCTTTCTTTACCTGTATTACAGGAGTGTCCAATGGCTGTCCTCAAACTGTAACCTTCACACCACAGTAGTTTATACTCACATGTCATCCCATTAACGCACACAGACAAAGATTTGCAATTGTTTTGTAATCCTTTTTTTAATATATTCCATGAAGGGTGAAACACAAATGTGTCTGCAGTTTGGGACTAAATCACAGGAGGTGCACTTCTGCTGAGAGAGGTAGTCAACTCCTCAATATCTGGAAGTCACAGAAGATCGCAGTCCAGTTTGTTTTGGAGTGCATCCCCACCCACTTTGAAGTATTGCTCTTTGAAGTTGCCTTGATGCATTTTCATGTATGACATTCCAAGAGTCCTTTACCAGACAGTTACTGAATTTACATCTGCAGTCATCTATTGGCTGTATGTCTTCTTTTAGTCACTTGACTAACGTTTTTGTTTGTTCAGAAAAGTTTCTGAGCTGAATCAGAGTAGTGCAGCAGCTGTTAACAGGTCATAAAACGATCATGTTCGATTTGGATGCTAATGGTGCTGGAATTGATTTCTTCTCAAAATCATCAACAACCATAAATAATGATGTACAAATGTTTACCTGATACAATATCAGAGTTGACATTTGTTAACAAACCATTGATCAGTGGATCGTGCACTAATGCCCATCAAACAGATGGTATATCATAATGTTGGAAAAATTTGAAAACTACTTATAGAGTTGTCTTACGAAGGATAATGAGTGCTGAATTGACCCACAAGCTTGGGTTTGGATTATTCCAGGCTAATTTGACAATTACCAAATTTGGCAAATTTCAGACATTTCCTGGCCGATGTTCCTCTCAAATTTGATTTCAAGTGAACCTAAGGTGGAAAGGGTCAGAAATTCGGACAGGTCTGTTCAGTTAGCTTTCTGTGGTCTGCTGCCTCATCAGAGATTTCCTGTTAGAACTAATGGAAGGCATTCAGTGCAATTGCCCAAATGTTCAATTGATGAAGCATGGCATATCAGACATTAAAAAGTTAGGGGGCATTGAAGTTTGCTTTCGGTTTTAGTCGAAAATGGGAAATAAGTAATCAGTCACCAGTTTTAAACTGCACCAGATTATATTCCCATTTTCCAGCCAATTTTATGAAAAAACACAATGGATCTGCGTACATAGATAGGTTTCGAATGAGTCAAAATTGCACCCAATGCATCTTAGATGGCTTGGTTCTATTCTATCAGTTGGTCCTTTTCTTCGCTTTGGGCTTTTGAAGGGCATCCAAAACAGCAATTTCTAACAGCCTCCAGAAGAGATTTCCCAAGCATAGGGAGAATTCATTGAGAATGTGTACTTGTAATTTCTTTTTAATTGACCTATCTTTCTAATCAACCTGCTCAGAAATGTTATTACACACCTTTGGAGCAGGTGGGACTTGAACCCAGGCCTCCAGGTGTAGGGACAGTACCATTGTACCACAAGAGGGCTCTTTATTTAAAATTCGGTCATGGGATGTGGGCATCGCTGATTGTACCAGTGTTTATTGCCTATTTACCCTTGAAAAAGTGATAGCAAGCTGCCTTCTTGAACCGCTGCAGACCATTTGGCAAAGGTACACCCACAATAATGGGAAGTATTAGAATACTAGAGAGGGAGTTCCAGGATTTTTACACAGCAACATAGAAATAATGATGATATATTTTCAAGTTGGGTTCAAAAACATTATAGGGCCTCCAGCAGCAGGTAGCAAAAGTGAAGAAAGGCACTGAGCAATGGAGCTTAAGCAGCTGTGTAGTTCCTTCCTGGAAGAAAAGGTGACTTGGTGAGGAGACCTTATGTAAAGAGAGACAGACAAAGCTTTTTCTCAAGCAGATGTGAGCCGTGGACTTAATTCTATATAAATATTCTGTTTTCCTAGTTTAACCTTAATTTCCATTCATATGTTTAAAGCATATAAAGATGCCTGTAGGTTAAAGAATCCTCACTTCTTGATCTTCGGGCCATCAGTGTATTTAAATATTTTGTCCAGTGGGCACTATTTTGTTGTCCCTCAGGTGAAAGTATATGAACATGTGAGTGGTAAGGAAAAAGATCCAGGAACTTAAAATCATAGAGTCATACAGCACAGAAACAGATCCTTCAGTCCAAATAGTTCATGCTGACCATGATCCAAAACTAACCTAGTCCCACCTGCCTGCGCTTGGCCCATATCCCTCCAAACATTTCCTATTCATGTACTTACCTGAATTACTTCTAAACGTTGTAACTGTACCCGCATCCACCACTTCCTTTGGAAGTTCATTCCACATGTGAACCACTCTCTGTGGAACTAAATTGCCCCTTATGTCTTTTTTAAATCTTTCTCCTCTCACCTTAAAAATATGCCCCCAAGTCTTGAAATCCCCCACCCAAGGGAAAAAACACCTGCCATTCACTTTATCTGTACTCCTCATGATTTTATAAACCACTATAAGGTTCCCCCTCAATCTCCTACGCTTCAGTGAAAGAAGTCCCAGCCTATATCGTCTCTCCTTATAACTCAAACCCTCCATTCCCGGCACCGTTCTGGTAAATCTCTTCTGAACCTTCTCCAGCTTAATGATATTCTTTCTATAACAGGGAGACCAGAACTGGACAGAAGAGGCCTCACTGACATCCTGTACAACCTCAACATAATGTCCCAACTCCTATACTCAAAGGTCTGAGCAATGGTAAGCATGTTAAATGCCTTATTAACCACCCTATTAATATGCAATGCAATCTTCAAAGAATTATGTAACTGAACCCCAAGGTCTCTCTGTTATGCAACACTGCCCAAGGCCCTGCTTTTAATTGCATAAGCCTTTTCTTTGTTTGTTTTACCAAATGCAATAGCTCGCACTTATCCAAATTAAACTCCATTTTCCACTCTTTGGCCCATCAAGATCTCTTTGCAATCTCAGATAACATTCTTCATTGCCGACTATACCACCAATCTTGGTGTCATTTTCAAACTTACTAACTGTGCTTTCTAGATTCTCATCTAAATCATTTATATAAATGACAAACAAAAGCGGACTCAGCACCGATCCTTGTGGAACATCGCTGGTCACAGGTCTCCAGTCCGAAAATCAACCCTCCACCATCACTCTCTGCCTCCTGCCGTTAAGCCAATTTTGTATCCAATTGGCAAGCTCAACCTGAATCCCATGTGATCCAACTTTACTGCTTAACCTTGTCAAATGCTTTATTAAAGTCCAAGTAAACAATGTTTACCGCTCTCCCCTCATCAATCTTCTTGGTTACTTGTGGCAAAGTTGTTGCAGGGACTGATGGGTGAAATTGACAATTTCACTCTTTCTTTCAACATCTTTGTCATGTTCTGAATCTACATGACACAGTTTTTTATTTTCTTCTTACTCTTTTTTGTTCTCATGATGTGTGAGAACACCTCTAACAACTAATGGTCAAAGGAGGCTAATACAAAGTACTAAGTATTCATACAATAGTGTACACTGTGACTTCATCAAATTGGTTAGGACTGCATGAAAAAATTCCTTTTGTTTTGTGTATATCTAAATATCTAAAATAACTGTACGCATGATGATTTTTGATCTTGGCTACTGCTGTACAAGACAGTTAAGCCTGTACAGGTAGCAACAGTGTTGAGAAGGGAACCAATGGTTTCATAAATCCGATGCATCAGCAATGTAATGAGCAGCTCCAACTTCTAGATTAGTTAAGATGTTAGTTAAGATTTGCAACAAAAACACGTAAGAATAATTACTGCTTGTGACACTATTGTGAGCTTTAAATCATCCTGGAATTGAAGTCTTCTACACTGTGCCCTACACAGAATCAACTAGAATAAAAGAAATTTGTTTAATCTTGAAAGTAAAATCAAACAGTTGAATGCTACTTTATTTTGAAAACAATTGGAACGTAGGAACAAGAGTTGGCCATTCAGCCCCGAGCCTGTTCTGCCCTTCAACAAGACCATGGCTGATCTGTGGCCTAACTCCATATACCTGCATTCAGTTCATATCCCTTAATACTTTTGCTTAAAAAAAATTATCTATCTCAGATTTCAAATTAACAACTGATCTAACATCAACTGTTGTTTGAGCAAGACAGTTCCAAAGCCTTACCAACCTTTGTGTGTAGAAGTGCTTCCTAACATTTCTCCTGAACTGTCTGGCCTTAATTTTTAGATTACTTTTAAAATCTTTAGATTTTAGATTCTTTAGATATTTTGTTTCACACACTTATGTATTTGCACTGCAACCTTTTATGTTTTAGTTCTAGAACCTATATTTGAAAGTTATCAGAATGCTTCTCTTGTGCTAAAGATATAGTTTGCCTAATTTCTTTGCCGTAGACTTCCCATACCTTTCAACATCCTCCAAAGAAGTTGACAGGTAGACACTCTGCTCCCAATGGTATTCCTGAGTTGGCACTGTGTGTCAATGAGCAAGGAGGGAGCGACAGGGGTTTTGGGGGGAGGGGCTGGTGGTGAGCGAGGTGGGGAAATCTGCATTATTTAAAGTTGTCTGATCTTCTTTAGCCTCCATTTATCAGCTTCTCACAGGTAGATCAGGAAGTCACACATAGCGAATTACATCTGCACTTCATACCACTACTCCAGAACATCACACGTTACATTACTTCACTGCTTCTTAAGTTATAGAGTCATAGAATTATACAACACGGAAACAGACCCTTTGATCCAAGTCGTCCGCACCAGATATCATAAACTGCTTTAGCCCCATTTGCCAGCATTTGGCCAATACCCCTCTAAACCCTTCCTATTCACGAATTTGCCTTTTGCCAAGGGTCTGTTTATGAGATGTTACTGTATTGGAACAGTTAGGTTGTAATAGTTACTGTATCTATTACTCTGTTAAGTTTTCCAATAGAGTTAAGTTATTCCAATTCCTTCTTTCTATTGTTGTGTTTTAACTATAATCCCAATGGATGAATAAAGTGTGCTTTGCTTTAAATCTGGTAGCTTGACCAACAAAATTTCATTTGGAAAGTAACATTTTACATTTACCTTTAAAATAAGAAAAAGTTAGGGTTTAGACTATCTTCTGAATATTTTGAGGGTGTTTAGTCTGGTCCATAGCAACACATACCAACACATTTAAAAACAGCTTCTTCCCCTCTGTTGTCAGACTTAAGAAGAGACCTTTCATATATTAGGATCTTTCTCTGTGCCTCCTCTATAGTTGTAATGCTAGATTCTACATTCTGTCCTATTACCCTAATGTACTAATGTAAGGTATGATTTATCTGGTTAGCACACAATGCAATACTTTTCACTGTATCTCAGTACATGTGACAATAATAAATCAAATCAAATCATTTGATCACTTTTCTGATGATCAAGAGAAGACTAAAGGAGTGGTAATTAGCTGATTGGGATTTGTTGCCTACTTTGTGTATAGGATTTGCATGAATAATTTTCCACATTGCCCAAGTAGAAGCCAAATTGCAGCTGTGCTGGAACAGCTTGGTTAGACACAATTTGTTCTGGAGCACAAATCTTCATTATTGTTGCCTGAATGTTATCAGGGCCAATTACCATTTTTTAATTATCCAATGCCTTCAGCTGTGTTCTGAAATGACATGGACTGAATCCAATTGACTGATAAGTGCCATCTGTGATGCTGTGACCTCAAGAGGTAGTTGAGATTGGCACTTGTGTCTGAAGATGGTTGTCATTACTTCACCCTTGTCTCTTGCACTAATGTGCTTGGCTTGGCTGTCATTGAGGATGTGAATATTTGTTAAGCCACCTCCTTTTGTTGATTATATCATCATCCAGCAGCCTTCATGACCATATATGGTAGGTCTGCAGAGTTTTGATCTGAATTGATGGTTGTGGAATTGCTTTTTCCACTATTTGGCATGCAAGCGGTCCTGTGTTATAGTTTCACCAGGTTGATGCCTTTTTTTAGGTATGCCTGGTGTTGTTCCTGGCATGCCCTTCTGCATTCTTCATTGAATCAGGGTTGATACTCTGGCTTCATGGTAATAGGGACATGTCGGGCCACGAGATCACATATTATGGTTGAATGTAATTCTGCTACTGCCGATGGGTCATAGTGTCTCATGGGTATATAGCTTTGAGTTGCTAGACCTGTTTGAAATCAATCCCATTCAACATATAGTAAAGCCACACAGCACAATGGAGGGTATTCATGATGTGAAGATGGGACTTGGCCTCGACTGCACAGTGGGCAGTTGTACCAAAACAGTCACAGACAAACGTATATGGTGATTGTTGAGCAATAGCTCAAGTAGATTATTCCCTCTTGTTGGATCTCCACCGGCTGCTGCAGGCTCAGTTTAGCAGCTATATCTTTAAGGACTTGGTCACATCGGTTATTGGTCATGCTATCAATCCATTCTTGGTGATGGACATTAAAATCTCCTACCCAAAGCCTTTGTCACTCTTGTTTATTCTTTCAATTTGTGTTCAACATGGAAGAGTACTCATTTATTAGCTGAGGTAAAATAGGGATGGAAGACAGTGAGGACGACTATATATGGTGATGCTGAATGCAACATTTGGTGTTAATATTACTTGACAGACAAAGGCAGTGATCTGTGTTGGAATTCTAGGTTTGCCAGATGGACTGAAAAGTTTTCTTTGATCAAAGGTACTCTACATTTCAATGTTATATTTCATTCTGATAAATTGGAATTATCCATAAATATATTCATTGATATATAATATCTTCCAACTGCAAGATGTTTGTCAACCACAAATAAAAAATACTCTGTCATCTACACTACTGTCCTATCCCACGACACTCCATCATGGGATCTTTCTTTGGCCTCCCTTCATCCTCTCCCTTCCGTTCCATTTTCATGCGTTCCTCCTTCCTGCATTCCCTTCCTTTCCCTCCCATTTCTCTCCCTTTTCTCCACTCAATCCCTCAATCTGCTCTCTCCCACCTTTTCATCTCTAACCTTTGTTCATTTTAATTGGATTGAAAAGGTAAATAGGACAAACCAATTGGCAAGTGAGGAGCTTTAAACACAGGATTAGGGAAAAGTAGTATGAGAGCCCATGGTCAGACCACCTCCGGTTATCTTGGGGTTTGAGGTGGTACTATGAAATCACTGTGACATTTTACCATTAGCTTCAAGGTGTTCCAGAAACTTGTTCAAAAACAAAATTCAGTTTTATACCCATACATCCTCTGGGTGGATTTTCTTGGGTGCTTACAATGGCATTTCAGTATAGCTAGGGCAGGCCAGGAGAAAAGAATGGACAGGAAACCAAACATAACCTTGGACCTACAATACACTTGCTCAAACTTAGGCACACACTTATTATAGGACATATACAATGGAATGACCTATTGCACATAGTATCTGACTACACCAATGATGAGGGCATAGTTACGTTGTGATCATTCAACTAAGCAAAAAAAAAATTCAAACTTCAATATCCTTTTCAATTTTTGCATTTCCTGGTCAGCATTTATGATATCTGTACACTGCAGCAAAGAACTGAAGCAATTTTCAGCTCTGCACTTGGATTTTGCAACTTATAGTGCATTAAGTAGTTGCAGCTCCTTCCATTGAAATGTAAACATGTGAAGCCAAACTACCATCATGATAAAAACAAAACCCAACAACCTTTAATTTTGAAAGAAATTCTTCAGGGTTCTCATCAAGTATGGAAACAATTAAAGCTGACAGATAGGGAATGTATGTGGGACTGTTAATAACATATTGAAACAACAACATTTATCTCACACTTTTAAAAGGTCCAATGGTGGAAGACTATCTCGTTGACCTTCAGAAGGTTGTGCTAAAAGAATGGAGACTGAGTTAGAAAAGCAGATATTTCAGAATTGCCATATCCTGACAAGTTGAATGAAAACAAAATCTTATTAACTTCAGAGATAGTAGGAACTGCAGATGCTGGAGAATCTGAGATAACAAGGTGTAGAGCTGGATGAACACAGCAGGCCAAGCAGCATCAGAGGAGCAGGAAAGCTGAC
>NC_063336.1:55084028-55103536 GCF_021869965.1 Rhincodon typus
TTAACTTCAATAGCTAGTGCTTCAAAGTGGATGCAACATTCTAATGCAACAAAGTGTACTTTAAAAAGTTATACCTTTATGAGAGTTACAGTTTTAAAACCACATACCTCATTCAATAATTTATATTGGGCCTGTAGCAGGACAAAATGACATTTCAGGTCAGGATCCTTCTTCAGAACTGTCTGAAAGGTCCCAAACCGAAACATCAACTTTCCTGCTCCTCTGATGCTGCCTGGCCTGCTGTGTTATCTCTGACTCCAGCAGCTGCAGTTCTGACTATCCTGAGGGAGCCCGACCTGCTGAGCTGTTTTGTTCCCCCAAGCAATTTATATTTTTGTTTCTAATTTCCAGCATCGGTAGTTCTTTCGTTTTCTTTTATATAATTGATAAAGTGTTGGATGGAAAATAATAATGAAGAAGAAAAAAGATGCGGGAGTGGAAGGGGGTGCTGGTGAGGTGGAGAAGAGATTTTGGCTTTCTATTTTACTGGGAGGTGTGTTCTGATGGTTGAAAGTGACAGCTCAGCAGAAATTGACTACAAGTCCCAGGGCTCAGCGGAGCAGGCGGATAGAGAGGAGCGTCCTCCCCCTGCCGGAGAGATCGGGAAGCTCAGCTCGCCCAGAGCAGGTGTTCAGTCGGCAGCCTCAAGCAGCTTGTTCAGTCCCTTTTCGGCTCTGTCTCAGTCTGCTGCCCGAATCGAACAGGGGCAGCGGCTCGCCAGGGGAGGGGAGGACCAGGACACCGGTGGACTGCGTGCAAATCGGCCTCCCCTTATCGGTGCCCGCGGTGCAGGATGCACCCTGCATTTTAATCCAGCAATGATCCCCGAGCAGCGCAATCATGTTGCTACCATCGAGAACATCCCGGCCGAAGCCATCAGCGCATCGCCGACCCTGCTGCAGAGGATAAGGAAAGTCTTCACCAGGTAAGAGACCGACCCACACCCCCTCCCTCCCCTACGATCTCCTAGTGCAGCCGGAGCGGACCTCCCACACCCTGAAATCTACAAGAGAGCGCAGGAAACAATGCAGGTGGTTAGACTTGCACTGAACACTGCTGGGAGGGTTTCCTACCGTTTCTGGAAGGAGAAAAAGTTGTCTCCTACTCACGATCGTCCTGTTTTTACAGCCGCCCGCGTCCCTCTTGTTTTATTTCACCAATAATATACTTGAGAGTGACCGCGTTGTGGAGAGGGGCTTCCCGGTTGCTCAATAATCCTTGCTCATGTTGCATTTAAATGGCCCCGTTGGAAAACAGCATTTCAGCAGATTCGGATCCACGGTGAACTGCAACCCACTCCATACCCGTGGCTGATATCATTTACTGAGACCCGGGCTCTGATCTCGGGTTTAGTGAAACGTATGTACTTTCAGTATATGGCACGGAGTCACATTTAACCTTTCGTTGGGTTGAGTGGCAAATTAGTTGGGACTTAATGCAGTGGATTCAGTTGGGGTTGGATTCACTCTCCCACCCCACCACTCCTCAGGTCTTACGAAGGAGCGAAGCCCAAAGCTGGCAATGATCACTGATGTTCTTTGTGAGCTGGATTTTTTTTCCCCTCTCTTTCATCTCTTGCTCTGTAAGGGTACATCGAGGGTCAGTAAAGCAGGAATTAGGTACTCTCCCGTCCTGAAAAAAAAATCTAATCACATTCGACCTACAGTCCATCAGTTTGTTTCTTGGCATTTCTCACAATGCAATGCTCATAAAACAAAAGATAAATCATTGAAAACCCGCAAAAGCAACGAAATAATAGTTGAAATTCCTAATACTCCAGCCCATCACAATACAAGATTTCAATGCAACCGCGAAATCATGGAATAATGTCCAATCCAGATTCCTTAACAGTCTGTATCAATGCGAGTATTTAAAAAAAATACGTGTCAAATTCACTTAAAAAAGGAAACGTTGCTCTTGTCAAAAGGGTTAAATATGAATCACACAGTCCATGATAGACCTCCATTGTTCCTTGTAGATATTTGATATGCCGAGTCTTGTTACATTATGTGGTAACATTTTTTAGAACATTGGAAATGATAGTAATTATTCCCAAAGCACAATTTTATGACTGTATTCACACCGTTTCCTCAGTGGTCTTTTTGCACTATTTGCACAGACTTTTATTTGATCTATTTTTTGATACATTTGAGAACTATCTGATTTGTTTTAAAGGAACGTCTCGTATTTGGTTGTAGATAGCACACATGACAAGGCTAATAAAATGATAAATCTAACCAATTTGGAAACAATGATGAGCATTGAAGAATTAGTTGACAATGAACTGTGTTTGGAGCTCCCTCCTCACTAAGTTTCATAAAGATAATTCTCGACAAGCTCCTATCTAAGTATTCATTAATAACAAAAACTGGATGTGATCTAGCATTAACTGGAGTTCAAATTGAAATGCATTTCCCAAATGTAGCCTGTGAAAAACTGCAATCTGCTTGTTTAATGACTGGGGAAAAAAACACCATTCCTCCATCTTGGAAATATTAATAATTCCAGGAAATTAGACAATTCAAGTGTTCTATGTTGTCTTTGGAATGGATTGCTGTCAGCAGTGATGTGCAAGATTCTAAGAATAGGGGGTTTCTAACATCAGATAAAGCATTTTTAAAGTGGAGCTGTAACCTGTTGGCTAGAGTATTTAAAATACTGAGGTGCAACAAATATTTGTGAGGCACTTAACTTTTGCACAGATTTACTCCAATTCTGCAGATCTTTAAAGGCTGCATTCATAGGCAAGAATGACGTGGAGAGATTGAGTGGTAATAAATGGTTACCTATCTTTCTCTTTTCCCTTGCATGTTGTGCTAACTTGTAATTTATTTGCTAGGTTCCCTTTTCTTTCATCTCTGATAGGTCTGTGTATTCACACCATCTTCTGTGGTTGGCAGGATTTTGCCTGTAAACACATCTGCACAGATGATACCATACTGCTCCTTGGTTAAGTCTTTAGGAGGCAGACTTGAGTAGTGTTGGAGGACCTCCCCAACAAGCCTGGCAAACATGCCTTCCAGATGAGTGATATGTGCAAATACCCATCATACCTGTTATTTAAACTTGAGGCCCTTTTTGAGTCATACTATTAATACAGAGATGTAGTTACTGTTGGTATCAAAACAAGTAAATGACTAATTTATCGACCTGTAATTGAGTAGCGATTTATGGCCATACTTGCCAGTCAAGAATTGTTCTTTCTTTAGGAAATGAATGCTTTATAAGTTGGCCTTATGTCATCTTGTACATTAGCATGAAACTCAATGCTGTGGTTACATTATTTCATGAATATCATAAGTCCATAAAATCAATGGACAGAAAAAGAAGGATAATTCCTGTGAACAGTCACATTTGTAGAATCACTGACGTATGTGAAAAATGTAATGCACAAATGTGTTTATTAAGTTGCTAAATCAAGTCTAGTTTCTTAGCATTAGGTCAGTGAGGAAATCTGTGTGAAAACCTGAGGTAATTTGAAAATGCAAAAGTAAACAACATAAATATGGATCCATTTTGATTTTTCTAAGCTTGTATCTTAATATAAAGGATTGCTTTCAAAGTGAATTTTTGTGTTTATTCCCATTGTTTCAGTGCATGACAATAAAATAAAACTTGCATGTCGTGATTAATAGTGCATTCCCCACAGTGTCAAAACATTCAAAAATCATCTCCATATTCATATTGGAATCCTGCTTTAGGACAATGGAACTCAATATAAAATATTTAGGTTCTTAGCTTGCAAGTAGGCTGATCAGCCGAAGGTGCGTAATGAGCATTTTATATGTTGGAAAGAGATGGTACTTTTTTTTGTCTTCACAGACTGCAGTTTCAGTTCTGTCAAATGAAAAGATATGAAACCTCCCTTGTGAAAATAACCTCTTAGAATTTCCTATGCAGCTAATCTTATACAGTTATTCTGCAGTAGAATATTTACAATTGTTTCTAAAATTGACAATGATCCTTGACTGCAAGAGATTTCAGAGTCACTGTAATGCCTTTGAGAAAAGTTACATACTACAGGGGAATTTGAATCTAATTTGTGGACGTTTAACCAACAGTTGCCACTTTAGATAACGTATTGGCATTTTGTACCATGTTCTTAGTGTTTGCCTGTTAGGTTGTTGTACATTTAATGTATGTGGTGTACCTGGCCGATTTTAAAACCCACTGTAGGATCCCTAGCTAACTCAGTCAGAACATCGATTGTAGAATGTTAATTATATTTTTTGTGCAAGCTAGTTTCAGTGTTTCTGTCAGTGTCAATGTGATAAGCTGTCATTCAAAATTGCAGCTCTGTTCAAAAAGCCTTGAAGTAGCAGATTCAAAAATTTCAGATTGTTTTTTTCTAGTTGCTGTTGGAATAGAGTACAGAGTGGAATGACAATAATGAACAAATGTATGTATTAAATAATGTACACATTGTGGTTTGAAGTGCCATAGGAACTTTCAAGCATTAGACTTTGCCACTGTTGTTTGTGAGATTATAAATACCAATCTACGTGTAATTTTCCATGTATTATCATCAAGTGTAATGACATTATAATGATTGATGTGCAAAATTTGTGACATGCATTGCAAGACACCTGCTTTATGGTAGAATTGGTCTGCCTACAGTCTCTCAATCCTGTTGTGCAAACTGTTTTTGAGTGCTCCCCACAATCTATGGAAGCTTCAATTTATTGCACATGTACCTCATTCTTAAAATTTCTAACAACTTCACTATTGCTTTTCATTTTCTGTTAATTTCACCATGCCTATTCCCTCACTGACATTGCCTGCTCAGTGGTAATGACCAGATAATTCAAAGATGATCTACAATAGAGGTTTGGGAAGTTTGCTGCAGTAGAATATGGTTAAATCAATAGAATTGAAAGCACTGAGTAATTCACAAAGTTGAATATTAGATCTGATTTCAAAGAATGCATGTTGGATGAATTCCATTGCAATAAAAAGTAAAATCATTAAATGATGATGCATCAAATTGAACTTATTGTTGCTTACGACAAGTGAAGTTAGCAGAGCAGGAAATAAGTGTTGTAAGTTGCTGTAGAAACTACAAAATGCTTCGTATGACAAACTACTTTTATTTAACTGGAAATTAAAGCTGTAGAATCCTTATTTATTTTTACCAGGTAAGCTTGGAGAAACACAATTTTTTAAATAAAAGCTTCCTACCTCTCTTACCAACTCCACCCCCCCCCCCCCCCCCCCCGCCCCAAGCAATCCCAACTTTGTGTTATTGAATTGTTTCCATTTGAAATTCATTTCAATAATGGGTGGATTTGCTGCTGATGTGGCTGTTTTTCCTATCAGTCAGGAGCACAGTGGGCCAAAAGAGAGACATAAAATAGATTTAGGAATTGCAGGTTTACCAATGTCCAACCTTCTGTAAGCATAAAAATATAATAGCCAGGAGCGAAGCAGATTTAGGGAAGCCTGTTTATCTCAACTTTAATGTGTGGCAAGATGTAATTATGGGTCAATGCAGCTTTAAAGTCTGGTTCTGATTACAAAGTACTGTGTCTGTAATGTGAAAACATGTATCATACTGCATGCTGTTTCTAAGCGGTCATAACTGCACAAGATATACACAGTAAAGCACTGTTAATGAGAGTTAATTGTAGTTTCTTTCATTCCATGCTGCTTTGAATTGCAATAAATACACGTAGAATATAGTGGTCATAACTGCACAAGATCTACACAGTAATGCAGTTTTAGTAAGAGTTTATCATAGTTTCTTTCATCATATGCTGCTGTGAATTGCAAGAAATACATGTAGAATATAAGTCCCTCGAAAGACAGGTATTGGCGTTTAAACGATTAAAGATGGGAACACGATCAAACTGCCACAGCCTTACAATGACAATGCATTTAACATATACTATAATGTTTTAATGACTTGCTGAAGTACCATTCAATCGTCCAGTGGCAAAGAAGTATTGTCCTTGTAAATTACTGATTAATCCTTGCCTTGGTGCCTTGATTTGAGGGAAGTGGTGTTTAATTTTTCTGTTTGATATGGGAGCGCAAGACAAAGGCTGGGGGTGGGTCAGATCCTTGTTAGCAAAGCATGTGATGGAAAGCAATAGAGTCAGCCCCCTCGGTTATCAATGTATGCGGGGGGGATCCCTGCTATGTGACGGTGAGGAATGCGGGTGACTGAAAGGAGCAGTAAACGTGCAGCTGCGGTTGAATGATGCTAGTGCAGCCGCTGCCAGCTGGCGGCCCCGTTTCATGCTGCTTTCTGTCGGTTGCAAAGCCATCTGCTGCACTTTTAATGAATGAACCTTTCTTTGGTGCTGAACAATAGCTCCAAGGATGTGATCTGCATTCTAATACGCCGCATCCCTCTTTTGAGGCGGGGTGCAGGGTGTGGGGTGAGATCATTTCACCTTCCTTGTGAATGGGAAAAGGGAACGGAGTGATGCTTCTTTCGGTTGTTTCAAGTTCCAGTCCCTGTGTTCCAGACTGACGAGGGGTCTCAGGGAGACCTGTGGCTTAAACTGCAGTAATATTTCAAGATTTAAAAATGAAATTGAAGATCAGAGAATTTTAATTGGGCCCTCCCTAGCGAGTCACATATTGTGGTTGCAAACTAATTTCATTCTGAAGGAGTACAGCTCTGCTAGGCAACAGTGGAACAATGATTGGGATTTTCTCAATGCATTGACAGAAAAAAAAGACACAAGCCCTGGAATGGTGCTGCTCCACCACACTGGTCTACCCAACATCACACAAAGATGGCGTGCACTGTAGTGATTGTAATGAGGTCAGCTAGTAGAGCTCATAGAATATGAGTTCCCTGATTGGGGCTGTTAACCTGGTCCGTTCACGGAGCCCTAGCTGACAGATAAGAACAGGGATGGATGGACTTCCTGTTCAGTCTGAGAGCTGGCTCTGAGGGAGCTGGATCAGTGTCAAGGACACTCCATGTGTAAATGAGGGGTGACACGGTGACGGGATACCGGCCTCTGTGGGGTTATTTCAGTGGTGACGAGAGAAAAGCACGCTCCTGAAGAAATTCACTCCCAGCAGTCAACCTTGAGTTAGGGTACGCATTTCTCAAGTCATGGCATGATGCCAGAAGCTTGATCTGTTTGATCCTGTTGTCAAAGACTATGCCCAGCATATGGAAAGAATGCGTTGCTTTTCTGGTGAAAAGCAATGAGAAATTCTCCTGACAGCTTGTGGACCCACAGCTTTTTCTGTTATTAGGACCCTAACTTTCCCTGAGCCACCAGATAATAAAACCTTTCAAGAGTTGATGGATTTAGTTAAGAAATATTATGACCCCAAGCCTTCCCTAATTCTGAGATGCAATCAGTTTCACTGGGCAGTTTGAGAGCCGGGGAATCGGTATCGGGATTTTTGACTAGGTTAAGATGACTGGCAGGGGCATATGACTTTGGTTTGACCCTTAATGAGATGTTGAGGGGTTGTTTGGCATTAATGATGTTACCATTGAAAAGCGCCTATAAGCTGAAGCCCAACTGCACTTCAAACAGGCACTACAACTGGCTTTATCATTGGAAAATGTAGAAAGTAGAGTGTATGCATTGCAGGGTATTTCAATGGAAGTGGTCACTCTTGCTAGTCCAACTGAGCTTGGGGAACAACACGTGAGTGAAAGCAATTGCATGGCCTCACTGAGAACAGAGGGATTCTAGGTCAGCCAAAAGCAAAACCCTGAAATCAATGTCAAGCCTCAGCCAAGCGGTTAAAAGTTGCTTCAGGATCTGGCCCTCAAACCATTGTAGTTGCTGCAGGTATGTGGACTCGAGGCAGCAAAAGAATCCCAATACACCTAAATGGAGAAAGAGAACTCACAGGCCGGTATCCAGGAGAGTGTACACCCAGGAAAATCCACCTACGTTTGGTTTAGAGCAGTTAAATTGCTTAGCAACTTGCAAATCAGAGCCAATCAAAATAACCATCTAGCTAAATGGTCATCCGGTTCTACTGAAGGTTGATATGTGTGCGGCCATTTCAATGATCGAAGAATCGGTCTTTAACAAAATTTGGTCTGGACTCCAACCTTAAGTTTGTGCAAGATCTTGGCTAGACTGAAAACCTGGACCAGGAAACTTTACAGATAAAGGTTGTGGTTTGTTATGAGAAGCAGCTGGTTCAATTACCACTGACTTGTAGTAAAAGATTCAGGCCCAAGCTTGATGGGGCAAAATTGGTTGAGAATGATTCACATACATTGCCTCAACATTTTTCAATTAGACAATGGCTGCCTGAGTGACGTCCTAATTAAATACTCTAGGGACTGCCAAAGGATCCAAAGCCACCATGCATGTTGACCAGGAAGCAATTCCATGAGACTGCAAGGCCCTCCCCGTGTCATTTGCCTTATGGGCAAAAATAGAGAGAGAAAAATCAGAAAGCTAGAAAACAAAGAAATGATCAAACCAGTCCAGTGTGCAGAATGGGCAGCACCGGTCATATGCATTGTGAAGCCTAACAGGTCAGTTTGCCATTGTGAAGATTTTAAACAAAGGGTAAACTGCTTTTCACAACTAGATAAATACCCAGTCCCTCGCTTGGAGGATTTATGCGTAAAGCTGGCAGGGGGCCTGTCGAAGCTGGACATGAGCCATACGTACCTGCAATTGCAGTTAGATGAGGATTCCCAGAAATATCTAGATGATGTGCCAATAACAGGGAAGACCTGTAAGGAATACTTGGAGAACTTGGACATAGTCCTTAAATATTTCTCCCAGGCAGCATATGTCTTAGAAGGGAAAAAATGTGTGTTTTTACCTACTTGGCTGACAGTTGACAAGACCAAGTTACACCCATTGGAAGATAAGGTGATGGACTACAGACCCCTGCTAGGTTTACTTAAAAAGTCCAAGATTACTGCAAGCAGCCCCCCCACATTCATGGGAGTGGCTGGGTAAACCCTGGACTATGTTACACGTTGATTATGTAGGTTCTTTCATGGGCTCAATGCTCTTATGATGTGGAGGTGCTGGTGTCGGACTGGGGTGGACAAGGTCAAAAGTCATACGACACCAGGTTATAGTCCAACAGGTTTATTTGAAAACACAAGCTTTCGGAGTGCTGCCCCTTCTTCGGGTGAAGTCTTCGCCTGACAAAGGGGCAGGGCTTCGAAAGCTTGTGATTTTGAATACAGCTGTTGGACTATAACCTCGTGTCGTGTGACTTTTGCCAATGTTCTTAGTCATTGTGGGCGCCCACTGAAAGTGACTGGAGGTGCATAGAGTTCATTTGTCAAACACGGGGCTGATGATAGAAAAACTGCATGCATCTTTTGCAATATGTGGACTCCTGGAAGTGTTGGTCATAGGTAACGGGCCATCATTTACCAGCAGGGAATTTAAGTATTTCCTAAAGTTGAATGGAATTCAACACATAAGGACAGTTCCATACCGTCCATCATTCAATGGTCTGGCAGAAAGAACAGTCCAGACTTTGATGGCAGGCTTAAAGAGACAGGCTGCAGCTTCACTAGATACCAAACTGTCCCAGTTCCTATTTGATTATCGCATCATCCCTCATGCAACTACAAGGATAGCTCCAGCAGAGTTGCTAATGGGGAGAAGACTCCACACCAGGTTAAATCTGATTTTCCTGGACTTGGTGGGGGAGGATGAAATGGCATCAGGAATGTCAATGCTGGACACAAGATCCCGCTAAGTGAGAGAGACGGTTTACTTCAACAGACAAAGTTTGGTGTGGCAATCACGGGAATGGCCCTGCACGTGCAAGAGGCATGGTCGACACGAAATCAGGTCCAGTGGTGTATAAAGTTTGGGTAGATGAGACTGTCCTGAGCAAGCACATGGACCATATCAAAGCTGTAAACTTGCAAACAATGCGGGAGCAGAACGTGACTGCCTCCTCAACAGTCTTTCTGACTGTTCTGGAACCCATGGGTTCTCCTTCTTCATCAAGTGTTGAAGAGATCTCAGAATCTGAGACGGGCACGGTGAATGTCACTGCCTCGACACCTTTGCCATTTGAAGAAGGGAAGTAATTTCTTCCGAGGTGGTCCAGGCGCATGAGGCAGTCTACCGTGCGTTACACCACACTCTGTCAGAGGCAGAGTTGGAGGAAGTTGACCTGGTGGTAAAGCGCCCCAGGAGGAACTATTAATAAAAAAAAGAGCCAGCCTATGTCCTCACACTCAGAGGGGGAGGGATGCAGTGATTATAATGAGGTCAACCAGGTGGACCTCATAGAATGTGAGTTCCCTGATTAGGGCTGTTAACCTGGTCCAATCAGGGAGCCCTGGCTGACAGACATAAACAGGAGTGTCTGACATCCCGTTCCCTCTGAGAGCTGACTCTGAGGGAGTTGGATCAGTGTCAAGGACTGTCCATCTGTAAATAAAGGGTGAGTTGGTGATGGGATACTGGCCTCTGTGGAGTTATTTCATGCACTTTACAAGACATTTTAACCTCATCTTTAACTTCCTTATTGTAACTCAGCAGTAATGTGTGCAGTTCATAAAAGTCACCACCTTCATCGATGCCTACTTCAGATGAACATGTCGACTAAGTTCTGGCTTTCTGCGCGTTTCCCATGTTTATGCATTAATAAAATGCTCGAATCTGATAAGATCCAGCATTAAGCTTCATGCAAGGCAAAGCAATAACATAATGGATAGTTATTACACCTTGTTTTCATTGAATTGTCCTTTAGAAGAGAGTCATGACTTTTCAATGAACATGCTGTAGTATTGTGCCATTCTTTTAATTCTGCTACCTTTGATGAAGGTTTAACTTTTCTGTCCAGTTAAACTCAGCCCCAGTAGTCAGAACCCTCTTTACAGTTTTCTTCACTGTAGCATGATCATTATGTTTCAAAAATGTAGTTAAAAGTTGGATCAACCAGATTACAAATCACATGCCTAATATCATGTCAAGCGAGTTTGAAAATGTGAACATTTATGTAAGGAAAGTTCTGTCATTAATGTTTCATCTAACAACAAATTTACCCAACTGGTAACCATGAAAACTTATGTTTTCTGGTAAAGACACTACAGAAACACGTTATGAGGCAATTCCATGATGGAATTTGCTGCCTGGAAGTGTGAGGTAGGTTCATTTTTCTTTATTTTTAAACAAAGTTGTCCAAAAGATATGGGTCCCTTACTGGCTGGACTTCGATTTATTAGGAGTCAACCACAAGAATCAAATATAGACCAGACCAGGTAAGGATGGCAGATTTCCTTTCCTAAAGGAATATTTGTGAACCACAAGCTGGTAGTGGTTACATGATACAGTCCCTCTAATTTTCTTCCTTCTGTGTGGACATCAAAATCCATGTGCCAGTAGTGACTTCTGAAACCAGAAGCTAATAGGTCAACATGTTGTTTGGTTTGGATCCCTGGAGCAGTTACATGACCATGCAGCTTAGTGGGAATGTTGGTAACATGGTCACTATTAGAGATAGTAAGAACTGCCGATGCTGGAGTCAGAGATAACACAGTGTGGAGCTGGAGGAATACAGCAGGCTAGGCTGCTCCTCTGATGCTAAATTTTTACTGAATACAGATATTGCCATCTGTGGCAGGATTCAAACCCATGACCCCAGCGCATTAGCTTAGGGTTTTGAATGCTAGTCCAGTGACATTACCATTACATCATCACCTTCACTGCCTTCCACTACCTTGGTTCCAGTTACATAATTATCTAATGCCTCAAATGTGCAGAATTACAAGGAAAACACAGCAGATTGGGTGTTAAGTTAAAATGGACAGAAAGGCAGTGCAGAAACAATGGACCAAATGGCTTCCTTCTATAACTTAACACGTCTGTGATTCTGTAAAGATATGTAGTTATTCGAAGGGAGAGAGCATGATGGGCTGAGGGAGCTGTGAGTGTTCACCAACAGCTTGGTCAAGGAGCTGGATTTTAAATGACTGAAGGTGCACCATGAACAGTGAGGTAATAGGAGGATGGTTGCACAAAACCCAGAGCTGGACTAATTCATTGATGTGTTGCGGGGTTGGAGGAGGTTACGAAAGTTTGAAGTACGGAAAGGCAAACAGGTTTGAAAACAAGAGTGAGAATATTGGAAGGCTTGACCTATTGGGAGCTAAAGGCTGACAGGTGACAGCTAGGTAGCATTCAACATGGGAAGAGATATAGGCAACAGAGTTTTTTGAATGTGTTGAATCTGAAAGTACTTTGAAGAATTGGAGGCATGCAAGCTGAAGGCTTTGATGAAACTTCATCAGTAATTGAGCTGAGGCCAATGGTGTAAGTGGGGGAGTGCAAATAAATCTTTGTGGGAGAGTTAATGGTGTAGATGATTCTGTTTTACACTAAAGTAGCTTGAATGCAAGGGGCCTAATAGCTGATCTATGAGAAACAGGAATAAGAACATTACAACTATAATATGATTGCTTTCTGTCACTGTAGTGAAATATCAGTAACTTGCATTAATACTGAACATTTATCATAGAACATAATACCAAAAGACTTCACAGTCTCTGAAAGCGCATGAAATGATTGATCATCATTTTGAACTGGAATGACTGTCACACAGACAAATTCTGTGCTGGAAAAGTTCTACAAATTGCAGTCAGGAAACTGATCTGTCAGCCTTTATTTAGAGTATTATTCAAGAGTTAACTTCTGGCAAGACATTGTGAAAACTCCTGGTCTTTCTCTGAATAATGAAATCGAAGCTTTTTTAAAAAAATTACATCTGAAACAGACAAACAGGTAATTGATTTCTTGTCTCATTTGAAGAATGGCCTCTTTAGGCAATGCAGTGTTCCCTCCATGCTGCATGTACTCTCAATGTCATTTCTGATCTCAAACTTTGTGAAGGACTTTAATCTACTGTCTTCTGGCACAAGGACTGTACAGACTGAGTCAAGTTGAAATAAGGAGAGCCCAGATCAATCTCGAGTCTGGGATGAGTAATTGGAACACTTTAGTGGCACTGGGTTAGCAAGGGGATGTTCATCGTCCAATCTGGAAATGTGTTTGTGCCAATGTTAAGTTATGAAAAGGCCAAGACCAATTTTAATCCTCTATCCATCGGTTTAATAACTACTACCAGTCTCCATATAACCTGAATACAGCAAAGAGTCAAAAGCTTCAGCAGACAAAAGCATGGGAATTTTACAAAGCTTTTGTCAATATCCTCTCAAATTAAAATCCCTTTAATATGAAACCGTAGAATTTCAGAATAGAATTAGGACTGGTGAAGAAATAGGCTGAAAAGAAGGAATCAAATTAGTTAGACTCGGAGCTCTGTAACATTGCGAGCTGGGACCATAATTGTTTCTAATCTATATAAAATACGTGGATGCTTAAGTAAATGAAAATCTGTTATGTTGGCTGACAACTCTATCAACAGCTTGTAATTATTTAATGCCTTTAACATAATAAAATGTCTAAGGCATTTTTCAAGTGTGTTATAAAGCAAAATGTGACCCTGAGCTGTGTAAGGATGTGTTCGGGCATATGAACAAAAGCTTAACCAGAAAGTTAGGTTTCAAGGAGTGTCTTAAAGGAAGGTGTGTGGAGAGGTTTAGGAAAGGAATTTCAGAGCTTAGGACAGAGGCATCTAAAAGCACAGCCAACAGTAGTGGAGCAATTAAAATCGGAAGTGCAAGTGATCAGAAATAATTGAGAATCGATACCTTGGAGGGCTGTGGTGCTGAAGGACATTAGGGAGATGCCAGGCCGTGAGGGATTTGAAAACAAGGTTGAAAAGTTTAAAATTTAAGTGTTGCTTAACTGGGCTTGAGTGTGTGACAGCAAGACAAACAGCTTGATGATTTAGAGACAGCTTAAGGATCGAGAGAGGTGGTGAAATAAGGCTAGGATTCATTAGTGTACCTTTGGAAACTGACATATTTTTGGATGATGTTAGGGAGGAAAAACATATAAATGGGAAATAGGAGAGGATTGATACTTGGGGTACACCAGAGATAATTGTGCAGAACTGGGAAGAGCGGTCATTGATTCTCTGGCCTTACTTAAACAGATAAGAATGGAACCGTGTGATAGCTGACTTTAGAGAGGCATTGGGGAAAGCTGTTCTGATCACTGTCTCAAAGTCAAGATGTGCGACAATGGATAATTTCCCTTTGTTACAGTCAGATAGGAAGTTCCTTGTACTTTCATAATAGCTCTTTTGGTACTGTGGAAGAGGTTAAAACCATAGATTTTGTGTGTTCAAACAAAGATGTCTGGGTGAAGGATACATGGATTTGAGAGACAGCAATACATTCAAAAACATTGGAAAGGAAAGGGAAGATGGAATAGGGCACTTGTTTGCAAGGATAAAAGTTGGAAATAGGGAATAGTTTGAAAGGACTGAGGGGCCAGAGTTAGTTCTTGAGAATGGTGACAATGGCAGTTTTGAAGGAGAGAGGCTCAGCATGATGGGTGTTTGTTAACAATGTTGATTAACATGGGGATGTTGGATGATCAGTACTTTAGCTGGAATAGAGTTAAAAGAGCAGGAGATGGAACTCTGACTGGGTGAACTCAGAGAGAGCATGATGGGAAATTGGAGCCAGACTGGAGATATTGAAATAGGAAGAGAATTAATCTGATAATGGTAGAAAAAATGAATACAAGTATATAATGAACATGATTAAATTAGACCTGGTAGATTTAGAACTAGAAGAAGCAGGGCCATTTTTAATGTCCATAGAATATGAAAAAACAATTCAAAACAAAATAATGGAATTATATAATTATGCATTTGGTAAAATACAGCATACATTGATTAAAATAAGGCTTAATAAAGTATAGATCAGATCACAGAACCAGAGGTGATACAATGAAAAGAAAATTATACACAACAAGTAGTTAAGATGTGGAATTCACTGATTGAGATGGTCTTGGGGGCAGATTCATTCGCAGCTTTCTGATGATTATTGAATAATTGTCAGAAGAGAAAGATTTTGTAGGGCTACAGGGGAAAATGCTGGGGAGTGGGAATTGCTGAGTTGCTTGTGCAGAGAACTAACATGGATAAGATAGGCCAATAGCCTCCTTCAGTGCAGTAAGCATTTTATGATTCATGAGTCTACATTTTTGAATAATTGTTATTACCATACTAAACTAAGACCTTCAGGCATTTGATAGGATGGCTGGAAGAGAAACAAGATTGATCTTGTTATCAAGGAAGCAAGTATCAGTTGAAATTAGAGAAACCAATTAGACAGTCCAAAAGAAGATGCTGATGCGATACAGATATGTTTATAAAAAACTTACGTAGTGCCTTTAATATAATCAAGTATTCCAAGAATATATAAATGTTATCAAACAAAGTCTGTAATCAAACCTCATAAGGGAATCTTAGGCAAATTACCAAGATTTGTTGAAAAGTTAAGTTTTAAGGAGTACCTTAAAGCGGAAAAGAGAGTTTTCATAAAGGAATTCCAGAGTACCAACACTTGTGCAATTACAATTAAAGTAGATGCTTATGAAGCCAGAATTAGCAGTGTACAGATATCAGAGAGTTGTGAACTGGAGACAATTACCAAGGTATGGAGGAGCATGGTTTGGAGGGATTGAGAAACAGGGATAAGAATTTTAAAGTTGAGGTGCAGCTTAGCAGGAGCCAGAGCCAATCAAGAGCAAATCAGAGGACATCATTTATGTTAATGTAAAGGACATTTAGGTGGATATCTGAAGAATATTTAGAAAATAAAATTGTATGGTATTCAAGAAGCAATGCCATCAATTTGTTTGTTAAATTCCTTTGTCCACAATTGTAGATGTTTAGAGCTATTTCAATTTCATTAAAGCCTTTGTTGAAACAGTGAACAGAGGGATTCTATGTAACATTTTTATTTGCATGTGTTAGATATTACACAGTGTAGTTTTAATCTAAAAAAGAGGGAAAAATGCTTAAACAAAAACTGCTGGAGAGGAAGAACATTTGGCGAAAGGAAAAATACACTGAATGCTTGAAATTTGAAATAAAAACAGAAAATTCTGAAAATATCTAAAAAGCCTGGCAAAAACTATGGAGAAACAAAATTCCATTTGCGAAAATTTTACCAGTCCCTGGGTGGTTGACTGGGAGGCACAGAACTGACAAAATGCGTGAGAGTTGTCTTAATGCTCTCTAATGTATTCCCACATCGGACTGACCAGCAAGGGCTCTACTGCCTACTGACTGGAAGCAGACAGTTAACCTACTTGAAAGGCCTCTTTCAGGGCCATCTACCAGGGTTCCCAGCATTTTGCCAGCAGGGTCGTCTCCTATGCAGGTAGATTGCCAGCTGCATGAGGCTCCCCCGTCCCAGCAACGTCCCTGATGGGGTTCATCATTTCCAGAGGCTCCAAGGACTGAGGTGGATGCAAAGACTTTCCACTTAGCAGTGGCAGAGAAACATTTTTATTAACTACGCTTGTGAAAGTGGCTTGAAATGAAGGAGTCCTCTTGTTCTCCTTGCCACCTCAGCAACAACCACCAGTCCTAATGGTGCTGATTGGGTTAACAGAACAGAAATCCAGTCTACTACCCATAATTGGATGGCAGGCTTGGCTGCAGCCCCTTCATTGATAACAGTGGTAAGGTTGTTACTGTGTTCCCACTGGCTGCCCATGATAGCTTCGGACCTGTGCATGATCTCAGAGCTGGGACTGACCACGTGCTGGGAAAGTTGTAGATGTTAACTGTGTTTCCTCTCCATAGAGGCTTATTTAAAACATGGTTGGATGCTGAGATGGAAGGCTTAGCATTCAAAAAGAATGAGCTTCAATAGGCTAAGTACCCTTTTCTTGTTTTGACAGTCCAATTTTCATTTATAAGTACAGAGTGGTGTGGTGTATTTCTTGATGGTTCAGGGTTTTGAAGACAAGTTTTTTTAGTCTGTCCTTATAATAATGGGATGTACTGGACAACAATAAAAAGACAATGGACTTGTTTTCACCTTCTACAACTTTATGTAAACATTTACTTGAATGTAATTCAACCATGAAATAACAGTCAAACTTAACATTCAGTACAACTTACACATTAAGTACGACCAATTACAGCAGAAATATATCTTCTGGATTCACTGGGAAATTCACTCAGCATGTATGGCATCAGTTTTAACAAAACATTCTTCAAAAGTCTGAGCTTCCTCAGGTAAAACCTTTCTTTGGGGATTTAGCCATAGCTGATCTTCCAACTGCAGCCCTCAACCAATTTAACTTCCACAGGCATAGTCTTCACCAAATGAGGCTCTCTACTTGCAGCACTTGGACTGCAGCAGTCCAAGAAGGCAGCTCACCACACCACCTCAAGGACAACAAGAGGCAAGCAATAAATCCTGGGCCAGCCAGGGGCACCCATATTAGCGAATGAAAAAATATCTTCTGCAGAATGTGCTGACCTCTTCCCATGCGAGTCTTGATGGGGTTGATCAACTAGAATCCCCTTTATCAGCACCCTCAGTATGGTCAGTTCTAGTTAATCATTTCCTTTAGATACAACTAAAAAGTAGCAGAGATCTTTCTTTACCTCACCTCTGTTTGCAGATCCAGTTTCATCTTCATCTTTATCAATTCTCTCCTTTTCCTGATCACATGGACCAGTTTTCAAACTAGCTAAGGTCATATCCTTTTTTAGGCTGGGCTAATGTTTTGCCTGTCATGTAGCCCAGTATGATGTTATGCGAGAAAGGTGAGAAAGGATTCCATGGATCTGGCAGTTTCAATCTTGAAGGTGTCTGTTTGTGTGGGTGGCTCTGCCCTCTTGTCAGTTCCTCATCCAATCCATTTCCTACCTGGTCATTGCTCTGCATGAACCCCCCAAACAGTAGGTCCCATCACATTCTGTCAAAACTGCCAGTGAGTCAGTTGGCAAATACATATCAGATGAAGTATAATGTGGGTAAATGTAAAGTTATCAGAGAGTGGTGAGCCTATGGTATTCTCTCCTACAGAAAGGTGAAAATATTGAATATTTTCAAGAAGATAGACATAGTTCTTAGAGCTATAAGGATCAAAGGGTATAGAGTGAAAGCAGAAACAGGGTACTGAGCTGGCTGATCAGCTATAATCGTGTTAAATGATGGAGCAGGCCCAAAGACCTGAATGGCCTGCTCCTATTTTCTATGTCTCCATGTCTCTATGCGGGACAGATTCTCTTCTTCACGTGACTGGCTGTATTGGATTTGCTGTGCACAGTACATGGAAGAAATCTGCTCATGCAGTTTCACAAGCCCATAAGGGAACCTAATTTTCTATTCACTTTATCCAAGCATGTCAGCAAGAAACCTGGCAGAAATTGGTACCAAATTGTAATCTCTTTTACAGAGATCCCATCTGCAAAAGCATACAAAAATATTTATCCCGTATTTAATCTATACTAGACCTGATCTTGAATTGCTTCTAATGAATTGGGCAAAGAAGTGTTTATTTCAGCACTACAATCAAATTTTCTTTCCTACAATTTAACGTTGGTCTTGTAGCAAGAAAAAAAAACTTCAGGTAAACAATCTTAAAATGTATGTTATCGAAGTTGACCTTTGATTCTCTGCTGTCATGAATGTTAGATCATAAATCAATCAGCACTTTTGCTCTGATAATAATGGCCTACTCCATGGTGGAAGTGGCTATTTTGTAGATAATTGAACTGCACCATGATTAACGCAATTGATTACATCACCAAACCTGGTCAACCCACTATCTGGCACAACACAATAAAAGTAGTGGGATAGCTCCAGCTGTTCATTAATCTGCTAAACATGTCGTCAAATGGAATGCAAAATAGTCCATTCTCGCCGTTCTACTATTCTTAATTGGGATTGCAGCTTGTCATGTCCAAACACTGCATAAAGCAAAGCAGTTTCTTTTATGTCAAAGATAAAATGCTTTGATAAATCCCTGAAGGTGTTCTTCTGTTAGATGTTCTAATTCATATATCTTAGTATATTACAGGTTAACAAAATAAATGTTTGTTTGAACAAAAGCTGATTCTTGAATCCATTGGAAATGGTGTATATCCTCCCAAATTAATTTAACAACATCGTCCTATTCATTTTCTCTACTTTCTTCCATCCTACCACCAACTAGCCTTTCTGTTTTGTGATGTATGAAACATATTGAAATGGAATCACTGGTAAGCATCAGCACCTGAATTGATCAAATAACAAAAAAAGTGACAGTTTTGAAAAATGTATTTGCATTTGGTGATGCAGGAAATAACCTGAATTGAGATGAGCTTAGAAATCATTTGGAAATTGGTTGAACGTGCATATTAATGCCAACATGTGGAAACGTGTATTTAGCTATTGTCACTACAGGCATTACACAGGTAAATGGGCACGTGGGTGGGAGCAGAGACTAGTTGTGTGGAGGGTGAAAAAAGGACAGTGTGGCTCAATTGCACTTCCACCTCTGGCACCTGGACTTGAATTTAGTTCAGACAGACATAATAAGAGACAGTTGCAATTGATCCCAAGTGAAACTGAATGTTGATTGTATTAACTATTTTCCTAGCCCAAAAGAACTCTCAAGGTTCACAAAAAAGTAAATCATTCTTAAAAATGAACAAAA
>NC_063336.1:55103936-55164811 GCF_021869965.1 Rhincodon typus
TTGGCCTGCTGTGTTCATCCAGCTCTGCACCTTGTTATCTCAGATTCTCCAGCATCTGCAGTTCCCACTATCTCTGAAAGTATGATAGATAGCTCAGTAAGTAGTACAGAAAAGGAAATGATTTCTTATATTCATGTTTGTAAATGTTCAAAGTTGAAATTGTTTCCAGATACTTGATGCCTCACATTGTTCCTGGTCACATAACAAACAAGGATTTGTTGGCCTGCATTTGCAAGACTGCAGATAACTTCTGTATATCAATTATATGTGCGATATTCCATATATTATTTGTATGAAAAGAAAGATAGGCTGCTTATTGCACTGAAATCAGTAGGGACAGTTGTTGATGAGAAAGATTATGTCTTCACAATTGACACAGTTTATTGTACATTGGAAAAACAGACGAGGTAGGGCTCTTTCTTACGTTGTGTCTGATGACACCCATAACAAATTGTAGCAAAACTATCATCAATATTGTAACAGATCTAGATGTGAAAAATTTCTCAATAATATCTAAAGTAAGTCTTAGAGATGTATTTGTCCAAATGGTGCCATCTTCACTGTAAGACATTTTCTTGTTGCTGAAGTCTAAGTAATGCATCATGGTTGGTCTGTGAAGACTTTGCTCACACTGGAAACTGCTTCCCATACTGTATTAGTGCTCTGTGCGTTTGCGATACCTTTCTATATTATCTCACTTGAAATATACAAAATATCCAACAATACATCAAATTTGCATTGTATCAGAGGGAATAAAAATCTTCGAGATACTGACATTAGGGCCAAGCATATTGGTTTGAGTATGGATTTTCCCAGCAGATATTGATCAAGTTAATTTGTACAGACACCCTGAAAAAGTAAGACTATATACAAATTTAGTTAGAGAAATTAAACTGATTCAACTATTTACCATGTGGAAATATGATTGCCTAACTTAAAATAAGTCAAGGAATTCCTCGGGAAATGTGAATTTATTGGCTTCCACTATCCTGTTTAACTGTGTGTGAAAATCTTGCATCCTGGTTCTTAAAATGCAATTTTAAAAAGTCTAATAATAGTCATCACAACTGTGAATTATCATCATTCTTGTCATATGTCTTAATTTTTTACTAGGGCATGACACATGGCAGACTCATGGACACAATTTAATTTATGGGCAGAATGATGCAAACCACAAAGGCTGGCTATTGCATCAAAGAGATACACTTCTTACGATCTATTCAATACATAGTCCAATGCTGTCCATTGTGAAGCTATGATTGAGTACTTAACGAAATACCTCTTCCTGGACAAAAGCCTTCCCTAGATTTAAATCTGCTGGCTGTAAGCTTGAGTGCACTTGATAAGCAAACAGCCTGGTTATTCATCTACAAATTGGGCTCCTCTCCTTCAGTGAAACCTCAGCCTTTCAGCACCACTGATAGTTTTTTTTCATGTGTCTTCTATGACACTGAACAATTAGGGCACTTTACTGACATCATCACAACTGGCCCTTTAATGGTAAGCTATAGCCCTTTAAGAGTTGTTGCCCCACCAAAACTCTGAGCAAACTTTTCATGTGTTGTAGCCTATTCAAATTAGCAAGGAAAACTAGGAGGAAAAGACTTTCAATGCAATGTTTCCTAGAAGACTAACCTATATTGTATAGCAGCTTGATTCTTTTGGCATTTTTGCAAACTTGAGTTCAATAGCCTGACTTCCTTGTGTCTAAAATTAGGAGCATTTCTTTTGTCTTCACCTTTCAGGTTTCCCCTGCTGTTTTCCTGTCCTAGCAGAACAACCTTTAGTCCATTGTTTACTCCATAACTCCTCTCCTTATTATCATTGATGATATCTGATCCATGAAGCTCACCAGCCATCCCTTTCACTTAGTGACCTTTCAACTTGCACCCATAATTCCAAGCCAACTTGTGTCATCAAGCTGTCTGTGTCTTCAAGCATAGCTCCGAGTTATTCAAAATTAAATCATCAAATCCTGTTTCAAAAAAACACTGCTTTGACCACTCTGTATATTCCAACCATTGTCCCATCTTCAACCTTTCTTTTGAAATCCTGTACCATTTTCCTGCCTCACATCGCTGTTCCCGTCTTCCAACCCGGTGAAGCCACCAAACAGGACTACTTGCGTGCCAAACAGCATAAGCAGCAAGTGATAGACAGCTAAGCAATTCCACAACCAACGGATCAGATCTCAGCTCTGCAGTCCTGCCACATCCAGTCGTGAATGGTGGTGGACAATTAAACAACTCGCAGGAGGTGGAGGCTCCACAAATATCTCCATCCTCAATGATGGAAGAGCCCAGCACATCAGTGCAAAAGATCAGGCTAAAGCATTCGCAGTGATCTTCAGCCAAAAGTGCTGAATGGATGATCAATCTCGGCCTCCTCCAGTGGTCCCCAGCATTACAGATAGCAGTCTTCAGCCAATTCGATTCACTCCACGTGATATCAAGAAACGGTTGGAGACACTGGATACTGCAAAGGCTACGGGCCCTGACAACATTCTGGCAATAGTACTGAAGACTTCTGCTCCAGAACTTGCCACTCCCTTAGCCAAGCTGTTCCAGTACAGTTACAACACTGGTACCTACCCGACAATGTGGAAAATTGTCTATGTATGTCCTGTACATAAAAAAACAGGATAAATCCAACCTGGGCAATTACCGTCTCATCAGTCTACCCATGATCATTGCTAAAGTGATGGAAAGTGTCATCAAAAGTGTTATCGAGCAGCACCTGCTCAGCAATAACCTGCTCAGTGACTCCCAGTTTGGTTTCTGCCAGGGCCACTCAGCTCCTGACCTCATTACAGCCTTGGTTCAAACATGGACAAAAGAACTGAATTCCAGCGGTGAGGTGAGAGTGACAGCCCTTGATATGAAGGCTGCATTTGACTGAGTGTGGCATCAAGGAGCCCAAGTAAAGCTGGAATCAATGGGTGTCAGGTAACAAACCCTGCGGTGGTTGAAGTCATACCTGACACGTAGGAAGATGGTCGTGGTGTTGGAGGTCAATCATCTCAGCTCCAGGACATCTCTACAGGAGTTCCTCAGGGTAGTGTCTTCAGCCCAACCATCTTCAGCTGCTTAATCAATGATCTTCCCTCCGTCATAAGTTCAGAAGTGAGGATATTCTCCAATGATTGTGCATTCATCAGTAAACATTCCCAATTCTGCACAATGTTCAGCACCAATCATGACTCCGCAGATACTGAAGCAGTCCATGTTCAAATGCAACAAGATCTGGTCAACATCCAGGCTTGGGCTGACAAGTGGCAAGTGATATTCATGCCACACAAATGCAAGGCTATGATCATCACGAATAAGAGACAACCTAACCATCATGAAATCCCCCATTATCAACATCCTCGGGGTTATCATTGACCAGAAATTTAACTGGACTGACCACATCAACACAGTGGCTACAAGAGCAGGCCAGAAGCTGGGAATACTGCGGTGAGTAACTCACCTCCTGACTCCTCAAAGCCTGTTCACCATCTACAAGGCACAGGCCAGGAGTGTGATGGAATATTCCCTACTTGTCTAGATGAGTGCAGCCCCAACAACACTTGGGAAGCTTGACTCCGTCCAGGACAAAGCAGCCCACTTGATTGGCACTGCATCCACAAGCATCCACTCCCTCCACCACCGACACTCAGTAGCAGTGTGTAATATCTACAAGATGCACTGCAGAAATTCACGAAAGATCCTCAGACAGCGCCTTCCAAACCCACGACCACTTCCATCTAGGAGGACAAGGGCAGCAGATAGATGGGAACATGACCACTTTCAAGTTCCCCTCCAAGCCACTCACCATCCTGACTTGGAAATGTATCACCATTCCTTCACTGTAGCTGGGTCAAAATCCTGAAATTCCCTCCCTAATGGCATTGTGGGTTAACCCACAGCTGGTGGCCTGCAGCGGTTCATGAAGGCAGCTCACCACCACCTTCTCAAGGGCAACTAGGGATGGGCAATAAACGCTGGCCAGCCGGCGATGCTCACATCCCAGAAATGAATTTTATAAAAGGCTCTTTGATCAGATTTTTGCCACACTCTGTAATAGAAATCATTCTGTATGACTGCAATTATGGTGCATTTTCTCATCTCAGGCTCTCAATTCTCTTTTGCAACCATTAGCTTCTCCAGCTTACTCAAAATGTTTTTCCTTCCAGTGCTGCCTCTGGCAAGGCTAATTCATATACTCACTAATAAGTGTGAGAGCGCACATTTGCGTCGATCTTAATGGATCTGTGAGGCCCACATTATCATCTGGGATTTATGCAGAGGTTCAACCCTTGACCTTGTTTTTGCCATCATTTACTCTTTGTTTCTTATCATCCGGACAAAGTGTAAGCTTTCACATAGTGACACTTATCTCCAGTCCTTCTTTGTCACTGACTGGGACCTTCAAGATTCTCAAAGGCACCACTCTGTTTACCTCACTATGCCTATACACCCTCTACATTCATGCACTCTTCTGCTCCTCCAGCACACTTGCTGTTTGTTTTTCAGCTCCTCTGCTGCACCTTTGGCAATAATTCCTTCAGTCAAGATATCTGTACCCTGGTTAAATATGTTTGAGTTTTCAAATTTGCTTAATCCAAATTATTTTCGATCTAAAAGTTTAGCTATTTTTCCACGTGTAGTCCAGCTGTCAGTAAATTCAAGACTATTGAATCTCTTAAGTTTTTGACCAGGAAATAAATAACAAACCTTGGCAGATAATTGCTTTTAGTAAATGGACTACTGCAGTAACTTCATAAAACCTCAATTTACTCTTCAAAGGTGACATATTTATAACTTCAGACTTTTTAAAAATTTGAAATAGTAAAATAATGCATTTCACAAGAACTAACTACAATATAAGATAATTATATTTAGTGGAGACCTTCCAACAAAATTTTAAAACAAAAATGTGTTCATGGGATATAGCAGGCCAACATTTATTGCCCATCCCTAACAGCCTTTGGGGTAGTGAACTGCTGATGTCCGTCTGGTTCACGAATAGCCACAGTGAAGGAATAGTGATGTAATTCCAAGTCAAGATGGTGAATGACTTGGAGGCGATCTTGCAGAATCACGAATTGTTATGGTACAGAAGGAGGTCATATGGCCTATCATGCCTGCACTGGTTCTATTACCCAGTGCCGACCTCCTGCCTAATCCCCTATCTCTGCTAGACGTTTCTATCCAAAACATCACCCGGTATTCTCTTGAAAGTCTCATTTGAGGCTGCCTCCATAAACTTTCCAGGCAGTACATTCATACCTTAACTACTCACTGTGTGAAAAAGTGTTCTTGCATCATCCTTGGTTCTTTTGCAGATCACTTTAAATCTATGCCCTTTCATTCTTTGTTTTCTTTTACAAGTAGGTATGATGTGGAGGTGTCAGTGTTGGACTGGTCTGGATAAAGTGAGAAATCACGCGACACCAGGTTCTAGTCTAACATGTTTATTTGGAAACACACAAGCTTTTGGAGTGCAGCCCCTTCGCCAGGTGCAGTGAGAGAACAGGGCACACAGACACAGTTTATAGACAGAGAGATCAAGGGCAGAGAGATCAAAAGATCATACAACTGGTGTGAATGGAGCATCAGATGATAATTCTCTGCAGGTGACCAAGAGAGTTAGAGTGTGTCCAAAGTGTTTATAAAATCAATCAAGCAGAGCCATAGGAATATACAAAAGGTGACATCTCAGGTCAGACACTGAAATGTCGGTGTGAGGCTTTGTTCAGAATCTGTCTCAGAGTTTTAACCTGAAATCAGTCCAAACGCTGGAATTTATAAGATGCTACACTGACTGATAGTGGCTACAAATTGTGTGTTTTTTGAAAGAAATAGAATGTATCTGCAAATAAACAAACATCGTGGATGAAATGATTCACCCCACAGATTTTTGTGTGTGTGTGCACGCGCGCACGCGAGTGACAGTGTAATAAGTAATTCAAAACTGTATAAACTAATTAAGTTAGAGAGATCATAATTTATCAAAGTAATGCTGTCAAAACAGGACAGTAAGAAATAACTCTTACAGACCCTCTCTCACACACACTCAGACTCTCATACACACTGTCTCAAACACACACACACATATACTATCTCTCTCTCTCTCTCTCTCTCTCTCTCTCTCTCCCCCAGCTCTCTCTCTCTCTGTCTGTCTGTCTCTCTCTCTCTCTCTCTCACATGCACACACACACACGCACGCGCACACACAAATAAATCTATGGAGTGAATCATTTCATTCAAGATGTTTGCTTATTTGCAGATATGTTCTGTTTTGTTCAAAAAAGACACAATTTGTAGTCACAGTCAGTCAGTATAGCATTTTATAAATTCCAGCTTTCAGAATAAAACCAGCCTGATTCAAGGTAAAAACTCTGAGACGGATTCTGAACCAGGCCTCACACCTGCAATTCAGTGCCTGAACTGAGATGTCACGTTTTGTATATTCCTATGGCTCTGCCTGATAGTCATGACAGCACAGCACCGATATTGACTTTAAACGCTTTACACACCATCTAACTATCTTGGTCACCTGCAGAGAATAATCATCTGACACTCCACTTGCACCAGTTGTATGATCTTTTGATCTCTCTACCCTTGATCTCTCTGCCTATAAACTCTGTGTCTGTGTCCCCTGCTCTCCCACCACACCTAATGAAGGGGCTACGTACTGAAAGCTTGTTTGATTACAAATAAATGTGTTGGACTGTAACCTGGTGTCGTGTGACTTCTGACTTTTTACGAGTAAGAACAGTTTCTGTCTCGCTATCTATTCCACACAGCTTGCTCGTACTTTTGAAAATCTCTGTCAGATCTTCTCTCAGCCTTCTCTTCAAGGAGGACAGTCCCAGTTTCTTCAGTCTATCCTCATAACTGACGTTTCTCATTCCTGGAACTGTGCTTGTAAATCACTTGTGCATTTTCTCCACTGCATTCCCATTTTTCCTATAATGTGGGGCTGACAGCAGTACACAATAATCCAGCTGAGGTCTGATCAGTATCTTATACAAGTTCAACATTACTTCCTTGCTGTTGTACTTTAAGACTCTATTAACAAAGCTGAGAACATGGCGTGCTTTACTAACTCTCTCCCGACTTGTCCTGCCACCTTCGATTGATCTGTGCACAACAGTCTGCTTTATAGATATAGCAGGAACTGCAGATGCTGGAGAATCTGAGATAACAAGGTGTAGACCTGGTCTCTTCTGAAGAAGGGCCTAGGCCTGAAACATCAGCCTTCCTGCTCCTCTGATGCTGCTTGGCCTGCTGTGTTCATCCAGCTCTACACCTTGTTATTTTAGTCTGCTTTATATCCCTTTTTAGAATTCAATGTTCCTCCTACCAAAGCCCACGAGTTCACACTTCTATGCATATAGTGGTTTAGCAATGCAGCAGCTGTGTTTGTCCTACTACGTGGTTATAGTTTTGGAACATGCTTTTGAAGGAGATTTCATGAGTTACTGCAGTCTATCTTGTAGGTGGTACTCAATGCTGCGTGTTGGCAGTGAGGGGAGTGGATGTTTATGGATGTGGTGCCAATCAAGTGGTTTCCTTTGTCCTGGATGGTGTCAAACTTTTGAGTGTTATCGGAGCTGTATTCATCTGAGCAAACAGAGCTTTCCAAAGTACCATATAGATCTTGAATAGTCACTGGGGAGTTAGGTGAGTTACTCGCTGCCGAATTCTTAGCCCCGGACTTACTCTGGTAACCAAAGTGTTTACATGGCTGATCTAGTTCAGTTTCTGGTCAGTAATAATCCTCAGGATATTGATGGTGGGAGATTCGTCAATGACCATTGAACATCAATATGACAATATTTCAACGCTCAGAAGTTAACCCATTGCAAATAACTCTTAAATATATGATTCATATGAATGTTCATGAAAAAAATACACATTTTATGGATGTTTTTTGACTTAACATCATCAGGACAATTTGCAAGAATACTAATTCAATGGAATAATTAACAATTATACTGCTTGAGAAGAAAGTGCTGATTGGTTGGCTGGTGCACATTGATTTGCTGATTGACATGTAACAGCAGACTTTGTCTAAATTCCAAACCAGACAGGTTGAGTTAAAATAGGCACAGAGCATGTAGATGTTCTTCCCGTCTGGAAAAAGCACAGCCCTATGTATTAAAAATGTGACTTTGTTGATACTATTGTAAAGGTGCTGCAGTGCAAACCTGACTAAGAATTCTCATTGGTTGTCAGCATGTTCCTTGCACATTCAATAATGTAGGTGATAGCAATTCTTACCTGCAGACCGTGACTCCATGTTCTAGATTTTCTAGCCAGGGGAAACTATCTCTGTTACATGTTTCAGTAAGATTATCTCTTATTCTTGTAATTGCCTGAGTGTATAAAGCCAGTTTACCCAGTCTCTTATTCTGGAAGGAAACATTTTCTACAGTTTCTTCTCTTAGATTATACTAAAGAGTAGACTGTCATACGACAGACTGGACTTGTTTGCACTGGAGTTTAGAAGAGTCTGGGGTGACTTGGTCAAAGCATATGAGATCCTGAACAAGGTGGATGTGGAAAGGATATTTCATCTTGTGAATCAGTCCAAAAGTAGAAGGAACGACATCTTATCTTCCACCTTGGCATTTTACAGCACTCGGGACTCAATGCTCAGTTTAACAATTTCGGAGCATGAACACCTCCCTCTGTTTGTTACCCACCCCCACACCCTCAGGTTCTGTTCTTTAAAGGTTGAACTCAGCATAGCCTACCCATCTTCAAGTACTCAAAATCCCTTTTATCACCTATTCAGCTTCTCTTCTTCCCTGGCTTACTATTAACAATATCTATGTCATCTTATTTTCTTTCTTCCCTCTCTGCGACTCATTTCCTACTATTTGACTTATTCCTTCCTCACCACTCCCCAACCCCATCCCCCTTCATCAGCATAAATACCACTATTTCCTAACTGCGTTCAGTTCTAATGAAGTGTCATTGGGCTTGAGACATGGACTCTTTTCCTGTCCACAGATGCTGCCAGACCTACTGAATTTCTTCAGCACTTTCTGTTTTTGTTTGTTTCAGATGTAGAGAGCACTGTTTTAAAGATAGGGGTTGCCCTTTCAGGACAGATGAGA
This sequence comes from Rhincodon typus, assembly GCF_021869965.1. Classification (NCBI taxonomy): domain Eukaryota; kingdom Metazoa; phylum Chordata; class Chondrichthyes; order Orectolobiformes; family Rhincodontidae; genus Rhincodon; species Rhincodon typus. The sequence continues at coordinate 55,113,049 of NC_063336.1, forward strand.
AGATTTTTTTTTATTCACAGGATTAGGGCTTCACTGACCAGGCAATATTTATTGCCTATCCTTTATTACCCAGAGGGCAGTTCAGAGTCAACCACATTGCTGTGGGTCTGGAGTCACATGTAGGCCAGACCAGGTAAGGATGGCAGTTTCCTTCCCTAAAGGACATTGATGAACCAGATGGGTTTTTCCCAACAATGGATTCGTGGTAATCATCAGATTCTTAATTCCAGATATTTTATTGAATTCAATTTCCACCATCTGCCATGGCGGGATTTGAACCCAGGTCCCCAAAACGTTAGCTGAGTCCCTGGATTAACAGCCCAGCAATAAAACACAAGGCCATTGCCTCCCCAGTGGTATTACTTCTAGGGTCTACTTCTTGAGGGTTGTGCGACTTTGGAACTCTCTGGCTCAGAAAGTGATGGAGGTGGGGTCATTGAAGATTTTTAAGCCAGAGTTGGGTAGATTCTTGTTAGGCAGGGATCAAGGGTTATTGGGGATAGATGGGAATGTGAAATAAAACACAAACAGATCAATCATGATCTTATTGTACAGCAGATCAAGCTCAAGGGGCCCAATGTTCTACTTCTGCTACTATTCCATATATTAGTGTATGAAGCATTCTATAAATTTGTAAATTTAGGTCAAATATGACATTTGATTATTTTAACTCATTTATTTTAAATAGATTAGTCTCCTTTAAAAAATGTAGACAAAGGAATTTCTTTTGGAGGCAGCGATATCTGCTAAGTGTAATTTGCAACCTCAGGTTATTAATCTAACATTACTCTCATTGAATACATTCTGCGGTTCCCAACAGGCATGGATATACTGTTTTCTAACCTCTTTTGTGGCTAAGGACAAGGAAATAGGCTTGTCAAGTCAAGCTAAGTCAAAATGGAAATAGAGTAGTAATCCCTTTGTGCTGGCATCAGGATTTCATTTGCTGGGGGCAGGAAATGTGCCCACCAGAGATAGATGGAAGTCTATTAGTCCATGCAAGTTTGTGTGTATGGTGCAATTTTGAAGCAGTATTGAGGTAAATTTGTGCTGGGCCTATTCTGCCTAGTAGTACTTCGACTTCAGTAGACTGCTGTAGGCTGTTGAAAAATGACCCTAGGTGGGCAGGAGACATTAATGCTTCTCCTGGTTCTAAAAAAACGACACCTGTCCCTGATACCTCACCCTTTTGTGGCTCTTTGCACACACAGCTTTCCTTCTCTCCTTTAACATATCTGCTCTAGCCAGGCTCCATGGTGAACTATAGCTTTTTCTGCTTGGCAAGCTGCTGCAACACCCCAAATGAAATTGCAAGATTATCTTTGAAACCATGACCTTAGAAGTAATACCGATGAGGCATAAAGATTAAAATGATGTGGTCTCAGAATGTCCTATTGTGGGTTAGATCCCTCTGCTCAGCTCCCTTTCCCTACTCTAGCATGTTTACTATTCTGTACATAACATCTTCTGTGTGTTTAATCCTTTTATTTTCATTCTTTTTTTATAGCCAGATTTTCATTGAGCTCCTTTCAGAAAGGGCTAAGTGTGGAAACATTTTACTATCATAAATGTAATATTTCTTTTAGATAAGTGACAGGCCTGGTGTGTTTATGATGGTGCAATGCACTGCGTACAGAATATCACACTAATGCTGGTATAAACCACCAGATTCAGCACGAACTGCGTACCAGACTTTACATATAAAAATCTATGTAAATAATGAACAAATGCATATATTGATTTACAGTTGGTTGAATCTAGAATACTTTGAACCTGCAACGTGAAGTAGCAATGTTGAAAAAACATCCAGCATTTCACCCTGTAATTTAAACTGTATCACAGATTATTTAGCACAATGATGTCATTTATGCTGAAAATGAACAGAAATAGTTTTGCAGCAACCACTACTTCCTAATCACACAATCACTTTGAAATCTGCATTAATTTCTTGACTGAATTAATAGAGATTGATGTGCGTGTCATTATATAATGATTGCTGTTCTGCTTAAAGTGGTTAAAGAATCTACAATAATAAGAATTATACTTTTCCTAAGGCATTTAACCTTATCTAGCAAACTATAACTGGGAACACATTGTACAGTAGTATTCCACAGTTCTTTACATATAAAAGAGAAGTACTCTCTATTACACAGTGAATGAAAGACAGTAATTGTGCTAAAATGATCTCTGAAATACTACCCTAGTCTCTGAGAAGAACAAAGACTGAATTTACTAATGATGTGGTGATCTCACAGCTTTTTGATGCACATTGCACTCTCTCTTGTCTGCTGCCTGAATTCTTGTTATCACCAATCAACAAATTACTGCGCCAGAAGTTAATTGCGGAATGCGGGATGTGGAATTGGGGTGGTGGTGGAAAGGGTCCTTTTGGATTAAGCTATTGAATGGTAGGATGCATTCCATTTATAGATACTCCGGATAAGTTGTAATTTTATTTACTGGCTTCATGCTGAAGACTAGAGTAATGGGTACAGTCATGCCTGTTGCCTCTTCACAGGCTTGAGAACAAGTAAACACTTGGATTGAAAGAAAGTACTGGTGGAATAAACTGGGTAATCCTTTCACCACTGATCATCACGTGGGTATTGGATGGAGAATAGTGCCATTATTTTATGGAAAAAAATGAGCTTTTGAACACAGTTATTTGTGATACCAATTGAAGTACTGCCTTTTCTGCAAATGATGAAACTCATCAAGTATGTGATATATTGTTTGTTAAAAATTTCCACAGTCCTCTGTAGCACTATATTCCAAACACCGATCGATTAGGGCATTCTGAAAAAAAAACACGTTAAATGAAAAAGCGTGTTTGTTCCTGGTTTGTGGCCTGCTAAAATCATAGGATTAGTTAGATTACAGGAAATGATTATTTCCTTTTTCAAAGTCGAAAGAAATGTTGAGGACTGATTCATCGAGATTAATATAAGCATATGTGGTCAGAATTCTAATTATGGATTCAGTCAAAAATGTTAGAAATCACCGGCAAACAGAGCTATCTCTGAGTTAGGGAGCTAAGATTTTACCAAGAGAGCCAGAGCTGAAGGGAAAGGAACATGTCATTTACATTTTGAAAGAAGATCAATGGCCCACATCTGCATCTGGATATATATAAATTATGAATAAGTAGACAATAGTTGCAAATTTAGGACCTTCGTAGTTATTTATGGAGCTTCAACCAGTAACATTTCTTCTATGCCTGTTTCTAAAGCTCTGGAATTTACTCCCTTAAATCTTTCCATCCCTGATTGTTCCTCCCTTAAAAACCTACCTCTTTGACCATATGTCCTTATATCAACTTAAGTGATTCAGTGTCTAATTTTGCTTTTATAACACTCAAGTGAATTCCTTTGGATAAGGTTGTGGTTCTTACTTTTCTGTTACTTTTTGTGATGATATTAAATGATTGAATTAGGTCAAATTACAACAAAGAAACTATCAGTTTGCTAATAATAAAATGGAACAGGAAACTAGCTTTAATTAATAACCAAAAACAAATGGGTGATAATCAATCTTGTAGCTGTTTGTGGGACATTACCAGTGCAGACTTGTCTGTGTAACAACTGGCACTGCATTTCAAAATAGTTAATTTTACAAAGAACATTGAGATATTTTGAAATGAATTGTACTGCATAATGAAACTATATGAAAGGACTTAACAGCATATTGAGTTAAGCTAGTTTGAGGAAATTTGCTATTTCATGTTCCTTTATAACTTGCTGAGATGTACTTAAATTCATCTTAATAAAGTTTCCTGTTCACATTTGTAATCTATATTCATCTGTGCCTAGGATTAATTGTAACTTAAATAAAACATGGAATTGCGAATGTTGGCGAACTGAAACAAAAAATAGAAATGGCTGGAGAAACTCAGCCAGCCTGACAACATCTGTGGGGAGAGAACAGAGTTAACATTTTGAGTCCAGTGACACTTCTCCTGATTTTAACTTCACTGCTTAGCATAAACCAAGATATATTGGTGCATTTAGCCAGTCCTTTTCTATCCCAAACTTGCTGACTACAATTTTAAATTGTGGACACCATAGATACCTGTACCGCTCCACACTGAAACATTAGCTTGCCCTCTCTCCATGGATGCTGCCTGATCTGCTGTGATCTCCAGCATTTGTTGTTTTTAGTACAGATTTCAGCATCTGCAGTAATTTGCTCCTACAGAAGTCAGTCTAAGTGATTCCCTGGCTGTGACGACATAGATATAAAAATGAAACGCACAGCCGGATGTTAGTGGAAGAACAACGGCAGAAGATAGTGTGGTTAACGGTGTCAAAGGCTGCAGCCAGATCGAGAAGGGAATGTTCATCTTTGTCACAGTTGCAAGATGTGACATGTGACTTTAATAAGAGTTGTTTGTGTACAAAGGTAGAGGTGGAAACTTCCAAGGATTAAAACAGAGTTCTGGGAAAAGTGGAAAAGGACTTTGGAGGTGACAAAACTCTTTAGGGAGGAGAGGGAGGGTAGAGATAAAACAGTAGTTTTTCAGGGTGAAATTGTTTTGGGTTGGCTTTTTGAGGACGGTGTTATGACAGCCGTTTTAAATGAGATCAGGATAATTACTGAAGAAAGAGAACCATTATAATATGAGAAAAAAAAATAGGGCCAGGAGGGAAATGAAGGTAATTAGCAGTTTAAAAGGAATGAGATTGAGGCAACAAAGGGTGAGTCTCATGGACAAAATGAGCTCAGAGAGGGCACGATAGAAGATAAGGGAGAAATTATCATGTTATTTAACTCACCTGAATGAACCGGTAGAAGCCTATAACTAGAGCAGGCCAGTTGTTTGGCTTCTATTCTAAGAGGATACCTGATGGAGGTTTTCAAAATCATGAGGGGGCAAGATAGATGGCATAAGGAGAAACTGTTTCAACTCATAAAAGAATCAAGTACAAGAGGACATATATGTAACGTGGTTTGCAAAGAAAGCAAATGGGAGGTGAGGGGAAAAAGCACTCTTTTCACAAAGCAAATAATTAGAGTGTGGAAAGCATGCCTGGAGATGTGCTGGAGACAGATACAATTGATGCATTACAAAGGGCACTGGATAATTATTTGTATAGAATTAATGTGCAAAGATATGGAAAAAAAAAGCAGGAGATTGGCACTATGTAATGATACTCATTTAATGAGCTGGTGCAGGTACAATGGGCCAAATAACTCTTTCCATGCCATAATACTTGTGTGATTCTGTGATTATTCATTGCACCGTTAACAAAAGTGGGTGGGGCTGATTTATGAGAATGGGAAAGACATTGCTTATAATTGAATTCAGTATTTAAATAATAGATCCTGAATAAAAATGATAAACAGTGACTGCAAAATATCTCTTCTAATCTGTCTGATTTCCTAGATGCCAGTAATACAAAGCAGCTATGAGGAATTTAATCACAAATTTCACTGATTTAAAGCTAACACATCTTATCTGTTTAGCTTTTCTTTTTGGAAATGAATGAAAATTTGCTAATGACATTTTAACAAAACCACCTTTTTATGTCTGTAACTAGTTTATTGTCAGGTCTCCTTTTATTCAATGCTTATCCCAGAAATTTGAATAATGGTGTAACCAAACAACAACAACTTGGTGTATTCACTAATTCTTTGAGTTCTTTCTAAAATAATATTTTGAGTATCCCATTGTATTTATTAGATCCCTGAAATTCCAACTTGATTGTTCTATGGTAGTATATGTGTTTTGACTGATGTTTTAGTTTTGTGAAGAATCGAAAATCAGCGACACTATACTCATTAATAGGTGACCTTCAAACATATGTTTGCAGCAGCGCTGTATGAGATTTTTGAATAAATATACTTCATGGTAGGTTTGTTTAAGAAACTTCTGGTGGTTTCTAATGATCTCAGTTACTGTAAAATTAACTTGGTACCTTTTTGGGCTCTTCCTGGAATTATTTCCAGTAAATTATAGGATTTTTTTTGTGTGTTGGTGCTAAAAGACCTAGACTGCTGTTTGTGATTAGGATGTGTGGTAAGACTATGCAACAGCATAAATTAACTTTCCAATTATATGGATACTCATCAAAATGGACGCTGTATTTAAATAGTAACCTGTATCATCTATACCAGTTGTTCTCAAACTTTTTTCCAATGATACGGACACCTACGGGTAGCTTCTTTTTTAACAACCCATCAATGACCGCATGTTTTGGAATATTTACAGCAGAATTTAGAATTGGGCGAACAGACCAATACTATGTTGTAGAACATTGGATGCAGACAATGCACTTTTTTTGTGTTTGTGGTAATCTCATTGAATTTGAAAGTAATTTAAATATTATGGCTACATGTTAAGCAATACGATGAAGAGGTTTGTGACAAGACTTTGATTAGCATGTCGTGAGAACATTTGGCAACTAAAAGCTGTATCAATGAATCCCTTTCCCACCCCCACAGAATTTCTCTTCCCAACTCCCCCTTTCCACCACTCTCACTCAGCAGCCCAACTCCAATTGCCCTTCTCCCACTCCCTCATTTATACACTTGAGAGGCATCTCCACCAGGATGATGGCCTCAGCAAGATAGGCCATGTCCACCTTTCAGTCCCCTGAGCTGTGGGTCAAACAGCCACCTCCCCATTCCTCAGATATTGTGCTGCCCAGCAGCCGCTGCTCTTGTACGAAGCACTTCTCACTGCTCCTGCAGTCTCTGGCTGTTTCTCTTTCACATTCGCTGCTAAGAGGCAAAACTGCATTTCACGTATGTGATTCAGTGGCAAGGTGGGGAGCGGTGCATGAGCCTGAGCACCAAAGACACTTGTGTTTGGGAGATTCCAGAGGTTGGAAAATAATTCTCATTGCTGAACGTTTGCCTTAATTAAGAAAAAAGTAGACTGTAGCGACAACTGCTGCATGTATACCACACTTTGGGAACCACTGATTTACACTGTGTAAAAACGAGAGAGAAGTGTAGAGTTTACTCACTAAGCTTCTTCCCTTTAACATATATTGGATGAAATTTAGTAAGCATCAGGATCTTGCTTCCCATCAATAAAGCTGGCAAACATCACTCGTTCATGAGGAAGTGCCAATCTAACACTTGATATAAGAGCAATTCTGATAGCGGCTTTTCAGGATGTCCACATGGCAAATCTCCTGCCTGTCTCACGGTTTAGTGGTCATCAGTTGTCCACTTAAGGAGCTCAATTGGTGGAATGTGGAAGTGGGTGCTGGGGCCAGTCTGACACTGAGCTTTTCCCCCCACAGCTTTAATCAAAGTGGATATAGGGTCCGCATCCTCTTGTCCAAGTTATTGCCCTGCATAGCTACTAAACTCACATTGGGAGTGGTGGTTAAATTTCCCCAGTTTAGTACACTGCCATCTTGTTCCTTCTTTGTTGAATGATCATAAAAATCCAATCACATTAGAAAGGCTCCTCAAAGTCTGATATAGCCTTACGTTTATTTAGCAATAAAGATGATGTAGAAGGTTTGACCAGGGAGGAAAGTTGGTTTGATATAAGAATTCTGCACCTCCTTACAAAAGAAATTCCCAGCAAGAATTTCCATTGGGTTCTGGAGTTATGAATGGATGCCTGTTTTTTTCCTACTTGAGGACTTAGATAATGCTTTACCTATTATAGATATAGAAGGCCCCAATATAAATGACTTCAGACCCATTGTCTTGCACAGTTAGACTGGGTTTACTTACAGAAATATAGATTTCTCATCTGCTCACTGTTTGATGTTTTAAACTTAAAATCAGACATTAAGTGATGCTTTATTGATTTGGAGTGATGTCCTGTGCAGTCGTATAATAAACAATAGTTGTTGAAAGAGGGGTTAGCTATCTCAGGTGGGTTACTAAAACCTGTGATAGAACCTTTCAAATATGTAGACAGTTGGGAAACACAAGATATTAATTGAGGATGTGAAATCTGAAATAATCTGGAATAAAAATGGCAGTGATGACGCAAAGATGACGCGACATTGGCATGGTATATTTACCCACAAAATTAAAGTGGCCACTATTTTGTGTGTCTTTGTATCACTCCTATAAAACAACATATTTTATCAGTGATAAATGCTTTTAGAAATATGTTTCTTAAAGGCTTTGGTTTATACTGCATTGACCTAAACTGTAGTTTGCCTCACTGCTTCTAGATTAGAAAGGGGAACTTCAGCTTGCTAATTTCTTCCTAACGAATGTAAACATGGCTGAATATATTGAAAAATAAAAGGAAAAGATTGGTATATGCAGTGAAATATCATTACACTTGTAGAGGCCATCATTGTCGTCCTCCTCATCCAGGTTAAGCTTCTTAAGGTTTTAGCTTCTCTGCCAATTCTAGTCGAGTTCCACTAGAACGATGAAAATACATTTGTTACAAAGGATTGTTTTTAATAACAAGGTTCACTGCACTGCAATTATTTTCCTGCTGGTGTTTGATTATTTTTTTTTAAATTGAATTGTTTAAGCAGAGGACTTAATAACATAGCAGCAATTTAATGTGGGACTCTGAGGCTATATGCTTACAGATATAGAACACATGATGAGGAAGGGAAATATAAAATATTGACATAATGCAATTTCAGTATATGACAAAACAATAAATAGATAGCATGTTGGCTAATATTACAAATGACAGAAAAGATAATTATTATTTAGGAATTTATTCTTTAGTAATATATACATATTTAGGAATATCTGTAACAATGAGAAAAGTATATGATTTGCATTGGGTTGATTTATTTTGTCAGCATCCCCTGTTTTCAATTGAGACATGTTGATTGAAATTTTTGGCAGCCAATACTTTGGCTGACATTTTAATATTGCAACATTGTTTGAATCCTTTTATTTCTCATGGTTAATGAATCTTATGCTTCTTGGTTCATATATTACTTCATAAAATGCATTTCTTAGTAACACTGTTGTTGTGCTGGTAAGACCTTGGATTTTTTGCTCCATTCCTTCTGACCAAGTGCGTTGTCATAAGAATCAAGCTTTCAAGATCTGTAACTTTACTTTCAAAGATCAAGGCCACAAAATTGCACTCCATAGTCCATGTTGCTTGGATGTCATCGATGCTGTTTTGATATCAAGAGAGCAATCTGTACCATGCGCTCAACCTTCTGGTGTGCCTATGGTAAATGCTATTTTGGTATGGGTATTAGCACAGCTGTTAGGGCTGCTGGATGTAGGCAAAATGAACAGATTATTGTCATCAACATTTAACACTATTTTCATGGCAGCACTGCTATTTTTGACCTTATTGCTCCAGCTAACTCGCCCTCTTTAACGCATACAACTTAACACTCTTTCAGCAGCTGTACGGACCTCTCCAGAACTGCTACATAAAGTAATCAATCAAAAGTTGCTGCTTAATTTCTGTTGCTTCTGTGTAAGAGGTTTATTGTGGTTTTAGTTGTGGATGCTTTAGTTGCAATTTCACTTGAGTGTTATGTAAGAGGGACATGAAGCAGCAAAGGAAAGGAGAATCTGCTCACAGAAAGGAGGGAGAGGGAAGAGTATGTCTCCGAGCAGGAGCTCACACCCAGCTAATTTCTTCTGGATTTACTTCTCTTACTTTTTATAAATTAGGGACAGTGGGTGTCAGTTGTGAAGGTGTTCATTGAGCTGCAATCTCTTGTTACTCGACTGGCAGCCTCACAGCAAGGGAAGGATGGCACTGAAGTTGATGGTGGCCCTGAATTTCTAGACATTGGGATCCCTCCAACCTGGAGTAGGCAGCATGTGTATCGTATCTCCGTATGTATCTGTCATTGCATCAGAGAGAGGTGACAGGATCATTTTATCACAGGAGAGGGGCCATCATTGTGTTCTCTTGGAGCAAAATGATACAGACGTGACAGGTACATGGCTATGCCAGGATACCATGCATCCTCATATGGAGTCAGGCTATTGACTGCACATACATGATAATGAGATCATTGCATCCAGATGCAGAAGTTTACATAAGAATGTAAGAAATGGCAGCAAGAGTAGACCATGTGGTGCTTAAAGCCTATTCCACCGTTCTGCATAATCCTGGCTGATCATTGGCCTTGAATCCACTTTCCCAACTACTTCCCAATTTCTGAGATACCAAAAATCTGTCTCTTAGCCTTGTATATAGTCAATGATGGAGCGTCCGCAACTCTCTGGGATTTAGATTTCTGAAGATTCACAAACTTTTTTGAGTGACAAAAATCTCTCCCCATCCTTATTTTTCCTTAAATATGGAGAACAAAACTGCATGCAGTGCTCCAGGTGTGGCCTCACCAAAAATCCAACAGCAAACTTCCTTATTCGTGAAGTCCAATCCCCTTACAGTAAATAAAAACATAAGAAATAGATGGAAGAATGGACCACTCAGCTTCTCAAAACTGCTCTGCTGGTCAAAAAAAATCGTATCTGATCTGGTCTAAGCCTCAACTCCTTGTCTGTGCCAGCTCAGTAGAGTTAACAACTCTCTGACAATTTGAAAATCTATCTACCTCCTGGTTTAAATATTTTCAGTGATCTAGTCTCCACAAGTCTTTGGGTTAGAGAATTTCAGACATTCACTACCATCTGGGAGAAGAAATTTCTGCACATCTCTGTTTTAAATGAGTTTCCCCTTATTCTCAAAACTCTGTCCTAGAGTCCGAGACTCTCCCACTACTAGAAACATATTCTTAACATCTATCTTGCCAAGGCACCACCTCAAATTCTTGCCAGTTTCAATAAGATCACTCCTCGTTCTTCTAAACTCTAATGAATAAAGGCCTAATCTGTTTAGCAGTTCATGGTAATTCAATCCCTGCATCCTAGAAATAAACCTAGAGAATTTCTTCTGAATAGCCTCCAATGCCAGTACATCTTTTTTTTTAAATACAGGGACCAAACTGTACACAAGATTTCAGGTCGGCCTCACTAACACACAGTACATTTGTATCAAAACTTCCTTATTCTTAAATCCAACCATCTATAAGTGATAAAGGGCAATGTGTTATTGGCTTTCCTGATTGCTTGTTGCACTGTTTTACTGACTTTGAGTTTCTTGAAGAAGTTCCCCTAAGTTTCACAGGATATCAACATGTGTAAGTTACACATCTTTTTTTTAAAAAAAATGGCTCGTCTATTCTTACTGCTAAAATGTATAATCTTACACCTTTCCCACATTATACCATCTGCTAACTTGTTTCCCACTGACATAACCTGTCTATATCGCTTTATAACACCTTTGAGTCCCCCTTAGGGACTTCAAAGTCATCTAACTTTACTGTAACTGCAAAGGTTATTACCCTTTGAATATGTGGTTGCTGTGCAGTTATGCCCAGAACATCATGCCTGTGAATGTGTGGAGGTTTTTTTTCTCTCAGAAGTTCATTAATGTTTGAAAATCTATTCCACAGAGAACAGTGGAGTCTGGGTCCTTGAATATATTGTATTTAAAATTGGGTTTGACAGATTTTTTGATTTGTAAAGGAGGCAAGGGTTTTTATAGAGCAAGCAGGAAAGGGGAGTTAAAACCATTGAGATCTGCCACGATCTTCTTGAGTAGGCTTGAAGGGGCTGACCAGACTACTTCTGTTCCTATTTCTTATGTTCTTATGACCTGGTAGCAGTTGGTGCTGCATGAAAGCCTAGGCACCCATGTTAAATGAGAGGCTAGCTGCTGGGTGACAAGAGCTTTGCACTTTACACCTGGTTGCTAACTCTAAGCTGCAAACCAACCACTTGTGGCCAGCCAGCATGCAATAACAGCCCACATTGCCACATGAAATATCATTGAGTAGTGGATTTGGGTCAAAATTAAAGGCTTTATTGCCTGGACCAAAGAATCTCAGAACTCCCACAGTGAGGAAGCAGGCCATTCAGCCCATTGAGTCTATATTGACCCTCTGAAGAGCATTCAACCCTGACCTAGCCCCTTACCCTATATTTGGGAAACTGTGAAATTGTTCACCTTGGCAGGATGATTGATAAAGCAGAGCATTGCTAAAATGGAGAGCAGCTGTAGAATTCTGAAGTGCAGAGGGATTTAGGTGCTTTAGTTCACAAGTCACAGAAAGTTAGAATGATAGTACAGCATGTAATCAAAAAGATTAATGGGTTGCAATCTATTAATACGAGAGGGATTAAACATAAAAAGTAAGAATGTTATGTTTCAGTTATCCAGGACATTGGTGAGACCTCATCTCAGATACTGTATGTAGATTTGGTTGCCCTATTTAATGGAGGATCTAAATACATTGGAGATGGTTCAGCGGAGGTTTACTAGATTGATACCTGAAATGAATGCATTGTCTTATAAAGATAGATTGGATGGGCTGGGCTTACTTCCACTTGAGCAGAGCGAGGGGTGACTTGATTGAAGTGAATAAGATCCTGAATGGTCTTGACAAGGTCAGTGTGGAAAGGATGTTTCCCCATGTGGGTCAGTCCAGAGCTAGGGACTGATTACAATGTTCCTGGTGAAAATAAACCAGAATTTTATGCAGATTAAACATAACTTCCTTGCTTTTGTATTCTCTGTCCTTATTGATGATGACCAGTATGCTCAATTATGTGCGCTCTCAACTGTTATTAAAAGATGTAAGCACACCACCCTCGAATGTCTGTCTGCTACTGCACTCCTTTCGAGTCATGCCCTATAATTTATATCATCTCTCCAGATTCTTTCCACCAAAATAAAGTTTCTCATGCTTCTTTGCACTAAATTTAAGTTGCCAGTTTTCTGCCCAATCCACCAATCTCTGCATTTTTGAGGTCACTTTATCTACTTCATGGTTCACAATAGTGCCAAGTTTTGTATCATATGCAGTTTGAATTTGTGCCCTGCATCCCAAAGTCTTAACTCATTAAAATATATTCGTAATAGCAGGATTCTGACCACTGATTCCCTGGGATCTCCACCATAAAACTTTCTCCAGTCCAAGTAATAGCCATTTATCACTAACCTTTGTTTGCCACCACTCAGCTAATTTTGTGTCCGTGTTGTGACTGGCCCTTTCATTCCATGAGCTGTAGCTTTACTCACAAGTCTGCTGTGTGGCACTTTATAAAATGCCTTTTGTAAATCCATGCACACGTCCTCCACCTTGTCTGTGACTTCTTCAAAGAACTCAAGCAGTTTAGTTAAATACCGTGTCATAGAGTCATACAGTATGGAAACAGACCCTTTGGTCCAACTCATCCACGACGACCAAGTTTCCCAAGTTAAAGTAGTCCCATTTGCCTGCATTTCGCCCATATCCTTCTAAACCTTTCCTATTCACAGACCTGTCCAAATGTCTTTTAAATGTTGTAACTATACCTACATCTACTACTTCCTCTGGCATTTCATTCCACACATGAAATGCCCTGTGAATGAAAAATTTGCCCCTAAAGTCCCTTTTAAATCTCTCTCCTCTCACCTTAAAAATATACCCCCTAGTTTTGATGTCCCAACTCCTATACTCAGTGGTATGAGCAATGAAAGCAAGCATGCTGAATTCCTTCTTAATCACCCCATCTACCTGAGACGCAACTTCAAAGAACTATGTACCTAAACCCCTAGGTCTCTCTGTTTGACAACACTCCCTATCATTAACTGTATAAGCCCTGCCCTTGTTCATTTTACCAAAATGCAATACCTTGCATTTATCCAAATTTAACTCTATCTGCCACTTCAGCCCACTGGCCCAAATGATCAAGATCTCTTTGTAATATTACATAATCTTCCTCACTGTCTACTATATCACCAATTTTCAAGTCATGTGCAAACTTACTAATCGTGCCTCCTAAATTCTCATCCAAATTGTTTACATAAATGACAAACGACAGTAGGCCCAACACCGATCACTGTGGAACACCACTGGTCACAGGCCTCCAGTCTGAAAAACAACCACCTCCCACCACCACCCTCTGTCTTCTACCATCAAGCCAATTATGTATTCAATTGGCAAGCTCTCCCTGAATCCCACGTAACCTAACTTTACTAACCAGTCTACCGAGTGGAACCTTATCAAAAGCTTTATTAAAGTATGTAAAAATATGTCTACCACTCTGCCCTCATCTATCTTTTTGGTTACATCCTCAAAAAACTCAATCATGTTTTTGAGACACTATTTCTCATTCACAAACCCATGCTGACTATCGCTAATCAGTCCTCACCTCTTCAAATGCATGCAAATCCTATCTCTCAGAATCCCCTCCAGAAACGTACCCACTACTGATTTATAGTTCCCAGGCTTCTCCTTACAGCCTTTCTTAAATAAAGGCACAACATTAGCCACCCTCCAGTCCTCTGGCGCCTCATCTGTGACTGAAGATGACACAAATATCTCTGCTAAGGTCCCCATAATTTCTTCACTAGCTTTCCATAACTTCCTGGGATACTGTGATCAGGTCTTGGAGATTTATCCACCTTTATGTTTTTTAAGACCTCCAGCACTTCCTCTTCTGTAATGTGGACGGTTTTCAAAACATCAGTATTTATTTCTCCGAGTTGCCTAGCCTCCATATCTTTCTGCACAGTAAAAACTGATGTGAAATATTTGTTCAATATCTTTCCCATCTCCTGAAGTGGGCTGAAGTGGCAGATAGAGTTAAATTTGGATAAATGCAAGGTATTGCATTTTGGTAAAATGAACAAGGGCAGGGCTTATACAGTTAATGATAGGGAGTGTTGTCAAACAGAGACCTAGGGGTTTAGGTACATAGTTCTTTGAAGTTGCGTCTCAGGTAGATGGGGTGATTAAGAAGGAATTCAGCATGCTTGCTTTCATTGCTCATACCACTGAGTATAGGAGTTGGGACATCAAAACTAGGGGGTATATTTTTAAGGTGAGAGGAGAGAGATTTAAAAGGGACTTTAGGGGCAAATTTTTCATTCACAGGGCATTTCCCACATAGATGACCTCGTGATCTTTAAGGGGCTGTATTCTCTCCCTCATTGCTCTTTTGCTGTTAATGTACTTGCAGAATCAAATCTGTGCTGACTTTCCTTAATTTAACCCACATTTGCTGAAGTACATGCAAATATTGTGCTGCATTATTGTCTCTGAGGCTTCTCCAAAACCAAGGTTAAGCTGTCTGGCCTTTAATATCTGAGTATAACCTTTGCACTATTTTGTTGAACAAGGGTGTAATACTTGAAGTTATCCATTCTTCTAGAATCATCCCTCAGATGAAGGAAGATTAGCAAAATTATAGCCATTGCCTACTCAAAATGCATTCTCATTTCCTTCAGTACCCTTGGATGTGTCTGATTCAGTCCTGGTGCCTTATAAATTTTAAGCACACCCATCCATAACTCCTCCTTAACAATTTAAAACACTTCAACTGTCTGAATTGCCTCCTTCATCACCATGGCCTGCTTAATATCTTCTTTCCTCGTAAAGACAATTACAAAACTTTTATTTATTACTGCAGCCATGCTCTCTGTCCTATGCCTAATCTCTGTTTGATTAGTAATTGGTTCTACTTCACCTTTTCACACTATTTTACTATTTATATTTATTTTAGATCCCATTTTATGTAGCTGCCAATGTCCTCTTGTAATGTCTCTTTGGTTCCTTTACTTCCTTTTTCAAATCCTTTCATTTAGACTAATTCTCAATTGCAGTAGCTACCCGATATCGGTCATAGCCAGATTTTTTTTTTTTTCTCTCTGCTTGCTCTGTTTTGTCATCGAGGGGACCCCAAATGTGTTTGCCGTACCTTTTCATTTCATGGGAATGTACCTCAATTTCTTCTTCAAAGGCAATCTATTCTTCGGTTCCATGTTTGCCTGCTGCTCTTTGATTTCAGTTTCTCTGGGACAGCTCCATTCTTCCTCAGTTAAAATTGTTTTTTCCCCTCCTGCCTCCTAAACGCTTTTCTACAAACAGTTGACTCACTTGGTCCCCCCTCATTTTCAAAAACTAGGCTTTTTTTTCCATTGCACTGGAAATATATTACTGCAGAACATATTCTTGAACATTCTCTGAAAACTCTTACCCCTCTCTGCCTTTTACATTATGACCATCCCCAGTCCAAATCTAGATAGTTAAAGTCTCAATTATAAATATTCTATAATTCTTCCATTCCTCTATAATTTCCTTACAAATGTGTCCCTCTACACATTTTCCATTAGTCAGTGGCTTATGGAGTACATTGACTAATTTGATTCCATCTTTTTTATTCCTCAGCTGTAGCCAAATTGATTCTGTCCTTGATCCCTCTGGGACATCCTCTCTCTGTCCAGCAATACATTGTTCTCCTTAGTCATAGTCATAGAGATATACAACAAGGAAACAGATCCTTTGGTCCGACTCATCCATGCTGACCAGATATCCTGTATAAATCTGGTCCCATTTGCCAGCATTTGTCCCATATCCCTCTAAACCCTTCCTATTCGTATACCCATCCAGATGCCTTATAAATGTTGTGGTTGTAGCAGTCTCCATCACTTCGTCTGGCAGCTCATTCCATACACGCACCAATCTTTGCATGAAAACATTGCTCCTTAGGTCCCTTTTAGATCTTTCTTCTCTCACCTTAAACTTATACCCTCTAATTTTGGAGGCCCCCACTTTGTGGGAAAGACCTTGCCTATTTACCCTGTCTATTCCCTTCATGACTTCATAAACCAATATAAGGTCACCCCTCAGCCTTCGACATTCCAGGGAAAATAGCCCCAGCCTATTCAGCCTCTCCCTAATACTCAAATCCTCGAACTCTGGCAACATCCTTGTAAATCTTTTCTGAACCCTTTCAAGTTTCACAACATCCTTCCGATATCAGGGAGACCAAAATTACATACAATACTCCAAAAGTGGCCGAACCAATTTCCTGTACAGCCGCAACATGACCTCCCAACTCCTATACTCAGTGCACTGACCGATAATGACAAGCATACCAAACGCCTTCCTCACTATCTTATCTACCTGCGACTCCACTTTCAAGGGACAAAAAACCTACACTCCACAGTCTCTTTGTTCAGCACCACTCCCCAGGACCTTACAATAAGTGCATAAATCCTGCCCTGAATTGCCTTTCCAAAATGCAGCACCTCACATTTATCTAAATTAAATTCCAAATGCCACTCCTCGGCCTGTTGACCCATCAGATCAAGATCCCATTGTACTCTGAGGTAACCTTCTTTGCTGTCCTCTACACCTCCAATTTCAGTGTCATCTACAAACTTACTAATCATACCTCCTATGTTCACATCAAATCATTTATATAAATGACAAACAGCAGTGGACCCAGCACCGATCGTTGTGGCACACCACTGGTCACAGGCTTCCAGTCTGACAATCAACTCTCCACCACCACCCTCTGTCTTCTATCTTTGAGCAGTTCTGTATACAATTGGCTAGTTCTCCCTGTATTCCGTGTGATCTAACCTTGCTAACCAGTGTATCATGAGGAACCTTATCAAATACATTACTGAAGTCCATACAGATCACATCCACTGCTCTGCCCTCATCAATCCTCTTTGTTATTTCTTCAAAAAACTCAATCAAGTTAGTGAGACACAATTTCCCACATGCAAAGCCATGTTGACTGCCTCTAATCAGTCCTTGCCTTAAATATCAAGTGATTTGAAAATGTGCTGAGCATAACCATGAAGGAAAATAAATCCCTGTTCAAAGTTGGCACAACTGCAGTTTAAAAATAACACCTGGCCTGTTCCCAGTCTGAAAATTCTATGTCCGGTGACAATCATGTCATTCCTTTCTCTGCCTCCCACCATGATGAAGCACATGGGGTAAATCATTGTCCAGGAGTCTTGAGATTCTTAAAGATTTAGTCCTATGCTAACCGGAGTTCAGAATCCTCTTAACCATGACACTTAGGGCAATCAAATATCTTTGATCAATTTGGAACATGTTCTGGTATCATAAGGTTACTGACTATATACAACCAGATTGTGCTTGCAATATTCAAAAAACCAAGTCCAACGTTTGCCGAGATTCGGTGATTGGATAACATTTGCTAAATAATTCTAAGTGCTCTATGAAACATGGTGGCAACCAATTCAAGATTTAAGAAGCCCAATTAAAAGTAAATGTTTGGAAGATGGATATAAAATGATCTAAAATAGAATGAGAAAATGGCAGAGACTCGAGTCAACAGAGAAAGGTGAGGCTCCATTTGGATCGGGTGAGGCTCAGTTGGCATAGCACAAAGACTTCAATGGGACAGTGTAAATGCTCTCACGCACTCGGTAGTGTTCTACCAAAGAGTTTGCACAGACATAATGGGTCAAACCACCTTCTTCCATAAAGATCTGCTGGGATTGGCCAGGAACCAGTTATTGGGCTTGTTGCGATTGGTAAATTGTTACCACAATGGGTTTGAAATCCAATGGGGCTCTACTTGTACATATCTGAATCTCACTGACTATGCTTCTTATTATAGAACAGTACAGTGGTGTATTTAGATTTTCAGAAGGCTTTTGTTGAAGCCCCACATAAGGGATTAATGTGCAAGAATAAGGCACAGGGATTGGGGATAATATACTGGCATGGATTGAGACTTGGGGAGCAAACTGGAAACAGAGAACACACAACAAACAACTGCACCTCCCAGTCGCGAACCATTTCAACTCCCCCTCCCATTCCTCAGACGACATGTCCATCCTGGGCCTCCTGCAGTGCCACAACGATGCCACCCGAAGGTTGCAGGAACAGCAACTCATATTCCGCTTGGGAACCCTGCAGCCCAATGGTATCAATGTGGATTTCACAAGTTTCAAAATCTCCCCTCCCCCCACCGCATCCCAAAACCAGTCCAGCTCGTCCCTGCCTCCCTAACCTGTTCTTCCTCCCACCTATCCCCTCCTCCCACCTCAAGCCGCACCTCCATCTCCTACCGACCAACCTCATCCCGCCCCTTGACCTGTCCGTCCTCCCTGGACTGACCTATCCCCTTCCTAACTCCCTACCTACACTCACCTTTCCTGGCCCCATCCCCGCCTCTTCGACCTGTTTGTTTCTTCTCCACCTATCCTCTCCTCTATCCCTCTTCTATCCGCCTCCCACTCTCTCCCTATTTATTTCAAAACCCCCTTCCCCTCCCCCTTTTCTGATGAAGGGTCTAGGCCCGAAACGTCAGCCTCTCTGCTCCTATGATGCTGCTTGGCCTGCTGTGTTCATCCAGCCCTGCACCTTGTTGTCTCGGATTCTCCAGCATCTGCAGTTCCTACTATCTTTGACACAAATAAATAAGTCTTTTTGAGAGTGAAAGGTGAGTACCACAGGGATCAGTGTTTGGAACAAAAACAGAAGTTTCTGAAAAAACTCGGCAGGTCTGGCAGCACCTGTGAAGAGAAAATTAGAGCTAATGCTTTGGGTCTGGTGACCCTTCCTCAGAACTGAGGAACTGTTCTTAGGAAGGATCACCGGACCTGAAACGTTAACTCTGATTTTCTCTTCACAGATGCTGCCAGACCTGCCGAGTTTTTCCAGCAACTCCTGTTTTTGTTCCTGATTTACAGCGTCCGCAGTTCATTTGGTTTTGACCAGTGTTTGGGCCAAGGCTATTCACAAAATATATCAACAATTTGGATGAGGGAATCGGATATAATATTTCCAAGTATGCTGACCACACAAAACTGGGTGGAATTGTGAGTGGTGAGAGGGGAATAAAGCGGTTTCAAGGCAATCAGTAAGTCGGCAAATATGCAGTAGATCCAGTATAACATGGACAAATGTGAAGTTGTCCACTTTGGAAGAAAAATCGGAATGATAGAATATTATTTAAATGGAGATAGATTGGGAAATGATGATGTATAAACAGGTCTGGCTGCCCTTGTATACCAGCCACTGAAAGCAAACAGGGACAGCAAGCAGTAATGAAGGCAAATGGTATATTGGCCTTCATTGCAAGAGGATTTCAGTACAGGAGCAGGGATGTCTTGTTGCAGCTGTTGGTGAGACCACACCCGGAGTATCATGTTCAGTTTAGTCTCCAAGCCTGTATTCGCTGGAATTTAGAAGAATGATAGGGGATCTCATTGAAATAAAATGCTGACAGGTCTGGATAGATTGGTCTTGGTTAGAAGTCTAAAACAGGGGGTCATGATCTCGGAGTACAGAGTAGACATTAATCAATACTGATTGGTGCTGTCATGAGATATTTAGCTTGGGATTCTATTCTGCACTTTAGAGAGAGAGCTATTCTTGTTTCTTCTTTCTAGTGTCTGACCTGTGGTTTCCAGGGTCTTAGTGAAAATTTGTAGCTCAGGTTTTGGATGCATCCACCACCTGTGGTTTCCCATTACCTAACAATGACTGCTTTGTGACTCTGGTACGTTCTTGCAAATTCTGTTATTTACACTATATTTCATAATGCTATTCTCTGTAAATACATCTTTCATTAGTACAGACTACTTCATCCTTTCCTGAAAACTTCTTGCACATAAGTTCTGATGTCACTGTTACACCTGATATATATCACCATCTTGTAACCATATCCATTTTCATGATGCTACAAATACTGCCATGCCTCCCCTTTCGTTTTTTACCCTGAACACCACCTTGTACACAGGAATAGTTAATATACAGTCCTGGCCTTTTAGCCAGATCTCAGTTATCACTACAGCAGTGCCGATCTGCATTTCACCTTGCTAATCTAATTTACCATACTCCATATATCCATAAACATGCACTGTCACTCTAATTCAGAATTTATTACTTTTTCTCTTTAGCAGAATCCACCTAACACCTTACTATTTTATACTGTCTTTCTCAATATTCTTTTACCTTAGTATCCCTCTCCAGTAATATTCTTTGCTCCCACATTTCTACTAATTTATAAACTTGCCCCAATAGCAGTAGAAACTCAGTGCTACAAAACTGGTTCTGATTCTATTTAGGTGCAACATGTGCAGCAGATTTCATTTACCCTGGAACTGATGCTAATGTCACAAGACTCTAAACCCCTCCATCCTGAACCACCTCTCCATCCACACATTCATCCGCTTTATCCTCTTGTCTATATCCGCCTGACTGTGGTACTGGGAGAAATTAATTGTTTACTACTTTTGAGGTCCTGTTTGTTAATTTCACATCTAGCTCCCTAAATTGTGATTGCAGGGCCACATCCCACTTTCTACATACTTTGATGGTTCCATTTGAGGGCCATGATGGTTGACTATTAACTCGCCCCCACTGTCCCCCCAACCTGTCTGAGCGCTCTGCAGCCATTCACCTCGGCACCAGGGAGGCAACACACCATCGCGAGTCACATCTTCAGCTGCAGAAATTCTCGCCTGTTCTTCGAAGTATCAGATCTCTTCTCACTGTTTTTCTTTTGATCTTCAGTGTGCCTCTCTGTAGACCTGCATCATCTGTGTTGCCATGGACTTGGCTCTGACCCGTACTCCTAAGATAAACCATCACTTTCATCAGTATTCAGAACAAGTAGCACTCCGGATGTCTCTCTCGGTACATCTGTATTTACAATTCCTTCACAAGTGGTAATCCAGGAGTAAGAAACCTCCTCGGAGCTCCTACATGTCATGGGACGTGCATTTCAGGAGATGGAGCAGCCGTGATATTCCTACATCTGTTAGATAATAAAACTTACCAAAAAAATGCCCACCAGGTACTCCCTTCTCATTATTATTATCATAAAAAAATTTATTTTTTGTTTAAATTTCCCAAAACTTTAGAGTAATTAAATAGGGAAACAAAATCACAAAACTGTCTCACCAGTGAACCCGAGTGATCCTCAACTGCTACACACTGCTTTTGGTGTGCTTCACATTCATCCTGGTCTGCTTCACAGTGATCCTGACCTGCTTCACTCATCCTCCTTTCATTGTACTAATGTATGTCAATGACCATTTCCATTAAGAAAGATCTAACCATCTCCCTTTGATGGTCATTGGAATTAACATTGCTAAATCCCCACCATCAATTTCCTAGGGATTCCCATTGACCGGGAACTTAACTGGACCAGCAAAATGAAGCAGGCTACAGAAGCAAGGTGATACTGGGATTTCTGTGGTGACTAACCCTCCTCCTGACCCCCTGAAACTTGTCACTACCTACAAGGTAAAAGTCAGGAGTGTATTGGAATACTTGACTTAATATTCTACACTTGCCTGAATGAATGTAGATCCAACAAGGTTCAAGATGTTTAACACTATGCAGAACCAAGCAGTCTATTTGATTGGCATCACATTCATCACATCAGTATGTAGTAGCAGCAGTGTGTATCACCCATAAGATGCATGGCAGCAACTTATTAAATGAACTTCGACAGGAACTTCCAAATTTGTTACTGGTTCCATCTAGAAGAACAAGGGCAGTAGTTAGTTGGGAACATTGCTAACTAGAAGTTTCTGTCTAAGCTGACAATATCTGACTTGGAACTATACCACTGTTCCTTTACTGTAACTGGATCAAAATCCTGAAACTCCTTTCACTGTAGTGATTGAAGCAAGGTTGGTCACGTGGATCTCATTGAATATGAGTTCCCTGATTGGGGCTGTTAACATGGCAAATCAGGGAGCCCTGGCTGACAGATATGAACAAAGAGTGCACATGGAAATAAAGAGTGACTTGGTGACAGGATACCTCCCTCTGTGCAGTTAAATCAGGCACTAACATCACATCACTGCAGTGGCAAGGGGCGTTATAGACATTAACAAGTGCAGTCTTTCTTGGTGACTGTTACGTCCCATTTATGAGTAAATAAAAAGATACATTTACTGATCTTAACCGCTAACGTGAGGCCATTATTGCTTTTGTGGCACTACATCTAGGTTATTGTACCTTCTTTATATCTGCCTTCTGCTTTGCTGCTGGAAGACAACTCTCTCTTGTTTACCTGCTGCATTAGAGAAAATTGGGACATATTCCATGGCTGGCTGCACTATTTCTTTTCCTTTTCTGCTCACAAATATTGCTTAGAGTGTGATGTACAATAGAGTTAACTGATTTCGGCCGTTAAGTGGAGGAAGAGAATAGGTGTTCTGTTGCTTTGGCCTTTGTC
The DNA here is from genome assembly GCF_021869965.1 of Rhincodon typus. Taxonomy (NCBI): domain Eukaryota; kingdom Metazoa; phylum Chordata; class Chondrichthyes; order Orectolobiformes; family Rhincodontidae; genus Rhincodon; species Rhincodon typus. Next base: position 55,135,993 of record NC_063336.1, read on the forward strand.
TAAATGCTTTCACCTCGAGGAATTGATTCTTATTCTATTACAGAAGAGTTAATTGGTGAATACAGTATCTGGTAAGTGGTTAAGGTTGATTACATTTCTAAGGATCAATATATTGCTGCAACTGGTGGTAACGATAAAAAATATCAAAATATCAGTAAATATAAAGTTCAATGCAATACTAATTTGTTTTTAAAATACATTAAGGATAGCAGGACAGGTGATGTATCATAGTTCCAGCATGTAGGAGTTCCTGGAACTATATTTTTCTCGACTGTGGCATACATTTAAAGTTCAAGAAGCTTTGGCTCAGATTCTGAGCACAGCTAAAGATACTCCAATGTATCAGGAAGAGGGAATGTTGGGTGCCGAATTAAGAAGCAGAATCTCGAAGGTCATAATTTCAGCATTATTTCCTAAGCCACATGAAAATTGGTATATGGCGATTAAGATTAAAGAGTAAAGTGCATGACTTAAAGACTGGTCTGGGAGAAGTGGGTTCTGCTTTGTGCGGCACTGGCACCAGTACAAAGAAAATTGGAATTTGTACCGGTCGGATGGTCTCTACCAGAAGTGGTGCTGAGGTAGGTATACTTGCCAACCACATAATTAGGGAAGCAAAGAGGATTGTAAAATGAAGAATGTGGGTAAGGAATCAAATTTGAGAAGATGAGGTAAATCAGTAGGTAGAGTCAAGGCCAAAGATAGAGGTATTAGTGTTGGAAATAATAAACAGACCGTGAAAGGAAACAATAAAGCATATGAATCTAAGAGTCAGCTAAAAGGTAAGACTAGAATTTACGGTCAACTAAAATTTACAAACTTTGTAATTTACAAAGTGAGTGGGAGGATAAAACAAAAGGCTCTGTATTGAATGACATAGTATTTGTGTACATGAATCACTAAAGGTGAGATGCAAGTACTGAAGTACAGCAAACTTTGTTTTAACCAGCACTTACGAGCCAACACTCTCGATAAACCAACAAAATTATATGTTTCCAATATTGGAAGTTTACTGTACTATCGAGATCTCTGCAAGGTCTGAGTTCAAATGATAAGGCTGTGTGCCAGTAAGTTTTATTTAAGGCCAACTTGCATTATTATTCAAGTGATTTATGATGTATATAGAGTGATGTATTTACCCCCTGAAATACGTCTCTATTACTTAGTGTGTGTTTTTACAGTGATTATGTGGTTCTCTTGATCAACTGGCATATTCCTGGTCCCATTGGTGCCAGTTAATAAAATATTTTCTGCAATTAGGAAAGCTAATTGGATGTTACTATTTATCATGAGGGGAATTAAATATACCAATGCACTGATGATACCACATTTGGAGTACTGCGCACTATATTTAAGGTCACTTTTTTTTAAGGAAGGACGTAATGATAGTTCAGTGAAGGTTTACTAGACTAATATCTGCAATGGTCATCTAGACTCGCAATGTGAGCTTGGTCTCTCTTCATAGATGCTGCTTGATCCACTGTGATCTCCAGCATTTGTTGTTTTCAGTACAGATTCCAGCAACTGCAGTAATTTGCTCCCACATCTGGAAGAGTCAGTTGCCTTATAAGGAGAAGTTGGATAGTTTAGACTTGTATCCACAGATTGAAATGCAAGATCCTTGACAGTGTAGCTATGGAGAGTATGTTTCCTCTTATGGGAAAACCTAGAACTAGAGGTGTCTGATTAAAAATCAGACGTTGACAATTTAAAACAGATTAGGTGAATTTTTTTTTCTCTCACATAGACTCATGAATCTTTGGAACTCTCTTCCTGAAAAGGTTATGGAAAACTGCCATTCTTCATTTATATAAATGATTAGGATGTGAACTGGGGAGGTGATGGCCTGGTAGTATTATCGCTTGACTATTAATCCAGAGACCCAGATAACGTTCTGGGGACCAGGGTTCGAATCCCGCCATGGCAGATGGTGGAATTTGAATTCAATAAAATACCTGAAATTAAGAATCTAATGATGACCATTAATCGATTGTCAGGAAAAACCATCTGGTTCACTAATGCCCTATAGGGAAGGAAACAGCCACCCTTACTGGGTCTGGTCTGTATGTGACTCTAGACCCACAGCAATGTGGTTGACTCTGAACTGCCCTCTGGGTAATTAGGGATGGGCAATAAATGCTGTCTAGCCAGTGACATCCTCATCCATGAATAAAGGAAAAAAAAACGTAGGAGGTATGGTTAGTAAGTTTGCAGATGAAACTAAAATTGGAGATATAGTGGACAGTGAAGAAGGTTACCTCCGAGTACAACGGGATCTTGATCAGATGGACCAATGGGCCGAGGATTGGCAGATGGAGTTTAATTTAGATAAATGTGCGTTTTGGAAAGGCAAATCAGAGCAGGCCTTATACGATTAATGGTAAGGTCCTGGGAAGTGTTGCTGAACAAAGAGACCGTGGAGTGCAGGCTCATAGTTCCTTGAAAGTGGAGTCGCAGGTAGAGAGGATAGTGAAGAAGGCATTTGGTATGCTGCCTTATTGGTCAGTGCATTGAGTGTAGGAGTTAAGTCATGCTGTGGCTGTACAGGACATTGGTCAGGCCACTGTTGGAATGCTGCGTGCAATTCTGGTCTCCCTGCTATAAGAAACTTGAAAGGGTTCAGAAAAGATTTACAAGGATGTTACCAGGTTTGGAGGGTTTGAGCTATTAGGGAGAGGCTAAATAGGCTGGTGCTGTTTTCCTTGGAGTGTAGGAGGCTGAAGGGTGACCTTATAGAGGTTTATAAAATCATGAGGGGCATGGATAGGGTAAATAGACAAGGTCTTTTCCCTGGGGCGGTGGAGTCCAAAACTAGAGGGTATAGGTTCAAGGTGAGAGGGGAAAGATATAAAATGTAGAATGTAGAATTTATTGTCATTTATTGTCACCTTTTACAAGAAAAATACAATGAAAAGTGTAACAAGTCACCTTACCATGGCATCTGTATGGGTGACAGAAGTCTTGTTTTTGGAGGAAGCCGACCAAAAGACGAAATACACAGCTGGAATGAGACCATCAATCCGTGACGAGAACGTCACACCGTGATGAAACTGATATGCAGGGCCGCCGGAAAAACTGGGCCAAAAGCCCCTGCCGAAGAAAACCGCTGCCAGGATAAGACCACCATCCTGGACAAAGACAATGAGCTGCCAGCGGTAGTGGTGGAGACTGGTACAATTACAACATTTAAAAGGTATCTGGATGGGTAAATGAATAGGAAGGGTTTAGAGGGATATGGGCCAAATCCTGGCAAACAGGACTAGATTTATGTAGGATACCTGGTCGACATGGACAAATTGGACTGAAGGGTCTGTTTCCTTGCTGTATGACTCTGTGACCTTGAATATTTTTAAGGAAGAGAGAGCTAGATTCTTGTTAAACCAGTGCTAAAAAAATATTGTGGCAGGCAAGAATGTGGATTTGACGTTACAATCAGATCAGCCATGATACTATTGAATGGAAGAATTTGAGGGGCTAAATGGCCTCTTCTGCTCCTAAGTCATACAGATATTTGTATGTTCAATCAACTCCTGCACCTTCTGCAGCCAGAATGCATCTCACCTTTCAGGCTGGTTTTAAGTGGTGCTAGCCTTGCACAAATGCAAATCCTACGGTGAGGCATGCTCAGCCATGTACTTAATACTCGGGTGCATTTCATCATCATCTAAATTGGCTGACAGCATGAAGTTTGTGTGCTGTTTCCATTGCTCTGAATGTGCGTTAATCACATTTCACGTCCCTGTGCCTGCTGTCTGATTTAATCCAATTTTGTATCACCGCACACTTTCTGTATGTGGGGCTGTTTCACTTTAGAAATTTAGCTTCTTGTGGCTGTCACTCAGAGTAACATATAATGTGATAACATATGATATACTACAAATTGATTCTTTCCAGTGATAAAGACGGATCATTTTAGTTCAGTTCTTTGTAATTAATGATGCTATGAACATTAAAATACTTTATTCTATTTTGTGTACTGATTACCTGTAACAAGTGAGAAGAATTGAAGTAGGTGAGACGTGTTTCCCTAAGGGTTCTCCTGACTGACCACTGGAAACTACATTGAAAAACCCATTAAAGCTCCAAGTGAATAGTGTGAATACTGTTTATTGCTTTTCCTCAGGCTATCAGTGGTTTTCCTGGAACAGGAATGGCAGACTTTTGGGAAAACCTTGGCCCCTGACAGAAGCTAGTGGCGTATGCGTCCTTTCCTTCAGGTACTGACTGGCAATCACAACAGTTTTTCTTCATGCATGGAAAAATCGGAAGTACAATGATGGTATCATTAAATGATCAGCTTGGAGGGATTTCTGGTTTACCCCCTTTATGTTTGCATTCTTCACATATTGAGATAATGACCATATATTTATATTTGAGTGTTGTAAGCTTATTTACAAGGTAAAGCATATGTTTACGAATGCTGAAAATGTACAGTTGCCCCAGCATTATTGTAATGACAGTATGCTGGAAAAGATGAAAAATAGAGTGGGAAAAGACTCCATTAGGGCCTGAACCATCACCGGAAGTTTCACAGGTGTTCCTTTGAGGGAATGACTCTCTGATGTTTCAGCCATTCATTGAGGTGCACGGTAAGAACCAACATTTTAAAAGTTTGAATTCTCAGACTATCTGCCATTAGAGAATCTACCGTCACTGAAATAAATCATTTGAACAATCATGCTTGTGCCAGTTGTTTAAAAGAATGATTCAATTAAACTCACTTTTGGCTCTTTCCCTAAAGAGAGAAGAAGAGCAATCATATTTTCCTTTCGAAAGAGCAGATTGGATGTGGTGAGAGACATAAGGAAGATGGAGTTGTTCTCTTTGAAGCTAAGAGGAAGCTCAAAATCATGTATAGTTTTGTTGGAATGAGTAACAGTTTCCACCTAAAGTGCCAGTAAGCCTCGCACACAGATTTACAGGGAAAGATAAAAGAACCAGAGATGATAGGAGGATATTTTATGTTTTTGCAGTGTTGGATTGCATTACATGAAAGGGTGGTTCAATCAGATTCAATAATAACTTTCAAAGTATCATTGAATAATTACTTCAAATGGAAAACCTGCAAAATTATGAGGACAGAAACTGAAAGTGGATTGAAAGGTGACCTACTTTAATGTGGTGGCAAAGACATGATGGATCAAATGGCCTCTGTTCTTTATCATTCCATGATTCTACAAAATCATATAGCCCAAGACTCTTGTATGTACAATGCTTGAATACATTTGTAATCTTCTCATTTTGCTGATAACACCACACTCGAAGGAGCAAAGATTTGTCAGCGCAGCCAGATTGGCTGCCCCCAGCCCACCTTAAACCAATCCACATCAAACGGTAGAGGTAAGGATGTCTTTCAAGAACTGGCCAAATTCTCTGAAATCTCTTTCTTCGACGTTTAACATTTGCACAGCTTTGGAATGTTAAATAAAGGAACTATGGAGCTGGTATATTCTTGGATTCTTGCTGACTTCACCCTTGCCTCCACCATCACAGTTTGTAGTACTGGAACCATGATGTTCAAACTCATAAGTGTGTTACTTACGAAGACAAACAGAAGCTGAATGGTGCACTTAGTTTGCTAATGCAAACAAGTTAACCAGTATAGTTTTATCTGCAGTATACTTACAGTGCATATCGACCCCAAATTCAAAAGGATAGTATAGATAATGTGCACTTATATTACCAACACTGCTAGAATTGCACATTTCTAATACAAATCTGGATATGAGTAGAATATGGGACAAAACTGGACAAAGGACAGGCATTTTTCTAACCATGTTCCTCATTTGCTTAAAACTGCTAGGATGCTTGTGGATGCATTTTTTTTAAAGTCATGAATCAAAAGCATTCTACTGCTCAGTGTTAATGATTAGATTTACCAGGCACCGTCTCTTGTGGTATACTTTATCAATGTGGGTCTTGTGACCTTCTAATGTAATATTGCTAATTTAATGCTGATTAGTCACAACATATGTACAATGCAATTCCCTCAGTACATTCCACAGAATTGAGAATGTAGTTATACTTTTACTGGTAGCCAAAAACATGCACTTTTTGTTATCACTTTTTGTCCTTTCTTCCTGATTGGGAGTCTCCACAAACCACCAAGGAAAAAAAGTTCTGTGTGTTCTCTGCTGTGGCATCAATGGCTTCTGTAAAGCTTATAGAAATCAAATTGCATTCACGCATCTCTGATACTGATCTAACAAATCTCTGCACCCTCTCTAATGCTTTGGCATCATTCTGAAAGTGTGGTAACTACTGAACACCAAGACTCTAGCTGAGGTCCTATCCAGTATTTTGCAACTATTTAATATAATTACCCCACTTCAGGTCTGCACATTTCAATAAATAAAACCAATGATTTCCAGTAACCTTCCCAATGTGACCAGTCATCTTCCCCAGATCTCTCTGGTTCTGTGTCCTTTATAACATACTCTTATTTAATTTATGTTGCCTGTTCATATTCTTTTGACTAAAATGTGTTAGTTCCCAGTTCTCTATATAAAATTTTATCTGCTGCTTGTCTACTCATTCCATTAGACTTTCTGTGTCCTCGTGTAAACATCCTTCTCTCTGTTTAATGCATTTCCAAGTTTTGCATCATCTGCTAACTTTGAAGTAGTGCCTTGTCATGTCCAGGTCATTAAGATATATCAAAAACATCAATAATCCTAATACAGACTCCTGAGGAACACCTCTGTATATCTCACTCCGGTCTGGAAAACAATTGTTCACCACTTTGCTTTCTGCCCTTTAGCTAAATTTGAATTCATGTTGCCCCTGTTCCTTTAATTCCATGCTGTTTAATTTTGTTTACAAGTTTTTCTGGGAAAATATTTGGCACTTTTTTGTTATACTGATTCACTAATTTCGCCAAGAAGGATGTCAAAGGTATGATATTTTCAATTGACTGCTATTGCCATAGAGATATGCATCTTTCATAACAAGATTGAATATTCAATGCAAGAAACAAGACTCTCCTTAATGGATTCGGGAGATGCCACACTATTATACAAGAGAGTATTGCAAGGCATTTGCATTCACCCTTGTCCTTGCAGAGTTAACATTGTTGAATTTTAAACAGTTTAATGCAGAAGTCGCATGATCACTTAACCATACAGAATCCATTCAGTTGTGACCTAAAATGACCACTGTGGAGTGCAGTGACCTCCACCACCCAGCTAGTGTGCTGGGAACTAACAGGGGTGGTCTTTAGAGTAAACTATTAACCTGCTGCTTTTCACCTAACCTGCCACATTTGGGCTTGATTGCAGTGGCATTCTGATTAGTTTCTGAAAACCCTAAACAAAGCAAGGTTCCTCCTGGAGCTGTTGTTCCTTTTCTAACAATCGTTGTTTTGCTTTAAAGCTTGGCTCATCAGTCACACAATGCAGAACTTCACCCTAACCACTCTGGAGGTTACGGTATAAATAACAGCAGTGCTTTTACTTCTTTTGAATAAACCTTTTGAATGACACCATGGTCTGAATTTTTCTCACCTACATTGCTCAGGGAAAGCCAGAAAAATACTTGCGTTTTTGTCCTTTTGAGGCTTTCTGTCCTCCCTTAAAGAAATCTCTCGATTTCTGATGCTGCAGAGAATTAATTGCTGTTAATGTGCAGTCAATTTACAAACACTTAGAAGTGACTACATGGAAACATGCCTTTGGACCTCTGCAATCCATTTTGGCATTTACCCTCCACATGAGCAAATTGTTGTATCATATTTAATCAATAGTAGCTATATCCTTCGTTCTCTGTTCTTTATCCGCTTACCCAGCATATTCTTGAAAGTTGATGTAAATTCTGTCTCAACCACTATAGAATCATAGAATCCCTACAGTGTGGAAGCAGGCCATCCGGCCCATCGAGTCCACGCCAACCCTCCAAAAGAGCATCCCAACCAGACCAACCCCCTACCCTGTCACTGCATTTCCCATGGCTAATCCACCTGGCCTGTATATCCCTGAACACTATGGGCAGTTTAAGATGGACAATGCACCTGACGTGTACGTTTATGCCCTGTAGGAGGAAACATACGCAGACACAGGGAGAATGTGTAAACTCCACATAGATAGTCACCTGAGGGTGGAATCAAACCCGGGTCTCTGCCACTGTGAGGCAGCAGTGCCAACCATTGAGCCATTGTACACCCCAATAATTTGTAATCACAAATCAATATCTACAATTCTGTAAAACATAATGTTTCCTGCTCAATGTTTGAAATCTCTTATCTTTAGTCTTGTAGTAAGCCCAATCCATCCTCCTATTGACTCCTCAACCCTTGGGAACAATTTTTTTCCAGCTATCTTTTCCCACCTTTTTGATGACTTTTAATACCTTTCTCATACTGCTCTGTTATATGCACTGGATGAAGGTTTAATTTATCAAGAGTCTCCTTGTTTAAATATTTCCTTATACCAAATAGCATCACAGAAAAACTGTATTTCACAGCCTCTGAAGATTTCATTTCCTTCTTTGAAATGATACACTTTCTCTTGGTGGTGAAGGCCCTGCTGACAGCTTATCTGTTGTATGAACAGTGAAATCAAATCCATACCACTGATCACCATGTTGCATGATGGATCCTCACCATGATCACCTTAGAGAAAGATACATCAGGTAGATTTGAAGCCACCATTGTCCTGTTAGATTGGTCTAAAGGTCTGCCTGATTTGAGGAAGACTATCCATTAGTCTAATGAAAAATAGGCTTTTGTCTTAAACAAGACAGACATTTTAAATTAATCTGTTCTGATACACCTCTGAGGCAGGTGGGACTTGAACCCAGGTCTCCTGGCTTAGAGGTAGGGACACTGCTACTGTGCCACAACTGTCCTTATAAATGACTAGATATTTTCCTCAGCAACCTATTCAGTGATGTTATTACACAGCTGTGGAGCAGGTGGGACTTGAACCTTTGGGTCAAAGGTAAGGACATTATCATTGTACGACAGAGCTCTTTCTGAAGCAATATATAGTTTGTTAATGATAGAAATCAGGTGGAAGTTAGATTAGTAAGTTAGATGAATGGTAAATGAATAAGGGTTTAGAGGGATATGTGGCAAATGCTGGTAAATGGGACTAGATTAATTTGGGATATTTGGTCAGTATGGACAAGTTGGGCCGAAGGGTCTGTTTCCATGCTGTACATCTCTATGACTCTGTCAGGGTAGATGATAGATCTATTTTTTCAAGATCCAGTTCCATTCTTGCATCCATATAAGACCTTTAAATTACACACTGCTTACAGTACACCTCAGCATTAATCATTTCAGAGCCCAACACTTTACATAATGTCACTTTGCACACTTAAGCATGCCTGATGGAGGAGACTGGACTAGGGTCATGCTCTAGTTTAGTTGATGGGGTCAGTCCCTGTGTAGCTCCTTTTTAGTGAGATTAGACCTGAAGGTCAACTGGTCTACTTTCCTGTTTGTGCAGCAATTGTGTTGAGTAATCAGATTCTGTTCAGCATATCAGTCCAATTTTACCTGAGTGGTAGCTGCCGAATCACAACTCTTTATAAATTGTTCTTTATACTCAACCAGCATTAGGTCCTGCCTAAATCCACTTTTCCTTAGTTCATGTTCATGTTGTCTTTCTGTAGTCTTGTACCAGATTGAATAGCTATGATTGATCCTTTACATTCTGAGCCTTACTAATTTGAAAATGTCATTGATTTCATAAGCGATGTGTATCACCGTCAACTCTGAGATTCATTCCTTGATCGCTCCTTGTCAGTATTTTCCCACGAATTATGTAATTCCTCTTCCTGTTCCATATTCCTAGATGCAAAACTTTAGAATATCAATTGCCTTTCCAAAAAAGTCCAAATTCCATATGCCTTGTTTATTTTACCTGCGACTTTTTTGTTAACTTTATTTTCTCTGCTGTCTTTCCCCTGTATTTGTCTCTTCACTACCTTTCTGGCTTTAGGCTTTGAGACAACAGAAATTATTGCAAACACAGAATAAGCCAAATACAGCAGCAATGGAGAAATGTGGCAACCAAGATTTAAGAATCTTTTTGATTGGTGAATGAGAGAAATAAAAGAAACCCATAGAGATGTATTACACTCAATATCTATAGAAGTAATGCATTTCCTGTATTAAACAGAAATTGCTGAGTAGTTGGTTAATGGCTGTTAATGGCTGAGCAGTACAAACCAGAAAGATTGACAAAGTAGATGTAGAAAGGATGTTTCCTTGTGTGGGGCAATCTGGAATGAGAGGTCATAGTTTTAGTATGAGATGCAGCAGATTTAAAGCAGAAATTAGAAGAAATTGCTTCTCTGAAAGGGTTGACAATCTGTGGAATTGACTCCATCAGAGCATGGTGGAGGCTGCAGCACTGAATAAATTTAAAGAGGAGATGAAAACAGATTTTCAGTTCGTATTGGGTTGAAGGCTTATGGAGAATGGAAAGGAAAGTGGGTGGGAACTGGTGCAGAATCATGCAAGAAATCCAATGATGCCTATCTTGATGTTAGGCACAGCTTGCTGCATCTTTAACTTATTATTGGGCGTCGAGGGAAGATTCTCACTTGGCAACACTTGAGGGGGATTAAGCTTGTAAAGATCTTATTAGCTGAAGGTTTCATCCTCATTTTTACGCAGTGTTCAATCTTACTATCACCCTCAACCAAACTAGATGCTGAGAATTCTCCACAGAGAAGGCAGAGCTGGTACATGGTGATATCAGCTCATTACTGGCTACAAAGAGCCTCTATGTTGGTCTTTACCCAACACCATCCATGCACCTTGAGTACATGGACGTTGCCATTGTGGCAGCTTTTTAGAACTGTCATGGTATATCTCTGATCCACTTATAGTATGCTTTTAGACTTCAGTGCTGCACCTCAGGGTGCAATGGCAGCTATAATTATCATGCACTCATTATCATTATCGGGACGCACACCCAGCTCATGGACTGGATCAGCATGTTTGCTTGCTCTCTTGGTGCTTACTGACCTTGAGCCCATTTGCATGCTTACAACATCCCTGCTTTGCCTGGTCTTTTTGTATCTTGCTTCTCAGATAGAGGTACCAGGCTCATAGTACTTCTGTCTTGCTGTGCTATTTAGTGCAGACACAAAGCTTGTCATGGTTTCAACAGTCCTCAGTCAAGGGAGATAGTCTTTGCTGAGGGTGTTCTTGCGCAGTAAGTCAATGGCAGCTTCTGATAGCAGTCAAGGGGTTTGGAGATGATCAGTCAGCCACTCGGGTGGTTAGAATCAAGGTATTGTCCTCCTATAGGGTGAGGAGCTGAATGTTGGGCAGCCCGTCACCCATCTTGATTTTTTTCTGCCCTATTATGGGCTATTTTCCTCATGGAATGAGAGAGAGGAATGTATGTCAGAAGTAGAAAGTGGATAGCACAGCTGTTGTTTTGGTGCAGGTGGGTAGGTGTTGGTAGGAGTTGGCAGTGAAGAAGGCGTGCAGGGTTAGTGGTGTCAGAGATTAGGGTGGGTGACAGCAAGTGGGGTTAATGTTGCAAGCAGTAGTGAGAGTGGCTGAGCTTTCGCCCTGTGGGAGGCGGTAACAGAGTTAGTATGAGTATGAGCTATCAGAGAGAAGATATTTGCGTTTATGCTGAAGGAGTAGAGAAAGATATTGACCTTCTTCCTACAATGCTGGGCATTCCTCCCAACAATTGACATTGCACTGATCCAAGTGGCATTCCTGGACCAGTCTGACATGGTCTGATGTCATTGCTTCCTCTGCTGTTCCCAGCAAGAGGAAGCCTTGCTTCTTCACTCCAGCTACCAGGATCTTCAGGTGCCTGCCCAGAATGTGAGACACCCATTTTCTCTTCTCTGCCATGTCTGGAAAATGTCAAGCACCACACAGGAAAGCTGCAGACTAACAGCGCTTGTCTGGGTGCAAATCGGCAATGACACCAGTGACACTAGCCCTTTATAGAATATCCTGGCAGTGACAGGTCCAGCAAGTGGTAGAACAGCAGGGCTGCAAGGGGCAGGGTAGTTAATCAATGAGGTGAGTTTGCTAAGATGCAACTGGAGAACTTAATAGTACTGCTGGAGCGAATTCTTCCATGAAATCCTCATAACTGGCCCTTAGCTAAATAAGCATAAGAGTCAACCAACTGTTCCTACAGTTTCTATAAATTCACTGTTGGCATTTCCCTAGGGCTGTTGTTAAAGCTGAATTCATTACGAATGCTTGGCTGAGTTCCAAAGCTGAAAAACCACTCATTTCAATAGGTGAGAACTGCATGCTTATCTGACTTGACAGTTTAAATAAAACTATTGAAGGATTATCTGTGTTTGCTGTGGATATTGATTTTTTTTTTAATATAACAGATTGCCAACTTAATGGAATAAGGTTTTTTTTCAGTATCAAGTGTGTAAGAGTGACAGGTTTCTTAGATTGTTAGAGTTTGTTATTTTCATCCAGGTATAATTTCTTGGGTGTTCTCCTGAAGGTACTGTGAGGGATTGGAGGTAGCACTGAAGGGGCATGGAAGTGACAGGTGAGGACTAGCATGTAACAGCACTTTTTAAAACGTCCAAATCTACACGTTAGAAGTGTCCTTCTAATCAGCTTCCCTTGGAAGTTGCCCTCATCCACGGCCAAGTCTGAACTGCTTCTGTAATATAAAGCTTGACATGATCACATCCCTGCCTTCACCTCTTAGCTGAAACAAATATCATGCATGCGGGAGTTGTTTCCATATGGAAGTTATTTTTAGGGAGATGGGTCTGCTGGGTCCGGAGATTTCCCCCCTCAAGATTTCTGCCTCCATGGAAGGAATGCAATGGTGTTACCCTTCCATTTCAAAGCAGGTTGCCTGTCAAGTAATGGACAGTAGTTGGTGTTTGGAGGTTTCTTTTATATTCAACAACAAGGAGATTTTTTTTCCCCACTGTCAGAAGTAGCATGTCAAGACTCTTTACTAATACAGCTGCCTACATTCTTGAATGCATCCATTAGATAAAGTACTGTAATACATCCTAACACTTCTACAATGTTAGTCAATGTAATCGTCAACTTCTTTTACAGGACAGATGCCTATGATGAATTATTATATTAATACATAGCTACATTCCAATATAGCTTCTAACAGTGACATTTGAAGGTAAAAGAAGCATTTTATTCTAATCTGTTAGGATGTTGCCAAATCCTCAGCAGACCTCCCATGGTTTTCACAAATGTTCTATAGATGGGAATTTTTTTGGGTGGTTTTCAAAAGTTGCACCAGTGCATAAAAGTAGTTTGCTGAAGGAAGCACAGATTTTGTGTGGTCCTTGCAATGGGGACCCTGACATTCAAAGTTGTTCATTTTATATCAAAGGCCTTCCTGAGCTGTGGGAAGGTCAGAAGAAAGTGTGGTCTGGGAGGCAAAGCAAATTTATTTCCGGCAAAAAAAAAATTGCTTGGCATTTCCCAAGCTTATGTCTGCTTGGAGTATAAACAGGTGAGCTAAAATCTATGAAATTCATGAACTGAAATTCATTTGAGATTTTCAACACAATGATCTGGCAGGATGCAAATTTTGTTCATGAAGGCACGCAGGTATCCTGGGATTTTAACAAGGAAACATCAGTTTGAGTTAAACATCTTGCTGCTTCTCTGCACGGTCTACTTTTTGTTTTTTCTAGCTTTGTCAGGTTCTAATAGGACTCTGTTAGAAATGTATGGTATCCCTTGCAAATGCAGAACAATGAAGCAATTGCTTAAGTCAGAACCTAGTCCTCATTGTAAAGAGAGGAAGAGCTGGATCAGTTGAAAGTGTCAACTGAGATTGCAGGTAAAACACCCTTTCATGACCACAGGAATTTTTTTCTACTGCAAGGACAGTATCATTCTTCAACAGGAATGACCACTTTTTGTTAAATTCATAAAAGTAGAATAACTTAATATTATTTCCATTTGTCATCCATATTTTTGAAGCAAAATTGTCTTTGATGGGCAGATCTCAGAGGTTTTTCTGCTGTTGAAATAAGCTCAGTCAGATGTATATGAAGCTTGTGAGGTAAAAGCAAGAGAGTGGTGGAAATGTCTCAATGCAGTGTGAGTAACACCATTTTGATTATGTACTACAATTGTACCCATCATGCATCTTTCTGTTACCAAATGGAAATATTAGCATTCTAATAGGGATTTTAGACATTAGATAAACGTTATGAGCATATCGATGTAATAATTGAGTTAATCGCATGACTAACCGTGCAGAGGTCAAATCCAAAGAGGTTTAACTGTATTAGCATGTTAAGTACGATCAGTTGACGTTAATTCATGTGCCTTAGTCATGACTTATGACACAATCATGGTATAAAATTTGATTGTTAAATGGAGCTGGTAGAAAATAGTGATATGTTATCAATTGATTGCATTAGATTAATTATTATTGCAAACTTCATGCTAATTTCACATGTCAGTAAATACTAGGCTTAAAGCCTGAAAACCTGTAGTTATACATTTTTTTTCTATAATGGTGAATTAATATGTGGACCAATTATAAGAAGCAGACTACATCCCATCCTCCCACAATAGATGAGTTGTAGTAAGACTTGAACATGTCACATTGAAATAATTCTTGCAGCCTAAAATGCTCCTGATGCTGGTCTTAAGCAGCCAGTATGACCTCTTTAGTGTCTGAATCTCTTTCAGGTGAATGCTAGAATTTGCTTCCAATAATACTAAACACCGACTACCAGTTTAAGACATTTTGACCCACTGTGGCACCAAATCCAGTACGACGGCTCTGATGGTGAAATAGTGGAGTGAAACTATGTACAGTCGAATGAGCAAATTAAAAGTGCAGCGTATGTTGTTAGTGCTCAAAATAAGCTCCTTTTCTTCTCTGGGCTGAGTGTGTTATGTCTTTAATGATTATTTCATTCCCTTTAGGTTGATAACCTGCATTACAGAAAGTTTTTTTTTATGAGACCTCAGCTGATGTAAATTCTAGTGGGGATTTCAGAAAGAATAAAGGGTGGAATTCCCAGGATAACTGAGAAACTGCTTACGACATAGCTTCATGACGTAATTTTGGATTGTAAATTTGAGTTGTGTTTGAGCACAAATTCTGCTTCTGTGAACAGTGGTGACTGACAATGTAGATACATTATTAATTGGATCACTGTCTCAGAATTTAACTTTGAATTGTATCAAATTAAATGCTATTGATATATGCTCAGAAACTCCTTGAGCTCTGGAAATCTTTGGACTGTAGCATCTGATTTTAGTTGAATACCTAATGGTTCACAGCAAAAAATCTCTGCTTCTCGATCAAGCTTCTGGAAGCTGCGGAAGAGAAATTGTGAATTCCTTTGTGTTTCAGGATATTTTAAACATTTTGTCTTATTTAGTTCAAATTTTGCTTGAGATTAAATTTTGATTTTGACAACATTGCAATGAGTGAATCACATTGGCAAATTCACGTGTCAGCCATTCAAATGAATTGAAGTGAATTTGATAAATGTAACACAGAGATTTACACAGGACAATGTGTTTTGTGTATAAGGGATAGGAAGTATATGGTGTTTGTGTAATATTAAATCTTCCATGATATTTCCTAAAATTTTTATAAGAAAAGGAGTGTTAGTCCAAGTAATGTTATTAGGGACATTTATAACCAATAGTGTTGCTGGCTCTGGGATTTTTAGAGTTTGGAAAAAAACCCACAGATTGTCTTTAGTTTGGAAAAGGCTGGATGATGGGACTGGTGCCATTCTTCATGAAATTGAGATCTTTAGGAAAGAACACCAATGATCTGGGATCAATGTAAAGAGAAATTTCATGCTTCAGGGCAGCTCTGGGAATAGGAGGCGCAAGCATAGGGATTTGTGATCTCTGAGAGAAGTCTTTATGATCTGGGAGAGGGGAGGAGGAAGTTTGTAAAAAGTTGGCCTGAGCTGTTCTGGAGTCCACCTGGGTTTGGACTTTGAGTAATAGTAGAGTACTGTTTTTGTGTAGGATTGGATCAAATAATCTAGTGAGGACAGGGTGCTTGAAAGAATGTGCAACAAACTGACATTTGTCTCTCCTGAACCTTAAATGCCCCATCTATTCCATATGCTTTCTTTCTGATTACAACCCTTTTAGTACCCTCACATATGATCACACCATCTTCCGTGTTATCAGCTAATCCCAACATTCACATTCCTGTTTTAAAGCATGGAAGAACTCAGTAAAGTGAATAGGTGAAGAAATGTGGCATGGGATAAATAGCCTTCTAGCATTCTCTCTTAGCATAAATGTTAATTTTATATCTTAGAACGTTAATACCTCATTGTGTACACAACCAAAATGTATTCATTCCCAATAAGCAAGCTCCTTGCATTCTA
Organism: Rhincodon typus; assembly: GCF_021869965.1. Lineage (NCBI taxonomy): Eukaryota > Metazoa > Chordata > Chondrichthyes > Orectolobiformes > Rhincodontidae > Rhincodon > Rhincodon typus. The sequence continues at coordinate 55,152,310 of NC_063336.1, forward strand.
ACTGAGCCACCAGTAAAGAAATCACAAGCACAGGATACCATCAACCATGACTGTTGATCATAGTTTTGTATCTCTGAGCAAGTTGTAATTGACAACGGTCCAACTTACGTAAAGAGTCTCTTAGAGGGGTATTAACTGGTTAAATATTTCCTTTCTTCAAGTTCAGGGTCGGTCTACAACTCACCCAAACATTTGAACAGCTTATCTAAAACTAAGAATGAACAGTGACCTTATACCCCATACTATACGTGCTAATCTAAATAAGATAGGGATGATTTTCTGATTCTGCATTTTCTTAAAGGGAGTCTTGTCCATCAACAGTATGAGTCAGAAATTTGAGCAAATCTTGTGTGGTACTTTCTGATCTTTTATGTGAATAGTTTGAAAATTGTACAAAACTAATGCTGAATTGTCCACTGTGAACTTCTGGCTGGCAATGCTGCCTGCAGTGTAAAACTGGCTGCCACTTTGTTATCTTCTGTTTTGAGCCATGGCTGAGATGCATGTCACTCCAGTGGTATCTCTGCATAACTGCAGAATGGTGTCAGTATATTACACAGTCAGGATACAAAGAGTTGCTTGTTTACTCGCTCAGGAAATGGCACTGAATTAAATGGGGATATTGATTGTTACTACTCTGGAATACATATACATCAGGTCCATATTTATTTGTTCATGTTAGAGAGACTAGTTATGCTTACTCAATCAGGGAGTGGCTCAGAATGACAGAGCAACCAAAAGTGAAGATCTTTACGATATTTTAAATTTTGATTCTTTCAAGAATTTTACGTGTTAGAAAAACTGTCCCAGTATCAGCCTAGGAAAAGTTTATTACAAGTCTCCAACTATTTCTGATCTTTGTTTCAAAAAGCATTACAATAATTCCTATTGCATTTCTATTATAACATCTATCTTATGTACTGGATGTAGTATTACATCTAATTTGAATGGCTTTCATATATCTTTATTCCTCGCTCCTCTTTCATGAATAATCTTACCTTCTGCAAACACATTTTCATGGATGTAAAAACCAAGCCGGTGATACTTGCAGTAAACAGAATAGTGTGTGTGATATTTTGGCTGGTGCTAATGTGACTGTACATCTAGTAGTGACCTGAAGATTAGGCCAGAAATATTTAAAAGATAATGGGGTAGATTTGCAGACTGGCTGGGCAAGTACACAGAGAAAGATTAGACAGGGAGGGCTGACGTCCTAACAAAACCTATTTATACACTTAATGATATGTCATTACCATCTCTGAACTTTTAACCTAACTTTTCCTTGATCTCATCTTTCAAAAACATCAGATAAATCTTGGGATCTTGACAGAATATTGCAAAAACACACAAATCAGACTGGAGTGAGCATCCAGAATAATGTATATACATCATTTTGAATGATAATAGATTAATCAAATACATCTACAGTAATGTTTTAGCTTTGTTACTCGACTAGTAATCTTGGACCAATAATTTACAGAACACAAATTTCGACACAATCAGCAGTTTGAGAATTTCAACTGTAATTAAAAGCTGGTGATCAGTAAAAATGACCACAAAGCTGTTGGTTGTCATAGAAATGCATCCGATTCACTGATGTCCTTTAGCGAAGGAAATATGCTGTATTTAACTTGTCTGGTCAATTTGTGATTGCAGGCTCACAACAGTGACTCTTAAATGCTCTCTGAAATGGCCTAGCAAGCCATTCAGTTATGTCAAGCTGCTCACCCTCATTGCAGACTGAGGCACTGTCAGTAATACCCATTAACGAAGATTAAATCTCAAAGTATCTTTGTATATGCTTGGAGGAAATACCTCTGGTACATGTCATTGCAATTTCTTTAACAGGTTGCTTCAAGTAACTCAATAATTCTGCTCAACAGACTTTATGTTGTGCTAACTTTGATTAACGCTGTAATTAATTTGATGCAATCCTGAATGTTGTGCTGTACAGCAAAGAACTGGTATGGAAGGTTTGGGTTACAAAGAAAGACTGGAGACGTTGGAGCATTTTGCCTCTGATTTTTATGGACCCCATAACACTCGTATGTTTTCTAAATAAAAAAAGAAGTTAGTCAATGTCCATAGTTTATTATCCACAACTCAGGAGTGTGATGGAATATCCCTTTGCTGGATGGGTGTAGTTCCGACAACACTCAAGAAGCCTGACCCCATCCAAGAGAAAGCAATGCCACGATTGGCACCCCATTTGACATTCACTTCCTTCATCACTGATGCACACTGGCAACAGTGCATACTGTCTACAGGATGTTCTATAACAATCCAGCAAGGCTTCTTCAACAATACCTGCCTAACCTGTGAAGTCTAACATCCAGAAGGACAAGGGCAGCAGATGAATGGAAACACCACAACCTGCACATTTTCCATCAAGCACTCACCATCCTGATTCAGAACTACATTGCAGTTCCTTTGCTGTTGCTGGGTCAAAATCCTGGTACTCCCTTCCTAGTACTCTGTGGATATTCCTACTCACCATGGACAACAGGTTTCAAGAATGAGGTTACTTTTGGTACAGTTCTGGTTGCCCTTCTATAGGAAGGATGTTGTTAAACTTGAGAGGGTGCAGAAAAGATTTACGAGGATGTTGCCAGGATTGGAGGGTTGGAGTCATAGGCAAAGGCTGAATAGGCTGGGGATTTTTTCCCTGCAGTGTCGGAAACTGAAGAGTGGCCTTATAGAGTTCATAAAAACATGAGGGGCATGGATAGGGTGAATAGCCAAGGCCTTTATCCAAGGGTGGAGGTGTCCAACACAAGAGGGTATAGGTTTAAGCTAACAGGGGAAAGATTTAGAGGACCTGAGGGGTAACTTTTTCACCCAAAGCATGATTCGTGTATGGAACAAACTGCCAGAGAAAGTGCTGGAAACGGTACAATTGCAGGGGTTCTGCTATAACGCGTGTTCCAGCAATGCGAATTGGCGATTAGGTGACTAATGAATAGGGGAACACTATTTCTAAGATGCGAAAACACAATTCCATTGCAATAACGCAATTCCATTGATTCCAACCTCTCTCCTTCAACCCATGGATCAAGATGAAATAGCAACTTCTGAAACTTATTTAAGGCACACATTTAAGAGGCTGCTTGCAGCCAATGAGGGGGATAATGACAGTGTTCTTCAATCTTGGAAGAACTTTAACATTATGAATGCAATTGACATAATCATGGAGGCCTGGGCTGATGTCAGCAAGAACTGCTTGGCAGAAGCTTCTCCCAGATTTTTTTCAAGATTTTAACGGCTTTGATCTGTCAGAGGAGCTCCTAAGAATTGTGTTGATCTTGCAAAGCAAGTTGGATTTGAAGAAGTGGAGAGTGACGATGTTGAAAACCTGCTTGAGTCCCACGGTGAAGACATCTGTATAGCTGATCTACAACAACTTGTCGCTGAGGGGAAAGTGGAAGCTGGAGATGAAGAAGATGAATCCAGAATGCAGTTCCGTGAGAGATTTCCACTTCTGTTTAGTCTTCTATCCTGAGGGAAATTGAGAAGCAGTTGCAGCTTTTAGAGGACAATGATTGTAATGCAGAATGCAGCAGGGTAGGAGTTCATGGAATAAGATTTTATTTGGCACCCAATGAACAGCTTGATCATGAAAGAGAGAAAAAGAGCAAAGCAGCAAAAACTGGATGTCTTTTTTAAGCCAACCCCCCCAAGAAACAGTCAGAAGACAATGAACCACAGCCACCCAATTCTGGATTTACTATTTTTCTCCCTAACCCTGCAACCACAACTGCATCTGAAGGTGATGATGATAATGAAGATGACGACCCTCAGCCCCTGCATTAACAACAGAGCAACCTCAAAACCTCCTCCTCCATCAAGTCATCTTGACATTTTTTCAAACTAAGGTGTTAAATTTACTTTTTATTTCATTATTAGGTGTGAACTAACATTTATACAAACTGTGCTATCCTTTTGTGTTAGACTTTTGAGTGATTTTTGAGCAATTTTGAGTGATTTTTTTTTGGTGGTCTGCCCCGACCCGCTTTTCCCATATGCCCTATTATTTCTACAGTGCAATTTTCTATAAAGTGATGATGCGCTGGAACACAACAATCACGTTATAGCAGAAATCCCTGTACAACATTGAAAAGGCATCTGCATGGGTACATGAATAGAAGGGTTCAGAGGGATATGGGCCAAATGCTGGCAAATGGGACAAGGCCAGATTGGGATGGCTAGTCAGTGTGGATGAGTTGGACTGAAGCATCTGTTTCTATGCTGTACGACTCTATGACTCTAACGTAGCTTACCATCACCTTCTCAAAGGCTATTATATATGGTTAATAAATGCTTTCAAGCCAGTGATGCCTATATCCAGTGAACGAATAAAATAAAAAAAAAGCTTAAATGACCATCAATATTGTCAAAAACCTGTCTTCATCAGTGAAATAAAGATTGCTGTTGGAACATTTATTGCTGCATTTCACTCAAGTGATGTTTAATAAAGATCACAAGGTCCTCTTCAGCTGGGGAGTATCTGATGTCCCATATCACCCCTTTGAGGGAATATGTAACGTAGAGAAATGAAATTGGAAAAAGGCAAGGTGGGTGATTCTAAATTTTAACATATCTGTCTTAAAACCCCAAAAAAGCTACCAATCAATCATGTAAAAGTACAAAATGCACAATAGATGTGGGCTTGGAGTGAACCCTGGTCAAACAGAGTTAGGGTAGTTAAGGAGGGAAACCTCACAACCTTTAAAAAGTACTTGCATGAGCACGTGAAGTGTCATAACATTCAAGGCTATATGCCTAAAGTGGGGAAGTTGGGACTAGTGTATTTAGTAGTATATTTTTGGTGGTACAAAGTTAATGGGCCAAAGTGTCTCCTCTGTACTGCATGATTCTATGGAATATAGCAGGCAGGATCCTCCTTCCAAATCAGGCATTAGAATGGTGGGAAACGTGAGGAAAACACGTGTGGGCTGGCTTAATGAATTGCCGTGAACATGCGCCAACTTGCTATTCTTTCCCTCCTTTGCAACAGAAATGTTACCTGCCTGGACCCAGACCCTGCTCTCAAAATTCAAGTAGCAAATCCACAGACTATTGTCTCAGAGGGAGCCTTTATTCAACAGATTGTCAGTGCATGGAGCTGCAGTGGGTTAGCTGATGCAGCACAGGTGGCTTCTCTACTATCACCAAGGCCTATATTTGACAAGAAGCTCACTGAAACTCTATCCAGCGGCAACATGGAATTTTCTTTCCATATTTAGCCTTGTGCTGTATCCACATATATAGGATTGACATTTCATTTATTCCCATGTGATTAAAACTTTTGGTTTCATTTTACTTAGTTAGCTGAGAGGTTCCCACTGTAGCTAGAAATACCGAAATGGTCAAAAATTGTTAGTTGCCAGGGCAGTTTAGGATTTGTTTTGTTAGGGTACAATTGATCTGACAGTGCTTTCATTGTTTGCTGGAATTACAGATTGTATGATCTGTCTATTTTTATGGACACTTGGGAATCGGTTAGCCAAGGCAGTTTTGAGATAAGGAAATGGAACAGTAAAGACATGATGTTGTTTTGTCAGAATTATATCCTTTGAGAGTATTGTTCATAATAACGCACTGCAAGAACACTTGACACACCATAAGCAATCATTAATGATGAGGTTTATGAGCATAGGTCAGAAAGAGCACAAGTTTTTCTTTTGCAGGTTGAGGAAAGAGAGAGTCAGAGCTAGAAAGAGCTACCAATAAGGTTATGTCTCTGTCCAAAACATGACTATGTTATTTTAAATGGAACGATTCTTGCTTCGCCCAGAAAGCTAAGTTTAACTCTAATACTATATATACCACATTTCAACCCATCTGATTCCAGCATGAAATTTCATATTTTTCTGTCTGCAAAGTATTAATGGAAACCCTACTTTAATGGAGAGCAGGTGATGGTAGATGTAACAGTTGGTGCTTCACTGAATGAATGGTTTCAAGCAATTGCTCAGAACTAGATCAAAGTAATATTATACCCAATTGGAGAGTGAATTCTGTGGGGTATGACTTCTGAACTGTTTTTATTTCAGTTTTGACAAAACGTCTTTGGTGTCGAAACATTAACTCTTTCTCTCTCCACAGATCCTCCCAAACCTGCTGCGTTTTTCCAGCACTTTCTGTTCTTATTATGCCCATAACGAGCTTTTGGTCTGGTACCCTACTACTTCTCAGAGTAGAGGTTTGTCAATGAGAAGAATGTATGATTGTACATTAGTAAACGGGTTCAAATAGACAGACAGTTTCTGGCCACTCTCAAAGGCCAACAAAGCACCAACTGCCTAATACTCAAGCAGAACAAACTGCACATTGACTTTAAAGGGCAATGATCACATTTGAGCGGGAAATGAGCAAGTGCTGAGGCCACTGCATCTAGTTCAGGTTCATATAGCTGAATCTGGCGTACTAGAATGTTGTCTATGATTTTCTCGTTGGTCATTTACCACTACTAATTCAATGTTTTAATTTTCCTGTAACCAGAATTTCGGTGAAATAGCAGTTCACTGTTATACGTGCTTGATAAAAGAAAAATACAATAGAATGTTTGAATTTAGAACTAGTGCGGTCCATTGCATGTAGAGCATCTCTTTCAGTCTAGTCGTTGCAAAAATCAAAACAATCTGCATGTATGCCCTGAGGGTAAATCTTGGCTCGAGTTAAGATGTTAAGATTAGAATCTACTATTTTTGTTCATTATTTTCTTGAAGCATATGTATAAATTATTTTTCTGTCAGCACTCTCTAATCTTTGAATTCTACATTTGCAAAATAAAATCTTTTGGGGTATAGTGGGAGAAGGAAAAATTGGTCACTTCCAGGCTAACCAATTAAAAAATAATGTCACAATGTCATTCGGTAAATGTCTAGCAATGTGGGATAATATTGGCAAATGCATAATTATATATTGCTGTTCAATGATATTAAATACAGTATTTTTATACTTAATATTCAAGATTAACAGATTGCAGTTTATGAGGCATTAACAGTGCATCTCGAATGTTCATCTCTTATAACATAAAGCTAATTTAGATTGTTGTTTTAATTTGTTCATGGGATAGAACATAGAACAGCACAGCGCAGGAATAGGCTGTTCAGCTCACCATGTCTATGCTGACTATGTTGCCATTCTGAACTAATCCCATCTGCCTGCATGTGGTACATATCCCTGTTTGTGATGGAGGATGTAGACCTGACAGGAGAATCTGGGCTATCCACAGTTATTGGTTATTATCAAGATTATTCTTACCTTCTCCCGGCCCAGTGACAAGGTGTCTTCCAGTGGCCCGGTGTGGGAGTCTCAGCCCGGTGTGGCGATTTCCTGGTGTGGTGGTCTCATCCCAGCGTGGTGGTCTCGTCCCCATGTGGGAGTCTTTTCGCATCGGCTTCCAGGTATTCCAGTGGCCCAGCAGGTGGTCTCGTCCAGGAGTGGCGGTCTCGGCCTGGTATGGAGGGCTTCTTCGGCGGAAGCTTCCGGCCCACTATTCCAGAGGGCCGGCGTGGCGGTTTCATCCCAGAATGGCAGACTGTTCACGGCTGCATCTTCTGGCTATTCCATCGTTTGTTAATTGGCTCTTCCTGAGCCCAGGAGCTGTGAACTGAATTGAGATGAATTTTGTCTTAATTTTACATTTGTATTATTATGTATGACTTGTGTCATAAATATAGGGGCACCGTGGTAGGTCAACTTAAAACTTTTCACTGTATTTTTCATATAAAAGTACATATGACAGTAAATTTCTATTACCTGCCTGTTTGTGTGTGTCTAAATGCCTCTTAAACATTGCTATTGTAACTGTTCTCTGATTCACATTGTCGGCTAGGCCAGTATGTACTGTCCTATTTGCCCTTGAGAAGGTGGTGGTGAGCTGCTGTCATTGGGGTGTAGGAGCACCCACAGTGCAGTTAGGAAAGATGTTCTAGCATTTTGAGCCCTTGACAGTGAAGGAATGACATATAATTCCAAGAATGGTGTGTGGATATGAAGGGATCTTGCAATTGATAGTGTTCCCAATCATCTGTTGCCCTTGTCCTTCTAGGTGATAGATGCCATGAGTATGCAAGGTGCAGTTGAAGGAACATTGGCGAGTTGGAGATGCAGTGCATCTTGTAGATGGCACACAGTTACTGCCCCTGTACATTGTTGGTGAAGGGGTGAATGTTGAAGGAGTAGAATGATGGGATGCCAATCTAGTGGATGGTATCACTCATTCAGGCAAGTGGAAAGTATCACTTTACATTCCTGACTTGTGCCTAGTGGACAGGCTTTTGGGAGACAGAAGGTGAATTATTCATTGCAGAATTCCTAGCCTCTGACCTAGACTAATTTGTAAATGAATTTTGTCTGCAAAACGTAAAACAATAACTCAGCCATTCAAACTGTCAAGGTTGTCTACTGGAACTTGTTGTGCTAGATACTTCTCAATATTTTTCGCTTTGCATTACACCAACAAATGATTTATGTTATATTTGGTAAGCCTTCATATGTAACAGGGCATTAATTTATTGTATGCAGTGAGAATATGATGTAGAGCATAGGTAAGATTCAAACTTTTAACATACATTATTCCTTAAATTATTGCACAAAGCAACTGTTACAAACTGTTAGTGGTTTCAATTTTGAATATATATCAGCAGTAGATTGTGCGTAAGGAGCAGTTGAAGATGAATGTATCTTGTTTGCCAGGTTAACATCAGGTCCAACAGTGGCTAGGATCCAGATTGCGCTGCCTGGGAGTGCAGTGGAGGCAGAGTCACCATAGCTTTCAAAAGGAAATTGGATAATTTTGTGAAGGGGAAAATATTTGTAGCTTTACAGGGAACCAGTAGGAGTAGGACTAGTTCAAAGAGCTAATGTACAGAATGGGCTGAATGGCTTCTTTCTGGGTTAAACTGTTCCCAATTCTTTGAATTGGCAGCATACTCAACATCGTAGCATTCGTTTAAAGTTCGTGGTGCCTGGACATGTCAACACATGACCTCCAACCTCTTCACTCCATCCATAAAAACATCTCATTCTGTGACTCCAGACCCACAGTAATGTGGTGGACATTTAACAAATCTTTGCTTTGCCTAGCAAGCCACTCAGTTACATTGAGCCATTACAAAAAAAATCAATAAGAATTGGCTTGCTTATTGGAAAAAGCCACACCCAGTTTGGATTGGCCTGTTTGGTACTCCTGACCAGCATCTGGGGATTCATTTCAAAATTGGAAACGCTAACCCCAGACTGGTCAGGTTGCAGTCTGAAGTATTCATATTCAGAAATTCTCATTGTTCAGCTAACACTTCAGACTCCTCCATCACCATCCCTGGGTATGTGGGAATAAGGCAGAGTTAATGTTTCGAGTCTGGTGACTCTTCATCAGAAGTCCTGATCCTTCATTCCTTTAACATGGAACCAGATCCCAAGAACTCTAATGCCATCAGGTCAAACACAGGCGTGGATACTCCTGTTAATTACCAACTAACACATTGCCTCAACTGGTGAATCATTTGTAAGCGTAACTTGAAGGAAGCACTGAAAGCAACAAGGATATAGATTGTACTCTAAGTAGGAGGTGTCAATGGCCATTATAAATAGTAACTCAGCAGCACCATTTCTGACCAAGCTGGCCAATCTGTGACTAACATAAGTTAGTCAAGCTGGATTGATGACAGGTGTTGAAGGAACCTGTACAAGGATAAAACCTACTTAACACTGTCCTCGCCAAAGTATATGTTGCTGCATCTTTTTGTGACAGTATGGGTTGGAATAATCATCACACAGACCTTGTGAAGATGTAGTCCCATCGTCACACTGAAGATGCTCTTCATTGTGTTTTGTAGCGATACCACCATGCTAAAGGAATTGATTCATAACAGACAAAGCAAGTCAAAACCGGACATCCACAAGACATAGTGAGCTATGAGCAACAGAAGAACAATTGTATTCAAGCTCAATCTGTGACCTTGTGGCAAGGTATCTCCCTCATTTTCTCATTATTGTGGAGTCAAGGAACCAATGTTAATTTCACTGAAGAATGTAAGGGGCATGTTTTTGTAAACTTGCTCCGTTCAGTTGTAAACTAACCAATGAAGGAGACTGTTGAGACAAGTAGCTTGAGGTAGGAAATCTCAAAATATATAGGATATATTGCCCCCAATTGTTCTTCAGGCGGGGAAGGGGAGCTTGATGCCATGTAGCATCTCATCCCCAGCCCAGTCGCAAATCAGAGGCTGCTGTAGGGCAGCCGAATGAGCTGGCTGAAGGACCCACCTCACATCTCTGAGACTTTAGTCCCAATTGTTTTGTTAAATACTAGACCCTGTATCCCTCAACCCTAACATCTCACCCACCAACTGCCTGTGCCCCATCTATGCTAACTTATGCCAATCCAAACCTGTCTTCCCTCCCAAAATAACATCCTTTATACCCTCCATGCTACCCTATGCCACTCTACCTACTTCCAATAGCCCCCTTATACTCTTCATGTACGGACATGCTCCTTTACCTACCCTCAGTAACTCCTCATGCCTGCCACGCTAACCCATTCCCTGCCACGTACCACCCTCTTCCCCTACCACCCTTTACTCCTACACCCTCAGTGCCAAATTCATCCCATATCTCCGAGCACCAGACCTCAGAAACCATGCTGAGATCATCTCCATCATAAATGTACGGAAACAAATTGCTGATTGAGGCTATTCCTGGGGCAAAAATCAGATCTGCTTAACCTGTGCGCTGTGTTTAAATAGTCTTTTCAATTTGTAATGCATTCCTTTGTGCTTTACACTGTGCCCTCTTTCCTCTACTGCCAAAGTGGGATCTGCTGGAAACAGTGACAAGACTTCCTGATCTCGTTTCTGTCCACCCTTTCTAAAGTCCTACTACCCTTTATTACTGGGCTGGATGATTCTTCACTGTCCTATCTCTAATATTTTATATAAGTCATAAAATGAGAAAAAGGATTAATTTTTGACCACACCTGCAATTTGTTTTCCTCTTGGGTTGCATGCAGGAATGCTGTAGGGATGGTCGGAGGCTGTGAGGAGGTGCAGGTTAATGAAGAAGGCTTCTCAATGACGGGGATTGCTTACATTCTTACCAATGATCCAGGAGATGAAGATATCTTGGAGATCCAGCCGTGCTTCGAGTTATTTCTAACTTATTTTTTAAACTCTGTAAAGTAATACAACTACTTTTTATTCCAGGAAAGGGCTCACCTTTGTCCCCCTCCACCCACAGATCAACGAATACCGCTCACGCTTGGACATAGAGCAGTTTTTCCGCCGCCTCCGCCTCCACGCTTACTTCTTTAACCGTGAACCTAACCCTCCCTCTACTGACCCCTTCTCCCGCTTCCAACACACCCCCTCCTCCTGGACACCACCCCAAGGCCTCCTACCCTCCCTCGACCTCTTCATCTCCAACTGCCGTAGAGACATCAATCGCCTCAACCTCTCCACCCCTCTCACCCACTCCAACCTCTCCCCCGCAGAACGTGCAGCCCTCCGCTCCAATCCCAACTTCACCATAAAACCCGCGGACAAGGGAGGCGCAGTTGTAGTATGGCGCACTGACCTCTACATCGCCGAGGCCGGACGCCAACTCTCCGACACCACCTCCTACCGCCCCCTTGATCATGACCCCACCCCTGAGCACCAAACCATCATCTCGCAAACCATCCACAACCTCATCACCTCAGGTGACCTCCCACCCACGGCCTCCAACCTCATCGTTCCCCAACCTCGCACTGCCCGCTTCTATCTCCTTCCCAAAATCCACAAACCTGAATGCCCCGGTCGACCCATTGTCTCCGCCTGCTCCTGCCCCACCGAACTGATCTCCAACTATCTTGACTCCATTTTCTCCCCCTTGGTCCAGGAACTCCCTACCTACATCCGTGACACCACCCACGCCCTCCACCTCCTCCAGAACTTCCAATTCCTCGGTCCCCAACACCTCATCTTTACCATGGACGTCCAGTCCCTCTACACCTGCATTCCCCATGCAGATGGCCTTAAGGCCCTCCGCTTCTTCCTGTCCCGCAGGCCCGACCAGTCCCCCTCCACTGATACCCTCATCCGCTTAGCCGAACTCGTCCTCACACTCAACAACTTCTCTTTCAATTCCTCCCACTTCCTACAGACAAAGGGGGTAGCCATGGGTACCCGCATGGGCCCAAGCTACGCCTGCCTCTTTGTAGGTTACGTGGAACAATCCCTCTTCCGTACCTACAACGGCCCTAAACCCCACCTCTTCCTCTGTTACATTGATGACTGTATCGGCGCCGCCTCGTGCTCCCACGAGGAGCTCAAACAGTTCATACATTTCACCAACACCTTCCACCCCAACCTTAAGTTTACCTGGACCATCTCTAGCACCTCTCTCCCCTTCCTGGACCTCTCTGTCTCCATATCGGGCAACCACCTAGGAACCGATATTCATTTCAAGCCCACCGACTCCCACAGCTACCTAGAATACTTCTCCTCCCACCCACCTT
>NC_063336.1:55165211-55183032 GCF_021869965.1 Rhincodon typus
ACAAAAGAAGTGTCATGGTCCTTTTAACTTCTCCTTTTAATGCCACTTGCGCTGTTCACTCTCAAAGTTTTAAATTACAATTTTAAGTACAGTCAGGTGCATCTTTTGTAGCTTACAGTATGCATCATTATGCAGCAAAATTTAAGCCAGAGAAAATAAGATGTGGCAAGCATACACTGCCGTAATACAGGTTCACTCACAAATATTGCTGTAATGAGTTGAATATTTTTTCAGATTGCATCAGGAGAGGCATGTTGTACCTTGGAAGTGCAGCAAGACAAATCAACACCAGGACAGCTTAAGAGTAATGGTGAAAAATAACATTCAAAGCAAAGCCAAACTGTTTTTTAAATTATAAGCAAGTAACCAGGAGCTGGAAATGTATTTATCCATTCAACAGGGCACTAATATTAATTTTCAAATATGGTGAGTGCAGGTGAAAATATAAGCTCTTAAAGCAGGATTTTAGTTGGATGTATGGCAGCAGGAAGCAATTCCCTTTCTGTTTTGATGTTCGTTTTTATTCTACAATCTTTCAGCAACGATGAGCAACCAGACATTGCATTCCTGTGGTTTTCTAACGTGTGCTCCGTGTAACCACAGTCAATTTTTCACAACAACGTAGCAGCACAAGTGATGGCAGAACTCATAGCAGATCATCACAAATTACATCACCTGCCAGTGTTTTATATACAATGAAGAATTTTCTTAAAAAACTTATTTGAGACCAAAGCCTAAAAATTAATGATGGCAATATTAATGGATGCAGACTTAACACGTTAAAAAACATGGTTTGAACTGTTATTTTAGTGTCTCCCAATTAACACAACTGAGAAAATTGTTAAAACTATCAACACAAGATTAGAAAATTAATAGTAATGCAAAATATATTTGTAACTCAGTTGTAATGTAAAAATCCAACACAATAGTGTATATCCATTCATATGAAGTAGCATCTAGGGAGAATCATACAGCATCTCTTTAAACAAGAACATTTTTTTTGATTTAAATTGCAGCCATTTTAAAAAAAAATAATCACCATAACTTCGTGCATCAGGGAGCTCCCAGAGGGATCACTCTTTTCAGCCTGGTTCTTATAACATTATTCAGGCAGGTGAAATATCTGTACTATTGGACAAGTATGACCAATTAGAGATGGCTTCCAACAAGAAAATTGATCTGGGAAATTCCTTGAAACTCTTCCTGCTCTGCAAGTGTTAGTTCTTGGTGAAAACCCTATTTATGCAGGGAGAAAATATTTCTTTGTGTGTTACATGATTGACACTTGGAAAGACTTGATTCATTTAAGCCAGGATTCTAATGGGAAGGGAAGATTGTTTAGAAGAATTAGATTCAGTGAATGACATCTTTTTCATCTAAACCTAACCTATGTTGTGACCTTTTATGTCTGTGTTAAACTGCTGTCAGAAAATATAGAATTGTTATATTTACTGAAAGGAGCTCTTGTGCAAAGTTATGATTGGTTCTAAACATTTGTGCAAAATAACTTACCTTATGTGGTGTAAATGTTAGACCAATCCCTGTCTATTACCTTCCATTGGGAAAAGTATTTGAAATCAATGCTGCTAAGAATTTCAGAATTTACACTTCAAATTGACAAATAAAATTGAGAATAATTGGGATTTGAGATAATGAGAGACAATGCTGTCTGTATAATATCACATTTAAAGAAAATTGAACTAATGCACTTGAATAAGTTTGTGAAACGCAGTTACTCAAAGAAACAGAGTTTATGAACTGTCTAAATCCGTGTTTTGTCAGAGCTTTGTTCCCTTAGTCTGAATGAAGCTTGAAGTTTTTGTGTGGTACATTCTTTCAGCGTGTGAAATTGCCTTGCATTGTGTTAATAGGCTTCTGAGTCTCCAAAAAACAGTGTGTGGTTAGCAGAAAAAAATACTTCAACTGTTGCATCAAACATTATATGGATTGTTGCTAAATTTAAAAAAAAAAGCATCTAATGTTTGTAAACTTCATTATAATACAAAAACAGCTACTTGTATGGATTATGTATTGCGCTATCAATAATGTTACAATGCTTAGGTTTAAAAGGAATCTAGAGCTAATTAGCATGCACCTGTTGCATAAAGCTTTAAGAGCAAATTACAGTGAGTGAATGTCAAACCAGGCACAGAAAGAGAGAGAAAGAGTGGTAAAAGGAAAGTTGGCAAATATATTTTACTTTTGAATTTGACATTTTCAAATTCTCCAACAATAATTTACACCTGAAGGAATGAGACTTGATACTTGTAAGGTTTCAGTGTCAGGAGTATTGTAGAGCAGTAACCAACAATTTATGACATTTCTAACATGGTATTCTGTCTGTATTAGCAAGATTTAACTTAGTGGAACAATGAATGGTTTGTATCTGCAGCACAAAGACAGCAACTTCACAAATTCAGTGCATTTCAGTGGTGAGTCAGGTAGTGAAATGCCTGTTGTGTGGAGCAAACTTCAGAGTTCCACACCTTGGACAGGAATTTTTACTTACTTACATTTAATGAAATGTCTGTCACTCAACTGAAGTGTTGAACTTAATTAGTGTGTGGACTTAATTAGTATTAATTAGTGTGCACCATTGCCATCACCATTACCGAGACAACAAAAATGGTCCATTACAATTTAACTTACTTTTAGGGAATGTGCACACATATAAAAGTTAATAATACCTAACAGTTCAACATCAATAAAACCACTTTAATAGAACCACAAGTTTAGGTTGGATTTTGGGTGGTCTGTATCTGTGAGCTTGCAACATTTGCACAAATAAATATTATGTTGAATGTAATAATACAAATGATAGGAGTTGTCTTTTGGTCATTGATTTCCCAGAATTCAATCCCAGCAAGCGCCTATAAGAACATGATTCAACTTATTTTACTTCTTGCTAGTGATTATGTGCAGCCACATTAAGCACATACTGTTAAATGGGCTTTAATTGATTGCAGTGATTATGTTCAAAATTGATAACTGCTCAGTCACTATTACATGCTCACATTTAGGAGAATGATTATGTGATCAGTTTAGCACGTGAGATGAGTTAATTGCCATCGCATGAAAACAATGTAAAATCTGGCTGGTTTTTATTCTAGTAAATTCAAATTCTGACACTGTGATTCATAGAGTAACTGCCTAAAATGCAGTTCTTTAGATCCAGGATGAATTAAATAATTCTTAAGACTCACTCATTTGGACCATCCAGTCTTTCCAGCCTCATGCAAGGACATGGACAGCTGTGGCCCTGATCCATTGCAATCTCTTTCTCTTCAGCTCAGGTTGTGCACCACTTTTGAAGATCCTTAAGTGTACTTTGCCAGGTGGTCTTTGACCAGGCTCCATCTTCTTTCCCCATGGAGCAATGACCATTCTCCTTTGGAGGTTGAATTGATTTCCTGTCAATTTCAGTCATAATTCAGATACTCAAGGCTCTGTCACAATGTTCTGTAGGTGCCTCTGATTAGTTATCTGTAGCATTTCTTCTTTGGTGATGCTGTTTTTTCCCTGAGATGCCCAGGATCTTCTGTAGGTAGCAGCATCATTACAAATACCAGAGGGAATTTCTTTCTCTGTCACATCCATACATTTAACCTAGCTGTCTCTTTCAATGTGCAGATTTAAGAGTTTGATAACCTCTTCTTTGATTATTCATATTCGTATTTGTAAAGCTTAGACTTTAATAACTTTGAATAATCCCTTCAACATTCTAACCATACACTTAGTGCCATATATCTAACTTCAAGCAGAATTTCTGTGATCTGAAAAACAGAAGTTTCCAACCAATGGTTTTCCCCCTAAGCAAAGAATAAAATCAATTCATGATTCTTCCAGCTGAAAGCACACCAATACTCCTCAATGTTTATAATGTCTATTCATAAAACTCTACCATTGCAAACAAATCCCTATTATGAGTCCAGGGGTGCCTCTCTGACACTGTTTTTAAAACAATCATGGCTCCCGAAATCCTGACAAGTTAATGATTAAACCTCCTCTGACACATGTATCAAAATCCACTGCTAATAGTCCAAAGTCCAGAGTCTAACATAGATTGTACTAATATATGTTTCACGTACCTTACATCACAATAAAAAGGCTACAAGAAAATTATGATGTTAAAACGATTGACTGTACATGAATAGGGTTATAATGTTAACCAGTACAGCAATACCAATGACTGGTAGAGGATTATTAGGGTTTATGTTTGTCACAGAGTTAGTTCATGGTAACGTAGCGTTCATTTTAACGTCAGATGTAAACTGTTCATGATATGACTTAAAATGTAGTGCATAAAGATAATATTTTAGTCAACAATTAAATTCTTTATTTTCAACATATCGCATGAATCTACATAATTAACCCATAATCCTTTCACATGATTGAACTGATGGACACTGCAATGTTAATCTTTAGTTTAGTAGCTCATGTGAAGATCACAATTATTAGGAGCATTCTTGCTTTAGCGAATTGTCATGTAGGGATCAGAAAATCTCATCCAAAGGTTTACTTGTTCGCTGCTTGAAGCTGCCTTCTGTGAATTTCTAGAGTCCCTCAACATTGGCATTTACCATTCTAACACATTGTGAGTGAGCCCTTCAGTAAACATACATCCTCATATCAATAAGAAACACAACATTAAAGCAAAGCATGGAGTTCTCAAAGCGATAGAGGCATGTTTGGGCAAGTTAATGTTATTAATAAGTACTTAATCAGAGCAATTCCTGTTTGAAATTGTAATCTAGAAGCTGGGACCCAATAAACCAAGTAATTCAAATCTCACCGTGAATGTTTGAGAATTGAAATACAGTTTTTAAAAATCTGGAATTAAAAAGTGAGCATCATTAAACATAGCTATGAATCTGTCAAATTATCATGAAATAAAACTTGATTAATTAATGTCCTTTAGGAATTGAAGTTTGCTCACCTTTGCTTGATGTTTTGGTATTTGGAGGTGATCAGTTTGATCAATTTGACCTGTAAGTGACTCAATCCCACACTGACATGATTGACTTTGACTTTTATCTGTCCTCTGAAGCAGTTTAAAAAGTTACTCAGTTGTGTCAAACTATTATCGTTCAAGAAGACCCACCATCTTAGTGCAATCAAGGATGGGTCTTTGCAGAAATTCCCACCACGTTTTATTATTTGGATAATAGTATAATCACATGGTCCAGAAGCAGCTCTGTGATTGTCCTGAATATTGACACCACAATCCTCCCACAGCTCCTTCAGTCTTTGCCAACTCCCTGATTTTTAGTAGTTTGGACAGCCATACCTTTAACAAATATTGATTACCATGCAGGAATTTGTGATCTGCTTGAAACTACTTTTCAGAAATAAACTGTCACATCCGTTTCAGGCACCAGGGACATCTTTGGACCCTGCAGAGACAGTTATAAGTGTCTGATTGGTTTTATAAATTGTATTCTGGTATGCAGCATATTTTAATTATTTGGACACCTGAAGAGCCTTTGGTCTAATGCAGCCCTGTGACTGCACAATGTATCTCCACCCACTGCATGAAATTTGGAAGAAGGCTATGAATAAGAATTGAATAACTTGGCAGGGGTGTA
Source organism: Rhincodon typus (assembly GCF_021869965.1). Lineage (NCBI taxonomy): Eukaryota > Metazoa > Chordata > Chondrichthyes > Orectolobiformes > Rhincodontidae > Rhincodon > Rhincodon typus. The sequence goes on from NC_063336.1 coordinate 55,170,797, forward strand.
ACAAACAAAATAAGTGCACACAACATTTCCCTCAGTAGAAGTTATTTTTGTTTGAACTCAGCTGTGTCAAAAACAATCTAAGTTCTATTAGTACTTCCATGGTTTCAGAGGATAAATGTGCTCAGCTGGTTATTTGTCTTCTGCTTGTGCTTCCTCATCACTGAGATTGCTGTCAGCTTTTGGGAAACCATCCATTAGCTTTTGACTATTTAAAGTGCTAACTGTCAGAGTATTTAAGAAAACCACAAAGCATGCTGAAAATTCAAAGCAAGTCAGTTATCATTTCCAGGAGGTAAATGTTTTTAGTGAGGCACTTACTGTATCATTTGTTATGGAACCCTAGGATTCCCTGTTTTATTTCAGATTGCCATATTTACATTTTATTAATCAAGTGTAGTTTAACATATTCTTCCACAGCTGGGTTTGCCACTGAGATGACCCTCTTTCATCAGACATAGGAATGCAATGAATTAATCATTCAAACCTCAGGGTCAGTGTATGAACTTTGGACAGAATATGCAGTAGTTTCAAGAATGAATACTGTATTGAAGCCATTAAGCCCATAGTGGGTCTCAGTGTTTGATTAATAGAGCTTTTCTATAAGTAGTGACCAGCAGCAGATCCACTGTTGAAGTACTTTATATGATGATGAAATCAGGAAATTATGCATTTATTACAAATAGGAAATACACTTCATATTTTAGTGAAGTGAGGGAGGAAAGAAATTAAATCGAAAAAGAAGGATGAATAATGCATTCGTATTGTGTGGAAGATAATATGTTGAGTTGGTGATGTGACTTGAAGCCTATACAGGGACAGATAAGGATGCCATAAGTATGCAAAGATGCCTACATTGTCTGCCTCTGCAAGTGGAAAGGGACTCCCCAATCTTGTGATGATCATCATGGAATCTTAGACCTCTTCAATGTTGACAAAATCTTCACCAGAATCCTTCTGATCTGCCAAGCACAACATCTTGGCTCAGGGTACTCTGTCAAAGAATCAGTACAGTTTCAGAAAAAGTTGGTGAACCACTGATATGGTCAGGTAGACAGCTCTATGAAAAGTGCCAAAAGATGAACATACTCCTTTACAATTTCTATTGATGTGACCAAGATTTTGACGCCATCGGCCCTGAGGGTTTTTGGAAGTCAATGGAAAAGTTCAGCTGCCCTGAGAAATTCATCTCAGTAGTTCAACAAATTTACAATAGTCTACTCATGTGTATCCTGAAGGGCTTTAGTCCACTGACCCATTCATGGAATTATTCCCATTATGGAATTAAACAGGGCTACATGCTAGCACCAACCCTTTTCAGTATGTTTTTTTTAATGTTTTCCAATGTCTTGTGTGATGGTGATTCAGGAATTGAAATCGGATATCACATGGATGACAAAGTGCTCAATCTGAGATGACTCTAGATAAAGATTAGGGTCTCCAAGGACATACTTTGTGATTTCTAGTTTGTCAATGGCTGTTCACTAGTCGGTGGATCAGAGCTGGTCATTGAACATAGCATTGACTTGTTCTCCAAATGTATGTGACAACTTAATGTATGTGAAAACTGAAGTGATGCACAGACCTGCTCCAGGAAGAAATTTCTAGCACAAGCCCAGAGTTTCACTTTTTGTCTAGATCCTGTTAACAATGGATAAATCCATTTATTTTGGCAGCACATTGTCCTCTGAAAGATTCCAAAAAAAATCATGATGAAGGGTTTCGGCCCGAAACGTTGACTTTTCTAATCCTCTGATGCTGTCTGACCTGCTGTGTTTGTCCAGCTCCACGTTTATTGACTCTGGCTTCCAGAATCCGCAGTCCTTACTGTCTCCTAGTCATGAAATAAGAGGATTTGGGAGAGCATATTTAATTTATTTTGTTGTTGAAGAGGAAATTCAAGCCATTAGGATTGTTCCCAGACTGCTTCAGTTTAACATCTGAAAGCATAAAATACAGAAATGGTAGTTTGTCTTTCCGAATGTTCTCCCCAACGGTGTTGATTGTAATAATATAATTTTAATAATAATGTAAGAATATTCCAGGAGCAGCATGCACTTTTGGAAGCGATGTTAAACCAAGGCCCATACGGTTACCCATGTCTACACCTTTGAACTGAAGAAAGTGAGAAGAGATAAAGAGAAGTTGTTCAGAGTAAGGTTGAGCTCAGCCAGGTGGAGGAAAGTGGCGGTGGATGGGGACGGTTCAGGCCTTTCTTCCAGGAAGAAACGGAGAACCCTGAGACCATCCTGATGGGGGATGGACGTGTAAAGGGATTGCACGTCCGTGGTAAAGAGGAGGCGGCCGGAGCTGTACACTAGCAATTCTGAAACTGACGTAAAGCGTCAGAGGAATTGTGACGTAAGGGGGAAAGGACTGGGCAAGGGAGAAAAAAATCAAGTCTAGGTAGGAAGAGATGAGTTATTTGGGTCTGAAACAATAAGCCCGCTTGGGCAGTCCTGTTTGTGGATTTTGGGAAGGAGGTAGAAGCAAGCTGTGTGGGATTGGAAGACTGAGCTTGGGGGCAGTGTGGGAGGAGATCACCAGATGAAATGAGGTTAGCGACTATTGAGGACACAATGGCCTGGTGTTCAATGGTGGGGCCATGGTCCAGAGGGAGATAGGAGGAGGTACCTGAGAGTTGGTGCTCAGCCTCTGCAATGTAGAGGTCAGCCCACCAGACAACAACAGTACCAGCCTTGTCAGCAGGCTTAAGTACAAGGTCATAGATCATAGAATCCCTACAGTGCAGAAAGAAGCCACTTGGCCCATTGGGTGTGTACCGACCCTCCAGAGAGCATCCCAACCTGATCCAGCCCCCATCCTATCCACATAATCCACATTTCCCATGGCTAACCCACCTAGCCTGCACATTTCTGGACATTTCAGGGCAATTCAGGATGGTCAATCCACCTAATTTGCATATATTTGGACTGTGGGAGGAAACCGGAACACCCGGAGGAAACCCACACAGACATGGGGAGAACATGCAAACTCCATGCCAACTCACCTGAGGCTTTAATTGAACCCGGGTCCCTGGCACTGTGAGGCAGCAGTGCTAACCATTGAGACTTGGTACCGCCTGAAGGAAACAAGTCAAGGTTGGATCTGAGACCATGGAGTGCAGTCAGTTCAGAGGGAGATAGTTTGGAATGGGTAACAAGGGCAGAGAAATTGAGGTGATCAATGTGATGTTGACAATTCTCGCTGAACAGGCTGAATGCAAGTAAAAGGCCACGGAGAGGGGTCCAGGTGGAGGGAGAGTGTTGGAGATGGGCAAAGGGGTCTGTGCGATGAGGAGAGGACTCATGTCCAAAGAAATGGGCATAAGAGACGAAGGCGATGGAAGAAGAGTAATGTCATGTCATGCCCAGATTTCATTAAGGTGGGGACACAGAGGGATAAGACTGAGACCTTCGCTGAGTTCAGCATCAGAAAGCGGAAGGTCAGAAAGGATAGTAAATACTCAACAGGTGGTGTGGTTAGGAAAGGGGATGGAGTCAGATGGAAACAGAGGGGAGGAAGGTATCAGAGGTGTGTGGATATCTCTAGGTTGTTGCATCTTGTGTTCGTTAACACAGGAAATTAAAATAAAAAAGTTTCTTGTTAGAACATCGAATGAGCCGGAGGGTAAAGTGAAACGAGAGGGCACGGCAGCTCTGAGCCAGCGTGAAGCAGTGCTGATGGAGAGAAGATCGAGAGTGTGCATGTGGCAATGAGTGGCACTGAGTGTGGATCTCAGGATGCAGAGAGAACAACAGTCTGAGGAACATCATGGAGATACCTGTGATCCTGGGTGGATCACTGTGCTTGTGTGCTCCATGCACCACCTAGAGGTGGCATTCGTATGAAACACAGTCATAAAACGATGTCTTTCTTCTGCCATTGCTATTCTTCATGTCAATGCAGCAGGCAATGTGATTTGTGCACACAATCAGTGAAAATGCATATACTTTCCACTAGGGGTCATTCATCAACAATCACAATTGGCTGGTTTTCCGACCTTTCTAGTCCGTTGTTACTGAAGCTACTTTACATGACTCAACCTGTGGCCATCTGAGCTTAGTTAGCTTAGTTGGGTAAGGAATACTTTCCCCTTCCATCAAAGAGACTGGTAGTAATGTCAAACTTCAAACATTCATAAAGTTCTCTTAACAGTGGCTACAAAAAATTAAACTTGAGCTTTCTTGAACAGACCATCTTTTACTTGATGTGCATCTCTGACTCTGTTACAGTCCATCCGCTTATGAAATCTTCCAAGCTTTCGTTACCTCCAGACTTGACAATTCCAGTGACTTCCTAACAAGTCACAAGTGTAAAAATCTGCCTGCATTTTAACTCGCACCAGGACCCAAATGTTTTTTGACCTACCTTGGCTCTTGGGCTGATTTAATCCTTTGATTTAAAATTCTTGGTCTTGTTTTCAGAGAAGTTTGAGAATCTTTGGAACTCTCTTCTTCAAAATGTGGTAGAAGCAGAGTGTTTGAATCCTTTCAAGGCAGAGTTAGATTGCTTCTTGATAAGCAAGGGGATTATTTGGTTAAGTAGGAATGTGAGGTCGTCAGATCTTATTGAATAGCAGTGCAGGCTTGAGGGATTGATTGGCCCGCTCTTCCTGTTTGTATCTATGTTCTCATGTTGAAATGAGCAAGCAGCACAAAGCTGCTTCATTCCAATCATCAGCCACGAGTTAATCATGAACATTGCACCTATTCTAGGTGGCTATCAACTTTAGTCCTTGATGTTTTTTTGCCTTAGTGAGAATGTAACATCAGCAACATTAGTGACAGCTAATTCACTGTCTGGCTGATTAGAAATCTTGCAGCTAGAGGAATTTATTAAAGCCAAATGCCAAAGGCATCAGAGGAGACTAAAACTGCTGAATTCAAGGACTGCTTTCGTGTTCCACAAAGATTTGAAGTCGGGTGGCTTTATGTCTGATTACAGTATTATCTGAAATTTTGTGATGCATTTCTCCCTGAATGCTCCTGATAGATACCCTGCAGACTGAGTTCTGTGTCCTGCTCCTGTGGTGTTATAGTCAATCAGTTTTAACACTTCAACTCGGATTGGAACCTGGCATTGATTTCCTTAGTGGACAGAAGAGCAGACGGGATGAAAGAAAGTTACGTAGTCGCTCATTATTACAAAGTAGCCTGCGACTTCTCTTGCTAGTTGTACCACTAATAAAAGAGCCAAAACACATTGTGGGACACATAATTTGAATTATTTGACCCAAAATATTTTAAAGCAAAATGATAAAGTCACATTTGTTTGTGAGAAGATGAGAATAATTGCTCAGAAATCGTGCCATCAGTCTCAACCTGGAGATGAGTCAGGAAGGTTTGGAACTGCACAGTTTATTGACAGAAATACACCAGGCTGCGTGTCAGTGTTAAAACAATCAGAGTTTCTGTTCAGATTCAAATTGGGTGGCCTCAAATTTCAGATATTTCATTTTTTTTTCTGCTACTTCTTGCAAAAAGGAGTTACTATTTTGTTCCTTTTATTACTGTAGTCAGATTGTTAACCCAGTAAAGAATTACATGGCTCAGCTTTTGTGCATCCTTGTAAACTATTAGACTTGGTGATTCGAACAGGTCCATTCAGTTATTTTGTGCATGAATGTTGAGGCTGCAGTAAGGGAATAGATGCAAAAAGACAGAGCTTTTGTGATCTTTTCAGGATATTGCTGTTCGGAGCTTCATTCATTCTGCTTGCAACACAGGAAGAAGGCGTTTGATTGGTCTGCTTGATGAGGACAAAGAGCCTTTGATGCTAAGTGAGATGAAAGTCCCAGGTGAATTGAAATCAATCTCCTCTGGAGTGGCTGACTACTCATCCATAATGTACTGAGCAGGGCTTCAGAAATCTTCACCATGGGCACTCGGAATGTGAATTTGCAGGGTTGATCAATACTGTGAGCAATTTGCAGCCTGATGAGCTATGATCCAAGCTGCTAAGGATTTTATAGCACGTTCATCTATTTAATCTTCTTTCTATTTTAGGGTGCTGATAGTCACTGTCTGTTGATTCCTGCCAGGATTTACTTGTTTTCCATCAACCCTCTGCTTCTTGCTGGACCACGTCTTTACATTATGCCATTGTAACAATTCTTTGTGTGATGGACTGTATTAAATTAACCCTTTGTGCACTGCATTGGCATGTCTGTATCTAATATTGACCAGATAATGTTGGAATTAAAAATGCACTGAGTGGAGCAGTCAGGTGCCTGGTATATTCATTGAACTTTCAAACTGCATTTCAGACTTACCTGCTTCACACATGATGCATGTGTGCAGCAGTAAAATTTCAGGGAAAACTGATATTACTAAAGACAGGCATAGAAATCAATTAATTTGTGCTTATTCCTGCTGATATTGGAAGCCTGCAAACCTGGGGCTGCCTCTTATTAAAATAACAGCTGCATTCAGCTCAACATAAAATGTGCTGTTGAGTGAGTAGACATCTCAGTACCGGGCTCAAGTTTGTGTGAGGCTAACACTGCTTACCCAAACCCACCCTGACCTTATAAAAGTGAGTTACATTATGGCTGGACCAGGGAATGGGAGTTGTTTGGGGAAAAAATGTCTTATCAGCAAGATGAGTGACTACAGTGCAGTGAGGAGGCTAAAATTAGTAAATTCACCTTCAAATGCCATTTCCCAGTAGCTCTGCCACTAATCTGACAATGTTCAATTCATTACAACCCTCATCACTCATCTCCAAATAATCACTGTTAATCAGAAAGCTTTACATGTTCCACCTCACCCTTCCAGAATCAATGTTGCTACAAGCCAAGTGTGCACATTTCACAGCTTGCATACGTTGCCAAGTACTCAGCTACATTCACTGACATGCCTTCCCTCTCTTGAAGGGCAAGATGGCACACGACTGGGGTAGTTAACTGAAGGGAAGCAACTAGTGCTGGTCTTTATTGAGCCAATCCTTGCTAAAGCAGTGAGCTCCTGCCGGCCTGAGATGATACAAGTTATGCTATGTTCCTACTTCATCAATTTCACGTCACTGCCCCTTCATTTCAGAGTGTCTTCTGAATTACAAGCTGCAGATGGTGTAAATGTGTAACCTTTACATTCCCTGTTTACCTTTATCACAAGTCTCAGCTTGAGACTTATCCTTTCATATACTGGAGAACTACCAACTGGTAAAACGAGGTGAAACAGCAGGAAGTGGAGGAACAGGAAGATAGTGATGATGAAGAACAAGAGCCATCACTCCTTTTCATACTCACAGCCATCATTTCAACTACTGAGCATGGCACAGTGGTGGCCAGGACAGATGGACAGCAGAGGTGCAAGTTTGTTGAAATGCCACATTCGAGCTCTGTCATTGATGACTCAGATAAGTCCTTGATGGTTTATTGATGAAGTCTGATGGGTATATATCCTGAAATATGTTTTACATTGGGAAGCTTGTCAGAAAACCAATGGTCAATGGCGAGGAGCATAGAGGAGTCAATTATCGATTTGGTAAATGCTTTGTGTAGAAGCTGTAAATGCATCCTTTCTGGGTTGTGAATGGTTGCCAGGTTCATGAGTTCACTTCTTGTCCAATCCCTGATTCTGCATCTGATGGCTCATGTCTCAGCTTAGGGATCTATTGCAGCATAAGAAAAGGGGCATCATGGTGGCCCATGGTGAGCACTGCTGCCTCACAGCACCAGGGACCTGGGTTCGATTCCACCCTTGGGTGACTGTCTATATGGAGTTTGCACATTCTCTCTATATCTGTGTGGGTTTCCTCTGAGAGCTCCAGTTTTCTCCCACAGTCCAAAGCTGTTCAGGCTAGGTGGATTGGTCATTGCTAATTTGGCCATAGTGTCCAGGGATGTGCAGGCTAGATGGCTTAGCAGTGAGAAATGCAAGGTTACATGGATAGAGTAGAGTGGTGGATCTGGGTGGAATATGCTTCGGAGGGTTAGTGTGGACTCCATGGGCTGAATGGCCAGTTTTCACGCTATGATGATTCTATGAAAAGCCACCCAACGTTTATGGCTGCAACAGAAGCTCAGATTGCATTCAGAAAGCTGCCATCATAGCACTGGGTATTTGGGTTCAGAGCAGCTTACAGTTCAGCAACCCATCCTTATTGTGACAGGATTGTTTAGATAGTGATAGATTGTTTAGGAGCTCAACCCTCCTGGCTTCTTTTGCATTGATGGAATTCATCCTTCCATCACTGCTGTTCCATCTGTGCTTTTCCTCTTGCTTGTCAACCTTCCACCCTGACTGCAGCTGCCCACCCATTGGTTGGACAATGTAAAGTGGGCATTCCAGGCTGAAGATGCTGGAGATCATCCTGTAAGGTCACCCACAGACTCCCCTGCTGAAAGTCAGGAGATTTCCAATAGCCATGCTGCAGGCACTGGGGTGGCACTATGGAGGAGCAGTAGGACAGCCAAGGACACGGTGAGGCTGGGCACCCAGGCAATGTAGAAAGAACGGCAGGGCTTTATTTCCAGTAACAGTAGCCAGTGTTCTGCAGATTAATCTTCAAGTCATGGAGACTCCAGGCCCATTTTGGAGGGTTTAGATTAGCCAGTCTACTACAATACTACTTGGTGTCAGATGGCACCCCTAAATGATAGTGTATATAAACTACATTCCAGATTTACTCTAAATAAAATCTGTCAGCCTGTTCAGAACCACTTACAAAGCTTGTTAAACACAGCTGTCATTGCAGGAGCTTTGGCAGCAGCTGATACTGTAAATTATTACGTTCTTTAATAAAATAAAATCAACTTATGAAATTAGATTAAATGGGTTTGGGTTCTGTACTTTAGAAAAGAGAGCACTCATTGAGTGCTTTAAAATTATTGAAGTGTTATAGGGAGATATTTCTGGTTTGCAGTCAAGATTTGAACTAAGTGGCATAATTTTAAGTTAAATGCTAATAATTATAATAAGGAATTCAGGGGAATGGTCTTATCCAGGAAATGCTTACGGTGCAGAATTTGCTGCCATGGGGAGTAGTTGAGGCAAATTGAAGAATTAGTAATGAATCCAGACAAGCACAAGGGAGAAGAGTGTCGAGGAATGTGTTGCTAAATAAGCGAAGAGTGAGAACAGCCTCATGTTTATCATAAGCACCAGCATGTACCTATTGGGCTAAATGACCTGTTTCTATTGCTGTAAATAGGGGATGAGAGTGTGTAAATGACATCTCCATAAGTAACTGTCTATGAAAGCTGTTATGAAGATATAGTAGGCACCTGAATGAAATGAAAAGCAGTAATCACTCCTATTTTAAAATATTTATGGAAAACACTCAAACACTATTCATACCTGTTACTGTAACACTGTGCTGCATAAGGAGATATTAGTGCAGGTAACCAAAATCTTGGCCCAAGAGGTAAGCTCTAAATGGCACTATACAGAAGAAAAGAGAGACAGAAAGGATTAAGGAGGTAATTCCAGAGTTTAGGCCCTCAGTAGCTGAAGGTATTAATTTAGCTAACATTCGCTTGTTCCCTTGCTAACTTTCAGGGTTTTTTTGCAGCACTTCTATCGAAGTTGAAGTTGGTGAGCAGGAAAATCCTCACAGAAATCTAACTTCATTTGAGGTTGTTATTACCTCAGAGTATCCTGTTGCTCTGTTTGGAGATGTAACTTCTGTCCATCTAAAACAAGACCGTGGGCAACCCTCAAACTTATGGGCTAGATTTTCATCAAGTCTGGGCAGGTTGGGAAGCCTTTAAAATTGGCAAGCGGAATCCGATTCTGGGATTCCAGCCCCAATCCCAATGCTGACAATTTTTTGCTGCTAAGGGATGTGGGTATGCGTGACAAACCTGCAACCTGCATTCTCACCCTGGCATGTCCCATGGTGGGAGCAGGCATCTCATAACCTTGCACATTCTGTGTAGTCCAGTCAGCAACTCGGGCTTCGTGAGTTAGGCACTTCAGAGGAGTCATGAACCATAGACTGGATTCTGATATTAAAAAAATCTTACCCATATCCCACCCCCCCAGAATTGAAATAATGTTAATTGAAGTAAAACACACATTCAAAAATCTGCTTTGAGCAAAGCCACTGTCTTACAACCCTATAGAAGTGCCAATCAGACATTGTCATTTACAGCTGCAATGACAGATCCCATTCACGTCTGTTAAGCTGTCTAAATAAAACATCACATCAAAAAAAGAATAACTTTCCATATAATACAAATGAACTATATAATCTCAGAAAGATGTAAATCAATAAACCTCACACTCCACTTTAAACTTTGTAATCAGACTGAGCTAATCCATCAGTTTATTCTGGAGCTCAGCCAAACATCCTTAATGAGGCTGTTTGTGGAAATGCGATGAGTGAACATTACCAGACATTAATAAATATAACTATTTACAAGGCGTGGAAAGAAAGGACATGTTGATGAGGTCTTACAAACTCAGGCTCCTGTTCCATGTAATCTGGCATCACTTTTGCGCTTGCCCTGTTGTTATTCTTAGGTTAAAGGTATAATTACCCCTTTATTCTACACCGTATGGTACAGAATCCGAACAGTATTAGCTGATAGCCAGGCATCTGTTTCTCCAGTCAGTAACTTTTCTTCTTTCCAAGAAGCAAATTTATCTCTCAGCCATTTCTGACTTGTACTTTATCTGTTCTCCATCATTCCCTCCTCCTCATTTCTCTTCCACGTCTTCCTTTCCCAGCTCTGACCTTTCTTCTCTATTCTGTCTCTGCCCTTACTGTCTCCCATTAACTGCCTTATTTTCCCGTCCCCAGTCACCAATTCAGTAGTTCCAATTATAGAATTGCCTTTTTAACTGCTTGATGTGAAGATTGATCTTGGCCTTAATTCCTTACATCCAATGATGTGGATGATCCACTAGTTTATGTGTGTATGTATGTAGAAATGCACTGGTGGAGGGAAACTGAGACCAACAGATTGTACTATTTCAGAGTTGCAGTTTTCCTTTAGAAGGTGGTAATGGTCAGAGCGCGGAAGTGATTATGCAGTGAACTGACGAGCAGAAGCTTTTCAATCCGCAAAAGCTGTCCTATTGTATAACGTTGTAATCTCCATCAGCTCTTGGCCAGATAGAGCATTTCCTGGAGAAAGCATCGAATTGTAGAAGCATTTACGGCACAGAATCCATTTGGCATCTGAAACTCATTGGCCAAATCCAAGCTGTGCAGAAATATGCAGTATTTCACCCAATGCGGAAAATGCCAATTAGAGAAGTATTCAAAAAGCAAAGAAGAATTGTTGACGTGGGGTTGTGCAGATGGCCGTAGGAGTTTGGGATTGGGGATAGAGACAGCAGATTGGCAATATGTATCATAAAAAGAAACAGGAAGCTGGAATGTAATGCTCTACTCCATGGAGTCCAGCCATTTCTGCTCACCCATCAACAAATTTCATTCCTGACAGCATTTACATTCATATCACTTGTGGAAACAGTCAGGCTCTAAAGGCTATCATGCTGTGGCTTGGAAAACCATGAAAGAAAGGAAGATTTGTTCAGAAACCTGGGGAGACTGTCGGAAAAATGATGTAGAGCTGTTTAAATTCTCTTTCCAAATCCTAGTGCTTGCACTTTTTGTTGAAGGAATCGTGAATGAAGCAATCAGGATTTGCATCTTATTTTCCAACTTCGTTAAGCCTGACAATCAGTATTAATGACATAGTCAGACTTGAAAGGGTTATGAATGTGACACTGATTTTATTTCTGTAAAATCTCATATGGCTATAGCCACTGAATTGGTGATGTTTAATTCCTGTAAAATGCGTTTTGCTTGTTAGGATTGAATCAGGAAGTGTAGATATTGACTTAATTTGCTCACGTTAAATGGGTGATGGTGGATATACTGCACATTTTACCTATGCCCTTATTTTTATTTCTTTTGGCTTTTGTCCATTTGTGGTAATTATAAAGTATCCTACTCAGCTCATGTGACAAAAAGAAATGATCAATTTGAGACACTGTGGGATGATGAAATAAAAGGCAGAAACTTCTTTTCCCAAATGTGGCAGCTTTGGAGGGAGGAAGGACATTTAACTAGGCTGGATGCTGGATGCTGGATGGTGAGAAGGCCCCTGGTTAACTTTCCTGTCTGCTGCCATTGAAGTCCTTTTGTGACCAATTGAGGGCCACTTAAAGGCCTCAAACCATAGCATCTGGAATTAATCTAGCTGTTATTGGCCTGCTACCCTGTGGGCAGTTTATCTTGCTGGGGTGGGGTTAGTGGGGGAAGGGGAGGGGTGTGTG
>NC_063336.1:55183132-55193202 GCF_021869965.1 Rhincodon typus
TCTGTGTGTCTGTCTGTGTGTCTGTCTGTGTGTCTGTCTGTGTGTCTGTCTGTGTGTCTGTCTGTGTGTCTGTCTGTCTGTGTCGGCGGGGGGAGCGATGGAGTTGGGTTCCCTCAGTCAAAAGCAGTAAGTGCCCATTTCAGGGACATATGGGAGCCAATCCCTTTCCCTTGCTTTTGAAATATCCTTACCTCCTCGCTTCATGACCTGCAATCCAACTTTGTCCTGAGTCTCCTGCAATCCTGGGGCTCCAAGGCTGAACTTGCTGCCAGTCACTGCTTCCTCTGTAGCATTGCTAAGTGCAAAAGCTGTCAGCTTTTGGTTTGCCAGCAACTCTTGGTCAGCAGGACCTCCGTCCCTGGGGGCCTGATTCAAGAGGAAGGTCTGTTGGTAGCGTTGCCACCACTCAATTAGCTTCTCATTTCTTGGACCTTCCTTAGAAGGGCAAGCCTTCTTCAGAAGTCTAGTGAGACCCCTGAAACCTCAGAATTCTTCTCTTGGTGTGATGTCCTGTTTAATCAGGAGAAAGTCGCACAAGGCAAGAAGAGAAGGACCCAGAAATACCAAAATGCTACTTTGTTTAAATGTGTCGCAGTTCAAGCTGTGGTGGAAGGACTTCCTAACACTATTGGCATGTGCAAACTTGGACAGGCAGTTCTCTGTGTTTCTTAACCCCCATCATTTATAATGAGAGAAGCTGAGGCCCCAGTATGGAGTTCTGAGATACACCACTTGTCATTTTCCACCAATCAGATAGAAAGCCCTTTATCTCTGTATCTATCTCTATTTTGCCAACCAAGTATCAAACCATTTCACATGACTACTTCCAATTTCCTGTGCTTTCATTTTTGCTAATACCAGTAGGTCCTTATGCATACACATATTAAAATGCTTTCTGAAAGTCCACTCAAACATGCAGGCACTCCTCCATCCAGCATGTTAATAGGTTTCTGAAAAGAAAAATCAACTGGAGTACTTTGTGATTTATCATTCACAAACACACATTTCAGTAATTATATGTTAGATGAGATTGTGACTTGTTAGGACAAGATCTCTGAAACACCTCTTTCACTGAGATAACATGTAATGTAAAGGTAACCCATGCACTGAACCTTGGCGTGGATTTATTGCAGCCTGCTGGAGTGGGTTAGGTGGTAGGCAGTTCCATGTACTCACTGGGGAGGTTTGCACATACCATTCATTCTGGTAGGAAGACAGCCCTGTTGCTCAGTGTTGCTAACAGGTTAATGTAGGCTACCCACTTTTTGGCTAATGAGGCACGTTATTGGACCGCCAAAAGCTCAGTATCCCTGAATAGTGACTCAGGGATTCTCCTGAACTCTCACAGGTTTCCAGTGCCTCCTGAATGCTGCCAGCAATGTAAGGTGTGCCAGCTGCCTCCAAGAGGGTCCCTCTTTCAAAGGTATTTAGAACCTGATCGAGGAAATAAGTATCAAGAAGGGGGACTTTGTGAGCCAGATATGAACTACAGAGTTTCTGGATGATCTCAGCTTTATGGAAAGTGATCAGTAAAGTGCATGTTGGAATAGGTGACCCCTGAATAGGGGCCAGCAGTCACTCAGATGTTTAGGGAGGTAGCTCTTAACTGGTATTGCTAGTTCATTCTTTGGCATGTCTGTATTCGGCATAACAGTAATGCCAGGGAATTCCTGGAGGCCTGGCATTTCAACTGGAACTCTGTCAACGAACACATTGAACTGGACCTGACATACAAACCAGTGTGAAACAAAACCAGAAGTGATGCCAACCACCCCAGCAAACCAAGGCATATAAATAACAAGTGGGACAGAATACCAACGCTTCACCGGAGGCGCACTGATGATGTTACCTAGCAGAGTGACGAAATGTCTGCAATAAAACACACCAGCCCCGTGAGCAAGTCTACAAACTCCTGATTCAACGGTTCTATGAGTCTTCATACAAATGAGCTTAGATTTTTTTCAGCTTAAAATAACCCTTTTCAGGATTTTACACAACATTTCTGGTCTGTAGCATTGAGGAAACATATCTTTACAGTTCTAAAATATCTTCCGTCTTTGGGAGCAGCTGGTTTACACATCCAATATCAGCTAAGACTTCTATGAAACTGAAACCAAAATGGCTATCTTCAAGCTACAGTTATTTTTCCCGAGCAAATAATAATTATATTGATTCTGTGAGTTATCATACAAATGAGCATAGACTTTCTCAATTTCAAATAACCCTTTGAGGATTTTATTCAAATATTTCTGGTCTGGAACATCAAGGAAACTTATATCTGTAACAGTTCTAACATGTCTCCCTTTTTTGAGAGCAAATAGCATACACATCCAACATCAACTGAGATTTCTGTGAGAAAGAAACCCATACAGCTGTCTTCAAGCTACAGTTAATTTCCCCAAGCAAAAAATAATTCCATTCTGGAACCTTCTATCTGAAGTCTAAAGCACAACTGTTTACCCTGAGTGAATTTTACAAGCGAATAGTGAAAACAAAAGCCCATTACTATTGAGGAAGACGATCTTGCCTCTCTCCGATTGTGTTTTAAAGTTAATCACTGTGGCTACAGAAATACGTACAAGTTAACAATGAATTCTTGTCATACTTACAGAAAACCCATTTGGTTCACAATCCAAAAATCCTATAAATAAATCTCATACTTTACATCATATGACTGAGAGGACAAGCCAAAATGTGGGCACCCTCCAACATTTTTAGACTCCAGATGAAGAACAAGTTCAGCAGCTAGGTACCACTATGGGAGAAGGGAGTCCATCGACAGTGAGATCTTTGGCTTCAGACACCACTCAGTAAGGAGAATCTGCAGGCTTTCTTTGAGCATGGGCCCCCTCTTAGCCTGTGACTGGTTGCTCTCACCAAGAGAACTGGAAGCTGATTTAAAGATCCCAGTTGGTCGTCTTTTAACTGTGGTTAATGAAACTCTGAAGGAAGCTGATTGGTTACCTGCTTTGTAGGGCCAGGTAACCCTGGCAGCCCCAAACCTGCCTCAGCAAAAATACCTAATGCTGGAAATGCAGTCAGAAAACCAATATACACCAGCTAGCACCAGTATTTTCAGTTTCCAGCCCCATCGCAGGGCCCAAAGATTCAGCCTCCATTCTCTCTGATAACTCAACTAGAAATGCCTTGAATTGACTTACTTAGTAAGTTCTACGTCTAACTTCTATTTCAGCCTTTTCAGCATTTTTATGAATGTGGTGTTGTGAATGGGATAGATAAATATATTACCTATATATTACAACGTGTGAGCATGTTTCTGGCTAGGATTAATATATGCGTCAAAGGTATTTGCATAAATGCCATTTTATTGAAAAAACGTGTTTGTGCAAGAGGTTGCTGCCTGTGATAGTTCCTTGGTTAGGTGGAAAATCTAGAGAAAGATTACAGGTTTCTAGGTCAAAGGTCTCATAATTCACAGAGCTGCAGAATTGACAGGGAGGAAACTGGACCAGGGAATGATTTCCTTACATGTTGATTTTTGTTGGACGATCAGTGTTAGTGTGCAATCCGAGGGATCGTTGATATCTTTTTTTCACAGGCGAGGAGCACATGTCTTTAGGATCACAAGCCAACTGACCATACTCTGGACTTTTACTGGAAGCAGTCCAGGAAATCTTGTATTTTTCAGCTGTTCACAGTAACCATGAAAGCAATTCGGAAATTGTTCTACATTCAATTTATGAGAATGTACCATTCTCTTAGATCTGGCAATTCTCCAGAACTTGTGCACCCAGATGATTACATCGTTAGCGCTGGTTGGCACTACTTGAATGGTACACACTGTTCGGTAATGTAGAACAGTAAATCGAGTAATCAACCCATACCAGGGTCAAGTGGGAATATCCAACAGGAATCCTAGAAACCAATACAGTATGTTTAAAATAATGTACTGGATTTAGCTTTCTTTGTGACTGATGCTTAATTTAGTGAGACTCTCGGGTATGTCCAGGAGTTGGAATTACCTATTTCCTTTCCAAACCTTTCACTGTATATTTAGTACTACATCACTTACTTTGCAGTGAGCTTATATTGGACTGTGTCAAATGTATCCAGAATTTTAATTGTTTCATTCATGTGTTGTTGGCAATGGAGATTGTGGAGATTGATATTTTTCACAACATTTTTCGATGACTGAAGCTTACAAATGTCACCAATGTAAAATTTCAATAATGAAAGAAGTCCAAAGAGTCTGATAAAGGCAAAATACTGCAGATGCTGGAAATCTGAAACAAACACAGGGAATGTTGGAAAATGCAATGGATCTGGCAGCATCTGTGGAACGAGAAACGTAGTTGATGTTTTGAGTCTGGTATGATACTTCTTCAGAATTGAAGACGTGTTTTCTTCAGAACGAAAGAATGCTGCCAAATCTGCTGAGTTTCTCCAGCATTCTCTGTATTTATTCAAAGCACTCAGATCACAGGATAGTGGTTGTGATGATATAGCAGATAGATGTAATAGTTCTTTAAAGAAATTTATATCCACTTCATGTTGACATTATGCCTATGTTCATGACTGGGCTATATACGAGTGATAGTAGGACCTGTTATGAAGAGAAGAATACAATTATCAAGAAAAAAGTAAACAATTCTGCTTCATCCTATTTTCTTCTGGTGATCTATTGGACATGAATGCACTGCAGTATTGTACAGGTCTCAAAGGCTCTGAAACAAAGACAGTATGCATTCCTTAATTTGAAATAATAATAAGTTGAGTATAACTGAAATGAACACAGTTTGTTGAGCCTTTTTTGTCTTACACCCATCAGGACAAATTGCAAGAATATCAACAAAAGTTGAAAATCTAAACAAAACCTGGCACTTAATAGCCAATTATCATTAAGTGCTATATTGCCCATGACAATGCCTCTACCAAATAGAGTCCATTTGCCAACCAATCAGCACTCTCCCATTGTACAGTTTAAATGTTTTTTTTCTTTTATTGTTATTTCTTGTGAATTGTCTGAATGAATACAAGATATAAAGATTTAAAGCAATGTGACTTTAATAATACTCAAGTTCTATATTACCAAGTGACTATTCATTAAAAGTTGTCAACTTTTATTTCTTATTAAATATATCTTTGGGTGAAAATCACAAACTTCTCAAATACCACTTCCACCATCCCTCTCTCTCTCTCTCTGTCTCTTACTTCCTTGGCCCCTCTGACTGAGTTGCCCCCATGACAGCAACTTCCTCTGCAATAATACAGTCTCAACTGCCTGCTAGATAGTCTCCACTTGCACACCCATGAAGAGGACAGAGGCCATGGGAATCCTAGCTGGATGTAGAGAAAAGAGATCACACTGCCTCCATCTCTCTCTTAGTTACAGCGTGAGAATCCTGTGGGAGTGGAAGCATTGAAAGGCTTGTTGTTATTAGATGTACTTTGAGTCACTTAAGTGATGTATCTTCAGTCTGCATATTCATTAGCTTATCCTTTAAAAATTATTGTTCATGTTTACAATCAGGCTTGTGTGATTATTGCTTGATGTCAAAAGGGACGTGGTTTTACATGCTGGAGGTTAGTGTGGGGGTTTGTTCAATGCAATGCATTGCTCAGTTTATCTGTGTGATAATGGAATTTTTCAGATATGCGTGCTTGCTGGATAATTTCTGTGCATGAAAAAATGTGAATTGCAAAGTCATTTGCTGGAAGACTGAGAACTGTTCAAGTGAATAGCTGAATTAATGTTGCCCTTGTGGTCCTAGGATGTTCTCAGTAATCTTTCTTCCATGCTTGGGTACTTCATCCTTCATCTTTCTCTTCCTCTTCCTTCCTGACTCCTGAGGAGCATTCCAGGTTCTCCCTTTCTTCCAACTCGTGCCCTTTTTGGATGTTCATATTGTGGAGTGCACAGCAGCTGACCACAATATGAGACACACTGCCTTCTACTGGAGCACAACACCTGAGCAGTCACTGTAATGGGCCTGTTTAATGCAGGTGCATGTTATAGGTATTTCTGGTTATAGTGTACCTCGGCATCTGAATCTGAGTGTTTGATGAACATAAGAAGCATGACCACCATGTGGGTGGCTCATTGCGACACAACACCAGGGACCAGGTTCAATTCCAGTCTCGGGTGACTGTCTGTGTGGAGATGACGTTCTCCCCGTGTCTGCATGTGTTTTCACTGGGTGCTCCAGTGGATTAGCTATGGTAAATTTGGGGGTTAGGGTGGAATGCATTTCAGAGGACCAGTGAATGGGCCAAATGGCCTCTTTCCACACTGTAGGGATACTTTAAGAAGCCAGTTCCTTGGAGAATAACCCTCATTCACTAGGAGCCACTCATGGAAGAATCTGGATATAGACCAGAGGTTTTGAAGCACCTGAACTCTCAAAGGATAATTGCATGTTGGCAGCTATCTGGGAACCAAATGTCCACAGGATGGTTTCTTGTGATCACAGATACGCTGACATTCAGTGAATGGAAGGCTTTTTTATTCATTCATGGGATCTGGGCATCGCTGACTTGTCCAGCATTTATTGCACATTCTTTGTTGCCTTTGAGAAGGTCATCATGAGCTGCAGTTCATTTAGTGTAGGTACACTTAGTGCTCTTAGAGAGGAAGCTCCAGGATATTGACTGCATGACACCAAAAGAACAACAATATATTTCCTACTCAGGGCCATTAGTGGCATGGCGAGGAAGATTTAGGTGGTAGATTCCCATGTACCTGTTGCCCTTGTCTAAATCAATGTTAGTGGTCTTAGGTTGGAAGGTTGCTGTCGTGGGACCATGATGAATTTCTGCAGTGCATCTTGTAGATAGTACACACTGCTGCTACTGAACATTGATGGTGGAGAAATTCTAATGCCAACTAATGTTATTATTGGACAGATCAGTGCTGCAGATTTGGTTTTCACAATGAAACAGAAATTTATTACACAAGAGTTTTGAAGATAAAATGAAATAAACCAATTTACATATAACACAAACTTAAAGACTGAAACACACTGTAAAATATAATTCTATGAATCCCAACAACACTCCTTTAAGTATTATAGAATCACTACTATGTGGAAATAGACCCTTTGAGACAACAAGTCCACACTGAACCTCGGAGCATCCTATCCAGGCCCATCCCCCTGTAACCCACCTAATCTACATATCCCTGAACATTATGGGCAATTTAACATGGCCGATCCACCAAGCCTGCACACCTTTGGACTATGGGAGGAAACCGGAGCACCCGGAGGAAACCCATGCAGACATGGGGAGAATGTGCAAACTCCAGACAGACAGTAACCCAAGGGTGGAATCGAACCCGGGTTCTTGGTGCTGTGAGGCAGCAGTGCTAACCACTGAGCCATCGTGCTGCCCCACACTATTCACACTAAAGAAAATTCTCTCTCTGTCAGATCTCTTTGGTTTACTCTAACTATGATTTCAACTCCTGGTCTTAAAAATCTGATTGGCACTTACTTTTTGACTTTGTCAGCTTCAAATAATCCCTTCAGGGTTTTAACCAGCCACTTCTGGTCTGGATCTTTTAAATTAAATTCCTTTAAATGGTGTAATTTATTTCTGGTTATCTCTCTCCTTCATTAACAACTGCCTAACGTATCCAGCTTCAGCTAAGACCTCTGCAAAACCCTGAAACCAAAAGTGTTTTCTTCAATTATGGCTGTTTGCCCTAAGCCGAATAAACAATCCTGGAACCTTCTACCTGAAATCTGGTGCACACCTATTTTCTATCTCAGTCTTACCTATCACTCATTGATTCACATCCCTCTTGTGTCAACCATTTAGTTTTAGAAATGCAACAAGTAATTACAACTTGTACCACTAGTTGAGCAGGTGAGGATTAATATCCATTTCTCACAAACATTAACCAGTGCATCCTTTAGCACTCATAGCTCTCATCAGCATTTTTTTTTTTTTGATTCATTCACGGGATGAGGGCGTCACTGGGTAGGCAGCATTTATTGCCCATCCCTAATTGCCCAAAGGGCAGTTAAGAGTCAACCATATTGCTGTGGGTCTGGAGTCACATGTAGGCCAGACCAGGTAAGGATGTCCGTTTCCTTCCCTAAAGGACATTAGTGAACCAGATGGGTTTTTCCTGACAATCAACAATCGATTCACAGTCATCATTAGATTTTTAATTCCAGATATTTTTTACTGAATTCAAATTCCACCATCTGCTATGAGTTTCAAACCCGGGTCCCCAGAACATTATCTAGGTCTCTGGATCAACAGTCCAGCGATAATACCACTAGGCCATCGCTTACGCTTAATGTTCTCTAGACCTACTGTTTTCACTGTTCCTCTGAATTTAAATTTTGAAGCTGCTGCTCAAAAGACTGTTAATGATCTTCACAACAAGCTCATTCGCTGGAGGCATGAGGGTTGTGGCATCCTGATCAGACTCTACCGCTGAACACCCTTTTAAAGATGTGTTCAGTTCTGGAGCTCAGGGTGAAGCAATGTTATTGGGACTATGCAATTTTCAATGTGTGTTACACCCAACTTCAATCTCACAGGCTTTTGAAACCCAGCATACACAATCTGTTGCAATTAATATCTCTTCTAATAGTTCAGAACATAAGAAATACTTTAAACTTGAAAGAGTTCAGAAAAGATTTACTAGGATGCTGCCGGGGGTGGAAGGTTCTAAGCTATAGGGAAAGGCTGAATAGGCTGGGATATTTTCCCTGAAGCATCGAGGGGTGACCTTCCAGAAGTTTATAAAATCCTGATGAGTATGCATAGGGTGAATAGTCCAGGTCTTTTCCCTAGGCTAGGGAGCCCAAAACTAGAGACCATAGGTTTAAGGTGGGAGGGGATAGACCTAAGGGCAACTGAATCATGTGGAGGGTGGTGTGTGTTTGGAATGAGCTGCCAGAGGAAGTGGTGGAGGCTGATACAATTACAACATTGAAAAGGCATCGGGACAGGTACATAAATACAAAGAATTTAGAGGGATATGGCCCAAATATAGGCAAATTGGACAAGGTTATCTGCTTGGACAAAGTGAACTGACGGGTCTGGTTTCGTGCTGTACAACTCTGACTCTAAATAGAAGAAGTAGGCCATTCAGCCCCTCAAGCTTGCCCCACCTTTCATCAAGATCATGGTTGATCTGTCCAAGTTTTCTTTCTTGCCTGGTCATCATAGTCATCAGCTCTGCTATTTCAAAAGTCTATCTGTTTCCTTTTTAAATACTTCCAGTGATCAAGCCATCACTCAATTGTAGAGAATTCTAGACATTTACTACCCCTCTGGGAGAAGAAATTCCTTCACATCTCAGTTTTTTAATGAGTGTTCCCCTTGTTCTGCAACTATACTCCCTAGTTCAAGCTTTTCCCACTAGTGGAAACATCTTCTCAACATCTATCCTGTCAAGTCCTCTTAGGATCTTGTATGTTTCCTGAGCTCACCCTTCATTCTTCTACACTCTGATCTATAAAGGTCTAACCTGTTTAGCCATTCTCGATAAGTTAGTCTCTACGTCCCAGGAATCAGCCTATAATAGGTGGCTTAAAAGCAAAAGGGAACAACGACAAAAGAAGTGAAAATGTTCAAAGAGTGAAAAGGTAAATTTAACCATGGAACACCGAGCAGGACACACATGCATGCAAAAGTAAATCAAAAATATTTTAAATCAAAGCACTTCATTATTACTTGGAACATCAGCAGAAACACATCTTCAAGTAATTCAGTTCTGACAGTCATATAGCGATTGGAAGTGTGCCTGCGTTATTTTGATGTGATGGTCGAGTATTTTGTTTCTGCCTTTGATGATAGAACTTGAGAAACATGAAAGAGCTAAGCTTTAAAAAAGAATGTCCGCAAGTCTGTCTGTTCTCATCAGACACATGTAGTCACTTTCTCTACATGGCACAGGGAGCGCTTCATTTTCTCTCCAATATGCAGCAGTAACATGTGATGCACCTTCTTTCAATTTTTCACGTACTGAAGGCTGCACAGAACTTCACTGGGAAGCTGGAGAACATGAGGATGCAGTTACTGATCCAAACCAATTCCGTTTGCATTGGAAGACCTGTATTTGTACAGATAACAAGGTGTGGAGCTGGAGGCAC
>NC_063336.1:55193602-55259288 GCF_021869965.1 Rhincodon typus
TTTCCTGCTCCTCTGATACTGACTGGCCTGCTGTGTTCCTCCAGCTCCACGCCTTGTTATCTCAGACTCCAGCATCGGCAGTTCGTTCTATCTCTGTAATTATACAGTGCCTAATCATATCTTTCAGAAACATCTCAAGGTACTTATGTACTAAGTGGTGTTATTTAGGGTTCTACAGCTACCATTTTGGTACAGCAATGATCTACAAATCACATTGAGAGGAATGACTAGTTAATTATTGCATGTTAGTGTTGGTTGAGTGAAGAATGTTGACCACACCACCAGGGGGTCGTCTTTGATTAAACCTGTGGAAGCTTTAACAGCCATATGAACTGTTGGAACAGCAGGTGGGACCATAACTTTTCATCTGAAGGATTGTTTCTGCTTCTGAAAACAAATTTTACCATTTGTTGTTTACTTCAAAAGTACTTTAAATTGAAATATTCCATGTTGATTCTCCCCAAGGCTTTTGCTGATTAAATCCAAAATCCAATAGTTTGTTTTGAAACGTTCGAAAAGAAAATGAATTTGCTTTGCTATTTTCTAAACCAAATTCAGGAAAAAAATCTAATAAAATTTAAGGACCAAATAATACCGATGCTCTTTGCACTGTTAAAATCTGTGAATCAGTAATTAATTTTAAAAAATCAATATACTGCACCTCATGGTTAACTTTCAAGCTATTCTTGAAAGATTAGCATTGAACTCCTCTAAGAAAGTACATCATTTTCTGAACTCAGAATTAGCAAACTATAGTGTTCCTTGTGTCCTGATGTTAAAGTCGTTTGAGGAAAAGAAATTACTGATTATGTCTTTGATATTTGAATAGAAACAGCTTTACCATTGGAAAAAAATTATTTTAAACATTGGTATAAGTTTATCTTGTGGAGTACAATACAAACCATGTACTACAGTAGCTCCAGTGATGCAGGAGTGTAAGGAATGCGCAGAAGGTTTTAAATTCTAAAGCTGAAAGCCACATCACAGGAAATGATACAGAGCACTGTGTGATTAAAGCAAGCATTTTTTTTTTCAGGAGATTATAAACATCAGCTTTCTTGAAAGTTTTAATTTATGAGACCCCTCTCTTAGAGTATCAAGCATGAATGAAGTTGTCACTGCAAGTCAAGATCTTTCCTTTCACTGGTTATATTCAGAATGATGGTGTGACAAGTCATTTGCCAGAAAACACAGCTTCTTTAAATTTACACTGCAGTTCTACCCATGGGGCTTGAGCTGTGAAAGCAGCCATGCTGACAGCTGCCTGTTCTACATTTTGGACATGCTGGCTGAAAATTTTGAACTTGGTAAAAATAAAATCCGTTATTGAGCCGTTAGATGTTGTAGTAGGGTTGTAAATCTTTTGGTTTTATCTCCATCCTAATTGAGATATGGCTCCCTAGGGGCCCTAACTGTGTTGCCAATCAGTCAGTGAAAGAATTTGTCTTTGGTCATTGATTTTGCCCTAATATGCAGATCACTTGTTCCTTTAGAGAACTGCTGCTGTCGCTGGCACTGGGCCAGGTGCTGTCATTGTTGATCTGTGGTATAGGCCTGACTAGCAAGTACTTGGTGGAGGACTTCCATGCCAACACTCCAGTATTTCAGAGCTTTCTTAACTACATCCTCCTCTTCCTGGTTTACACAACTACGTTGGCCGTACGGCAAGGTAGGTAACACTTAACTTCGCACAATCTTCTGCTTTTAATTGTAACGGATAAAGAGAAAAATGAATCATACGTGCCATTGCTATTTGTTTTATATTTCAGGAATAAGTTAAAAGGTTGATGTGCATTACTGTTAATGCAGCAATTTTGAGGTTGGTGTGATCTGGTAATTTCATTAGCCAGTGTTAACCATTCTCATTGGCCTGTGTTTATTGATGAAGCTCTGATCAGTGCTATTTATGGCAGACATTGTCCAGATATGGGATTAATTTGATTGATTACTTTTTTTAGTATATTGATGAATTTCCGTCTGTGAAAGCACAGGGACAACACCTGC
Organism: Rhincodon typus; assembly: GCF_021869965.1. Lineage (NCBI taxonomy): Eukaryota > Metazoa > Chordata > Chondrichthyes > Orectolobiformes > Rhincodontidae > Rhincodon > Rhincodon typus. The sequence goes on from NC_063336.1 coordinate 55,195,607, forward strand.
TTGTCCATTCTCACTGTCAGCAGTAGTTTTAATGCCCCATCCATTTGTCAGAATACACTTCAGAAAACAACTGCTGCTCCATGTCATCAGTCATTACTGACACTGTTGTTGTAATATGGAGGTCAAACAGCTTGTAATTGTTGATATCTGTCCTTTTTTTTTTAAATTACTGGTGTAGTGAGTGAAATAAATGGCTGTAATGGTACAGTGGTAGTGACGCCAGAAAGCCCAGGTTCAAGACCTGCCTACTTCAGAGATGTGTCAAAAAATTTCTGAACAGGTTGATCGGTAAATATCAGTTGTGAGCAACAGTGTCTCAGAAAGGGGCAGTTCTACCATCCCAGAGCGCAGCTGGACCATTCCCTAGCCCCATTCCCCACCCTGAGCACAGCCGGACCATCCCCCATCCCGAGCACAGCCTGCCCAACGCCCTCCACAGCCCCACCCCTAACCTAACCCACAGCCCCATCCCCCGAGCACAGCCGGCCCAACCCCCGAGCACAGCTGGACTATCCCCCATCCCCCATCCCTAACCTCACCCACAGCCCCCATTCCCGAGCACAGCCAGACCAACCCCCCACCCCCACCCCGAGCACAGCTGGCCCACCAGAGCCCAGGCCATTGTTAATGGGCACCTCAAAAAACACAATGGCCGCTCTTGTCAATGTAAGGATGGGATCTTGATTCCAAAAGCCTTCTGTGTGGTGATCACTGTTGCCAATACTCTGTCACAGGTATATAACACTGCACTGCCACGCGTGGTGGGCCTGTCCTATTTGTGGGAAAGGACACAGTCAGGAAAGCTGATGGCAGTACCTGGAACAAGCAGTTGCTTGACTACGCTGCAGACTGTTCTCCCAATTTTGGCACAAATATTTAAATGTCATTGAGCAGGACTTTATAGGAATGTTCTGTGAAGAGTGTGCCTTTTTTTTCTCTGTAGCCTAGGTTGATGCTGGGTGGTCCATTTAATGTTATCAGCTCCAGAGCATTATCTTCAGAGAGAGACAGTGACATCATGACTGCCACTTACTTGTTAGTTCTATTATTTTACGTTTATCCAGTTAGAATAAAGACTGCTCATGAGAGTGCTAATGATTGACACTATTTGTATGACTAAAATTAGTTGTAGTTTTCAACCCACTTGCTGTGTTGAAATAGTTCAGATCATTGTTCTGCCACATCCCATGGAAAGATAACAGGATTTATGCTCTGATTATAAAAAAGTTCTTCCATGCAAATGAACCTTTGTGTTTCTTTCAAACAATTGGAATATTTAGATCTCAAAGAAATTGTAACAATTGCTTTGTTATTTTAGCCATATACATGTAAATTAATTTTATGAATAAAATAATGAAATAAAAAATGGGAGGGCAATTGCCCAGACTAACGCGACAGAACAAAAGTTTGAACCATACAAATGTTTACCATGATGGAAAAAGCATTGTTCATTGGTAATCCCATGAATGACAGCATGCAACACCAAAGAACTAATAAGTAAGGGTCAATCAGCTTGCTTTGCACTTTCAGCAGGGAGCCTCTCCAAGTGAGACCACATATCAAAAATTCAGCATGTAGTTTACACCAATTGCCAGTATGGTTTGAAAATGGTGTGCAGCATGTGTGAGAATATCCAATATGCACACTGAGCAGGAGGTTGCCCTGCCAGGAACATAGAGTCAGTAAATTACCCCTGCAGAACAATCTATTAAAGAACAATTTCTCACAGCTTCATAGAAAATATCAAAAAACAAATCTGCTTTCTTTTTAGATAATGACAAGAAATACTCCAAGCAACATATTATTAATGCCCAATAATTTCTGAAAACATTCATTGACTATAATCACAACATCTTTTTACTTAAAAATAAATATCTTGTTTTGTTCATTCGATTAACTTCTATTGTTTATGACATAACCATTTATGCTTATATTTATTCCTCTCCTTCATGTGACATATGAGACTGGAGGATCTAGGTGGAAGGTCATGCATGGTTAGAGACATAATGGGGAGTGAAGTTAAAATGTTTATGAAAATAGCAATGTACAGCTAGAACATCTGTGGTTATGGTTCAAAAAGGGTGGAAAATATGCTAATATTGGACCAAGGTTAGGTTGATAATGACAGGCTGAGGCTGAGATTTCAATGTTGGGATTGAAATCCAAATTATTAGCCTGGGTATTGCAATGACCCTGAAATTGGTCATTGGAGCAGTGCAGACTGGAGTCACTTATGAGGACCCTGTGGAATCCCAGATACAGCAGGTACTCTGGATAGCATATAGCTCAGTGGTTAGCACTGCTACCTCAGTGCCAGGGACCTGGGTTTGATTCTAGCCTCGAGTGACTGTGTGGAGTTTTCACATTCTCCCCGTTTCTGCTGGGTGTTCTGGTTTCCTCCCACACTTCAGAGCTGTGCAGGTTAGGTTGATTGGCCATGCTAAATTACCCCGTAGTGTGCAGGGATGTGCAGACTAGGTGGATTAGCCCTGAGGATAGATGGGAGGCTGGATCTGGATGGGATGCTCTTTGGAGAGTGAGTGAAGACTCAATGGGCCACATGGCCTTTTTCTGCACTATAGGAATTCTATGATTCTATGAGTTGCTTGAGAAATTGAAAATTCTGATGGGTATTTCCACTGGGTCTGGAAATTCAGAGGGTTCTGCTTCTGCTAATAGCTACTTAGGAGAAGTTAAAGAATAACAATCCAGTGTAACTTCTCAGTAACTATTAGAATTAACCCCCAGCATCCATTTAAGTTTCAAAACATGATATGCTGACTCCTGCAAAAGGGGGACACAGTTTAACTTCCCTCAATGATCCCACACTCTATTAATTTAAGGAACAATGCACATTTCTGAAGGAGCTGAGATGGGAATTCAGGTATCATTTAAATTGTTATTGTGCTATCAATTAATGTTCATACTCTGCATTAATACCATTATTGCTACTTTTTATAACAGTTGACAATTATTCATGAGCTGCCCTATATATGTAAATTGAAGCACCCTCTGTTACTGATTTTTTCTTCAGGAAAATGATGTGAAAAATGGAATTCTGCCGTGGAATCAATGATGCAAACAGAAAAGCATCAGTGGGGCTCCACTGTTTAAATGTTAAACTGCATTTCATTAGGTTGATAGCAATGACGAATGCTTTAGTTGTGAGAAGAGTTTAGAATTTTTGGACTTACTTTGTGTTTTTTTTAGTTCTAACAAGTTTCCAATAAAGATGTTCAAAAGTACAAAAGATTTTGATAAGGTCAATCGGGAAAAGGCTATCTTCACTCAAGATTGAAATAGTAACTAAGGCATAAGTTCAAACTAATCACCAATGAACAAAGAGAGATTGGGAGATCATTTTTAAAACAGAACATTATCAGGATTTGAAATATCTTACTAGATACAGTGTTTGCCACAGAATCCATGATAGCCTTTTAAAATGATGTGGTTACTTTTAGATAATTGAAAATTGATAAAATCTGTAGAATAGTGGATAGCTGTCTCTGAAGGTCAGCATTTGTATAATAGATTGAGTGGCTTTTGAGCTGCCACCATGCAATGGACATTATTTTTCACTGTTGCTGCTCCTTCAATGCCTTTAAGTACTTTTACTTTTAGAAGTAGAGTCCGCAGTAGCACATGTCTGCCACTAGGTGGCATTTATGCCAAATAAGGATTGGTGATGTCACCAGGGTTTTCCTGTGATTTGGAAAGACAACCAACTACTGCACATAAGTAACTCTGATTAGCTTAGAAAACTTTATTTTAGTGTTTCAAAAGCTCCATTTTATTCAGGAAATCTCTATTTACTTTTAAACAAGAAAGAAGGCAGATAATTCATTTTTAAGAGAGACAGGGCTTCTGGCTTAACCTATTTTAAGCAGAAACTAAGCGACTTAGCCTTCAGGCTGATGACTTTGACAGATTCCTACTCTCGACAATTGGTGCTTATTAGTTTTCCAAACCCCTTGAAATACAGGGCTGTTGTTTATCTGACACTGAGAACTTTAACCCTTTTAACAAGCGACAACTGCTCCTTACGATGATCTGTCACTATTGCATAGCCCTTGCCTCCAGAACAGTATTTGTAGTACATGATGGGGCAATGCTTGTGTTAGATGTTATAACATAAGAACTAGATGTAGATAATGTGGCCTTGGAGATTTCAATAGGTGTTTAATGCATATATTAGAGCCACAGGCACATCTCTGTCTTGTCTAAGCTATTGAATACACACAGTAGCCCACTTCCACCAGTGTGTCCTGCTTTGAATGGTTCTAGTTAAGTTGGAGTCTGAGATCTTCATACCCTCAAGTCACATGGTTTGATAGTGATGAAGTCACAAGCATGTGTCTTAAAGTGCATACCAACTGTGAGATATAACAACAGCTTTCTTTTGTATCTTAAAATGCCATGAGATTTATGATAGAGAAATCAAATAACTTCAGCACCCTTATAGAGATGTTTGTTTTTTAAAAAATCAGTTGTAGCATTGATTCTTTGTATATGTCATGTACATTATATGTTAGAACATAAAATCTTAAACATTGTTAATAATACCGGAGGTCTTGTGATGTGATGGATATCAGAGCAAGAAGCTCTATATGCAAGTTCCGTTCCAGGAGTTGGTGATCAAGAAAAATGTATTCACAATGAGGCCAAACTGGTTGAATATGAACTTGTATGTTCATCCAACACATGCCAATGGCAGTTGGTAAGGTTAGATTGATAGACTTATAGAGATGTACAGCATAGAAGCAGGCCCTTCAGTCCAACTCATCCATGCCGACCAGATATCCTAAATTAATCCAATCCCATTTGCCAGCATTTGGCACATATCCCTCTAATCCTTCCTATTTAGGTATCCCTCCAGATGCCTTTTAAGTGTTGTAATTGTACCAGCCTCCACCACTTCCTCTGGCAGCTTGTTCCATACACGCACCACCATCTGTGTGAACAAGTTACCCCTTAGGTCCCTTTTAAATCTTTCCCATCTCACTTTAAACCTATGCCCGAGTTTTGGACTCCCCTACCTTACCCCTCATGATTTTATAAACCTCTATAAGATCACCCCTCAGCCTCCAACGTTCCAGGGAAAGCAGCTCCAACCTATTCAAACACTCCCTATAGCTCCCTATAGGTTACCTGAGATTCCTAGTCAGTTGTGTGATGGAAAGAAAGTTGTAGCCTCTAACACCATCAAAAAGTTCCAGACTACAACCCATCTCCCCGCCCACGATCCTACCTGCGGAGTAAGAAGTTGGAAAAGCAACAAACAAAATCAAGGTATAAAAATGTTTTTAAACATCTTTTTGCCTACATTTTTATCTTGAAGCTACTGGTTCCATTCTGGAAACTGATCAGCGAATGGGATACCTCTAATGAATAGTTCCACAATAAACCATGGGTAATACACTCAGTTAAAGAATCTCTATCGCTGCCCAGTTCAAATTGGGTACCGATGCAGGGATCAGCATCTGAATGTTATAGTCAGGGATGGAGCAAAGGTGCTCAGTGCTGCTGACCTTGAAGAGCACCTCACTGAGATATCTAATGATTCGTTAGTGAGAACTTTGAGTTTCTCATCTGGCAATTAATTACAGCATTTCTTAATGGAGATTCTCTGTGTAGAATCGCGATGATGATGTCAGACTTTCAAACAGCCAATCACATTAAAGGCCAGCAGCGAACAAAGAGCACCAAAATAAAATAAAAGAAAATTACTGCTTCTGATAGTTAGTTTGTGTTCCACCAGAGTCAGTCAGCTCTTGACTTCATTACAACATTGGTCCAAACATGGATAAGTGAAGCTGAATTCCAGAGATGAGATGAGAGTGACTGCCCTTAACATCAAGGCAGCATTTGACTGAGTACAGTATCAAAGTGCCTGCACAACATGGACTTATTCCAAGCACAAAGGAAAATGGTTATGCTTGTTGGAAGTCTTAGTGCCAAGACATTACTGGACCAGTTCCTCAGGCTAGCCATTTTCAGCTACTTCATCAAAGACCTTCCTTTAAGCATAACGTCAGAAGTGGTGATGTTCGCTGATAATTGGACAATGGTCAGCACCATTCTTGGCTCCTTATATACTGAAGCAGTCCATGTCCAAATGCAGCAAGACCTCAACAACATTCAGCTGATAAATGACAAGTAATTTTTGCCCCACACAAGTGCCTGGCAATGACCATCTCAAAGAAGATAGAATCTAACCATCTCCCCTTGGCCTTACCATTGCTGAATCTCCAACATTATCATCCTGGGGGTTAACCGTTGACCAGAAATAGAACTGACCTAACCATGAAAGTACGGTGGTTACAAGAGCAGAATTCTGTACTAGCCAGTAACACCCACATTATATGAGCAAATAATTAAAATTTTTAAAAAAGTATGTGGGACAAACATAGGATGTACAAAAATGAAGTATCATGGTAAACTTAACAAAAATTAAAAGATCGACAAACAGGAGGCTGGAAAAACCCAGCAAGCTTGGCAGCATCTGGAGAAGTCCTGAAGAAGGGTAATACCAGAAATATTGACTTCTCCTCCTCCAGGTGCTGCCTGGCTTGCTGTGTTCTTCTAGCCTCTTGTTTGTCTACCTTGGATTCCAGCATCTGCAGTTTTTCTGTCTCTAACCAAAAATTAAAAGATATCTAGCAATTAATCACAATAGAGACATTTAACAACAATCCACAAATTGGCAATTTTTTTTATGGTCCAAATTGTTATTCAGCCATTTATAGCATGCCAACCATTTAAAAACCCAATTATACTTGTTTGAATAACTTTTCTCGAGGCAATTCCAGTTATGTGAGAATGGGAAAGGGGAACTTTCTGATATATTGACTGTTTCCATTGATTACCGGATTGAGTGCAGGAACTTTATTGTGTAACCCAAACAGATCCAGCCCTATTGTCATAGAATGCCTACAGTGTGGAAGCAGGCCGTTTGGCCCATCACGTCCACACTGACTCTCTGAAGATCATCCCACCCAGACCCACACTCCAAACCTTTCTCTGTAACCCTGCATTTCTCACGGCTATTCTATCTAGCCAATACATCCCTGCACACAATGGGTGATTCAGCATGGCCAATCCACCTGACCTGCACATCTTTGGACTGTGGGAGGAAACCCCCAAAGATATGGGGAGAATGTGCAACCTCCACACAGACAGTCACCCGAGGGTCGAGTCAAACCAGGGTTCCTGGCGCTGCGAGGCAGCAGTGCTAACCACTGAACCACTACACTGCTCAGCTGTGTTGCTTGGCTACTGACTGGGTAACCCCATTGCGTCTGTACGCTAACTGGGGAAATTTGAAAAATATGTGTTTTTATTATTTCAAATTACACGATACTCAAAAGGATAAATCAAGTCTAACACTTAAAAATTACATAAAATGAAACTGTTATTCATATCTCCTATTCAGCCTGCCTGTACAGTTCACCAATAATGGAATTTAACTGATGCTATTCCTCTGGGTATGTGAATATGAATTCCTTTTTGATTAGCAAGGTCAAATCACGACCTTGAAAATAGTCAGCTTTATTAATTTATTTTAAATTGGGATTTCACAGTACTGTTAAAATGTGCATGTACGACAGATCTGTAACATGAGTGTTAAGATCATCCAGCATTCTGCAGGAGCTTAATGACAGATGCCTGAATCTCTTTATTTCTTCATTAATTCTAAAACAAAATATTGTTCATGCCGGAAGTGAAATAAAATTAGAAAGTGCTGGTAAATATTCAGTAGGTCAAGCAGCATCTGTGAAGTGAAAAACAAACATGAGCATTCCTCTCCACAGTTGTTACCTGACATAGAAGCATAGCAAATAGGAAAAGGAGTGGGCCATTCGGCCCTTTGATCCTGTTCTGCCATTCATTATGATCATGGCAGATTGTCCAACCCAACAGTTTTTTCATGCTTTTCCCCCGTATCATTTGATTCCTTTAGCCCTAAGCACTATCTCTAACTCGTTTTCTCCTCTTTTGAAATTATGTAATATTTTGGCCTTGACTGCTTTCTGTGGAAGTGAAATCCACAGGTTTACCAATCTCTGGGTGAAGAAAAGTCTCCTCATCCCAGTCCTAAATGGTTTACCCTGTATCCTTGCACTGTTACCTGGTTCTGGATTCCCCTGCTAATGGGGTCATCTTTTCTGAATCTACGCTGTCTAGCCCTGTTAGAATGTGATTGGTTTCTACGAGCTCCCCCCGTCACTCTTCTGAACTCCAGCAAATTGAATCATAACTGATGAAGGCTCCCTTCACCAATCTGTAGGAACAGATTCAGAATCTCTAGAATCTGGAAATGACCACCAATGCATCCACTATTACTAGGGCTACTTCCTGAAGTACTGTAGGGAGTAGATTATTAGATCCTGGTGATTTATCAGCCTTCAGTCCCATCATATTTCTTGAACACCATTGCCCTCCTAATACTAATTTTCTTCAGTCCCTCAATGTCACTAAACCAACATCTTTTGTTGTTGTTGTTGTTGTTCCCCAGCATTTCTAGTATGTTATTTGTGTCTTCCTTTGTGAACGTAGAACCCAAAGTATGTATTTATTTGGTCAGCCATTCCTCTCCATTATAAATTCCCCTGTTTCTAACTGTGCGGTACCTACATTTGTTTTCACAAGTCTCTTTCTCTTCATATACTATGGAAACTTTGAGGTCAGTTTTATGTTCCTTGCAAGCTTACTGTCATACTTTACTTTTCCTTTCTTAATCGACCCCTTTGTTTTCCTATGTTGAATTCTGAACTGCTCTCATTACTCTGACTAATTTGATGTCAATAAATCAATGTCAGTAAATCTTTTCTCATTACACAGTACCCAGTATAGGATGGCCTGTTCTCCATCTGGTTCCTCAATGTATTGGTCCAGAAAACCATCCTGTATATACCCCAGGATTTCCTCTTCCATAGTATTCTGGCTAATTTAGTTTGCCCAATCTAGATTCTGATTAAAGTTTCCTGTTAATTGTAGTTGTTCCTTTATTACATGTATCTCGAATTTCCTGTTTCATGCCATTCCCACATCACCACTGCAGTTTGGCGGTCTGTATACAGCACCTACTAATGTTTTTTGTCCCTTGGTGTTTCTCAGCTCTACCCATACAGATTGCACATTATCAGAGCTAATATCCTTTCTCTCTTTTGCGTTAAGTTTCTCTTTAATGTGTCATGCAACTCTGTTGCCTTATCCTTTCCTACAGTCCTTCCTAGATACTGAATGGCCTGGATATTCATTTCCCATCCTCGGTCACCCTGAAACCATGTCTCAATACTCACAACTATATCGCCCTTTTTACACCTATTAATTTATTTAGAAGACTTGTCCAACTGGACAACTTGGGGACAAAATGTACCAGGAGTTAATTGATATTTTGGAGAACCGTTATGCACCAAAACCCCTACTAATCACAGAGAGGTTCAGATTTCACAAGAGATATCAACTGGAAGGAGAATTGGTAGCTTAATTCATCACGACCCTTAAACGCCTTGCAGTATGCTGTGAGTTTAGCAATGTTTCAGATGATGTGTTAAGAGACAGACTGTTATGCAGCCTGTGAAATGAGGCCACCTATTGAAGGCTACTGACTGAGAGACATCTAAATCTTAAAACCGCATTGGACATTGTGGTGTCAGTGGAGTTAGCAGCCAAAGAAATTGCACAGCTATGACCTGGCACCCAAGTACATAAAACGGAGGCCACACAAAAGAGACCCGCGTGGCAGTAGGAGTGCCGAGGATGTTACAGATCTGTGCACTGAAGCTGACTGCTGGTTCGCGGAGGTCCAATGCAAGAACTATAATGAGTAGGCCACATTGCTAGAGCCTGCTAGAGAAAACAGAGCGGTCTGCAAAAGTCCTATCAAAGAAAAATCAGATAAACACAACGATGAATGCCCGTGCTATAGGCCACGAGGAAGATGTAGGTGCTGCAAGTGAATCAAACATCTCTGATGAGGAATTTAAATTAAACATCGTGGCAGTCCATGGTGAAATGCATAGATTTTGGATTGTGCCTAAATTGGATGGACAACTGATCAAAATACAGGTAGACGCCAGGCAGTAGTTTCACTTACTCCTGAAACAATTTACAACCAAAAGCTGAGACATCTGCTACTCAAGATCTCCAACATCGCCCTCAGAACATACACAGAACAAGTGGTGCCCTTTAAAAGGGTATGAAGTGGTGATGGTGCAACTACTGACTAATCCAATAAATTAGCCCTCCATATTGTGAAAGAAAATTACCCGCCCTCATTTGGGCGTTCATGACTACAGGAACTAAAATTGCACTGGCATGCTGTGACCAAATTGATTGGTTGTAAAACAAGTCTACAAGACATCTTAACTAAGTGCTGCTGAAGACAGGAGAAATGAAGAGGGCCCGGTTAAACTCAAATTGAAAGCAGATGATCAACTCAAAAATCTGAGGTCACAGTTTTCCGTACGCCATTCTTCCGAAAGTAGAGGCAGAACAAATAAAGCTGGTGGACACTGGCATTCTCAAGCGAGTAATGTCCAGTGACCAGTCAACCCTGATCATACCCCTTTTAAAACATGATGGATCGATCGGAATCTGCGGTTTCTTCACTGTTATTGTTAATCCACACATCAGATAAATACCCGTTTCCCTTGATTGAAGATCTGTTCAATGGTCTGATGGCGGCAGGGAGGACAAAAATTCACAAAGATGGATCTTTTGTGGGCTTAACTGGCTGTCGTGCCTGCTGACTATATTTGTTTATCGAGGTTTGGTTCACTATTGAAGTCTCCCCTTTGGGATTATGTCAGCCCCAGTTTGATTTCAGAGGACTATCAAATCCTAAGTGGACTAATACAGGTACAAGTCCTACGTCAATGATATCTTGATCAGCAGCTTCACAGAGTAAGATCATTTGAGGAATCTGGAGGAGACCCTTAAACTGATTATGAGTTAAAACAAAATGCAATGTTAGCATTTATTTCAAGAGGACTAAAATACAAGAGCAGAGATCTCCCGCTGAGGCTGTATAAGACTCTGGTCAGACTGCATTTGAAATATTGTGAGCGGTCTTGGGCCTCGTATCCTCGAAGGATTTGCTGACATTGGAGGGGGTCTTTGAGTGTATTTAAATCAGAGATAGATAGTTCTTGATTAGTGACGGGATCAAGGGTTACAGGGACAAGGCAGGTGAATGTGGTTTAGTAGCATATCAGCCATGATCTAAAGGGCTAATTCTGCTGCTATATCTTATGATCGTGTGCGCCCAGGTTGTTTTTTAAACTATGTAAATACAGGGGTTTGAAAATAACAGGGAGGGGCGACATGTATTATAGTTGGTGTATGTTATGTTGGGGCAATGTCCCTTTAAGAGGTAAGTCACTGGTGAGTCAGACTAGTGAGTCATCAGCTATGTTGCAAGTTTGTTTCTGAAGAAGGGTCCAGACCCGAAATGTCAGCTTTCCTGCTCCTCTGATCCTGCTTGGCCTACTGTGTTCATCCAGCTCTACACCTTGTTATCTGCAAGTTTGTTTAGACTTGTTTTGAACATTTACAGTTTTGGAATAAACTTCCCTGTTGGATTGCATCAAACAATGAATTTACATGTTCTTAGTTCTGCCTGGACCATAATAACTGCCTAGTACAGAATAATATACAAAAACAGAAGTTGCTGGAAAAGCTCAGCAGGCCTGGCAACATCCGTGAAGAGAAATCAGAGTTAATGTTTCGGATCCGGTGACCCTTCCTCAGAACTGGGCACAAAATGTTAACTCTGATATCTCTTCACAAATGCAACCAGACGGTTTCTTGAATCAGTATGTGGACAGTCCAACTAGAGGAGGGGCCATATTGGACCTTATATTGGCTAATGAGCCTGGCCAGGTGACTGACCTTTCAGTGGGAGAGCATTTTGGAAACAGTGAACACAACTCCTATGGATAAGGATAATTCAGGACCTTGTGGGAAGGCACTAAATTGGGGGAGGGCAATTTACGTCAGTATTAGGGCGCAGCTAGGGAGTTTTAATTGGGAGGAGCTGTTATCAGGCAAGTTCACATTTGACATTTGGGAACTGTTTAAAGACCTGCTGGGGAGAGTTCAAGACCGGCATGTTCCAGTAAGGAGAAAGGATAAGGATGGCAGGGTAAGGGACCCTTGATAACAAAGGAGTTTGTGAGTTTAGTTAAAAAGAAAAAAAGAAGCAAATGTAAGGTTTAGGAAGCTAAAATTGGACAGGGCCCGTGAGGAATATAAGGGAAGCAGGAAAACACTCAAGCAGAGAATTAGCAGAACAAGAAGGGGCCATGAAATTACCTTGTCAATTATGGTTAAAGGGAATCCCAAGGCATTCTATCGATACATTAAAAACAAAAGGATAACTAGGGAGAAAGTAGAAGCACTCAAGGATAAAGGAGGGAACTTGTGCTTAGAGGCAGAGGATGTGGGTGAGATCCTAAATGAGTACTTTGCATCGGTATTCACCCAGGAAAAGGATATGGAGGATAGTGAGATTTGTGCAGAGCATGCTAATATGCCAGGGCATTTTCAGATCAAGAAAGGTGTGGCGTTGGATCTCTTGAAGAGCATTAATGTGGATAGACCCTCAGGGCCCAATGGTATCTACCCCAGGTTATTGAGAGAGGCAAGAGACGAGATTGCTGGGGCCTTGACCAAGATCTTTGTATCCTCGCTAGCCACTGGAGAGGTCCTGGACTGGCGAGTAGCTCATGTTCTTCCTCTGTCCAATAAGGGAAATAGGGATAATCCAGGAAACAACAGACCAGAGAGTCTCACATCAATGGTTGGGAAGCTATTGGAGAGAATTCTTAGGGTGGGATTTACACACATTTGGAAAAGTATGGCCTAATTAGTCAGCATGGCTTTATGCAGGGCAGGTCATGTCTTACTAGCTTGATTGAATTTTTCGAGGAGTTGATGAAGGTGATCGATGGGGGTAGATCAATGGATGTTGTTTACATAGATTTTAGTAAGGCTTTTGACAAGATCCCTCATGGTAGGCTCATCCAGAAGATTAAGATACATGGGATCATCAGTGACATGGCGGCATGGATTCTGAATTGGCTTGCCCATAGAAGACAGAGGGTAGTGGTTGAAGGGTGTTTTTCAGGCTGGAGGTGTGTGAGTAGTGATGTTCTTCAGGGATCCGTAGTAGGACCTCAGCTGTTTGTGATACATATAAATGACATATAAATGATGAAAATGTAGATGGTTTGTTAGTAAGTTATAGACGATATAAAGATTGAGTTACAAAAACAAAGTTGCTGGAAAAGCTCGGCAGGTCTGGCAGCATCTGTGAAGGAGAAAACAGAGTTAACGTTTCGGGTCCAGTGGCCCTTCCTCAGAAGATTGTCAAAGGATGCAGCAGGATATAGATCAGTTGCAGACATGGGCGGAGAAATGGCAGATGGTATTTAATCTGGTTAAGTGTGAGCTGCTGCATTTTGGGAGATCAAATGTTAAGGAAAAGGATACAGTTAATGGCAGGACCTTGAGCAGCATTGATGTACAGAGGGATCTTGGGGTTTACATCCATAGCTCCCTGAAAGTGGCCATGCAAGTAGATAGGGTGGTAAAGGAGGCGTATGGCATGCTTGCCTTTACTGGTCAGGGAATTAGGTACAAGAGTCAGGATTGCACCTTTGTAAGACTTTGGTTAGGCCACACTTGGAGTATTGTGTTCAATTCTGGTCGCCACGTTAGAGGAAGGATGTGGAGGCTTTGAAGAGGGTTCAGAAGAGGTTTACCAGGATGCTGCCTGGATTAGAGGGTATGAGCTATAAGGAGAGGCCAGAAAAACTCAGGTTGTTTACTCTTGAGCAGCAGAGGCTGAGGGAGGACTTGATAGAAGTCTATAAAATTGTGAGATGCATAGATAGTGTTGATGGTCAGAATCTTTTCCTGGAGTTTAAATGTCTAATGTTAGGGGGTATGCATTTAAGGTTGGGGGTACAGTTCAAAGGAGACATGAGAGGCAGGCTTTTTACAGAGAAAGTGGTAGGAGTCTAGAACGCCCTGGCAGGAGTGGTGGTGGCAGATACAATAAGGGCATCTAAGGGGTTTTTAGATAAGCACATGAATATACAAGGAATGGAGGGATGTGGACCAAGGGCAGGCAGAAGGGATTACTTTCAATTGGCATCATGTTCAGCACAACATTGTGGGCCGAAGGGCCCGTTCCTGTGCTGTACAGTTATGTTATATGTTCTAAAAGCGAGATTTGAGATGTATTCTCACCAGCCCCCTGTATAACTAAGCATGACATCCTAACTTCATGTTCAGTCCACACATCATAGTTGAATGCATTCCATTAGTCTTCCTAATTACCTGCTGTTCCAACATTGTAACGTTTTTGCGACTCATACACTAGAACACCTAAATCTCTTTGCGCCTTCGAACTCTGCAGTCATTCTCCACTTAAATAATAGATTACATCTTAACTCTTACTGCCAATGTGAATAATTTCACATTTTTCCTCATTATATTCCATATTCTAGATTTTTCTTCACTCAGTCACTCTGCACATCTGTATTGGTTTACAGCCTTCTTCTGCTGACTTCACAACTTTCTTACGTACCTTTAAGTCTTTGATGTAAATTGTAAAAAGCTGAGGCCCCAGCATAGATGTGCTGTATTAATCCCTTGTCACATTCTGCAAATCAGAAAAAGACCTATTTCTGTAGATTCTTTATTTTCTGTTCATATTTGAATGTTACACGCTATACCATGTGCTTGTATTTTGCTTTTCTGTGGCAATTTATCAAATGCCTTCTGAAAATTCAAAGTATAATACATCAACAAGCCACCACTTATCCACAGCACATGTTACTCCTTCAAATTAATTAATTGGCTAAATGTGATTAACCTTTCACAAAACCATGCTGATTCTGACTGATTTGCAGCTGTAACCCCTTTACTGGTCAAGTCTACTGTACTATCTTCCCCATGGCAGACCTCAAGCTAACTGGCCTACAGTTACTCTGTTATTCCTCTCCCTTTTCTTCAATATAGAGGTTATATTGCTATTTTCCAGTCTGATGGAACCTTTTGAGACTTCAGCCAAGTTTAGAAAATTAACACTAACTCACTTCCAGTCTCACTAGTTACCTGTTTAAGACTCTAGTATCCATCATGGTCACAGCTCCATCAGTTTGCTCAGTATTGCTACCCTGTTAATTGTAATTTCACCAAGTTCCACACTTCCCTCCACCTCCTGATTTACAACAATTAGTGAAATGTTTTTGCATCCTCTTAGTAAAGAAACAAGCAACATATTTGAGATAACAAGGTGTAGAGCTGGATGAACACAGCAGGCCAAGCAGCATCATAGGGGCAGGAATGCTGACGTTTCGGGCCTAGACCCTTCATCAGAAAAAAGCAACATATTTGTTAATTTTATCCATTATTAATTTATTATCTGATAGTAACTCTCCATTTTCACTCAATAGAAGACAATCATTTTACTTAGTCTTTTCCTTTTTAGATACCTATGGAAGCTTTTGCTATCACTTGTCTTGTTGCAAGCAAGTTTCCTCACATAATCTAGTTTCTTTCTCCTGATTAACTTTTCAGACATTCTCTGTCATTCTAACTAATCACCTGACCTGCTGCTTATCTTTGCACAATTACGTGTTTTCTTTAAGTTTGATGCTTTCCTGTGTTCTCCAGCTAATCACAGACAGTGGGTCCCCTCCTTGTAATTTTTCTTCATAGTAGGAATATATTTATACAGGTTATTCTGCATTATCACTTTAAATGATTGCCCCTGCTTGCCTATTGAACTGGCTCCTAACCTAATATCCCAGTTCACTTCAGCTAACTCAGCTTTCATGCCCACATAATGCCATGTTACATAAGACCCACGTCTAATATAACCTGCTGTCTGTCTGGGGACTAGTGGAGTTCCTCATGGTTCAGTGTTGGGACCACAACTATTCACATTGTACATTAATGATCTGGATAAAGGAACTGAGGGCGTTGTTGCTAAGTTGGCAGATGAGACGAGGATAGGTGGAGGAAAAGGTAGTGTTGAGGAAGTGGGGAGGCTGAAGAGGGACGGGCTAGGAGAGTGAGCAAAGAAGTGGCAGATGGCATACAATGTGAGAAAATGCTAGGTTATACATTTTGGTAGGAAGAATAGAGGCATAAACTATTTTGTAAATGGGGTAAGACTTCCGAATGCCGAAGTACAAAGAGACTTGGGAGTTCTAGTTCAGGATTCTCTTAAGGTTAACATGCAGCTTACGTTGGCATTTAGGAAGGCAAATGTAATGTTAGCATTCATGTCAAGAGGGCTGGAATACAAGAGCAGAGATGTACTGCTGAGGCTGTATAAGGGGCTCTGGTCAGAATACATTTGGAATATTGAGTGGTTTTGGGCCCCGTATCTAAGGAAGGATGTGCTGGCCTTGGAGGAGGTTCACAGGAATTATCCTGGGAATTAAGGGCTTGTCATATGGGGAATGGTTGAGGTCTCTGGGTCTATACTCTGTGGAATTTAGAAGGATGGGGAGGGATCTCACTAAAACTCTCAGAACACTGAGAGGCCTGGATAATGTGGACGTGGAAAAGATGTTTCCACGATTCGGAGAGATGAGGACCTGAGGGTACAGCCTTAGAATGAAGGGATGACCCTTTAGAACTGGGATGAGGAGGAATTTCTTCAGCCAGCGGGTGGTGAATTTCAGGAACTGGCAGCAGAAGGCAGTGGAGCCAAGTCACTGAATGTCTTTAAGACAGAGATAAATAGGTTCCTGATTAGTAAGGGGATCAATGGTTACAGGGAGAAGGCAGGAGAATGAGGTTGAGAAACTTATCAACTATGATTGAATGGCAGAACAGCTACGATGGACAGAATGGCCTAATTCTATTCCTCCAATTTATGGTCCTCTAGAATGTACTGCTCTAAGAAACCATGTGAAAAGCATTCTACAAATTCCTTATCCAGGCTAACACTGCAATCTGATTTCATTTCTACTTTCCTGCCTTTTCCCCAAAACCGATGATTCCCTTACTGATTAAAAATCTATCTCTTTCAGCCTTGAATATGTTTAGCAACACAGCCTTAGCAGTCCTCTATGATAAATAATTCCATAGATTCAGAACCCTGAGAGAAGAAATTGCTTCTCATCTGCGTTTAAGGGTGTGATCCCAGGCTCTGAGATTATCCGTCTGACCTGGACTCTCCCACAAGGAGAAACAAACTTTCCACATCTACCCTGTTAAGTCTGCTAACAATCTTGTGTGTTTCAATATGGTCACCTCTCATTCTAGTCTTGACTATTGCTGAAACTTTAGATATTTAACTCTGTTCCTTCCTGCTATTCTCTAAACTTCGTTTACTGTATTAATGTTTTGTTCTGCTGCCCTTGCTCTACATCTTGATTTATTACATCTACCCAAGCTTGGTCATTCACCTACTAGTTTACGCTGCACTTCCCTAATTGTGCAGCTAGTTAGAAAGCAGTCCCACCACTGTTCAGGTGCAGACTATCAAAATGGTACAGATTCCACTTTCCCCAGTGTTAGTGTCAGTGCCCATGAAATTGCACCCATTTCTCCCATACCAGTCTTTGAACTACTCATTCATTTCTTTAATCTTATTTCTCCTGCGCCAATTTGTATGTAGGTCATGTAGTAATTCAGGGCACACTGTTTTTGAGATTCTGCTTTCTAATTCAGCAGCTAATTTTTCATCTCCCCCAGCAAAAAACTCTTTCCTATTTCTACATATGTTGTTGCCATTGATGTGAACTATGACCACTGCAAGTAAGTCTCCAGCCCAAAGCTCTGGCACTGGGCAGATAAAGCAATTTGGATGCGTGCTGATTGCTGCAGAGTACTGTATCAATCCTCTGTCACTGTACTGTCTCCTACTATCACTACATTCTTTTTTCCTCCCCCTGACTTGAATGGTTTCATGTTTCAAGGTGTCGTGATCAGGTGGCTCATCCATCCTGCAACCCTCACTGTTGTGTAAATAAGCTGAGAAAGCTTCAAACATGTTGGATAATTGCAATTGCTGAGAGTCCTGTTCTCCCCTCTCTGGGTCCTCTTAACTGCCTCTCTCACTGTCACACCCTCTATCCCTGAAGACTGACCAAATCTGATGACCACATGTTAAGGGATGTGATTACCTCTGGTAAACTGTCCAGGTAACTTTCTCCCTCTGTGATGTTCTGCAGCATCTGAATCGGAACTTGCAGCCTACAGGAATGAGACTTTGTGGCACAGTTGGAATAACTGTCAAGAGCATAGGAATGCTACGAGGTACACAGGGGTGTAAGACAGTTAAAATTGTTTATGTCATTCAGTCCTCAGTTTTGATTCTATTTGTATGATCGGACCTCAACTTTCTTAAAAGTGCATAAAGAGCCCAATTAGTTCTAAGAGACCAACTGTTTCTGGCACAAGCCATTGTTCACAAACTCGTCAAGGACAGCCTCTAGAGAATTTCACTGGGCTTCCTAAATTCATGACCAAAAAGAAGAAGGAAGCATCTGTCTGTTTTCTGAAGAAGAGTCCTGACCTGAACTGTCAACTTTCCTGCTCCTCTGATGCTGCCTGGCCTGCTGTGTTCCTCCAGCTCCACACTGTGTTATCTCTGACTCCAGCATCTGCAGTTCTTGCTGTCTCTGAGGAACAATCTGAGATTGCCTACATTGGCATAAAGTAAATGTTTAATATGACCAAAAAATAATGGTGGCCAGTGAGCCCAGATAGGTTCAACTAAACTTGTCAAGAACAAAACAGTGACTAAAAATGTATCACTATTCACCAGACCTGTGTTGAAGAATGGCTAGATAAAAAGTTCAGTGAATTAGCTGAGAACAGATTATAATAAGCACCAATAGCATTCGTAATCATGGATTATTTACTAGTGTATGACTGAAGCCCAGTATCTTAGCTTCCCTTTGAAAATATGGCCTGGAAAGGATGTAATGGGGACTTAGAGTGTGCTAAGCAAAGATCTCAAAAAAGGTTGTCCATCTCACAGCTTATTGTGAAATCTACAATTATACTGAGCTGCCTGGTCTGGAAGACACTCTAGCCATTAATGAAGGCAGATCGAAAGGTAGCAAACCCTAGAAAAATGAATAAGCAGTAAAACCCACTTTAGCTCATTCAGGATTCTTAGCTGAAGTTCAGACAGCAAAACAGCCTGGTGAATAAATTGATAAAGCAGGGTACTCAATGCCAGTGACAAAGGTAGTGCTGAACAAGCAGCAGTCTTCTAGAAATATGACTGAGGACGTGAAAAGCTCTCGTCTACCATTTAAACAACCACAGAAAGGAACTAAAGACATTCACCTAATCAACAGCTGAAGTAATTGGCTGGTATATGTAACACATATGCATCAGCAGATTGAGAATAAAAATGAGCTGGAACAAAATGGAGATAAGTTGCATACGACTCCTTGGAAATCTGGCCAATGTCTGTAGGTTCAGGACACTGTCATAAAGAAGAAACTGCATGGTTTGAACAGCCAGGATGCCTCAAAAAAAAGAGTACATGTGTCAATCGAAATGATATTGCCTGTTGCAGAAATCCAGGATATTGTAAAGAACAGAACAGCTGTCATCCATGATGGGTGTCCATGGGATTAAAGGACCTCCAGATAATTATATGGGGCAACTCAATCAATTAACAGGATAGAGGTTCTCTGCAAAGAGAATCCAAGAGATTAAAAGTCTGCCAGACAATGATACCCCCACACAAGATATCTAAGATATAGAAGATTTTCCAGTGAAAAATTGATCCACAGATTACAATCAAGGCCAACAGTCCTCAAGCAGAAGGCCCATCATTCTTCCAAGACTGAACAGGGTGCAGTTTCGGAAAATTGTAATGTGTCCACACTGCCTGTATCTGTGAAGTTTGAAACTTGTGGGAGGTGGAGGTAGTTGGGGGAGTGGTAGATGTAATAAAGTTATAAAAATGCATGTGTAACAGTTAACCATGGGCAAGAATGCTTGGGAGAAGATACAGTATAAGAAAATGGATGTTAATATTTAAAAATCAAAAACTAGAACCCATGAATATAATGTAGTCACTAATAAATCTAAGAAGGAATTCAGCAAAATTGACTTTTCTCAGTGATGGAAATGTAAAACTCATTGCAACCTTGAATCTTTGAAGTGATTAGCACAGATGTATTTAGGTGAAATTTAAGCTAATTTATGCCTTTCAGGTCACAAGTGAAAATGAAGATTTTGTGATGAGATGGTAGTATCTCTACCTCTGGGCAAGAAGGTCCAGGTTCAAGTCCCACCTGCCTCAGAATTGTGTCATACCATGTCCGAACAGGTTTATTAAAAATTAGATACATGTAAATTGCTGTGGTTGATGCTACAAAGGTAATAAGCGTGGAAGGAATAAAAAGACATATTGATAGGATTCAATAAAAAGGATAGAAAGAGGCTTGTGTGGAGCAGAAACATTGGCGTAAGACATTGAACAAAACAAATCTTTTGAATGGTATAACTTTCAACTCCTACTTAGAGAATAACATTTGATTGTGTTTCTGCTTGATTTACAAGTGTGAACATTTTTTCCATGTGTGACAAATGTAATAACCACTATGCAAAATCTTTCAGAAATGGAAAAAGTTTCCTTTTCTTGTCAGAATTAAGGTAACGAAAACACAGGCAGTTGCCAAGTAAAGTTACCACTATTAAATTTGAGTGATGTGCCTTACTGACAGACTGAGCAGGTCATCACTACAACATGTCTGCCATCTTTTCTTTGTCATACTTAATTAGAATTATAAATTATACTAATATATTCCCAATGCAAGGTAATACCCACAATAACTAAACTGGCATACATGGCGTGCTTTTTTCCATGATAATCTTTAGCAGACCAACTATAATGTTTGGTCTTTAGCTGGAACTGTTGGAAAGATTGTGATTTGATGAAGTGAGGACAGGACCTATGGACGTTGATCATCATTGCCAATGTGGCGATCTGGAGGAATACATTTGCCTTCTATCATTAGTTTTCCCTTTTCCATTCAAATATTCTACAGCCTTGTTTGCAATTTCTGGTGATGTATATGTTCATGGAAATCTTTCCTATCTAGTTTACACTCATTTCTGGCTCTAATCTTCCTAATTCCACACATTCAATCCACTCCTTGTCAAACACACAGCAACAAGCTAGACATCCATTATGTTGCCAATCACTTTGAACAAGCAGCCATTTATTGATATTGATGATAATCTTTTCCTGGAGGCCAATCAAGCATGGCCAAGAGTTTTCCTAGCATCCTCCGGCTGGTTGAGGTTGCCATTTTAATATCAATGATGAATGAATGATGGCAGGTAAATGCAATTGGTCCATGACCTTTAGAAACTATGCTGAAACTACCCACATTCATTTCATTTACAGCGAATACAGCAAGAACACTCCATCCTATCAAATTAAACAAGAATCTTGGCGTAGTGATTGTAATGAGGCCAACCAGGTGGACCTTATAGAATATGAATTCCCTGATTGGGGTTGTTAATCTGGTCCAATCAGGGAGCCCTGGCTGACAGATAAGAACAGGGGTGTCAGATATCTTGTTAACTCTGAGAGCTGGCTCTGAGGGAGCTGGATCAGTGTCGAGGGCTCTCCACATGTAAATAAAAGGTGACTTGGTGACCTTTTTTTTGGAGTTATTTCACTTGGTTTTAGTGATTAAAGTGTACTTATGAAAATGTTCTGTTCAGCGGTAGTACAGACAGCATTACTATGGAATGAAATGTTACTTTGCAGTGATTAGAGGGAAAGGTTTCATTCCATATCAGTCTTGGTTATATGCAAATGAAATTTTAGGTGCCACTTTTAAGTGCATCAGCCTTTTTTGTCTATTTATTGAGTTTACTGTGCCATTATAATTGATATTTTTGTGACAATTTGAAACGTTAAATTGCATTACCCTTAACAATTTCAAGTTCTAGAAAAATCAAGTTGTAGTAGAAGTAGAAATCCTGATGGAACTTCCTTTTAATGATTATGCGTTTGTTAAAATAAAACCTATACTTGAGCTGCATGCAGGCAATACTTTTGCAATCTGAACATGAAATTACGCCAGTCAGGTCTATCACCAGAAAGATCTTTGTCTTGCAGATTTGCTTTGAGTTGCAGCTGAATAGATCGTGTTAGTAATACTGTACTTTTATGAAAAAGTTATGTTTCAATTAATTTACTGTTTAATGTGTTGTAAAAGCATCCAACAAAACAAAGCTTTATGTGCAGGAAACCTGGGGAATCCAGATGTTGCTGTTCAAATTGCCCTACTCCTATAAAGGCTGTGCTTATATGGGGACTCCACCATAACCGAGCACGGGAATCCATTTGAGTATGTGAAATTGCAGAAATAACTCATTAAACAGGCCATGAAAACCTAGTAAAACCGGTATGATCAGATGTAAGTTGATTCTTAATGATATGCTAAGTCTTAGTTAATGCCTAACAATTCCTCCATCCCTAAAAACTAATTGGTATAAGTGTGGACCTTTGCTGCTTCAGTATTTCATTATTATTTTATCAAATAAACAATAGGATGAATTCTACTAGAAATTGGTTGTGTCAAAATAAAAAAAATCTTCTTACTCAGCAAGTAGTTAGTTAGAGTCTGGAATGCACTGCCTGGAGGTCTGGTGGAGGCAGGTTCAACTGAGGTGTTGGATGATTATTTGGATAGAAATCATGTGCAAGGTTATGGGGGATAAAGCAGCAGATTGACATGAAGTCATGATACTCCTTTGAAGAGCCTGTGCAGATATGATTGGTGAATGGCCCCCTTCTATGTTGTAACAATTCTGTGGTTCAAAACGGCAGAGTAGTTGGAGTGCCCAAAACCCACCACCTCATCCCCTACAAGGAAAGGATCCTTGCCTTGCATTGTAAGTTTTGTTGGTGGCTGTTGTCCAAGATGGAAGCCTGGAGGAATAAGCAGAAAGTTATATCCGTCAGGTATATGTTGGACTTTTCATGTCAGGAATGGTTGCCAGCTAGTTTCTTTCCGTCACATGCGAGATTAGGAAACTACATAATAGTGAGGTGAGGTTATGTCCTAATGGCAAGCAAATAGGCCTCTGACTGCTCACAAGTGAGATTCTCGTTTGCACCTTTCAATACTTGGTTGCAGAATTGGACATTTTTTCTCAACTTCGATAACTTAATTTCTGCCAATCTCACCATCATTTCCCCACTGATTCACCATTGCCCCATCAAGAATCTGCCCATTATTTTTACTTCTTATGTCTCTTTAATATCTCGCCTTCTCATTGAATACCATTCCCCTTCTCTCTTTATCTGTTTACGATTCCACAAAGAATTAAATATTCTAATTTAAACCTCTTGATTTAGACTGTGGGTGTCCAGTGGTGATTTTTAAATGATTGGTTGAGGAGACACACTGTTACTTTCCTTGCTAATACATGCCACAATTCCTCTTTTACCTTAAAAGCAAGAGGATGCCATCAGATGCCTGACGATGACATGTCACTGGAAAGCCTACAAGAGGTCTGTGGACAGCTGTAAAAATAATGAATGGTGGTTGCCATTTTTTTACCTTGGGTCAGAAAATCCAGCCGTTAGATATTCCAGTTCAGAGAGTATTTTCGTTTACTTTATAGATCAATGGAGATATATAACATTTTGTTGTTTAAGATTTCAGACACTTTGACTTATTTCTGATAGTTAACAGGTTCAACATATCTAACCTAACCAATGGGTAACTGTCCTTATGAGCTAGTGTCATCAATGAGGCTGTTCAGTTCATTTAGAAACAACGCTTTCATTGACTGAAATAGGGTTACATTCAGGCAAAGATACTTTATCTGGTCAGTTCATTTCAAATGTTTCTGACGGCAAGAAAGACAGAACCAGAGGGTTTTATTTGCAGCAATTCTACATTACAGAGCAACCAATCCTTTAGACCTGACACTGTATGTATCGTAACAGGGCACACATGAAGATAACCAAGTTAAATGTCGTTTTTGTTTACTAGGGAGCAAAAGAGAAAATGCTTCTCTCACATACTAACCGACATAATAATCTTTATTGAACTGTGTATAAATAGCACATATATTCATAACTGTTAAAATTTATATTTTCACTCCAGTCGTCCATTATGATGTCGTTGCACCTATTTGGTATCTCAGTACCTACAGAGCCAGAAACCAGGATCTGGCATTTTGCTGAGTTCACTTGTGTAAGCAATTTTTAACTATCGAACTACAGAAGCCATTACAGCTGCTGAATTCTGATTTGAGGTTTGCACCCCTAGAAAGGTTAATCTTTAAGCAAGTAATGGGTCTGCAACAATAATAGACTGAATTGGCTTTCATCTGTGTAAGCGTGTTAAATCAGTAGCTTTTCTTGGGATCAGTTAGCTCAGTCAGCTGGACAGCCAGTTTGCAGTAATGCTAAAGCATAGGGTCAATTCTCACATTGACTGAAGTTACCATGAAAGACTTTCTCAACCCCTCCCCTTCTCTGAGAAGTGGTAACCTTCAGGTTAATCCATAACCAGTTGTGTTTTTCTTGTGAGACAGCAAGGCCTATTGCAACTTTATCTTACCTTTTAATTTTTCATATCTGTATTGTAACTACTGTACCATTTTCCCATTTAGTAACTTTCTGTAATAATTGTACAATAAATTAAACTTTGATCATGTTTTAAAATCAAAACTTAGTGGCTGCTTTATTTTTGTGTTGCAATTTAAAACTAAAGCAAAGTAGAATTAAATAAGCAATATTATTCCAAGTTCACTGACCATGTTTTGGATATGTTTGGTGGTTGCGAAACTAATGTAACTTAGTTCAAATGTAGAATGAAGTTTCCTTTGCTTAGTCTAAACCTTCAAGCACAGTCTCCACAATACTAATACATCATCTTTTTTTGATTTGATTTGGTTTATTATTGTCGCATGTACCTAGGTACAGTGAAAAGTTTTTTTTGTTTTGTGTGCTGATCATACAATACAAAATGTATTGGGGTGATAGAACAGGGTGAAGAATACAATGTTACAGCTTCAGAGAAGGTGCACAAACTACATCATTAATTGTCTGACTTCCTTCTGAACTATTGCTAGTGCCAAATCTTGTGGTGTAGTAATAATTTTGAAAAGAGACATTACCAGGATAAAAGAGAATAGTTCCCTTTGTCTGCCAACCTCCTCTGCCCCCCTTCAATAAAACATATTACTTAAACGTATGGATCACATAAAAGGACAATAGTAAAATCCTATAAAAGGAAATTATCATTAATGAGTGTAATTCATTTCTTAAGACAGAATTTTAAATTCGAAGTCTTGAATTGCACCAGCTTTAAGTACAATGAGTGCAAATACTCCCAAAAACACAGACT
Organism: Rhincodon typus; assembly: GCF_021869965.1. Classification (NCBI taxonomy): domain Eukaryota; kingdom Metazoa; phylum Chordata; class Chondrichthyes; order Orectolobiformes; family Rhincodontidae; genus Rhincodon; species Rhincodon typus. The sequence continues at coordinate 55,220,992 of NC_063336.1, forward strand.
GCATCCAACCATATGAGCAAAATGGAGATGGATAGTTTCACTGACATGTAAGGAGTCAAGTTTAGAATAGATCCAATGTTCCCTACAGCATATATCCGTCATACTGCAATAAGACACTTTGTACCCATGGAGTATTCCTTACTTTTGATAGTTTCATTGAGCATAACAAATAATATTCAGCTTTTCACTAATGCTTGTGAGAGCTGTGGAAATGTAGCAAAGACTTGTTCCACCAAGTCATTACCTTTCAATTAAAAATAAAGCCAATTTTATTTCATTCTTTCCAAACATGTGACTAGAATTTTTCAGTTCTGCATTGAATAAACACCATTTTTAGCCAGTTAATGCCAAAAGACTTGTTGCTATTGTAAGTGGTGGTATATTAAATGCAAATGTTGATATAAGAAGAATATCTGTGGAGACTCTGTCCTGCTTTCATGCTGAATATGCAGCTGAATTAAAAGTGGTTGAGTTTTCCTTGTCTCATCAAACAGCATGCACTTACTATGCAATATTATTTGGCATCTAAAATTCAGCCAAATTGGCTGACCAAACCGAAATTTGAGATGAACCTGAAAAAATTTAGCATAATAGCCATTGTTGCTACAGACAATATTTGTCATCCATCTCTTACTGCCCTGGGACTAAACCCTTTCTGGCTACAGTTAAGAGTCATCCACGTTGCTCTTAGTCTGAAATTCCAGACTAGGTAAGGATTTCCTGCCTTCAGGGGTATAAATGATGGGCTTTTGCAATAATCAACAATAGGTTTTTCATTGGAAAGACTTACTTTCAGCTCCAGATTTATTAATTGAATTTAAATTCCACCAGCTGCCACATTGGGATGTGAAAATATGTCCCCAGTGCACTAGTCTGGATTTCTGGATTATTAGTCAATGGAGAGCATTCCCGGAAAGGAACAGAGAAACGGGTTGCCTGCTGATGTTAACAGAGTATGGCGACAACATGTGGTATCATTAATTTTACATGATTTAGAAGTACTTAGTTTAGCTTCTCATGCCTAGTGGTATATGAGGCATTTCCATATGTTTGTTTACATAAACTAGATTTCTCTGTAGGTAGTTAGCATGTTGCTAGGCTGTAGTCTAATGAGAACTACACTTTATCAAAAATGGCTAACTAAGAGTCTCTCTTGTTCTTCCTACATTTCAAAGGTGCACCAGAAGGATTTGATTGTGTTAGAAATATCCCTTTCAGGCAGGGGCTTAAAGCTGCAGCTTCTGACTCAAGTGTAGGATGTCACCACTGTGTCAAATCTCTTCCCAGTGGATGTATTACTTACATAGAAATCAATTGATGGACACACTGAAGTCTGGCTATCTATGCTTTACATTATCAGTGAACATAGGCGATAGGTATTCAAAAGTAAAGAAGGCAAGATTTGAGGCACTTTGGGAATCTGAGATTCTCATACGGCAGACTTCTCTTGTCAGAAGTATTACTCATCTTCTTGGCTTTTGGAACTAGGATGCATTATAAACCAACATTTGTGTTGAAGCATGGGAGCTGATTTTGGAATATTATATGAAAGATTAGGTAGAATAAACTCTTCGAGGACGAGAGAAGTACTGTAAGCTAATAATTCAACAAAGATTAGTTCTAAAGGACAACAGTTGGCCATTCCATTTCTCTGGTGTGAAGTGGTTCTAGAAAACTTCTAGAACATCGTTAGTTGAACTCAAAATCTTGAAAGAGCCAAACAATCTGTCATATCAGAATTTGATGAATTGGTTTCTTTGGAAATTGCAAATCCTGTTGCAACATCTAGTGAAGCTGTTCAAAATTTCTAGTTCTTGCAGAACAAAGTAACAACAGATTATAATCAAGAGAGGTTGAAGTTAATTGTGAATAAATTAATTCACATTTTATTTACACAAGCACCACTGAATTCAGAGCAGGCAGGTCATTACATCAGTGTGCAATGCTAATTTGATGGTAGCAGTGCCATTTTGGAGCTCATGCATTATTTATAGGGATCATTAACTGGTTGCTAGTTGATATCTTCTGGCTATTCCTTTGATTTTACTCGTGTTTGGTGCTTGGCATCATTATTTAGAGTCGCAGCTCAGGGTCTACGGGAAGTGTTGTGACAGGTGATCAATGAGTTTTTGCTGACGTCAAGATTTTTACACATACCAGTTTTCTCCCAGACATGGATGCATAAGTAGATGTTCCTCTCGAAATATAGCATAAATTGGAGAACGAGCTGAGGCCACATAATGCAGGAGAAGCTGTCGGAAGTAAGCTGTCAGCAGGAGGTTTTCAGTCCAGGATTTTCAGGGAGCAGTTTTCCTACCTGAATGTGTCAGACATTGTGCTTCAGTACCTATTGAAATGTGCAATCTGCTACAGCCAGAACTGAAACCTCAGAGAATTGCAATGACTGCATTGCCAGAGCATATGAAGGTGACTGTGGTGATGAACATTTGTGTATCTGCCTCCTTCCAATCGGAGTTGCAGATATTTACAGAATCAAGCACTTTGCTATCTACTATCACACTGCAATGAAGTCATGGAGGCTCTTCAATGACAGCTAGCGCCATTTCCTTTTCTCTTTTTTTAAAATTCATTCATGGAATGTGGGTATTGCTGGCTAGATACGCATTAATTGCCTGTTTCTAAGTGGGAAGGTGGTGGTGAGCTGCCCTTATGAACCACTGCATTCCGTGTGGTTTAAGTAGAACGATAATGCCATTATGGGGGGAACTCCATGATTTTGACTCAATCACAGTAATCCCAAGTCAGGATGGTGTGTGGCTTGGAGAGGAACTTGCAGGTAGTGGTGATGTATTTGCTGCCCTTAACCTTCTAAATGGTAATGGTCATGGGTTTGGAAGGTGTTGTCTAAGGAGTCTTGGTGAATTTCTGCAGTACGTCTTTTAGACGGTACATGCTGCTACCGAGCATTGGTGATAGAGGGAGTGTAGGTTTTATGGATGTGGTGCCAATACAATGGGCTGCTTTCTTCTGGATGGTGTTAATCTTCTTGACTCTTATTGGAGTTGCATCATCCAAGCAAGTAGGGAGTATTCCAACATTGTAGATAATGCATGGGTTTTGGGAAGTCAGGAAATGAGTTCTCACTGCAAGGTTCCTGGCCTCTGACCTGCACTTGTAGCCAGAGTGTTAGCTTGTGGCTCGGCCACAACTTTCTGGTCAATGGTAACTGCAGTATGTTGATAATAGGGATCCAGTGATGGTAATACCATTGAACGTCAAGGGGTGACGGTTAAATTCTCTCTTGGTAGAGATGGTGATTACCTGGCTCTTCAGTAGCTTGATTCGTGTTTTGCACTTGTCAAATCTGAATGTTGCTGCATTTGGACATGGACTTCTTCAGTTTTTGGGGAGTTGCAAATGGTGTTAAATATTATGCAATCATCAGCGACCATTCTCTCTTCTGATCTGATGACAGAGGAAAGGTAATTGATGAAACAGCTGAAAATGTTTGGGCCTAAGACACTAGCCTGAGGATGTTTTAGAGCTGAGATGACTGACCTCCAACAACTACAGAGTCTCCCCCTTATTCCCATTGACTTCAGTTTTGCTGGACCTTCTTGATGTCACACACTGTCAGATGCAGCTTGATGTTAAGAGCAGTCACTCTGGAATTTAGTTCATTGGGATTAAGGTGATGGTGATAGCCATAAGCTAAACTTAAAAGTACATTACTATTACTGAAATATTCTTGTACAACTTACAGCTGACAGAACAACGAGTTAGTTCCTCTCAAAAACAGTCCTTTATATTGATGGTAGGCAGATCTTCTGTCTTGATGTCAATTAACCCTTTCAGGAACTAACTATTTTATACACAACCATAGACACCAATAATCTGGCTGACAGACAACAACAAGAGTACCAGCTATTGGGAATGAATGCTGACATCCTAAGAGTAAACAAGAGTGAACATGGAGACACCACAGTTCCCTGCCAGAGGCTGCTGAGTGAGTGTGTGACGTATCTGAGCGAATATTGTGATCTGTTGGAAGACTGATTGTGGGACTGTTGTGACATCCTGCAAATCCCTTTGCTTACTATGATGCAGAGTCATGATGGCAGCAAGCAGAGTTTATACCGCTTCAGCATGAGTTTCCTCTGTAGCATTCAGGTTTCTGCAGAAAGCTTCCTGTGCTGCAATGGAAGCTGAGACATTGGCCACCAGCCAGAATGTGATGGTTTAGTCCACAAGTGTGCTAATTCAAGTAGCCCTTATTTCCAATCTTCATAGCATGGCTCCAAGCTCTGCATCAAATACTGTGCCAACTCTCTGCAGTCCTCCTACATGCTTTTGGGCATTAATCCCAGGCTCTCTGGCAGGTTTGTCAGTGCACAAAACATTTTATTATGCAAACCCATCAGTATTCTGCTGTCCCTTGGAAATGCTTATTTGAGTCTTCTCCAGCAAAACTCGTGTGTTTCATTTACTGACATGTTGGTTCTTGTGCTGTCTTTATCCCCTGCCTTGGCTGTGAGCAAAATCTCAACACATACAGATCTCATTTGTTTGGTATTCCGTTAATTATTTATAGAGTTAATATCTTGCCTGATTTTTGTCAGTGTGAGGTCAAGTGGTGGGGCATCTTTTTTGACCACTGTCTTCTTGATACCCCTCTCCTGACTAACCAGGTTGCACTTCTTCATTATCTCAAAGGACAAAGGCACAAGATTGTGGTAAGGAGCGAAGAGGAAGGTTGCATATGCATACTCAACACCCTCTACAACTAGATGATTACATAGTGTTCCTTGGCATGATAATATTTTTTTAACCCAAAATGAATTCTGAAATCTGCAGGCTTTTAGTGGAAATGGAAAATGTTTTAGTTAATCACCCAAGAGAGAATTTGTAAAAAAAAACTACATCTTATTGATTAATTCATGCCATGTCTTGAAATGTGCATTTGGTTGATTTTTTTTTTGTAATTTGTCATGTTAACAAAGTGCTTCAAAATTGAATTGCCTCAGCCCAATTGAAAACTTCCATTATTAAAATTGTGCTGTTTCATGTATCCGCTTGAGTAACATCATTCTTACAGCAGGTATCTTCTTGGTATAATTTCTGAGAATTTGAGAATTCATAAAGGTGGGGATAATCAACATGTTGTAAACAGTGAGCATGCCAAGCAGCATCTGTGAGGAGAAAAAAAAATAAGATTAAAATTTCTGATCTGAAAGAGTGTCCTAGTTGGCTGTCAGTCAACTAACCCCAGTGCAGGATTTGTATCATCCATAGGGAGATTGCAGATTTTGGGAAATCTTAGAAAGTTTACAGTTTAGAAAGAGAACACTTGGCTCCTTGTCATCTGTGCCAGAACCACAATGGTGGTCAGAAAAACTTGCTATAAAGTATGTCAATGCATTATGATGATGTTCTGAACTCACCATGGGTCTACATATCCCATTGAATGGTGGTTCCACAGTTGAAGTTGCTGAGCTCAGCAGCAGCTCCTTGCCTGATTATCAGCCTCCAGAAATTGCTCTTCAGCAACTGTCCACTTTCCAGAGTTTCACTGTTAGCTAAGATGAAGGTTTACTCATTTCTAAGTCTTAGATCCTCATGAGAAGCCCTTCAGCCAAAACAGTATGTCTGCCATTAGGCATGAGACTGCCCCATGATTCTCATATGTGCTGACTTGAAGCTGTTCTTCCCTGAAGTCATTTCCTCTTTAGCATGCAATCACCTCGCTGCTTTCTCTTGGATCTTAGACATGAGTTGATGGATTTTGTCCTCGTGCACTTCAGCTTCAAGGTTCTTATCAGAATAGGTGAGAAATCCATTATATTGTTCCCTCTCAAGTATTGAGGCATGTTTGCCCGATCCTATTTATCAGCAATGAGATTCCTTGGTAGTTTTCAGCAGTGTTCCAAGGTAGGATGTCAGACTCACTGGCATCCCCTTATTTTGAGTAGAAGTTACAATATGTGCTCTTGCCTCCAAATAAATTTCTGGGGTGCATTTAAACACACAGAAAATGGGAGGGGATGGGAGGATTAACAATTAAAAGTTGCTATCTTGATTCTAAACTGCTGCGCATGTACGTACTGGCAACCTCAATGCTACTGGGTTATGCGCTGTATTTGTGTCGCAGTTGTGAGTTTGGACACCTTGTTATAATATTTTGTGACATTGCCACAGCACAATTGGAAGCCTGATTTCAATTTAACTGATGGCTGGAAAATCTAGCACCAATGTGGAATTAGATCAAACAGATATTAGTTGTTTTTTATATGGTGCTGATAGTGAGCCAAGCGGAAGAATGTTTTCCTTCGTCCTTCTAGCAAACCCTTTGCTGCATTTGGCTGCCCTTTTACTCAACTTACAAACTTAAGCCTTGTTTCCTGCAATATTTGATGGTCCCATTGTATAGACTTAGATCATTTCTGTTTGCCTGGGACCATCAATACAGACTTTCCTGCCCAGCAAGCAAGCAGCCTGTTCATCTGATGAGTTGCTGGGAGAGGAAAGAAATTGAAAAAATCCTAATTAGATTCTGCCATTAACTTTGGATGAATGTCTACATTTCTGAGTTTTCTGCATTTCCCCTCCCACAAATTTCCTTCTCTGCCTCCCTGCAAACATCAGGACCTATTCACCAGTGTCAGAAATGCAACTCCATGTTGAGCTAGCAATCCCTGTCATCTACGGGTTTTTCCATTGCCATTGCTTAGAGAAATTTTCTTGAAGCGTTTTTTTTTGGAATCAAGCCATGTGATTGGTTTGTTCCTTAAGATCATAGATTTGTGCGGTACTCTTCACTGCTTTGTCTGATCTAAATGCAGCTAGATATTGGATCAGGTGCTAGCTTGGTATAATGCCTTCTTCAGAAATCAGCAATTTCCTCATGGGCCTGTTGGATTTGTCAACTAAGATAAAGCTGTTCAAGTATGACTGATTACCAGATCTTAACGAATAGAAGAACAATTTATGGTCATTTTCATTTTATATTTGGGCATCCACTGATTCTGCATCAATTCCCTAATGGAATTCTGATCCTTCTGGCAAAAGATAAGCAATAAATACTGGCTTAGTAGCAACATCCACATCCCTTGAACAAATTAAATAAGAACCCCACAATGTAATCAATGTTTGCAAAAGCTCTTTATTGTTCCAGAGGAGATTCAAGCATTGTTTTAAAAGCTTTCTGCTTTTTCCCAATTGCCATCAATATTCACACAGACATGATCCTAAGCTATGAGCATTATTGACCAATCCCTTGTAGCACAGACAGAACCTTACAATGCAGTGTAACTTTTGGAGTAGGCATAATTGTTCATTACTCAATCCTGATTGTATATAATTTACCATGATCTTTGCCCAATGCCGTTGGCCTCTACTGGCTTGATGGATTGATTAACATTCTGCTTCTTAATATATTTTAGATTTTCAGGTGTCAACAGTTTGATTTCTTGGACAATTTTGTAAAATACAGATTTTTTTTGTTTAGTGCTGAATTGTTTTCATGTGCTTGGTATTAATTACATTCAGTTGGAATACATTCATTACAGATCATCTGTGTGTACAGGTAGAAGATGCCGACTGAAAAAGAGCTGTGGTTTGGAGGTGTATGCTTTAAATGCAACGTTTATCTCTGCAAATACAAGTTAATAAATGAGTAAAGACTATAATCAGTCTTCTAATAATCAGATTCATTTGACGCCTTGCGCCGGTTTCAAAACTTCCAGTTTACCGGCTGCAGCCACCACCTCTTTACCATGGATGTGCAATCCCTTTACACATCCATTCCCCACCAGGAGGGTCTTAGGGCTCTCTGCTTCTTCCTGGAGCAAAGATCTGAGCAATCCCCACCCACCACCACCCTCCTCTGCTTGGCCGAGCTTGTCCTCACCCTCAACAACTTCTCTTTCAACTCCTCTCATTTTCTTCAGGTAAGAGGGGTTGCCATGGGTACCTGCATGGGCCCTAGTTATGCCTGTCTCTTCATGGGGTACGTGGAACATTCCTTGTTCCAGTCCTATTCCGGCCCCCACCCACAACTCTTTCTCCAATACATCGATGATATCATTGGTGCTGCTTCCCTGTCTCGTCGAGAATTGGAAAACTTCTTCAATTTCGCCTCCAATTTCCACCCTGCCCTCACTTTCACCTGGTCTATCTCTGACTCCTCCCTTCCCTTCCTTGACATTTCTGTTTCCATTTCTAGGGATAGACTGGCCACTAATATCCATTACAAACCCACTGACTCCCACAGCTACCTGGACAATACATCTTCACACCCCACTTCCTGTAAAGACTCCATTCCATTCTCTCAGTTCCTCCCTCTCCGTCGCATATGTTCAGATGAGGCCAACCTTGACAAGGGAGCCTCCGAAATGTCCACATTCTTCCTCAACCAAGGTTTCCCAGCTCCGTTGTCGACAGGGCCCTCAACTAGGTCCGACCTATCTTCCGCACTTCCGCCCTCACCCCTTCTCCCCCCTCCCGCAACAGCGATAGGGTTCCCCTTATCCTTACCTACCATCCCACCAGCATCCACATCCAGAAGATCATCAGACACCATTTCCGCCACCTCCAGCAAGATGCACCACCAGACACATATACCCCTCTCCTCCCTTGTCCGCCTTCGGCAGGGACCGTTCCCTCCTGGACACCCTGGTCCACACTTCCTTCACCTCCAACACCACCCCACAGCCCTATGGCACCTTCCCTTGTAACCAGCGAAGGTGCAACACCTGCCGATTTACCTCCTCCCTCCCCACTATCCAAGGGCCCAAACATACCTTCCAGGTAAAGCAACACTTCACCTGCACTTCCAAGAATCTAGTCTACTGCATTCGCTGCTCACAATGTGGTCTCCTCTCCACTGGGGAAACGAAGCGTAGACTTGGTGACCGCTTCGCAGAACAGCTACGTTCTACTTGCAAAAAAGACCTTGAACTACCTGTTGCCTGCCACTTCAATGCACCACCTTGCTCCCTGGCCAACATCACTGTCTCCGGCTTGCTACGGTGTTCCAGTGAAGCCCAACGCAAGCTGGAGGAACAACACCTCATTTTCTGCTTGGAGACCCTACAGCGCTCTGGCCTCAATATTGAGCTCAATAATTTTAGGGCCTAAACTCTCCCATGTCCCAGCCCCCCACCCCACACACCAGGCCTTGTTACCACATAACCTGCCATTACACACCCCCTGTTGTTAGCCACTAACAGTCCCTACTAACAACTATTCACCCTCCCAGCCTGATGGTTAGCAACTCCTCTGTCTGTCCAACTGTCTTTCTCTCTCTTCGGGCTCTATCCTATCGTTTACTCCCTACCCCACCCACCTTCCTATTTTCTGCATATAAACTGATGTTTTCCCAGCCACCATCAGTTCTGAGGAGGGGTCACCGGACCTGAAATGTTAACTCTGTTTTCTCCTTCACAGATGCTGCCAGACCTGCTGAACTTTTCCAGCAACTTTGTTTTTGTTCTATTCATCACTGCCTGGTTATCAGAGTTTAAAAAGTGTCACCCTGGGGCCTCCTGAGCCATCGCTTGAATTGGAGATGCTGCTATCACGTTTGCTTGTCTGCCTATCTGTATGTGTTACAGTGGAATATTAAAGTCTGAGATATGCAGAGATATGGTATGGTATATGTGCTCTGCCTATGGTCCAGTTCTTGCCCCATTGTTTGCAGATGTGTCACCTTGAGCCAGTTTCTTGTCGGTTTTTGGTATAGGTGTTTTGCTATTGCCTCCCACTTTCAGAGACAGGGCAAGTTCCAAGTCTACCTCAGTTGTTGACATTATTCTGAACACACATTATCTGTTTAACCAACTGAGCAAACTGATGTACTATGCAGAGCTATGTCTGCTAGCAAAAATGCTAGGAATTAGGATTGGGTGGAAGGTAGCGTTTATAAAATTGTTGATTCTGATGCTAGCCTGTTCAGAAGCAGATCATATGGTGGGTTAGAGATGACCAAATTGCTTTCAAGAAGCAGCTTGGCCACTAAAATCAATTAAGGAGGATTTGTGAGCAAAACAAATGAAAGAACTGTGGATGCTGAAAATCAGAAACAAAAACAGAAATTGTTGGAAAAACTCAGCAGGTCTGGCCGCATCTATGAAGTGAAAGCAGAGTTAGCACTTGAGGTCCAGTGACTTCGTCAGAACTGATGATAGCATGGAAAAACTTGGTATTTATGCAGAAGATGGGTGGAGGGAAAGGGGACGATTAAACAATAGGTAGACTTAGAGCCCAAAGAGAGAGAAAAACAGTTGAGCAGACAAAGGTCTGGGTAAAGGTGTGCCTGAGACAATGACTAGCTGCTAATGGGGACAATTAGTAGCTGACAATGGGATGTGTGTGGTTGCAGCTTGTGTGACGACAAGGCCTGGAATGTGGGGTAGGGGTAAGGATATGGGAGAAGGTGCTCAAGCCTCAAAATTGTTGAACACGATATCTCAGATTTTCTATGTTTCAATAAAATCACTTCCAATTCTTCTAAATCAAATAGATACAAGAGGAAAACCCTCTATTCCAAGGACCAGTGAACCTTCTCTGAACTGTTTATAATAGTTATGCCCTTTCTTAAATAAGCCGCCAAAACTGTACACAGTCTTTCAGCTGTTGGCTGAGATTTAGTGATCTCTGAACTAAGCGTTGAGAAGCTGCTGATCAATCAATGCTGGGAGCCAGAGAACATCATTGGAGGCTAAGCTGCTTAGGCATAAGAGCTACACAAAGGCCAGCAGATTTGCAGGGTGTCACAGGAAGAAGTCAAGGGTGTTCAGAGACAAGGGAAAAGGTGTGTCTTTCAGTGGAGACACCATGCCCCAATCCATTGCCCCAAATGCCCTCACACTGGGGTAAATGGAGGTCCCACCTCAATCCACCAGGCAGTCCACATTGGTTTCCATGCCTGAAAGCAGTAATGTTACCTGTCTACCTGGTAACTAGGTGGTATCAACATGGTTTCATCAAAGAGACATCAATTTACTGGAGTTCCTTGAAAGGATAACATGCAATATGGATAAGGGGAGACATCATACTTGGCCAGAAAGCATTTGATAAGGTTATTGTGGCAAATAAAACCTCCTGGTATAGGGAGAACATAGCAGGATGGATAGAAGATTGGCTGGCTTGCAGAAAACAGAGTACATGCATAAATGGGTCTTTGGAAGGATGTGACAAGTTGAATCCTGCAGGGGTCTGTGCTGGGGCCTATACATTTTACAACTTATATCAATAACTGAGATTGTGGAAGGAAGTGCAAGGTGCTTAAATTCAAAGATGACACCGAGATAGAAAAGAAAGTATGTAGTGAATAAGACATAAGGAAGTTGCAGACAGATATGCATAGATTTAGCGAGTGGGCAAAAATTAACACATGGAGTGTAATATAGGAAAATATGAAGTTGTTCACTTTGGCAGGAAGAATGAAAAAGCAGAGCAATACTTAAAGGTAAACAAATGTGGAATTCCAGGGTTCAGAGGGATTTAGGTGCTCTACTTCATTAATCACAATATTGTAGTGAACAAGTACATCATACAGTCAGGAAATCCAAATTGATCCTATCCTTTATTTCAAGAGAAACTGACTATAAAAGTAAGGATGCTATGCTTCATTTATACAGGGCATCGGTGAAGTCTGTTGAAATCTCAAATACCGTGCGCATTTTTAGTCTCCTTATTTAAGGAAGGACACAAATGCATTTAGAGTTTAGAGGCTGTTTACCAGATTGATACTTGCAATGAAGGTAAAACTCAGAGGGTCAGTGGAGAGAAAGCAAAGTTAACACCTTCAGAACAGAAGAAGGGTCACTGGGCCCAAAGTGTTAACTCTGTTTACTCTCCATCCATCAATTTCTGTTTCTGTTTTCAGATTTCCAGCATCTGCAGTTCTTTTGGTTTTTTATACATGGAATGAATGGATTGCCTTATGCAGGTGGTTTGAGCAGGCTGAACATTTTTCCACCAGAATTTAGAAGAGTGAGGGGTGACATGATTGAAGTGTCTAAGATCCTTGAGTTTTCTTGATAAGATGGACATGAAAAGGATGTTTCTTCTTGTGAGTTAGCCCAGAAACTAGGGAGCACTGTTTTAAAATTAGGGCTGCCTGATCAGGACAGGATGAGGAAAATTTCTTTCTCTGAGGATTGTGTGATTCTTTACATCAAGAGGTATTGGAGGTGGATTCAATGAATACTTTTAAGATCAAGGTGAAAAGATTCTTGTTAGAAAAAGGAATCAAAGGGGATCAGAGGTAGATGGGGGAGTGTGGAATTCTCAACACAAACAGATCAACCATGATCTTATTGAATGGCAGAGCAGGCTCAAGGGACCAAATAGTTTACTTCTGATCCTATTTTGTACGTTTGTTTGCCTTCCTAATCACTGGCTGAACCTTCATGCTAGCTTTTGTGGTTCATATTCCAGCACATCCATATGGTTTTACGCCTCAAGTTCTACAATTTCTCTCCATTTCCTTAATATATTGCTTTCCTGTTCATCCCATCAAAGGGACAAGTTCACATTATACATTAAATTGTTGCTGATGCATTTAATATGTCTGTATCCCTTTGCCAACTTCTAATGTTCCCTTTACAACTTACTTTCCTATCTATCATTGTGTCGTCAGCAAATTCAGAAAATAGACATTCAGTCCCTCATCCAATTCCTTGAAAGAAAGTATAAATTGTTGCGGTTTCAGCACTGATCCCTGTGGAACTACACTTTTTAAATTGTGCCAAAACAAAAATGTCCCATTTATGCTGACTTATCAATTCATGTTAGCCAACCTATCTTCTATCCATGCTAATATGTTAACCCCTATATCATGAGCTTTTGTTTTGTGTAGTAACCATTAATGTGGCACTTTGTAAAATAGCTGGAAATTCAAATACACCATATCCATGAGTTCCCTTTATCCATGTTGCTTGTTACTTATTCACAGAAGTTTAATAATTTAGGCAAGAATGAGTTCCCTTTTACAAAACCATCTTGCTTGTGCATAACCTTCTAAATAATATCTTCCAACATTTTCCCTATGTCAGATGTTAAATTAATTCACTTTTAGTTTTTTTTTGTTTCTCTCCTTCCTTGCATAGAAATGTTACAATAATTGTTTTCCAACCTGAATGGACATTCCTAGAATTTATGGAATTTTGGAAAATTAAAGACAATGTATCTACTATCTCAGTAGTCACTTCGTTGAAGACCCCAAGATGAAGTCCATCAGGACCTGGAGCTTGACAGCATTTAGTTCTAATAATTTTCTCAGTACTTTTCTTAATGACTGTAATTATTTTACTTTCCTCACTGCTTTTCACCTCTTGATTTACAAGTATTTCTGGGATGTTATTTGTATTTGCTTCAGTGAAGACAGTTGCAAAATATCTCTCTAATTCTTCTGTAACCTGATCTTTAAAATGGCTTAATAAAAACCAAAAGAACTGCGGATGCTTGCTCTGCTCTGCATAAAATGGCTTGCTCTGCATTTTTCAATAGACAATTAAATCACATAGGCCTTGTATCTAGATAGAAATGCTTATTAGCTATCCTTGAAAGCCTAACTCTTTTATTTTGGAGCTAACCAGAGAATTTAAAGCTCAACTGTTTGCATCCAAAATTCTCAGCACTCTTCTGGATCTTAATTCCTATTAATGCCAATATGTTGCACTTTCTTCCCAATAAAACAATCTAATCCTTTCTTTGATATCTAGTAATTAAATCTCTCAGGTTTATGGTCAAGCAGACTTCAGAACAAATCACATCACCACCTTCATTTTGCCTTAAATTTAGAGACCATTCCAAAACATTAAAATCTTAGACTCCTCATAGTGTAACTATAATCAGTTTAGTTCCAGAACAAATGAACATTTTCTAATTAATTCCATACAACTATTGTAATTGTTTTAAAATATAGAACCTTGTGGTTCTATTGTTCCCGTCATATTGTATTATTTTTAATGGTGGCTTTAGCTATCCTCATATAAGGTGCAAACAGTTTAGAATTTCTCAAATGTTCTTTAACTATGCTTTTTTTATGAAAAGTAAATTGCCCTAAAGTCAGTGGAGCTGCCAACAATAGCTAATTCCATGTTATTAGAAAGAAAAACAGAAATGCTGGAAAAGATCAGCAGGTTTGGCAGCATCTGTGGAGAGAAATTAGAGTTAACGTTTCAGGTCGAGTGACCCTTCCTCAGAACCCTCTTTGGTATTCGATTTTTGGTGTACAGTCAACATCAAACCTGAGTTTTCACATTACACCAAAAACACAGCAAAGTGAAAAAAAACTGTGTTCAGAGGCTAGACCACAGACACAGTCTGCCTGCTATTACCTGAATCCCGTGCTTTATTCCTGATACTGTCCCCACTCTTAACTATTGATTTTGTACATTTATCATTAAAGCAATGATCATGTTTTCTGGCAACTATAGAAAGATGCTTTTTGAGCTCATCTGAACAAATGGTCTCAGATCAAGAATGATGGGCATTGGCTATAAACACAGCTGTGGCTAAGCTCAGCATAAAGGTAACATTTGAAAACAAACCTCTGTGACAAGATATATCACCAATTACAACTTGATGACTGAAGACAACTTATTATGTTGTCAGCTCCTTTCCAAAATATCATACAATGGCTGTGAGAGCCCAGCCTCCATAATGTTTTTTGCCTCTGTTGCTGGAGATTGATGAAAAGTAAAAGAAAACATACAAGATCATATCAGGAATGAAAGAAAATAGAGAACCAATACTCAGGCTTTCCATTTGTCAGGAGGTGTTGTTAAGACTGTGAGATAGTATTTTCTACGTTGTACACGGGAAAGCAGCAGATAGGAAATGCAGCAATAAATGTTTAAGTCCCAAGATGTGAAGTTAAATCATTTAGTTTATCTGACAATGATTTTCAATTCAAACTATGCAATCAAAGCAGATAAAGTTATGCCCTGGCCCTCTTGAGTAATTCAGTTTTGATAATGCAAGATTAACTATGTCATTTGACAGTTGTTTCATACTGACTGTGAACATGCTTAAAAATAACATCTTCTGTGCAATAATAATGAGGTGCTCTAGCTTTTTTGTCACAGTAAGAAAGTAATAAAACATCCAATGTCAGCTTTTCAGAGAATCCATCACTAAGTAATTTGCATTCTGTACAGTGGGGAGAAATCTCCTTCAGCCACCACTCACTATAATCAAAGTGCTGTTATTCTTTTCCTCTCACTCTTTTGATAGCTGTGCATTTTTACTGGAGAATTGCTTGAGAAATAGACTGACAAAGAGAGTAAACAGTGATCAAAAAGCATTCCTAACTGCCCTCACCCTTCCAACTGCTTCCCATGCTGTCATTGTAGCGATGACGAGCCTGTATTAACTGTCCAATTTGGTATTTTTTGGGCTTTTTAAAACATTCCAAGGGAAGAGAATATTCTTTAACTAACTTTTTCTTGCACAGTGATAAACATTTGATCATTGAAGTGCAGAGACAAGGCAAGATGGTTAAATCATTTTACATTTTGTAAAGAAGAAGGAGGAGGTTAGTGACTACAGGTAGATAGAAGATTTTACATCTAGCTTATAGATAGTAGGTAAGCAAAGTGAGAAGCCACCCCTTGGTGCAGGGAACTAATATTTATTTCAGCTGACTTTTAACATTGATATTATCACAAGCATGGGAAGTGATGAATCAGTTGGTTCCCATGCAAAACTTGCAATATCATTGGTTTTTGTCATCATTGAATTATGAAGTGCAGTAGACATTATGAAGGCAAACACAGCCGGTTACACACAGTTAGATAAAACAAATAACAAGCTGAATCACTGCTCTGTCTGTATGTGGTTTAGTGAGAAATGTTATCTACAGTGTTGTTTCTTCTGGTGGGAAAACCAGTACAACAATAACAAAGTACATGCATACAGCAATTTTAGTGAACAAAAATGTCTCAAACCATTTCACAGGAGCATTTTCTGACCAAGTTTGAAGTAGGAATGTTTAATTATTGTTTAATTACAGTGAAGCTTTGGATAAAGACTTATACAGTTAATGGTAGAGCCATGGGGATGTTGCTGACAATGAGACCAAGGGGTGCAGGTTCATAGTTCCTTGAAAGTGGAGTCACAGGTAGACAGGATGGTGAAGAAGACATTTGGCACACTTGCCTTCATTACTCAGCACATTGAATATTGGAGTTGGGGCATCATATTGCGGCTGTACAGGGCATTTGTGAGGCCACTTCTGGAGTACTGCATACAATTCTGGTCTCTCTTCTATAGGAAAGATGTTATTAAACTTGAGAGGGTGCAGAAAAGATTTACGAGGATGTTGCCAGGACTGGAGGGTTTAAGTTATAGGGAGAGGCTGAATAGGCTGGGGCTTTTTTAACTGGAACGTTGGAGGTTGAGGGGTGACCTCGCAAAGGTTTCTAAAATCATGAGGGGCATTGATAGCTTGAATAGCCAAGTGGGGGAGTCCAAAACTACAGGTTTAAGATGAGAGGGGAAAGATTTAAAAAGGACCTGTGGGATAACTTTTTCATGCAGAGGGTGGTGCATGTATGGAAGTGGTGGAGGCGATATAATTACATTTAAAAGGCATCTGGATGGGTACATAGATAAGAAGGGTTTAGAGGGATATGGGCCAAATACTGGCAAATGGTACTAGGTCAGATTAGGATGCCTGGTTGGTGCGGAAACATTGGATCGAAGGGTCAGTTTCCGTGCTGTTTGACTCTATGACTCTGTAAGTTCACATCGCAGTGGGTAGAAGCCAGTTAGGAGAGAGTTGAAATTGTTGAGTCTGGAGGTAACAGGAATGGCACGTGGGTTGAGGCAGGAGCAGAGGCCGGCAAATTATGGAGTAGGAGGCTGAGATGATGGAGAGAATGTGGAGTTGGAATCTTGGCTCAGATCAGTTAGATTGCTGACCTCTCATTCATTCCTAAGCAGCAATCAGGCAGGGTGATAGTTATGGTGGAAACTGAATTACAATAATAGCTTTGGTCTTCCCACTGTTTCACTGGAGGGCTTGGTGCTCATTTATCTGATGTGTGGCATCAATTTGGTAAACTGGTCTACTCTCAATCATGAGTAAATGGATAGAAGGTGTTACCAACAATATTATCAAGCGGCACTTGCTCAGCAATAAGCTGCTAAAGATGCTCAGCTTGGGTTCTGCCAGGCTATTCAGCTTCTGACTTCATGACAGCCTTGGTCCAAACATGGGTCAAAGAGGTGAACTCAAGAAGTACGCTGAGAGTGACTGATAGCGTTGAAGTGCATGACCGAGTGTGGCATCAAGAGCCATAGCAAAACTGAAGTCAGTGGACATCGAAGAGAAAACTTTTCAATGGGTTGGAATCATACCTGGCACGAAAGATGATGGTTGTGGTTGTTGGAGGTCGATCACTTCTGTCCCAGGACATTGCTAGAGGAGTTCCTTAGGGTGTAGACTAGCCCAAACATCTCCAGCTGCTCCAACAATGACCTTCCCCCAAAAAGGTCAGGAACGGTGATGTTCGCTAATGACTGAACAATATTCAGCACTATGCATGACTCATCAGCAGCGTTCTCTCTAATATTTTCTTCTTCTGTGTGGACCTCTGAGGTCTGTGCACGGCAGTGTCTTCCGGAACTGGAAGTCAATGATGTGATCCAGGTCGGCACGCTGTTCGCTATGCATGGAACTTCAGAGCAACTGTGCGTACTATGGAGGAAACACTGATCCTCAAATGCTGAAATGATCCATCTTCTGTATCTAGCAAGATGTGGATAACATTGAGGTTTTGCCTGATGTGTGGCAAAAAAAAAAATCTGTACCACACAGATGCCAGGTAATGACCATTTGTAGCAAGAAAAAATTCAATTCATCTCCCATTGACATTCAGTGGGATTAACATTGCTGAATTCCCCCCTGTTAACCTCCCATGGATTAGCTTTGAACAGAAACTTTGAGAAATCAAGAGGTGAGTTAGCTGCCTGCAGAATTCCCAGCCTCTGACCTGCTGTATTTATAAGGCAGCTCTTGGTCAATGGTTTTCTAGCATGCAGTGCCCAGAACTGAACCTCTGTCTGAGGCTAAACTAATGTCTTATGTAAGTTTAAAATAACCTCATTACTGCTGTACTCATTCCCATTATAAGTAAAGCCCAGTATACTGTATGCTTTATTAACTATGCTCTCAACCTGTCCTCCATCTTCAATGATTTATGTATATATCCCAGGTCACTCTGCCCCTGCAGACCCCATTAGAGTTGTAAACTTTGAGTATGGTTCTTGGGATAGGGAACTTTTGTTAATGAAGGTAAATTGGAGAAAAACTGTTTGTTTTCCTTAGAGAAAAGAAGGCTGAGAGAAGATTTAATAGAGATATCCATTGATAGTAGCATTTGCATGTTAACTTTCTGTGACTTATGAACTAAGACATCCAAGTCCCTTTGGGTATCAACAATTCCCAGTCTATCACCATTAAGAAGTACTCTGCATCTCTATTCCTTCTACTGAAGTGGATAGCTTCAAACTTGTTCACATTATATTCTATTCACTATGTTGTTGCCCACTCACTCAGCCTCTCTAAATCCCCTTGAAGCCTTTTTGCATCATCCTTACAACACATATTGAGGAGTTACACTGACTCAAAATGGAATCTCTGTTTTTCTCTCTAGATATACTTTCAAACTGAAAGAACTGTGGGTGTTGTAAATCAGGAACAAAAAACAAAAACAGAAGTTGCTGGAAAAGCTCAGCAGGTCTTGCAGCATCTGTGAAGAAAAAATCAGAGTTAAAGTTTCGGGCCTGGTGATCCTTCCTCAGAACAGTTCTGAGGAAGTGTCACCGGACCCGAAACGTTAAGTCTGATATTTTCTTCACAGATGCTCCAGATCTGCTGAGCTTTTCCAGCAACTTCTGTTTTTGTTCCTGATTTACAGCATCCACAGTTCTTTCAGTTTTTATTTACTGCCAAATTGAGAACTGACTAGGGAACCAATTCTGTATTTCTGGTCAGTCTGGCTCAGGTAGCTAATACGTTAGCCTGCTGATCCATCAGGTATCTCATCCATTACTTTTCAAAATTGATTTAGCAGTAATTGCTTTTGCTCTAAGTCTGAACCAGATATCTGTTGTTCTCTGAGGAAAAGAAAATTCCATTCACTCATCTCATTTGAGAACTGACAATTTAACAACACCCCCCTAGGTTTTTGCAATCACAGTCCAATTTAAATAGCTTATTTCCATCAACAATGTTACCCCTGGAATTTTTTTTAAAAACTCAGGTTATATTTTCTACATATCTTTGATTCTGCAGCAAAAATAATTTGAATTCTGTGAGATTGGCTTCACAACTTATGTCACAATCCCCATAGAAGTACGTTTTTTTTTAAATAAAAGAGATTTAAATGCCTATTGACCAATTTAAAGGAAGGCAAAATACTGTGAATGTTGGAAATCTGAAGTGAAACAGAAAGCTGGATGAATTCAACAAGTCTAGCAGCATCTGTAGAGAAAAAAACAGAATTAAAATTTCATGTCCAGTATGATTCTTCTCAAGAACTGAAAGCAGCTGGATGGTTTTTACCACAAACAGAAACAGAAATTGCTGGAGAAACTCAGCAGGTCTGGCAGCATCTGTGAGGAGAAAGCAGAGTTAATGTTTCGAGTCCAGTACTGTTTGTCAGATGATTTTTATGCTTTTGATAGAAGGGGGAGGAATGCTAAAGTGGTAAAGGAGAGATAGAGATGTAAAATTGATGTAAATGAAGGTGTAAAAAGGAGAAAAAGGACCTGCTCTACCAAGAGCACAGAGGAGACAAACAAGACACAACCAAAATGAAAAACCAAAGAACTGCGGATGCTGGAAATCAGAAACAAGGATAGAAATTGCTGGAAAATCTCAGCAGGTTTGGCAGCATCTGTAGAGAGAAAGCAGAGTTATCGTTTCCAGCGACCATTCTCCAGAACGGACCCAACCAGGGCAGGCTTGGAGATGTGAGAGAAATAGAGAACAGTGGTCATACTTCGAAATCGTGGAACTCACTATTAAGTGCTAGAGGTTGTAAATTGCACACGTGGAAAATGAGATGTTGTTCTCCCAGCTTGCATTGACCTTCATTAGAACACTGGAGCGGGCCATGGATGAAAGTGTTAGCATAGACATAAAGAGATTTATTGAAATGGCAAACAACTGGAAGGTTAGGGTCATTCCTACGGATGGTTCATAGGTGCTTTACGAAGTACTCACCCATTCTACATTTGGTTTCTCCAGTGTGAGAGAGTGTGTAACAAACAGTGAATACAGTAGAGTAGATTGATATAAATACATGTAAAATGCTGCTTCACCTGGAAGGTGTTTGGGTCTTATACAGTGGGGAGGGAGGAGGTGAATGGGAAAATATTATACCTTCTACGATTGTATGGAAAAGTGTCCAGGTGAGTGAAGAAGTGTTAGGAGTGATGGAAGAGTGGACCAGGGTGCCCGGCGCTGGAGGGGGAGGGAAGATGCGTTTGATGGTGATATCCTGCTGGAGGTGATGGAAAATGATCCTTTGAATGCAGAAACTGGTGAGGTCGAAAGTAAGGACAAAGGGAATCCTTCTGTTCTGGGAGGGAGGGAAAGGTTGAGGGAAGAAGCATGAGAGATGAGTTGGAGAGAGGGAATGTACAGTTGAGCACAAAAGAGGATATATCAGAGGTACTCTGGTAGAAGGTGGTACCGTCAGAACCGATGTGATGGAAAAATTGCATTGCCTTTGATCCTGAGAACCAGTGGCTAAGGTGATGGAGTGTAGGTATGTTTACCTCTTCAGAAGAACCTGAGGCTTCTGGGCCCTCTCCATGCCAGCTTTGAAGCTATGCGTGGAGGCAGATAGATGCCTCTACAGGTATGCACAGCTGCACGCCTACAGTTTCTGGACAATGAGGCCACTCCATCCCAGATGCACAGGCCCTCCCTGTGCATCTGGATAAAGTCCCTGATAGTTGACACCACAGCGCCCTCTGCTGCCTCAGCCTGAACAAGTGCCTCCTCCAAGTGCCAGCTGCCTGGGCACCTCTCAGCTCACCCAATCCCTTTCTGTGATATTATGACTAGCCTTCTCCTATAATGAAGGATTGAACATGACTGTTAGTGGTAGTGCAGGTAGGGGAAGAATGGTGAAGTGTCCCAAGGGAGTGAGTAGGCTGTGCAGAGGCCATGCAGGACGTGTGTGTGTGTGTGTTTGGGGGTAAAACAAATGCAACTGAAAGAGGTGTTGCAGGAAGTGGCAGAGCA
Source organism: Rhincodon typus (assembly GCF_021869965.1). Lineage (NCBI taxonomy): Eukaryota > Metazoa > Chordata > Chondrichthyes > Orectolobiformes > Rhincodontidae > Rhincodon > Rhincodon typus. The sequence goes on from NC_063336.1 coordinate 55,242,224, forward strand.
TAGGTCTTGTCAGGGGATGAGTGCAGTAGAAGAGATGGAGTGAGTGTGAGGTAGCAGAGTGTGGCACTCTAATAGGCCCAGATCAGAGTCAGGGCAGGCAGGCAGGCTACTCAGTACATTTAAAATACCCTCTGACACCAAACCTGCTGGGACAGTAGGCAGACTGCAGAATATAATATCCAGCCCAAGGAGTGCCAATTTTAGCTGGGAACTTTCCTATCTTGTATATATTACTTAGGTTTAATTTTAGACATTTGTTTTTGTTACACTTATTGCTGTTTTCAGTTGTGACTTTGTTTTTGCGTTTTTCTGCTGCTCCCTAATTTCATTCTGTGTTGTTGGTTGTTGACCTATCTAGACGTTGGATCCATCAAATCAAGCAGCATGCAGGAATATTTACTTTAAAGACACAGAAAAAGAAGAAAATTTTAATTATTGTATTTTATCTTGATCATTCATAAAAATGTATGATACTGTTTCCTGCTTTCTGATGCAGAGCCAAATCTCAGTGATTATTGAATGGGTGAAAGGCGTGTAACATCTGATCGCTGTGTGTCACTGTTTTTCACTCTGTAAATGAAGTTTGTCAAGTACTAGTCCTGCAATCGGTGGTTGCCTATATCTGTGGGCTTTTTTTTTTGTGGGACATTCGACCAGGAAAATTTGTCAGGTTAGATATGTTGTCCTGAGAGCTAACTCCATAAAGTATGTGAACCCCTGTCACCACTCCAGGTTGTTGAATGGTCTGTGTCATTGCAGATAAATGAGGTGTAACAAAGTGTGGAAAAATTTGCATGATGGCTACATGAATTGATCTTTTAGCAAGTTGAAACTGGGGTAATTTCAGATGTACAATTATATACCCCCTGTCAGTACTTTCTTTAGAAAAATTGTGCCTCATTTTATCTCAGTCATTAGTGTATCTAATGGTTCTACCGTTACCTCCATGGTGTTCTATAGTTAAACATCACTGTACTGATATGTTTAATGGACACTCTTGTCGTTGCTCCAGACATTAATGGCTGTTGGACATTCTCCAATGAGTGCTTAAAACATTGATGATCCCTTCCCTTCTTGAGAAGGGCTTGGGTGAGCCTATACCACATGGACTGCAACCGTTCACAAAGGCAGCTGACTGCCACGTCCTCAATACTGAACTGTTTTTGTATATAGACTTTATGAGGTCCCTGTTGTGATCTTAACAGCTGAAGGAGTGCTCAAGTTGCCCTTGATCGACTACTTTCTGGCCTTTCATTGCCACCAGTTATAACTCCTCCTTCATTTATTCTCTTGCAGTTCATCCAGTGTTCCTTCTGGCAGCTCATCAATAGAAATCCTTGGAATGAATGTGCTGATCTTTGCCACTGTTTGAATGAGTAAAGCAGGCTACTTCAGGACAGATAATGGATTTTCGGTTTCCTTGTGGTCACATGAGTTCAGAATATTCATGCCAACACACACAAAATTGAGACATAGGAATAGATTAGATGATCCATTGAACCTGCTGATACAATCCTAAATCCATACGTTTTTGTAGCATGAAACAAAAGAGGGAGGAATGAGCCTGTGTTTGAAGAACGGTGGGGTAAGAATACAAGATTACAAATCTAGTTGTCAGATGTCTAGTTATTTTTTGTGAGAGTGAGGTAGAAGCTGTGGGCTACCTTTTCCCAGCTCCAGTCAGTTCTGAAGAGCAGTCACTGGACACGAAACGTTCTGCTTTCTCTCCACAGATGCTGCTCGACCTGCTGAGTTTTTCCAGCAGTTGTTGTTTCTGTTTCTGAGTTCCAGCATCCACGGTTCTTTGGTTTTTGTTAAGCTGTGTGCAATGTTGGGTTTCACACCATCGAAAGTCAATTAAGTCTGAAAAGAAGGTACAATGCCGATTCATACTCACAAGGACTTGAGGCATTAGAGCTTTTGATATCAAATCCCACAACAATGCTGAAGTGTGTAAAGTTGTGAATAGATGGGATGGAGTACACTGAAGCAAACTTTTTTTGATCTTCGTGTGGCTAGAAACAGAGCCATAGACCGCAATCTTAATGTAACAGTTTTTGAATAGAGGGCAAGAGAAACCTCTTCATACGGTGAGTTGTGAGGCTGTGGAGTACACTTCCAAGGTTAGTGATTGAGGAAGAAAGTATGTCAACACTGAAAATTAGGTCAGATATGTGGGTGAAGATAGGAGGGAGTGACAGACATGGGAACAGGGTGAATGAATGTGATTAGAACTCTCTGCTGTTACAGATGGTAAATGCTGACATGAACTGGGCTGATTGAATGACCTGTTTCTGTGTCACTTTGTATCTTAACGTCCCTGAGTGGATGGGCAAGATTTTCTCAGTGGTTGGAAAGCAGATGGTCCAAGAGAAGAGCTGCTGAAATTCATCTTAGACAGCATGTAAAGGCAACCCCGTTTGCATGTTGTTCAGTCGGCTTCTGTTATGATCCCAGCTGATGTTATTATTGGATAAATCAGATCCTAGGCTGAAAGCTAGCTTGATAGATCATAGTCTGTTAGGTTTTGGTTTTAAGAAAGTGGCTCTCACTGAAACATAAGGATGCAAAACTATAGCTTTTCCTTTAACAATAAAACAGAAGTTTATTAACGAGCAAAACGATAAAATAGAACAAGCCAAACTATTTACTTAGAATACTCGAGAGGGCTCAGAAAGGATTTACAAAGATGTTGCCAGGATTGGAGAATTTGAATGATAGGGAGAGGCTGAATAGGCTGGGATGTTTTTCCCCCGGAGCCTTGGAGGCCAAGGGGTGACATTATAGAGGTTTATAAAATCATGAGGTGGGGTGGATAGGGCGACAAGCCAAGGTCTTTCTCCCAGCGTGGGCGAGTCCAAAACTAGAGGGCACAGGTTTAAGGTGAGAGGGGAAAGATTTAAAAGGGACATGAGGGGCAACCTTTTCACGCATAGGTTGGTGTGTGTATAGAATGAGCTGCCAGAGGAAGTGGTGGAGGCTGGTACAATTACAATATTTAAGAGGCATCTGGATGGGTATATGAATAGGAAGGGTTTAGAGGGATATGGGCCAAATGCTGGCAAATGGGACTAGGTCAGATTAGGATATCTGGTCGGCATGGACGAGCTGGACTGAAGGATCTGTTTCTGTGCTGTATGACTCAATGACACTCAGGCTAATTCACAGATGTTTAAACACAGAGTAAACCTATAATTCCATCAATCTCAAAACACTCCTGTATAAATTGAAAAGCAAAATAATATTTTTTATATAATATTCGAAACACACTCCTAGTACAGTACCTAAAGCACATCTTGTATGGCACCCAAAAATGCCACTTATACAGTACTCATACCAGAGTCCATGGCATAACATCTGATAGCTTTAAGTCACTAGTGACCAACAGTCCTTCTAACGTGGGTGGTTGTTCATTTATGTAGCCGTTCCAAGGTTTCATGAACAGTGATCATCGTTGGCAAGTTAGAAATCACTGCCACACATGGGTCCTAGACGCAGGCGCAGCCGAAAGAAAATTAACAGCAATGTTGCTTCTGACTCTAAGTTATAGACTGAAACTGCAGATAGATATATTACACACCTGAGCTTAAATGTACCCAGTTCTATGTAACCTCTTTAGGATATTATCCCAACACTTCTAGCTTAAGACTACCATTGACTCTTTATTCTAAGGTAGATACATTCACTTCGTTCTCCCCTTTCCAGGTTCACCAGTCTGTACAAGTATCTTTATTGAAGGAAGTCACGGAAAAACTCAAAGCAAAACCAAAAAAAGCTTTCTTTGAAGTAATGGGCATCTCCCTTAAGCTTAAAATAAACCTCTCCTGACCTTTTAAACTGGAGCTTTATTTTATTCAGTCATAAAACCCTACCAATTTACATTTAAAACCCCATTAATTGTAAAACTAGGGCTCAAAGAGTATTATATATATATAAAAAATATATATTTAGAAATCAGACAGTCTACATCGCAATTCTGTATTTGTATCAATGGAAAACAAATCAAACGGACTGAAAATTTAATGACTAATTTACCATAACCTTTACTGATCAAGAACAATTTTCATCCAAACTTCATCCCCTAGCACCTTCAGCAGAGTGAAAAGGAGAAAACTGGGGACAGAGACAAATCTTCTAAATAAAACTCTACACAGGATTTTATTGTGTCCTAAGTCAGGATGATTGAAACAGTTATTGTGTTGGAGAGAAATGAATAACTAATGTATTAACATGTTTGCTGGCTGTCTGCATTCATTTGGCCTCTACCATGAGGCACTGACTTCAGGCATCTACGTTACAGCCTGTTCAATAAAGACACAGTGCGAGCCATGCTGTTGTCCTGTGAACTCTTAACATGGTGTCAGTTGGAGCTGAGATTGTTAAAAAATTGAATTGAAATGCAGCTGCCACAAGAGGAACATATGAATGTGTAGAGCTGTGAAAAGCTACCTAAAGCCGTAGGTAGCACAGGGAAAGAACAAGGAAGGCCACAGCTGAAAGCACTGAGTAAAGCATAATGGCTGCAACATGTCCTCTATCATTGCTGTCTGAAACTAAAAGTGGTGTGAAGCAGAATTGGCAGTTTCTGCACTCACAATGCCAAACTTATGAAATTATGACAGATTTAATTAACAAGTCAGAGTAGCTACACATAGCTACACTTTTCTGACTGTTCGGGAGAGACTATTACAAAGTGTATTCCATCCTAAATCTCTCAAAACAATTAAAAATAAGCTCAGCAGAAATTTTGAAAGTCTTGAAGGTATAGTGGTGTTGGAACACAGAATGTGAAGTCGCCTTCACCGAAATCAGCAACCAGCACTGGCAACACTAATGCCTAAACACTGTAGTTTAGAAGGTGAAGTCACCCTGCAGGGTCTGATGCTAGAAAATCTGGTCTTGAAGCAACCCTAATGCAGCCAGGACTACTGGTTACATTTGTATCCTGAGCGTTAATGCAAACAGAACAACCCATCTTTCAAGCTTGTTCTTGAGCCACTTCAATGCATCTTCCTTAAGCCCTACCATCTACTCCAAAGCACCACAATAAATTTTACTGTGTTTACAGAGATATCATCTGAACATGACACACAAGCACAGAAAAGAGATGTACGTCACACGTGCCGTCAAAAGCAGCTTCCTTTTGGGATGCTATGACACAGCCTGAAATCTTCCAGATCATTTTCTCGAAGTTAGTAACTCAGCAGAGACATTAAATTTAACAGACAAGCACCTTGCTCAAATCAAGCAAACTATCTAACAAGATGCAACTCTCCAAGTGTTGTCAGAAGTAGTGAGGAAAGGAACGTCTGAAAGCATCAAGAGCACTCTTGTGAAACAAAAATATTTTGGGCTTACAGAGATGATTTGGCAGACCAATGATAGCATAATTTACAAAGGAAATAGAGTCACTATCCCCAAGGAGTTGAGAAGATGTTGAAGTATATCTGTGCAAGCTGAGGAATTGAGTTAATTTTGAGGAAGACAAGGGAAGTACTCCACTGGCAAAACACTTACAATAAGATCAAGGACCATCTGAGCCAGTGCAGTGTTTGTAATGAGTTCCAAGCTAAGCAGGTATAAAGTTGCTAATGACACATGACATCCCAGATAGACCATGGATAAAGCTTTGAGTAGACCTATTCACACTCATAGGAACTGACGACCTTGTCACCGTGAACTATTATTCTGATTACTGGAAGGCAGACTAACTGACATCAATCACTACCATAGAGTCATATAGCATGGAAACAGACCCTTCGGTTCAACTAGTCCATACCAAACCAATTAGATTTTACAATGCCTGAAAACAGACTTCAGTTTTTACAGTATTTCAGATATCATGATGAGTGACAATGGTCCTTCGTTCTTGAGCAAAGGATTCAGCTGCTTCATAAGGGATTAGAAAATTCAACACAGTACATCATCTCCATACCAACACAAGTCAAATAGAAACATGATGAAAATCGCCAGAGCATTCATGAAGAAATTAAGCAAATCCCACACAGATATATACAAGGTAATTCTTGAGTGGAGAAACACATCTACTGAAGATGTGAAAAGTAGTCCAGTACAAAAGATAATGTCACGTTGTACACAAACTATTCTTCTGGTAGCACAAAAGGCTACTAAAGCTCGAGTAATAACAGGCCTGAGTGACAATTAAGGTAAAATGGCAGAAAGCCAACTTTCATTTTTACCAAACTGCCAAACTATTGCCAGAGTTAAGGATTGGAGAGCCATCAACCTTCTGAACAAAAATTAGTCCAAATGAGGCACAAAACTCACCAAGGCTCATGGGCTTCAACTCTCAGTATTGCATCATGTCTTCTTGATACTCTCACTTGCCTTTAAACCTGTGAATGAGCACTGAAGACCTTGTGCCCTAAGAAATCAATGTGACTCGCACAGAAGCTGGCAGCCTCCATGTGAGCTGTACAGTGAGTGAGCACTAAGCAGAGAACCATACCACACAACGGTCCATACGAGTGCAAAAGGATCTTGTGTAGATGGATGAGATTTGTGTCTGACCCTGAATGCAAAGTGACTTGCCAAAAACCTGCAGGCCAAGGACGTCCCTGAGCTACAGTGAAGTTCCACGTGGTGATGAGTTGAATGTGGTGGTTTGCCAATGACAGCTTGCATGGACGAATACTTGAGGAGGATGGACGTCATGGAGCATGAAGCAAAGCTTTGAGGAAACATTTGCATGATGGCCAGGAAAAGCATTCAATGAGATGCAGTCACCAGGTACTTGCTCTCCCTTACACGTCAGGAATTTGCACTATCTAGTTTCTTAGAGAAGACAAAGAAAATTAGAAATGGTATATAAATAAAGTGTGAGGGTGGCTTTAAAGAGATACAAATGCCTGAAAATAAGGTAGTCCCTGCTCAGAAGAGAGATTGGACTTGAGGGGAACATTGCAAACATTTTTCGTGATGTTGATATTCTAGCTTTCTCATTCTTCATAGGTTAATGCCTTTCTCACCATTGGTGACATCTGGGAGGGGTACAATCTGACTGGCATGTGCCAAACATGTCCAGACACTGACAAGATAACTCCCAACTAGTGCATGAGAACCTTTATGCATAGTGGGTACCTCAGGTAACTCTCATTGTAAATGATATTGCCTGCAAATTATTTTTGTGTTTTCTTTTGATGGTAAGAGGGATGTTTGGGAGAGAGATGAAATAGTCTATGCCTTTTCACTTGCCGAGCCATGTCAACTCCACCAAGAAGTACTTACCGCATCCATTCATCTTACAGCCAATAAAGACACTGTATGAGCCAGACTGTACGCTCTTGACAGTCACTTTTTAATCCTCCTTGTTTGTAACAGGAAGTTTAACTATTCTGAAAGTGAAACAGTGGGCTGCAGTGATGAATCATATCATGAGCTAATCCATAATTCTTACTTCTAGATTTTAAGGCTACAGAATTCTACATGAAGTTAACCCATCAGATTCACAGTCCTTCATGAATACAGGCACTTGCTATTGATTTACATGCAAGGACATTGGCTCCCAAGTTCACCAATGTGAATTCAATTTTTGCATTGGACATAAATCTGTATTTAAAAAGTGAATGGTGCATTAGAATTGTTACTGTGCAATTTATGTCAAATACAGTGATAAATCTGTTGCTAAGACATGCTTCTTACCACCTGCTGTAACGCCTTCAGAATTAGTTCGTCTGTCAACCTGTTTATGAGGCTGCATAGAAATAAAACACTTCTACTCATGCAGAAATGGGCCTTCATTATATATCTTTGCACATAATCAGTATGCACATCTTATTAGGTAGACATCTGGCATGGCTTCCGTTTTCTGGAAAATGATCAGTGTTTGGTTGCTTGAATCAGAATTTAATAATTCAGCACTTACAATTGGGGAAAATATTTGCCGAATGTCCCTGAGAATGAGGTAACAAAACAGTTCGATCCAACAAACACGCCAAAGAGAGAATTTCCAGGCTCCAGCGTTGTGTACATTAGGTAACATATTTATTACATTAGGTAACAAAGAAAAGTCAAAACATAGAGCCGTATATGTTACAAAAGAAGTATGTTTAAAATGTGGCTACACAGCTTATCAAAGCCTCCGAACAAGCATAAATATTGTTGATTTATTGTGAATTTATTCAGCATCAACGAGCCTTATCCAAGTCTGAGCAAGAACAAAATATTGAATATGCAGATGTCATATTTCAAGGAAGTTCTGAAGACCTGTCCATAAGTTTCTAAAAGTTACAGTCTTGAAATTCTTGTAAGAGGCTGTATTTTTGCCAGCGATTGGTAAATAAAGATGTTTCACAGAAATTAGATAATGATGGGGTTATATCAATTCTGTTATTGCCTGCTGCAGAATAACAAACTCAGAAAGTTTAATTTTAGAATTTCAATTAGTTAGCTTACTTTTCTGCACAAAAGTTCTGCCTGTTTCTGATATATCTTTCATTCTAAATATAAACTTTGAAAACTCTCAGGTTAGATCATTCCGTTTCTTTGAACATTGTAATTTTAGAATAGAGTTAGATTTTTGTTCACAGAGCAGTGATGGGGTAGATGATTTAATGCAATAATAAATTAGAAGGAATGCTGAGATTGAAGGTTTGAGCTTGTCACCGTTCATTATACTTGTAATTTCATTATAATGCTCAGCTTTACTACTATATAGACTTGTTATAAGAAACTTTATATATATTTTATATACAGTATGTTTATCTCCTTCATTAATTGGAGCCTAGTTAAGGTTACATGTATGAATTATAATTGACTTATGCACATACCAAAAGGTTCTATACTGCATCTCAGAAAACAATGAGTAATGCCACACCATTTATATGGGTAATTTTCAAGATTCTGCTTCTACCAGATACATGTTTCTGTTCCTTTGGCAGTTTTAAATCTATGCACACATGTCTTTCTCTCCTTTTGGGGATCAGTGGTTAACTGTTGGAAGAACCAATGGAGTGATGATCAACCTGCTTCAAACATGTCATGAATATTTCTCCATGGCCAACAACTCCTGGAATGGAACTTGAACCTGGAGCTTTTGGCTCAGAGGCAGAGGAGCTACATGCTGAGCCCTTGCACATATGTTTCTGATTTTACTTAACTCAAAGTGGTTTCCGCTTCACATGAGAAGAGGGGCAGCATGGTGGCTCAATGGTTAGCACTACTACCTCACAGCATCAGGGACCTGGGTTCAATTCCAGCCTCAGGTGACTGTGTGGAGTTTGCACATTCTCCCTGTGTCTGCATGGGTTTCCTCTGTGTGCTCCAATTTCCTCTCACAGTCCAATGATGACCATGCTGAATTGTCCATAGTGTGCAGGTTAGATGGGTTAACCATGGAAAATGCAGGATTACAGGGGTAGGGTGAGGGGGTTTGGACTGAGTGTGATTATCTTCAGAGGTTGGTGTGGACTCAATGGGCCGAATGGCCAGTTTCCACACAGTAGGGATTCTATGAGAACAGCAGCTGAGCTTGTATAAACTGTCCCATGTTCACTGATAGTGTATGCCTTAACATAAGTCATCCAAGATGTTGATTGTCTTCCGTTTCCTTGAAACAATGATGGCTGTCCAGAATAAATGCTTAGTCAAAACATGAAAAATATTGCTAGCTGACTTGAGTGTCAAGCCTTCAGCTGCTACGTTATTTGGAAGTTACAAAGAGTAGTTGCTTTATTTCATATTTGTTCTTGGGGTGTTAACACTGCTAGTAAGGCCAACACTTACCGTCCATTTTGAAGTACCCTTAAGAAAGTGATGTTGAGTTGCTTTTCTGAACTTCTACCAGTCCATGTGGCGTAAGTACATTCACAGGGCTGTAAAGGAGATAAGGTGATATTGTTCCAAGTCAGGACAGTGAAAGACTTGAGAAGTTTCTTGCAGGTACTGCTTTTCACATGTATGTGTTTCCCTTGCCATTCCGGGTATTTGACATTGCTTTAGTCAAAACTGTTGTCAAAGGAAGCTTGTAGTTGCTGCAGTGCATCTTATAAATGTTACCCACTGCTGACATTGTCAATTACTGAAAGAGAAGGTGAATGCTTAAGTTTGTGGTTGGGGTGTCAATCATTATGGCTGTTTTGTCTTGTATAGCATTGAACCTCTTGCATATGGTTAGAGTTGCACTCATCAAATTAACCGATATAATTGTTGATGTATTTCTGTCAAGAAATGATTTCAGAAACTTGAGCGTCCAAAGTGATGTACATTGAATCATTTTATGTTTAAAGCCTAATTTTACCAAACTGTGATTGTCTGTGTGGAGTTTGTATGTTCTCCCCATGTCTGCGTGGGTTTCCTCCGGGCGCTCTAGTTTCCTCCTACAGTCTAAAGATGCACAGGTTAGGTGGATTGGTCATGCTAAATTGCCCATAGTATCCGGGGATGTGCAGGGTAGGAGGATTAGCTGTAGGAAATGCAGAGTTATAGGGTAGGGTAGGGTAGGGTGGTGGGTTTGGTTGGAATGCTCTCCAGAGGGTTGGTGTGGACATGATGGGCCAAATGGCCTGCTCCCACACTGTAGGGATTCTATGAACCTACCTTACTAAAACAGGATGATAAGAGCCATCCAAGCTAATGGCTGAGACAGTTAAAGGTTATTATCTTGACTAAAAGACGAGGCTTAAGGCCGAGGCACTTGATTACCCAATATGAGAAGCGTACGATTCATTAGTTTTGGAATAATAGCCGTGTTAAGTTTTGATTTGGAGGCCTGGCTATGCATGAGCAGCCATTTTCTATGCAGTGGTTTCAGGAAGGCATGAGAAAATAGCTTCAGCCACCACCTTCGGCGATCTAGCTGTGGACAGCATGAGAGAAATTGGATTTCTTTCTTACACCAGGAATTGTGGAGAAAAATGTTTGGAAAACCTCTCTGTTATGCTGAATGGGTGTCTAAGCAGACTTCTGACTGAAGTGCCAGCAAAGCCAGTAAAGAAGAGGGATCTGGCTTCATGAAGCTGATCTGTATACTGAGTACACATGCAAAAGACAAACTGCTACTATTTGAATCATGAAACTATTATAGCTACTGAATTAAACTTTCACACCTCTACTTAAAAAAAAGAATGCTGAAGCATATAAGGCCTGCAACAATAGTAGAGGCAGATCTGATTTTCATCTGCAGACATAACTTTCATTCTTGCCTCTTTATCTTTTTATCTGCATTTTAGTTTTTAACTATCACTTTTTAATTTAGTAACTTTCAGGTATAGTGACTAATAAATCACTTACCTTGTTGAAAAGCACAAAGCTGTGATCCTAGTTTTTTTTTAAATTGAAAAGCTCAAAAAGCTAACAGGAATTATAAGCAAACTGTTCAAACTAGTTTATGGAGCACTTTGAGGTTACACCTGGTGTACTGTAGTAATAGTCAACAATGTGTGCTCCTGATCGTCATAAATGCAGGACTCCCTTAGTAACAGTCCACATGCTCCCCAGAAATCAGTAATAATCTAGAAAAAATGAGAACAGCATTACTTCATTAACTTGTGTTGCCAGCCCAAGCAGCATATGAGGAATGTGAACTTGTGTCTTGAAAAAACTTCCAGCTCTGAAAATTAACGGATAAATCAATAATAGTGGAGGCAGCTAATTCCTCTTCACATCCAATATGTAAGGCTGTGCATGAGAAGCGCAAATGTGTAGATTTACCCCATTATAGCTTTCAATTACCTGTGAAAGTGGACAGTAATTGCTTACCAGTTGTAATTTGCTGAATAATTAGCCTGGGAAATGATGATAGGCAGGATTGAGGAAGACTGTAGAATTAAATTCCTTCTCTTTATAGAAATTAACTTTGTGACATCACTGAGACCAGACCTGTATCAAAAACCACAACATGCTTTGTAAATACTGATGTACTGCATGCTGAGAGGTTATTTTTGAGACATTTTTGGTGGTCCTCAGTGTGTCAAGTAGCACAGAACATACAAAAGAAGCTGAGAGCAATTATCAAAACTGATTACATAAACCAAGCTCACCTACCTAGGCTGGCCACAAAAGAAGTATAAAGGATTATTTACAACCTAAAAGTTATTCATTTTGAGGATGTTGATTATGTTCATGCAGAGCTTAAAAAATAATTATTTTGTTTTATAATCAGCTATACAGTAATGAAACATCTGGCATTTCTTTCTAAACCAAATTGATTCACAGAAGAGATAGTAGGGGTTAAAATTGAATCAGAGATAGTAGGAACTGCAGATGCTGGAGAATCCGAGACAACAAGGTGCAGAGCTGGATGAACACAGCAGGCCAAGCAGCATCATAGGAGCAGAAAGGCTGACGTTTCGGGCCTAGACCCTTCATCAGAAATGGGGGAGGGGAAGGGGGTTCTGAAATAAATAGGGAGAGAGTGGGAGGCGGAGAGAAGATGGGTAGAGGAGAGGATAGGTGGAGAGGAAACAAACAGGTCGGAGAGGCGGGGATGGAGCCAGTAAAGGTGAGTGTAGGTGGAGAGTTAGGGAGGGGATAGGTCAGCCCAGGGAGGACGGACAGGTCAAGGGGGCGGGATGAGGTTAGTAGGTAGGAGATGGGGGTGTGGCTTGAGGTGGGAGGAGGGGATAGGTGGGAGGAAGAACAGGTTAGAGAGGCAGGACGAGCTGGACTGGTTTTGGGATACGGTAGGGGGAGGGGAGATTTTGAAGCTTGTGAAATCCACATTGATACCATTGGGCTGCAGGGTTCCCAAGCGGAATATGAGGTGTTGTTCCTGCAACCTTCGGGTGGCATCGTTGTGACACTGCAGGAGGCCCAGGATGGACATGTCGTCTGAGGAATGGGAGGGGGAGATGAAATGGTTCGCGACTGGGAGGTGCAGTTGTTTATTGCGAACTGAGCGTAGGTGTTCTGCAAAGCAGTCCCCGAGCCTCCGCTTGGTTTCCCCGATGTAGAGGAGGCCACAACGGGTACAGCAGATACAGTATACCACATTGGCAGATGTGCAGGTGAACATCTGCTTGATGTGGAAAGTCTTCTTGGGGCCTGGGATGGGGGTGAGGGAGGAGGTATGGGGGCAGGTGTAGCACTTCCTGCGGTTGCAGGGAAAAATGCCTGGTGTGGTGGGGCTGGAGGGGAGTGTGGAGCGGACAAGGGAGTCACAGAGAGAGTGGTCCCTCCGGAAAGCAGATAAGTGTGGGGAGGGAAAGATGTTTTTGGCGGTGGGATCGGATTGCAGATGGCGGAAGTGTCGGAGGATGATGCGTTGGATCCGGAGGTTGGTGGGGTGGTACGTGAGGACAAGGGGGATTCTTTTTTGGTTCTTATTGCGTGGACGGGGTGTGAGGGATGAGTTGCGGGAAATATGGGAGACACGGTTGAGGGCGTTCTCGACCACTGAGGGGGGGAAGTTACGGTCCTTGAAAAACGAGGACAACTGAGATGTACGGGAGTGGAATGCCTCATCCTGGGAGCAGATGCGGCGAAGGAGAAGTCTCAGATCCAACCATGACCTTGCAATTAAGCCTGCTGACAGGGATGGCGCTGTTGTTATTTGGCGACTGACCTCGACATTGCAGAGGCTGAGCACCAGCTCTCAAATATCTCCTCCTATGTCGCACGCACCATGGCCCCACCATTGAACAACAGGCCATTGTGTCCACAACGGTCACTAACCTCATTTCATCAGGTGATCTCCTCCCTACTGCTTCCAAGCTCGTTTTCTCCCAACCTCTGTACAGCCCACATCTACCCCTTCCCCAAAATCCACAAATGGGACAGTCTGGGCAGACCCATTGTTTCTGTTTGCTCCTTCCCAACAGAATTAACCTGTTCCTATTTCGACTCAATTCTTTCTCCCCTTGTCCAGTCCCTTCCCAATTATATTCATGTTTCCTCTGACGCTTAATGTTAGTTTCAGAATTTCCAGTTTGGGGGCTCCAGCTGCCTCTTCCACGGACATGCAATCCCTTCACACGTCCATTCCCCATCAGGATGGTCTCAGGGCTCTCCACCTCTTCCTGGAAAATCAACTTGAACTGTTGGCATCCACCACCACCTTCCTCCATCTGGCTGAGCTTATCCCCACTCTGCACAACTTCTCTTTTAATTCCTCTTGCTTTGTTAAGGCCAAAGGGGTGGCCGTGCGTACCAGCATGGGCCTCAGTTATGCCTGTCTCTTTGTGGGGTATGTAGAATGTTTCTTGTTCCAGTCCTATTCCGGCCACCACCTACAACTGTTTCTTTGGTACATAGATAATATCATTGGAGGAATAAATTACTGCAGATGCTGGAATCTGTACAGAAACCAAAAAAAAATGTTGGAAAACACAACGGGTCAGGCAGCATCCGTGGAGCAAAAGCAAATTAACATTATGAGTCTAGATGACTCCTCATCGGAGCCCTTCATCGGATCTTTGACGAAGAGTCATCGGGACTCGAAACATTAGCTTGCTGTCTCTCCACAGATGCTACCTGACCCGCTGTGATTTCCAGCAATTTTTGTTTACAGATGATATCATTAGTGATACTTACTTCTCTGGTCCAGAATTGGAAAAGTTTGTCAATTTTGCTACCCATTTCCACCCCACTCTCACCTTGACCCTGGTCCATCCCTGACTCCTCCCTTCCCTTCGTCGACATCTCTGTTTCCATTTTTGGGGATAGGCTGGCCACCAACATCTGCTACAAACCCACCAACTCCTACAGTTACCTTGACTATATGTCCTCGCACCCTAGTTCCTGTAAACACTCTATTCCATTCTCCCAGTTCCTGTGTCTCCGTCTCATCTGTTCCGACGCTGGGAAGGTCAACAAGGGAGCTTCCAAAACGTTCATCATCTTCCTCAACTGATGATTCCCCAGCACCATAGTCGACAGGGCCCTCACACATTTCTCGCACTTTGGCCCTCACCCCCCTCGCTTCCTTCCCACAAGAGCAATACGGTCCCTCTTGTCCTCACTTATCATCCCACCAGCATCCACATCCAGAGGATCATTAGCCACCATTTCTGCCACTTCCAGCCACATATTCCCCTCCCTTGTCAGCCTTCAGCAGGAACCATTCCCTTCGGGACACCCTGGTCCACTCCTGCTTCACTCCTAACACCCTTCCACAACCCCACGGCAGCTTTCCCTGCAACCACAGAAAGTGTAACACGTGCCTGTTTACTCCTCCCTTCTCAGTATCCAAAGTCCCAAACACACCTTCCAGGTGAAACAGCACTTTACCTGCGCTTCCCACAATCTAGTCTACAATATTCGCTGCTTACAATGTGGTCTCCTCTGCACTGGGGAAAAAAAGCATAGACCAGGTTATCGCTTCGCAGAACATCTACGTTTTGTGCACAAAAAAGACCTGGAGCTTCCAGTTCCTGCCAGCTCAAGACATCACTGTGTTCCCGTGTTCCCAACGTTTCGGGCCTAGACCCTTCATCAGAAATAACGTCAGCCTTCCTGCTCCTATGATGCTGCTTGGCCTGCTGTGTTCATCCAGCTCTACACCTTGTTATCTCTGTCTCAGGCTTGCTGCAATGCTCCAGTGAAGCTCAGTGCAAACTGGAAGAACAGCACTTCATTTTCTGCTTGGGAACTCCACAGTCTTCTGGACTCAACATTGAGTTCAACAATTTTAGGGCTTGAGGCACCTCCTCCCATGTCTTTACACTAACCCCCACACACCAGGCCTTGTTATCATATGGTCTGCTGTTACACACAACCCATTGTTAGCCACTAATTGTCCCATCATTATCCCACTCCTTTTTCTCTCTCGGCTCTATTTCCACCTATAGTTTACTTCCCCCCCCACCCTAAATTCTGCATAAAAAACAACTTTTTCCAAGCTACAGAGATAGTAGGAACTGCAGATGCTGGAGAATCTGAGATAACAAGGTGTAGAGCTGGATGAACACAGCAGGCCAAGCAGCATCAGAGGAGCAGGAAGGCTGACGTTTCGGGTCTATTCTTCAGAAATGGGGGAGGGGAAGGGGGTTCTGAAATAAATAGGGAGAGAGGGGGAGGTGGATAGAAGATGGATAGAGGAGAAGATAGGTGGAGAGGAGACAGACAGGTCAGAGACGGGGGGATGGAGCCAGTAAAGGTGAGTGTAGGTGGGGAGATAGGGAGGGGATAGGTCAGTCCAGGGAAGATGGACAGGTCAAGGGGGCGGGATGAGGTTAGTAGGTAGGAGATGGAGTTGGGGCTTGAGGTGGGAGGAGGGGATAGGTGGGAGGAAGGACAGGTTAGGGAGGTGGGGACAAGCTGGACTGGTTTTGGGATGCGGTCGGGGGAGGGGAGATTTTGAAGCTTGTGAAGTGGACATTGATACCATTGGGCTGCAGGGTTCCCAAGCGAAATATGAGGTGTTGTTCCTGCAACCTTCGGGTGGCACGTTGTGGCACTGCAGGAGGCCCAGGATGGACATGTCGTCTGAGGAATGGGAGGGGGAGTTGAAATGGTTCGCGACTGGGAGGTGCAGTTGTTTAGTGCGTAGGTGTTCCACAAAGCAGTCCCCAAGCCTCTGCTTGGTTTCCCTGATGTAGAGGAGGCCACAACGGGAACAGCGGATACAGTATACCACATTAGCAGCTGTGCAGGTGAACAGCTGTTTGATGTGGAAGGTTTTCTTGGGGCCTGGGATGGGGCTGAGGGGGGAGGTGTAGGGGCAGTTGTAGCACTTCCTGCAGTTGCAGAGAAAAGTGCCGGGTGTGGTGGGGCTGGAGGGGAGTGTGGAGCGGACAAGGGAGTCACGGAGAGAATGGTCCCTCCGGAAGGCAGATAGGGGTGGGGAGGGAAAAATGTCTTTGGTAGTGGGGTCGGATTGCAGATGGCGGAAGTGTTGGAGGATGATGCGTTGAATCCGGAGGTTGGTGGGGTGGTGCGTGAGGATGAGGGGGATTCTGTTTTGGTTGTTATTGTGGGGAAGGAGTGTGAGGGATGAGTTGCAGGAAATGCGGGTGACACGGTCGAGGGCGTTCTCGACCACTGAGGGGGGGCAGTTGCGGTCCTTGAAAAACGAGGACATCTGAGATGTACGGGAGTGGAATGCCTCATCCTGGGAGCAGATGCGGCGGAGGCGAAGGAATTGGGAATAGGGGATGGCATTTTTGCA
>NC_063336.1:55269288-55398925 GCF_021869965.1 Rhincodon typus
GACCTGCAATGTTAACTCTGATTTCTGTCCACAGATGCTGCCAGATCTCCTGAGCTTTACCATAAATTTCTGGGTTTTTTTTCTGATTTCCGGCGTCCACAGTTCTTTCAGTTTTGATTCACAGGAATAACTTGTTAATTTATGAACTGTCAGGATTTTAAAATATGTTTTGGTTTGTAGTGGCACTTGTGACAACATAGCAGTAGGTCTGTCTGTCGGAAAGAGGAGCTACAACTTAACATTTAGGATGTGAGTTTTTATTTATAACTAAAAATTAAATGCTCAGAGGGAAATATATAGAAGAAAAGGGAGAGGAAAAGGCATTCTCTATTTAATAAGAGAGAACCTCAGATAGGAATCATGAATTGAATTATATAATAAATCACCCCATTCAAGGAATGGACAAAAACAATAAGATGTTAAAAGGCAAAGATTGTGTAAATGATTAAAGAGGTAGGAAACCTGGGCAAACACAAGAAAATGGGCAATGGGTGACTGGGAAAACATGGATTTGGGTGTGAAAACTAGTTCGAAAATGAAGCAACAAAAGTAAATTCTAACAATGGTGGGGAGGGTTTATGATGAGGTGGAGGGCATGATAACGAAATGAGACAAATTATACAGTAAGACAAAAGGAGGTGATAAGAAGTATAAAAGATGGGTCAAGGCAACTTGTAAATTGTTAAAGTCAGTATAGAAGAGGAGGAAGGAGGCATTGGACAATTATAACTTGCTTACTTGGTGGAAGATAATAGGGTAGGTGCCAAGGTTGCAGACCATATTCGCTGTCTGTGTACCAATGGTGGATCCTTATCCTTAGTACCAGCCTCCTCCATTCTTGTTGTGGCTCCAGCGCTGCCATCCTCCAGTGCCAAAACCAATTATTGGAGATGTATGGAGAGAAAACTGGATTTTTAATTTCTGTTTACCTGTTACCTTTGGTGAAAAGGTGCTGAATTTGCTTTAAGGACAATAGCATGATGATTTTTTCTGCATTTGTATTGTGCAATGGGTTGTGGTTAACATTCGTACATCTGCAGTAAAGCTTGAACCCATAATCTTCTAACTTGCAATTGAGAGTGCTACCACTGAGCAATTGCTGAGATCAATCCCATGTAATGGATGGAGATTGCAATTTCTAACAATATTTCTGTTTTTACCATGAGATAACACCTCAGATATCAGACTGTAAGTTTGCACCTGTCAATCCCACACCTAAGACTTGGCCAGTGTTAACAACTCTTCACTAACTGCCAAAAATGTACATCCTGCTTAATTTCTTTCTTGTCAGTTTTAAAATATGTTTGTATTTTCAGAGTCAATGAGTCATTCAGTAAACATAAGTTAGACACATGACAAATTATGAAAGGTGTTTTTGGAAACTTGCCGAATGTGCTTTTGGGAATTGAGTGTGCAATAAACTCACCCCTGAATAAGTTACGCAAATGGAAAGAAAATTAAGGTTTTGGCCCCACATTGATCGCTTCCCATTGCATATCTGAATATGACATTTATAGGTTGGAAAGATTCTTTGTGCAATCTGTGGAAGAGAGTAGTTCTGGAGCAGTGGACTGGTATCTTCTGATAGCTGCAGGTGAGCTCTTGAAATGTTCAGAAGCAGCTGCAAGCATCTCTGAAGAGTTAGTGATTGTTAAATGTAATTTTACTTGCAGTCATGAGTCACTTATAGAACCATGTGGCAAGAAACTTCAGAAATAGATGCCTAACTTCCTTGGAGCTACAGATATATAACAAAACACAAGGTCAAGAGGATGAAAATATGAATGCTCAACTCAGGTTATGACTCAAATCACACCTTTAATGCCATCAAAGTTCTGTGCAAACATGTTTCTTAATGAGGAAAATGCATTTCTAACCTCTTAAAAAGTATATGTATTGTTTTTCTCCTGACTCTAAAGCATACAGGATGATAAGCAAGTAAATTGTTGGAGGGCTTTTGGGAAAAATGTGCCCCATTTCATTCAAGCTTAAATAAACTTAGGCATGAGAACAGGCTAATGTTTCATAGATTAATTACTGTCTGCTTACGGTTTGCAAATCACTTGACGTGTCCAATATGGTGATACAATAATGTTGCACCTTTTATATAATTTAGAATCAAAATAAGTCCTTTCATGAAAGCATCAAAAGAAGCTATTTTGTTCACTTATAGACCAGTGAATCTTACATCAGTGGTAGGGAAGCAAGTTTTGATCTGGGATAGTCAGCATGGCTTTGTCAGAGGAAGGTCATGCCTAACAAATTTGTCAGAATTTTTCAAGGTTTTGACTAGGTGTGTCGAAGACGGTGGTGCAGTTGATGTAGCTTATCTAGATTTCAGAAAAGCCTTTGACAAGGTCCCACATGACAGACTAGTAAAGCTGTAAAAATGCATGAGATCCAGGATAACTTGGCCAGTTGGATCCAAAATTAGCTTAGTGGCAGGATACAGAGGGTGGTAGTAGAAAGCTGTTTGTGTGACTGGAGACCAGTATCCGGTAGTATACCACATAGATCAGTGCTGGGTGCTTTATTGTTTGTGATACATGTAAATGATGTAGAAGAAAATGTTGGGGGTTGGGGATAAGTAAATTTGTCAATGATATGAAGATTGGCTGGATGTCTGACAGTGACAAACAAGGTCTTAGGTTCTAGATGGATATATATACAGATTGGGCAAATGGGCAGATCAGTGGCCAATGGAATTTAACCCTGATAATGTGAAGTGATGCACTTCGGAAGAAGTAACAAGATAAGGCAGTACTCAATGAATGGCAGGACACTGGGAAGCTCAGAGGAACAGAGGGATCTTGGGATGCTTGTCCCTGCAGATCCCTGAAGGTGGTAGGACAGGTTAAAAGTGTGGTTAAGAAAGCATATGGCACACTTGTCTTTATGAGTTGAGGCAAAGATTATAAGAGCATGGAGGTTATGTTAGAGCGGTACAAAACTTTGGTTAAGGCCACAGCTGGAGTACTGTGTGCAGTTCTGGTCATCACACTATAGGAAGGATGTAATTGCACTGGAGAGGGCGCAGAGGAGATTCACCAGGATGGTACCTTGTATAGAGCAATTTAGCTTTGAAGAGAGGCTGGATAAGCTGAGATTGTTTTATTTGGAGCAGAGAAATTTGTAAAAGGGACACTTCCACTTTAAAATTATGCCCCTTTGTTATTGACCTTACAACTAAGGGGAATAACTGCTTTCTATCCATCCTGTCTGTGTCCTTATAACCTTATGCACCTCAATCAGGTCCATTTTCAGCTTCCTCTGCTCTAACGAAAACAATCTGAGCTTCTCCAGCCTCTTTTCATAGCTAAATTGCTCTATCCAAGGCAACATCCTGGTGAATCTCCTCTGTTCAGCAATTTTCACTTTTGACGGTGGTGAGAAACTGAGTGTTGTGCTCAATGTCTGAAATTGAAAGAAAATTTGTGCTGTGTGCGAAATGTCTCTCTGATCCATTTCCCCTTGTTTCTGTTTATGTTCACAAAATGCACAAAAGTGCAAAGTCTTTGTCTTCACACACCATAGTAACCAGGCATATTATCTATCCACTTCTGAACTCATTGCTGGCAGACATGAGCCAGTTATTGAGTATGCAAGACAGTCATAATTATTTACATTTCTGTAATTATTAGGAGTATCACAAAAATTAAAACAAAAGAAAATACAATTTAGAGCCAGTAGGTAGCAAACATGCTTTTTCAAACCCAACTTTAATTTTGTTTGGATTGAAATACGAGCATGTACAAATGTCTACCCTAATGTGCCATAGTCATGTGACCTGTACCATGAAGCACACACTCTGTAGGTCAGCATCTTAAGCTCCAGTTCAATAAAGTCTTCCGGTTGAACTCACTGCTGTTATACTGGAAACGTATGGTCAGCAGTGGTGAGTGTCCAGAGCTGAAAAAAAAAGCACGGTTGCGGAACTGTGAACTGCCCCTGAAAATGACACAAAAAAAATCACAATGAGAAAAGCTGCTTACGAAAAATTGGTTGCAGTTTTTCCTGTACCAGCTCATGTTTAAATTATTAGGGATATGAGGCAGAATTGGGAACTCTTCATTGAACAATCGCAGAATTATGCCATAGTAACAGATTTATTGAGCAAACCAGAAGAACAAGTCACTATACTTTTAACATTGTTTGAATGACACTGTTCAAAAATATATTTTACCCTGAATCTCTCCTAACAGCACAACAGTAATTTTAAAGGCTTTGAAGGCAAATTTTGAGCCCAAAGTGAACATTGCATATGAACATTTAGCATTCATTACTAGACAACAAAAAGTCGATTGATCAAAATGTAACATCATTAACTCAGCTTTCAGAAACCTTGTGAATTTGCACAATTAAAGGCTGAACTAATTAGAGGCAGGATTGTATTCGGGATAAGGGATCCAAAATTAAAAGCACACTGACTGAGAGAAGACAAACTTATACAAAAATCCAAAAAGTTCCAGATGCAGAAACAAAAACAGAAATTGCTGGAGAAATTAAGCAGGTCTGATGGCAGACTTAATGTTTCTGGTCCAGTGATCCTTCTTCAGAACAAAACAAACTTACACTTGGAAGAGCAATTGACAAGTGTAGAAATGCCAAAGTTGTGGGTCAAGCAACTGGTGATTCCAGTGCCAGTGCTGAAAAACTACAACAGTCTACGATGATGAAGTTACCCTGCAGTGTGACATTAGTAAGGCAGGACTTGGAGAAACCTGAATGCAGCAAGGTCAACCAGTTAGATTTCCATCTAGGGCACTAACACATACAGAAAGATGTTGTGCCCAGATAGAGAAAGAAACATCTATATCAACTTGAAAGAAGCAAAGTGAAAGTCGAGTCTGACCATTAGGCACTTCACAGCATTTCCCTCAGGCTGCTACTCTCTGCTCCAAAGCATCTGAAAGACTGATACTCAGGTTACAGGGGTGTCATCTGGATATGAGGCATAAGCAAAGGGAAGCAGATGTGTACTTGGTGAAGACAAGTCGATGATGCTACCACAGAGTGTGAACTCTTCGGTACTCAGCGTGAAGCTACAGCTCTTCATGCTTTGGGAGTTATCAACCCAGAAGACCCACTGAATATGACAGACAAGCACTTTGTTCAAATCAAACTAACTATCTAATAAGATGCACATCTTCAGTGATGCAAGAAATAGCGATAACAGGATGGCCAAAAAGCATCAGGAACACGTCTGTTGCGATAAGAGCATGCTGGGTATATGGAGATGAGCTGACAACCCAAGATGGCATATTGTACAAAGAAAATAGTGTAATTATCCCAGAGTTGAAGGGATAAATGCACAAATGCATCCATGCAAGCCAGCGAAGAATTGAATTAAGTTTGAGGAGGGCAAGACGAGTGCTCTACTGTCCAAATACGTGCAACAAAATCAATGAGCAAAGCAGCCAGTGCACTGCTTGTAATAAGTACTCAGCTAAGCAGGTAGGGGACACTGATGACACCCAACATCCCAGAGAGACTGCGAATGAAGCTTTAAGTGACTTCTTCACACTTGCAGAAACTGATTATTTTATCGGGATAGAATATGATTCTGACTACTAGGAGGTGAACAACTTGACTTCACCTGTCAAAAATCTGAAAGCACACTTCATCTGTTATAGCATTCCAACATTGTATGTGGTGGAAGTGAACTTCCAGACGTACAGTTGCAACCACAGACACATACCCCTTACTTTAGAAGCTGTTCCTCATTTGCAGATAGCAGACACGGGTCACATCAACCATCAGACCCAGAGGATCACAGTAACCCAAGAACAGAAATAGAATAGCAATGGCACTAAAGCAACAGTAATTGACACAGAAAGGCACTCTTGGTACAGGCAATGATAATACCATTATATACTTAGCAGCATGACAAGCATGATTTTAGGACTGTGGGCCGAAACTTGCATTTATTTGTCTAAGTGGCAGTTTTATTGAGTTTCACGGTTCCTCTCCATGAATAGTAGCAGGTTTTCTTGCTGTATCATACGAAACTCACCTCATTAACCCTCTGCCCCACTCAACGACACCTGTCTCATCTGCTTGTATCCCCATTCTTTACCACTTGCCAAACCTGGAATAACTCACCAGTGCCGGGATATCCTGAAATGGATGAGGTCACCGATGTTTTCTTTAAAAGGCTGTTGTATACCTGGACAAACACTGTTCCTGACATTTGCCCTAAGCATGGCAGAGAGAGAAAATTGCTACCTTGCTTTGTGAGCAGAGAGCTGGAGGTTCAGCTGGATGCGGTTGTACACAGGTGGCATCTCCTCTTCCCCCAGGACTTGCAGAAAAGGTCACAATGCTAGATGATGCCAGCCTGATCTGAGGCTACCACCTGGGTCAGTGCAGTCTTAATCATCTGGAGAAATGTACAGCGCTGTAGGAAAAAATCAATGACTTCTCCACTTTGCTGGCATAAGTGCCACTGTTTTCTCTTCGATACCTCACAGACTCTCTCTATTACTGTACCCACCTCTGACCGACACTGATGCTCTACCATTCTCACTATTGGCTGCAGCATCTTCCCTCATATGGTCTCACTTATCCCAGCTCCTGAAACCACTAACTGTCCATGGCCTCTGCTCTGCCCATTCTCTCGTTCAGAACATCTGCCATCTGCAAAGTAAGAGCCGTGCTACCTACTTTT
The DNA here is from genome assembly GCF_021869965.1 of Rhincodon typus. Lineage (NCBI taxonomy): Eukaryota > Metazoa > Chordata > Chondrichthyes > Orectolobiformes > Rhincodontidae > Rhincodon > Rhincodon typus. The sequence goes on from NC_063336.1 coordinate 55,275,956, forward strand.
GTCTCCCTTAAAACCGGCCTGTGTGTCATTCCAGGAGGGAAACAGCCCCCAACAGCGTAGAAAGAGTCAAGACGGATGGTAGGCTGCCCGATGTTCAGCTCCTCTCCCCTATGTGGAGACCATTGTGACTCTGACTATTTCCGAGTGACTCACTGATCGTGTCTAAGGCTGGTACTGGAGACTGCTCTTCACTTACTGTGCTGGACTCCCTGAGTAAAGGCCATCTCCCTTGACTTGACGGAGGACTGCTGACAACTGTGACAAGCTTCTTGGTTTGTATCTGCACTAATCCGCACAATGAAACAGGAGCACTGTAAGCCTGATATGTCAGGCTGAGAGGCAAGGCAGATATGATGTGAGCATTCAGATAAGCTCAAAGTGAATGAGTACTACGTGAGCAGGCAAATAGCACTGATATACAGCCTGGTCTGTCTATGACCTGGATCCATGTCCCTTAGTGCTCAATATCCTTGCTGCAGCATAGCAATGATGGTTATTGTTATCTCCCAAGGTGCAAGATTGATGTAAAGAAGTTAACTTCCAGTACATTTGGAATGTGACGTGAAGGTTCTCAGAGGCTTGCACAGATGTCAATATGCATGTACATGGCTTGCATGTGGCTAGTGCCCATGGAGTGTACACTGGGATGTTTGTGCCTAGTGTCCAACATGGAGGACCCTTGTTGCACACAGTGAGTTGAAGTGTCAGGTACCTGCTTGGACTTCCATCTCAAGAATTCTCAGCACCTAGGTTGCTCACGGAAGATGGCACAGGAGTAACCTGCCTATTAGTGAGACAATACTGACATTTATTATCAAGCAATACTTGTTGCTTCCCAGCAAGAATCTAGCCTCGAATTCCAGAATTTAGTTAAAAGATGCATTTTTTCCGATGTTGAGTTAGGCCTCGCTGGATTTCTCATGCAATTCTGTGACATTTCTCACCATAGCCCATATCATTCAGGTCCCAATTAGTTTGCACTCTGTTTGTACTATGCATATGCAGAGATTGATGGAAATAAGAAACTGCTAAAGTATGAGAACAATAGTGTACATAGTTGATAACTTGGGTAATTAAAAGTGCACATGACATTCTATGCTATTTTAGTATGTAAAGGAAGATGTTTGGATTGAAAGCCATACACCCAGCAGACAGACATCTCAAACTTCACTTCAGTAAAGTTGTCACGATGAACACATTTCTGAAGAAGGGTCCCGGCCTGAAACATCAACTCTCCTGCTCCTGTGATGCTGGCTGGCCTACTGTATTCCTCCAGCTTCATACTGTGTTGTCTCTTACTCTAGCATCTGTAGTTCTTGCTTTCTGTCTATGATGAACACGTTGCTGCATTGTTGACTTGAAACGTTGAAAATATTTTTGTGAGAAGAGTTATTTTCGGCATGCATATTTTAAAATATTGACATATAGTTTTGGAATTATTCCCATTGATCCATTTCTTCCAGGAGAAAGCACTTAGAGCTATTTCGATCGTTTAGGTTTTCTGTCATTATCTGCCAGTCCTTTTCGTTTGAAAGTTAGCAAATTTCATTACCAAAGGAATAAACTTATAGCCTGTATAATTGATACAGAGGTCACTTGCTGGTGATTCTGATGTCATGATATTGAACTAAGACCAAACAAGTTGATTGTGAACAAGGAAAATGCCAATAATTTAAGACAATGTAATTTTCAAAGAACAGACATTTATAAGGATTAAATAAAAAATCAAGATGACCGATAGCATGACAAATTTCTCATGCATTATTGCATAAGTGGACAGCACAGTGCAACATCACTGGACAAAGAACAGTACAGTACAGCACAGGAACAGGCCATTCAGCCCACTAAGACTCTGCCAATACACGATGTCTTTCTAACCTAAAAACTTTTTGCCTCTGCACAACCATATCCTTCTATTTCCTGTCTATTCGTCTATCTGTCAAGATGCCTCTTAAATGTTAGTATTGTATCCTTCTACACCACTCCCTCTGGCAGTGCATTCCAGGCACTTACCACCCTCTCAAATTTCTTTTAAAATTATCCCCTTTTACCTTAAAACCTATGTCCCCTAGTAATTGGTATTTCTACCCTGGGAAGAAGATTCTGAGTACCCATTCTGTCTAAGCCTGTCATTATGTTGTAAACTTCTATCAGGTCGCCCCTCACCCTTCAACGTTCAAATGAAAACAAATCAAGTTTGTCCAATCTCTCCTCCTAGCTAATACCCTTCAAACCACACCACATCCTGGTAAATTGTTTTTGCATCCCCTCCAAAGCCTTGGTATCCTTCTGGGAGTGTGATGACAGAACTGTAACACAATATTCCAAATGGGGCCTAATAAAGTTCTATACAGCTGCGGTATGAATTGCCAACTCTTTTTTATTCTTTGCCCCAACCAATGAAAGCAAACATGGCATATGCCTTCATGACCACCTTATCCAATTGTGTTGCCACTTCCATAGAACTGTGGACATGTATGCCTAGATCCCTCTGTATGTTAATGCTAGTAAGGGTTCTGGGCAGCACGGTGGCTCAGTAGTTAGCACTGCTGCCACACAGTGCCAGGTACCTGGGTTCAATTCCAGCCTTGGGTGACTGTGTGGAGTTTGCACATTCTCATCTGTATCTGCCTAGGATTCCTCCAGGTACTCCTGGATTCCTCCCACAGTCCAAAGATTTGCAGGTTAGGTGGATTGCCCATGCTAAATAGTCCCATTGTGTTCAGGGGTGTGTAGGTTTGGTGGATCAGCCATGATAAAAATGCAGGGTTACAGGGACAGGAGTTAGGGTTTGGGTGGGGTGTTCTTTGGAGGGTTGGTGCAGACTTGATGGGCCGAATGGCCTGCTTCCACACTGTAGGAATTCTGTGGTTTACTGTATACTTCCCTTCTGCATTAGATCTTCCAAAATGCATCATCTTGCTTTTTTCCAGATTTAACACCATCTGCCATTTCTCTGCCCAAGTCTCCAGACGACCCATACCCTGCTGTATCCTCTGGCAATCCTCCTCATTATCCACAGCTCTGCCTACCTTTGTGTTTTCCACAAACTTGCTAGTTCACCCATATACTTCTCTAAATCATTTATATATATATATATATATTACAAACAGCAGGAGTCCCAGTATTGATCTCTGCAGAACACCACTGGCCACAGATCTCCAACCAGAAAAACACCCTTTCATGGTTGGCTATTCTCTGTCTTCTGTGACTAAAATTGTTCTGTATCCATCTTACCAGCTCTCCATGGATAACATGTGACTTCATCTTTTGTATCACACTGCCATGAGGAACCTTGTGAAAGGCCTTGCTGAAGTCCATATAGACAACATCTACCACCCTGCCTTCATTAAACATCTTTGTCACTTCCTCAAAAAACTCAATCAAGTTTGCAAGACATGACCTTCTCCACACAAAGCCATGCTGCCTACTGCAAATAAGTCTATATTTTTCCAAATGTGACTAAATCCTATTCCTAAGAATCTTCTCGAATAATTTCCCTACCACTGACATAAAGCTCACCAGCTTGTAATTTCCCAGATTATCCCTGTTGCCCTTCTTAAACAAAGGAACAACTTTGGCTATTCTCCAGTCCTCTGGGACCTCTTCTGTGACTAAAGACGATATAAAGATTTCATACAAGGCCCCAGTAATTTTCTCATCTGCCTCCCTCAGCATTCTGGGATAGATCGCACCAGGTCCTGGGGACTTGTCTATCTTAATGCTTTTCAAAACACCTTTTTTTTATTGACATGCCGCAGAATATCAACATACTCCTCCCGAGACTCATGATCCACCATGTCCTTCTCCTTTATGAATATTGATGCAAACTATTCATTAAGGACTTCACCCACTTCTTCAGCTCCATGCATAAATTCCCTCCTTTGCCCCATTCCCTAACTACAGTGTTGCTTCTTTTCTACGTATAAAATGCTTGGGATTTTCATTAATCATGTTTGCCAAAGACATTTCATGGCCCCTTTTAACCTTCCTAATTCCTATCTGGGTTATTTCCTGCTATTATTGTATCATTTTGAGTTCCATATAACAATAACCAAACAAGTTTAGTTTGGTTTCTTCAATGAGTATATTTTTCCCTTTCTCCTTTGGCTGATCAAAATGACTTAATCTAAGGCTGTAAAATTAGGAGTTTTGAATTTCATAAAAGCAGAGAAAAGTGTCCTGAATCAGTGACATTTGACAATCTCAGCAGTAATAATTTTTGTTTTGTATCAATACATATATATTCAATCAGATTAAGACACTATTGTGCTTCCACAAATCTCAATGCAAAAATGTGATAGTAGAATAAGAGAAAAGTTGGCCACTTCAATGTATGTGTGATGTGGGTGTTAAATTTTTCAAGCTTACCCCATAGCAATGTACTTGGTACCTGGTCTGTTGTAAGCAAAGACAAAATCACAGACACCCTAGTTGTGTTCACACCAATCTCATGGCTGTTACTAATTTGATGAACAGAGGAATATATGGCCTCATTATACAAAATTGCTGGATTCTTTGCAACTAAAAAATTTTAACCATAGCAATTTTTTTTTCATAATGACTGGTTGCACTTGTAATCTGATGGTCTTTTCTTTTGACAGGGGAAGAGAATCTGTTGGCAATATTAAAACGAAGATGGTGGAAGTACATGATCTTGGGATTAATAGATATAGAAGCCAACTACCTTGTAATAAAGGCTTACCAGTATACAACCCTGACTAGTGTGCAGGTAGGTGTGCATTGGTCTGCTATTAACTGTATTGCAGTTGAAATGAGGCACAGTAATTTTTTCAAGTAAACTAACACCTATATTCTTGTCCTGTTGATTTGTTTGCATGTCAATGCAGAGGGGTCGATGTCAATATTTACTGCCTAGGTGGTAACCTGGTGTGCCAGATTGCACACTCTTTGTAGAAACAGATGAATCTTCATTCTATTGAATGAAAATGTGGTAAAGGTGCACATCTCCCCTATTGTTGACTGATTCTAAAATGCAAGGATAATAAAGAAACCATTGTTGCATATGAGTTCCTGTTTGCATGGCTTTCAACTGATTGGTTGATTTTATTGTTACAATCTCTGTGAACCAATTCAAGGGACACAACAGAAAGGATGATGACCTGTAATTCTGGAAATAGTTGGGAACTCCTTATCCAGAAGTCATGCAGTTTTGCCTTTCACAATTTTCTGGCCAATGTGCCAGCACATCATTAGTTGCAAGTTTTGTATCTCTAATAGATGTTCAGATTTTCTAATAGAGTCATACAGCAACTAATCCACATCGACCATGTTCCCAAACTAAACTAGTCCTGCCTGCCTGTGCTTGGTCCCTCCTCCAAATCTTTCCTAATCATGAACTTATCCAAATGTCTTTTAACCGTTGTAACTGTACCAGCATTCACCAATTTCTCTGTTCCACACACAAACTACACTCCGTGTAAAAAAGTTGCCCCTCATGTCCTTTTTAAATCTTTCTCTTTTTAAATCTTAAAAATATGCCCCATAGTTTTGAACTCCCCCACATTAGGGAAAAGACTCTTGTCCTTCACCTCATCTATGTCCCTTATGATTTTATAAATCTCAATAAGGTCACCTTTCAACCTCCTGAGCTCTGGTGAAAACTGTCCCAGTCTTTCCAGTCTATATTTGTATCTCAAACCTTCCATTCCCAGCAACATCCTGGTATTTTTTCTGAACCCTTTCTAGTTTAATAATGTCCTCCTAGAACAGGGTGACCAGAAGTGCACACAGTGCTCTTTAAGAATTGTTCAGTGTTATTTCTGTTTGATCTTTTCTCAAGTTATACATGTGTTTTTGTTCTGATCGGTGCAGTTCTTACTCTCCCAGCACCATTGAAGGCACCAAATGGGTGTCTGAATAGGAATCACTCTGGGTGACAATCTTAGAAGAAAAGAAAAATGAGTAAAGGGGTTCCTGAAGTCCAAGCTGCATAAAATATGTTCTGTGGTTACTTGTCAGTACTTGCTCAGACATATCTGCGGAGGTTGGCAGACTGCATTTCGAAAAATGATTAATGCATGTTCCCAAAGGAAGCTGGAACTGTAGACATTAAGGCAGTGCTGTGCTTGAGTGGTAACACAGTTGGTTTGTGCTTCAGAAACACCCTAGTCACAATAGAACCTGAATTACATGGTACTAATGCCATGGTGATCAGTAGCTAGCAAAGTCTGATTAATCACGCTTGCAAACATAGCTGCAATCATATTTACAAGCAGAGAGTAAAGAATTCTAAAGAAATAATTTATGGGATGCAGACCAATATTTGCTGACCTTCCTCATTGTCATCGATCTGAATATCTAACTAGGCTACTTCGGAGCCACCTGCATTGCTTTGAGTTTGGAGTGACATTTAGGCTAGTGTAGGTCAGATTGACAGATTTTCTTTCCTTAATGATGTCTGTGAGCCAGTTGGATTTTCATAACAATCAATGATTAAACTGGCTTTTAAATGTAGATTTATTAATTGATTTTAAATTCTACCACCTGCTGTTTTGAGACTCATGTCACCAGGGTATCAGCTTGGGCCTTTGGATTGCTTTTCTAGTGGTGTAATCGCTAGCCATCACCTCCCATCAAACCTTGTGGGATCAATGTCCATAAAGGGTCAGATGTAGATCTGTATCCTCTTCTAAGGTACCTATATTTACTCTACACCATACAATGGTGCATATGATGTGCCCCCAGAATAGATTTTTGGGTTTTAAATTCAAACAAAATAGCCCTGTTAGTTGAAATTATTTTGTTTCCTACCGTTTGCACTTGCCTGCACCATTCAACAGTCAGTTTATTTCAGATTTGCCTTAAATTGGATTGATATATAACAGGCTAGAATTTTACAAGTTTGCTGGGTTTATTGGCAGACAGGTCTATAAAATTCTCTCTGTCTTACCCACTGCCTTTCTGCCTCCCCCCTTGACCTGACAACAAGGTTATAAGTAGGAGGTTGAAGGTGTAAGCCAGCTCACTTGCCCTGACCAAAAAAAAGGTCGTTAAGTGGACAATTATTGGCCACTGAAGAGCTCTTTCTCAACCTTATCATTTTGAGGTGAACGGGAGGAGATCAAGGACATTAGCTTGCTCAGGCTGTGGGCAGGAAATAAGAAGCAGGCCTGACTGCCTCAATGTTCCCCTTTCCCAGTTGGTCTCCTCCACAAGTCCTTGGCATTCTTTCCGTTATTAACATGACCTTCGCATCTGTCACTCCTCCCCAAATCCTGTGCTTCCCCTCCTGTCCCTTCTGTGATGCTCCCAGAATTACCCTTGTGCAGCACTCCCACCACCTAGAACCTGTGCAATGCCTGTAGTCTGATCAGTATGCACTACTCCCAATGGTATTGCTGTAAGCTACAGATTGGCTGGCATATCTCTGAGATGATACCACCTGATTGAGGAGGCAGCCATTCAGTGACTGGTGCTCTCACTGGCCTCACTGCTGACAAATTCAGACTTGGAACCTCCACTTGATTCAGATACGATGACTTCAAAGTCTGTCAAAAAATCCACGCCAGTCCTTTTGGTTTGGCCTCACCAATAATTCCAAGGTTAAAAGAACAAGGAAAGAACGCAGGAAGTAGAGCTGTAATTTCTGGAATTGAGCTGATTAAGGGTATTATCTGAACAAATGTTTTAGATATCAAGGGGAACAAATAAGGTATGTAGAAAGAAAATATTTCTGATGGGGGAGGATTCGAGGACTAGGGGGCATGAACTGTAAAATTAGAGCGAGACTTTTCAAAACTGAAATTATAATTCATTTCTTCATGTAAAAGAGGGGTAGAAGTTTGGAACTTTATTTTTCTGCAAACAGCAGTTGATGCTAAATTTATTCTTGATTTTAAAGCTGTGATTGGTGGACTTTTGTTAATCAAAGGAATTGAGTGATAAGGGGCAAAAGTGCAATGTGGACTATATCGCTAATAAGCCATGATTTTATTGAATATCTGAACAGGATCCAGAGCTAAGTGGTAAATTCCTGTGGCCTACAAGCTATAAATTTTATAGTGAACTTCAACTATTGCTATTAAAGCTGTGATTGAACCGTAAAAATCCAGTATGAAAATGTAAGAGAAACATTGGGAATTAATATCATAATGAATAGCTATCTCGTTCTAATACTATACAATAGCAATATGAGTCACGCCAAAGACATATGCCTATCACAAACATGAATAATGAATAAGGTGCCATGTGTTGTGCGATGCTAGGTATTTAGACCCTATGTCCCAAAAACTGGCAGTTTGTGTCCAACAGCATATCCCTTTGGCTATTTGCAACAAGTAGAGTACTGATGATAATCACCAGCCCATGCTTGCAAAATTCACAACACAGTGTCCAATATTAGATGTGGATCCACAATTGGACAGCAATTGCTAAATAATCCAGAGTGTGTGAAGAATAGTGCTGACAACCAATTTAAGATTGTCAGTCAGCTCGCAGCGTGAAACACTCACGTTTACTAGAAGCTGCACATTTTAATATACAGGGCCCTGACCCCTGCAGACAGGGAGAATGTGTATAATACTGTACTAGCTTCAACTCAACAAAATTACTAACCACCATTCACCGGTTCCTTTTCCAGGACAATGCCTTGACCAATCAGAATCCACTTCCAACCAATCAGCACTCTCCTCACATACAGTCTAAATGTTGCTTTCCCTTTACCTTGGTATTCTTGTGACTTGTCCTGATAAGTGCAAATGAAATGCTTCAACAAAATGTGTCTTTTCTCAGTTATATTCAAATCAACAGATTGACAAGTTTGTCATCCACGGGTGTTGAGACCAGCTATGATCATGAGAATCTGATCTATCACTCAAGTCAAATGTTGAGAAATTAGTCGGCCTATAGAAGCTAATTTAATGTGCACATATTTTAAAAAGCTAATTGTGAGAAATCTAGCTCATTCCTTGTATGCTGCACAATAATGGGGTAATGGTTTAGAAGTATAATTGTAAGAATGAACAAATGGATGATCGTACAGAAAAGATGAAATTTGAAAAGATAGAAATTAAATGCAAGTGGTTTAAAACAAGATCTAAAGAAGTGGGCCTAGCTCTCAATATTACTAATCCAATGTATTGTTGGAAAAAACTGGCATTGTGCATGTAATTCCTTGTGTTGAATGAAGGTTACAGTGTTGGCTTGACATCACCTACATCCTAAGGTCCCCGTAATGTGTGTCACAGGTTGCAGTTTGATATCATTGAAGAAGTTATGTTTGCAGCAAGACCTGGATACCAGCCGAGCTTGGGTTGATAAATGTTAAGTAAAATTCATGCCATTAAATAGCCAGGCAGTCACCATTGCTGATAAGAGACCATCTCCCAACCTTCCTGCTATCAGGAACAAGTTTCAAAATTTTGACCGAGCAATGATGATGAAACAGTGAGACAGTTCCAGGTCGAGTTGTGTTACTTGGTCAGAATATTGCAGGTGACAGAGTTCCTACGTGCCTATTTTCCTTGTCCTCCTAGCTGGAATGGGTCAGAGGTTTAGAAGATGTTGCTGAATGAGCCTTAATGAGTCACTGCTGTTCATCTTTTAGATGATACACACTGTGGCCTCGTTGCATTGGATGTTGAAGGGAGTGAATATTTAAGATAGTGCAAGGAGCTGATCAAGTCAGCTGGTTGACCTGGATGGCGTCAAACTTCTTGTGTGCTGTTGAAACTTCACTTACCCACACAAGTAGGAGCATGCCATCAGTATCCTGAGTGTGCCTTGTAAATGACAGAAAGATGGTAAGGAGACATTTGTGATAAAATATCCAGCATCTGATTTACCCTTCTAGTCATAATATTTGTATGGCTGCCTCAGTTAAGTTTCTGCTCAATAGTAACCAAACTATATTGATGGTAGGATATTCAGTGATAGTATAAGCTTTAAGTGTTGATATAGCTATGGATTGTATCATTTTCTTAAATTGACATTTAAATGACCTTTCCTCCAAAATAAGGTTCGAGGTGGGGATACCCATTTATGATGGAGCAATAACAAAATTGCTGGAAAAGTTCAGCAGGTCTGGCAGCATTCCTTCACAGATGCTGCCAGAGCTGCTGAGCTTTTCCAGCAATTTTGTTTTTGTTCCTGATTTACAGCATCTGCAGTTCTTTCAGTTTTTATGATGGAGCAATGTTCTCTGCATGTCACAGACACCAAATAGTTTGTTTTTCTTTCATGGTAACGTCCGGGCTTTGGCTGCAAATGATAATTAATCTTCATACCACAGACATGCCAGTAAATGAATATCCCTCATTAGAGATAATGGAACTGTCTCTGTTTGATATTCAATGGAATTGCCAATCATTGAATCCCCCACCAATAACATCCTGGTTGGTATCACTGATCTGAAACAGAAATGGATTAGCCATATAAATATTGTGGATTCAAGAGCAGGTCCTAACCATCTAAAACACACCAACCAGCTTGTTTGATACTGCATCATTTGTTATAACTACACTACAAGGATTGCAATGGTTCAAGCAGGTGCTCACCACTGATTTCTCAAGGATAGTTAGGTTTGGACAATAATGCTGACTTTGCCAATAGTACACGCATCCAAGAACAAATAAGGCCATTGTAGTAAAATGAGGTCTTCACACTTGTGAAACTATTTATAGCCATTTATACAACATGGGAAGAGAGGACAGCTCTTTGGAAACATTCAAATTCAAGCGCTAGTACTAGAAACGACATAACTATGCCTCAGCTCTTCTCACGCATGTTCAGTAACTAAAGTTATTTTACGTTTTTAATGATTAACTTTTGACCATGAGCATTTAACTTTTCTCTCATTTCCTACCTCACCATGCCCGCAATCATTGGGGTATTTACAGCTCTCTTGGGGGACATATAACATGCGTAGACTCTCTTATCATGTCTCGGATGGTGAGCAGAGACCGCGAAGGATGTAAGCTTTTCTGTAGACAAGAACATTTCTGAAACTCCATCAAAAGGTAGAAGGGCATCATTGCTGGTGAGGAAATAATCTTCTATGCAGCGACTGTAAAATCTTCTTGCATTGCGCTGTGGTGTTCAGGATGGCAAATTTATTTCCTTTCATGTGTTTCCAAGCCATTTCTCAAAAGCTTATCCTTATTGTGCAAGTATATCCATCCTTAATAAATTTGGCTTCTTCCTGATAGTCTTCTGCAAACTTAGAGGAAAATGGTCATTCTTTCTCTTTGTGTCTATTTTGACACAAAATCGTCATTCATTAATTGTAACAGATAAGTTTCCTCAGCTAATAGTTCACTGTGACCTTGGAGCTCTGAATATTCCTGAGAAAGAGACTTTTCCTTTCTTCAGTGTTCTTCTTTGCAGTGTCAACTGCATGAATATATTGGCTGTCCCAGCGCAGGATTTTTGGAAACTTCCTGTGAGCTTTCCTTTGTGAGTATCAAAGGCCTTGCTGCATTATGTGACTGCTCTTAACAAGGCTTTTAGATCAGCAGTTCCTTTAGCATGGCTAGACTCTTTCAGAATTGGAATTAGAATTAAGTTTTATTGTCACGTGTACTCAAATACAGGAGTACAGTGAAAAATGTACAATGTTGCAGTTCCTGAAACCATCTGAGGTACAAAGGTACCTAGGTACAAAATCTTAGATACACAGTAGAAAAGTAGAGAAATAAGTGAAAAGTTTAACATTTCAGTTCTACCTAGTAGAATGTAGAAAAATAAAGAAATAAAGTTCAAAGTTCAGCATTAAAGTCCTTGCTAAGCCATGGGCTTGCAGACAGTCCCACACTCGGCTTTCCCTATGTGGATACACTCTTCCCATGAAGGCTTGATCTCTCCCCCACGCTGGGCACGTTCGCCCCCCCCCTGGGCATGATCTCCCCCCTTGCTGGGCACGTTCTCCCCCCTGTGCTGGGCACGTTCTCCCCCCTGTGCACATGTTCTCCCCCGTGCTGGGCACGTTTTCCCCTGTGCTGAGCATGTTCTACGCCCTATGCTGGGCACGTTCTCCCCTGCACTGGGTACGTTTTCCACCCCCCCTCCCCCCCGTGCTGGGCACGTTCTCCCCCGTGCTGGGCTCCATCTCTCCCCTGCACCTGGCACGCTCTGTCCCCTGCACTGGGCTCAATTTGCTCCACATTGCCGTCTTGCCACCAACTGCCAGAGTCTCACCCAGGCTCACCAACCATCTTGCCACCGACCGCTCTGGACCTTGATGGTGCCCCAAAGCTGACAAACACTAGAGTTTTGCCTGGCTCACCAGCTGCCTTGTCGGCAAGCACCAAAGTCTTGCTCCAGACCCCAGCTGCTGCCACACTCCAGACCCCGATGTAGGAGTGTGGTAGTTTCCTGCTGTTGAAGTGACCCCTACCATGCAGGGGGATGGCTGACTCTTCTTGAACTTTGATCTGTTCGATCATCTATTGATGCTCCGCTTTAAGCTTCACCAAGACACTCTGCATCTTTGGAAGCTTTATAAAGTGGTCATCATTCTCGATCGCGTACAAAAAAAATTGACCTTGCCGGGGAAACTCAGCAGGCCTGGCAGCTTCCGTGGATAGAGAAAACCGAGTTCGTGTTTCAAGCCCAGAATGACTCTTCAGAACTGGAAATTGTTTTCTTTCAACTTTTGACAAACGCAGAGACACAGTGCAAAGGACAAAGGGATTGTTAACGCTGGCAAAAGAAATGTAAAATCCATGTAAATTAAGATGTCAAAGGGATGACAGAGTCCTCTCTAGAAAGAACAAGCTAATCAAGAAACAGACAAGAGTGAGTGTGGAGGGGTGTGGAAAATGTAAAATAAATGTGGGCACCAGACATAAAATGGTCAGTTCCTGAAGTTATGGAATTCAATATTGAGGCCTAGTGGCTGTAAAATGCCTAAATAGAAGATGAGGTGTTGTCCCTTGAACTTGTGTTGTGCTTTGTTGGAACATTGTACCAGCCAGAGGACAGAATGAATTCCTTCTGCTCAGATGCTGTCAGACCTGCTGACTTTCTCAAGCCTTATCTGTGCTTGTTTCAGACTTCCAGCATCTGCAGTATTTTGGTCTCAGCATTGAATTCAGTAACTTCAGAAGCTGACCACTTCATGTCTGTCCTTTTTTTTTCTTACATTTTCTTCCCCCGCTGCCCCACTCCCCTGCTCCTGGCCAACAACCTTGACTTAATTTACACCCATTTTACGTCTCTTTTCCCTTTCCTCCACCGTTAACAATCCCTTTGTCTTTTTGCCTGGGCCTTTGTCTAAAGTAATTTTAAAAAACCCTTTTCTAACATCTTTCAGTTCTGAAGATGTCATATTGGACTTGAAACATTAGTTCTGCTTCTGTCTCCAGAGATACTGCCAGACCTGCTGAGTTTCTCCAGCATTCTCGGCTTGTTTCAGATTTCCAGCAGCCACAGCATTTTGTCTTAATGCAGTGACCTTGTCTTTGGTTTTGTATTTTGGTCTGGAGTGACTGGGTATCTAGCAAACCAGTGGTGCATTTGTAGCCAAAATACAGTCTGGTTAGGGTCCTGTAAAGGTGTGGTATCTCCCATCGTTGGTGTATTTGCTATGTGGGCTATGGTGATGAAATGCTTCTTTTCTTTCCAATGCACTTTTTTTCCCGCTTTCCCATGGGCTTTTCCTTTCTGCAGTGCATTGTGTGAGTTACCCTTTCTTGTATAGTTTCTATAGAGCTTTCTCATCTATAAACATTTATTACATGCTGTGGGTCATTGATTTTTTTTTCGATTGTTGCTCGCTGCATTATCTGCTGTGGGATTTCTCCTGTGCTTTTTCAGTTTTTTCACTGCTTACAGTCTGGTGCCTTGAAGTCTGTCATTCATGGCTTTCTGTCACTGCTGACCTTCTCTCTGGGTTGGCCTTGTGCCTCACCTATAACACTGTACTATTGCTGTGCTTCACTTCAAGTGCTCCATGAACTTGCCTCCAATTCTGGCTCTGGTCGCCGGGGCAACAATGTAATAAGATGAAATGTACTCTCTTGTGATTAGGCAATTAATTAATTTTATTTAACAGTAACAGTTTACAGTGGATGGTAGGAGAGGACAAATTCTAGGAACCTTGCAGATTTTTTGGGTTCCAATTCCAAGCAATATGTCACTGTCATATTCCTTCGTTTACAGAAAGCTGTTCCTCGAGGAAACATATAATTAATCCTTTCACATACAACCATATGCACCCAAATCCTCTGGTTTTGTTATAATTTCATGAAATCCATATCACGATTTTTTGTTTGCAGAACAATTTATAGCCGAATCTAATAACTTGGACAACAGACAGTTATCACCTCATGCAGCCAAACGTATGTTTTCTTTTTATTTGGCAGAGCTTTTAATTAAAAATTTTGCACATTGCTTCTAGATCTGTTGTTACTTCATCACCATTATTCGCACCCAGAAGCAATTCTTGATAAGATTGAATTTTTACTCAATTTTTCAGGAATTAATACAGAAGTGTAGAATATTGTGTAAATGCCATGTCAAAGGAAATTATTGACACTGCCATTTGAGCAAGTTGAATTAATTTTTCATGTGTTTCTCAACACAATTTACCTCATTGTTTTCTATTTTTCTTTCCATCCATCACTTTATAGCATTTATATTATATTTAAACACTATTTACATAGACTGGCATTCATGGCAAATGCATAAGAATTCTTTGTAGGCCTCTTTCTATGATTTTACAAATCATTTAAAATGAATCGTTAGAAAATTACAGCCAACGAACTTTGAATTCCTAATCTTTCTCCCTTTCAGATAGAGCTACTGATGAAGGAATCAGCTCTTTTGCTGTTTCAGATACCAACATATTGTTTTTCATATTTACCATACCTTCCTGTAGTGACTGGAACCAGCTGGATCTTGTTGATTACGAGATCCTTGCTTGGGGTTGTTAACCTGTGCCAATCAGGAAAGGCCTGACTGACCAATATAACCAGGAGACTAGAATCTTGTCAGTTCCGGGGTCTGACTCTGAGCTGGCTGGCCACAGGTATACAAGTAAATAAAGAGAGACTTAGTGATGGGATACCTGCCTCTGTGTAGTTATTTCATTTCCTATCTGTGATTTCTTTTTGGTTTTGTTTCTTTTCCTGTTTATAGGCGAGTATCAAACACACATAGTGGGGGCAGGCAAGTCTATTATCTATTACTTAACAAAGTGTCTTTTGCACATGCTTCTGAGCTACCTACCTATGTTCTTTAAATTCCTTTCATTTTGCCATCTTCTTGAATGCTAATTCAGAGAAGTTATTACTTAATGATCTGAACATTGAGTCTCTGTAAAGTTCTTTGGAAGGAAGCAGGACAGTTATATATTGCTGTTAGCTCAGAATGTTTTAAGTGATCCACAACATATTTTATCTCTCTAATATATATATATCTGATTAATAATCAATTATCTTTGGTATAACACACAAAAAGGCTATTCAATCAAGGGGATTTCTGTTCCACTTTGGTCTGTAAAAGCATCTATCAGGTCGCCTCTTTATTATGTCCTTTTGAGAGAAAAGGATCCAGCTTTGTCCAGACTTTTCTAACAGTTAAGTACTGGTATCATGCATGCAGTCATTTTAGTACTTGCTCCTGTGTTTCTGTACAGTTTTGATATGCTTTAAACTCATTATTGTGATGTCAGTGTAACATGTAAAGTCAGCCTTTATACTGTCACCCTAATTACACTTGAGATGGTGATGGTGAGCCAGCAAGGAGCAGTTAAAAGTGAAATGCATTGCATTGAGTTTGGATTAACATGTTGGCCAGACCAGGTAGGGATGGCAGATTTCTTACCCTGAAAGCTTTTACAATAACTTGGTTGGTTCATGACTGTTATTCATGAGGCTGGCATTTTATTCCAAATGTATTTAATTTAATTACATTCCAATTCTCCCAACTGGTATGGTGGCATTTGAACTCATTTCTCTTGAGCAGTCATCAAGCCTTCAAAATACAAGTCCAGTAGCATTATCAACATGCTACTGATATTGGGAACGTGATTCTTGGCTTGCACTTTGTATGGCTTTGTTAGCCCACCACATTGCTTTTAATGATTGGTAAATTTGCACCGTTAGTTCCTTTTGTGCAGTTAATATATTTACACTCATATTTTCCAACAGACTTTGTACAAACAAGGAAGAATGCCCTTCCAGGCTGCTTCGCCTTTCAATAAGATCATGGCTGATCTGATTTTAACCTCAGTTTTACATTTCTGCATATCCCTAGTAATCTTTGATTCCTATCGTAATAAAGAGTCCATTTGCCTCGACCTTAAAAACATTTGAAGATTCTGCATCCAGTGCCTCTCGAGGAAGGGAATTCCAAAGACTCCTAGCCCTCTGAGAGAAAAGAATGTTTCTTCATCTCTGTTTTAAATGAGCACATCCTTATTTTTAAACTATGACCCTCAAGTTCTGGATTCTCCCATGAGAGGAATTACTCTTTCCACATCCACCCAATCAAGCCCATTCAGGATCCTATATTAAGTCAACTGAGATTCTTCTACAATCAGAGCTGGATCTGAAGATTACAGCGACAGAGTAGCAGTGTTTGGCCTACTGAGCCCAGGGCTCGTCCACTTCCGTCTGCTTTTCTTATCTTTCTTTTTTCTTTTTACTTTTGTTTCTTTTCTTTATAGTCTTTTCTCTTACCTTCTCGCCTCAGTTGTAGTGGCATTGGGGAGAGTGGGCCCTGCGCGGATTGGCAGACGAAGATGGTGGTGCAGGCCCGGGGACCGATGAGGCCGAGTAAATGTTGAAGGAGGAGGCGTCTGGCGGCGGCGGCAGTAACAACGCAAGGACGGATGCGGATGTGGCTCCACCCTTGCCTGAGGTCTCCCAGCAACTGAGGAGCAGGTCCCAGGCTTAATGCCCCAGCCCAGACTCGCAGGCTGGAGCCAAGGCTCGGGTCGGCAGCTGGGCCCGGGTGCCTGATGGTGATGGCGGCGATTTTGGTCCCTGATGCAGGACCCTACAGCGCTGGCAGCGGCTGCATTGGTGAGGTTAGCCCAGTGTGAACTCATGGCAGTGGCAGCGATCGTGGAGGTGAGGTGGCGCCAGAGATTGGTGACTGTTCTAGCATTGGCAGCACAATGAAACATGTTTGCGGCAGTGTTGTTATTTCAGCAGCAGGGACTCAAGGTTCGGGGTGGAGGATCCCAGACCCATGCCCATAGCTGAGGTAGAAGAAGACCACCCAACTTTCCTGAGATAAGACTATAAGATAAACTTTATTGTTTTCTTTTTGAGGCTTAGTATTGTGTATTTTGGTTGATTTTCCGTGTTTGAAGATGGTGCCGGAGAGTGGTGATGCTAAACAATTTTCAGTGTATTTCTTATTAATATTTGTGACAATAAATAAATCAAATCAAATCAAATCAAGACATAGCCTGTCCCACCTTTCTTCATAAATCCGCTCATTCCAGGTACAAGTCAAGTAAACCTCTCTGAACTGTACAAAGTAACCTGGGTGTCCAGCCCTTGAAAGCAAGCATGTAGGTGCAGCACCCAGTTAAGTATGTTTAAAGTTTTTTAAGAAGATATGTAGCTCGGGTTGTGGGTGAGGTCGTAGACATGCTTGCTGAGCTGGTGGGTTTGGTTGCATTCGTTTATCACCCTGCTGGGTATCATCATCAGTGTGCCTCCGGTGAGGCGCTGGTGTTCTGTCCCAGTTGTTATTTATATGCCTCAGTTTGCTGGAGTGGTTGGCATGACTTCTGGTTCTGCTTTTCCGTGGTTTGTATGTCGGGTCCAGTTCAATGTATTTGTTGATGGAGTTCCGAGGTTGGAATGCCAGGCCTCCAGGAATTCCCTGGCATGTCTCTGTTTGGCTTGTGCTATTACGAATGTGCTGTCCCAGTCGAATTCGTGTCCTTCTTTGTCCGTGTGTATTGAGACCAGTGAGAATTGGTCATGTCTCTTGGTGGCTAGTCAGTGTTCGTGTATCCTTATTATCAGTTTTCTTCCAGTTTGGCCTATGTAATGTTTCTCACAGTCCTTGCATGGTATTTTGTATATTATGTCAGTTTTATTTTATACCCAGTGGGTATGGGATCCTCTACGTTCGTCAGTCGTGTCGCAGGATGGCAGTTGGTTTTTGGACTATCTTGATACCTAGGGGTCTGAGTAGTCTTGTGGTCATCTCTGAAATGTCTCTGATGTATGGTAGGGTGACTAGTATGTCTGGCCGTGTTATGTCTTCTTGTTGTAGTCTGTCGCAGAGGTAACAGCAGATTGTGCTTTTTTGGTATTTATTCCTTTTAAAAACTCCATGTAAGTGCTGCTGTTCTGCTTTGCGCAATTCCAGGTTACTGCAGTGTGTTGTGACCCATTTGAATAATGATGCAGCTCCATTTATGGGTGTTGGGGTGGTTGCTGGAGTAATTAAGTATCTGGTCCGTATGTGTGGTCTTTCAGTATACATTAGTCTCATGTTCCCCATTGTTCTCACATTCTACCATTATGTCTAGGAAGGATAGTTGGTTATTATTCTCTTCTCCTTTTGTGAATTTTAATCTGGTGAGGATGTTGTTTATGTGTCGGCGGGTTTCTTCTAGTCTTGTTTCTTCTAGTCGTCTAGATAATTAAACCACTAAAAAACAGAACCAGAATTAATGCCAACCACTCCAGCAAACCAAGGCATATAAATAACAAGCAGGACAGAACACCAACGCTTCACGAGAGGTGCACTGATGATGTTACCTAACAGGGTGACAACCCATCTACAACCAAACACACTGGCTCAGCGAGCAAGTCTAAAACCTCAGTTAAGTATGTTGGCTTTCATTGCAAGAGGGGTTAGCTACCAGAACAAAGAAGCCTTACTGCAGCTGAAAAGGGCCTTGGTGAGACCACATCTTGCATTTTGTGTGCAGTTTTGGTCTCCTTACCTAAGAGGTGGTACACTTAGCAGCGGAGGAGTGTGATGAAGGTTCACCAGAACGATTCCTGGATGACAGGTTTCTCATATGAGGAGAGATTGACTGGGCCTGTAGTCGTTGGAGTTTAAAAGAATGAGAGAGGAACTCATTGAAGCATGTAAAATGCTGGCAGGGCTGGACAGTCTGGACGTAGAGATAATGTTTCCTCTGGCTGGGGTCTGAAGAGCAAGGAGTAACAGATGAAGGATAAACAGTCGGCCATTTTGGTCAAACATGAAGAGAAATACTTTCACTGAGGGTGTTGAATCCTTGGAATTGTCACAACAGAAAGCTGTGAAGGCCAAGTCAGTATATATAATTAAGAGAGAAATAGATTTCAAGAAAAATAGGAAAAGAAAAATAGATTTCTTAGAGATGGAGGTGTCAAGGGCCTAGGGAAAAGTTTGGGTGTATGGTGTTGAAATATTCTTCAGCCATGATCATGTTTAGTGGTAGAATGGACTCAGTGGGCTGAGCGGCCTACTCATGCTCCTGTTCTCGATGGGCAAAAGCTTATAGGGGCCTGAACAATGTGGGCTATGGTGACAAATGTAACAGAATCACTCGAGAAGACCAGTGAGGCCTATTTCGATGTTGGGAACAACTTGCTGCATCATTTAACTCAGATATGGAGATGCTGGTGTTGGACTGGGGTGGACAATGTCAGAAGTCACATGACATCAGTTTATAGCCCAACAGGTTAACTTGAAATCACAAGCTTTCGGGGTGCTCCGAAACCTTGCGATTTCAAATAAACCTGTTGGACTATAAACTGGTGTCCTGTGACTTCTGACCTCATTTAACTAAGTTCCTGCATTGAAGTGAGATTCTCACAAGAGGGCAATGAGTTGTCTATTAAGAGGGATTATTGCTTCTTCACGATGTCATTAACTGCATATCTCACCTTATAATGTACAGCCTCTCATTCAGCCACTCACTACAAACAAAATATCTACCAAGAATTCTTCACATGGAAATCAGAGTGGCTACCTGGCAATCTCAGCTGTCAGCCTGCTCAATTGACCTCGACGTTGGACAACAGGCACCTGCGTCTCTGGGGATACTCACTAGCCACATACATCATATGAAACAAGGCAATGAGCTTGTAGTGCGGATTGAATTTGATGGGTCTGATGTTGTGGGAATCACAAAGACATGGCTGTAAGGGGATCAGAACTAAATATCCAAATATATGCATCATATTGAAAGGATGAGCAGACAGGCAGAGGACGTGGTTGCCTTGTTTGTAAGACATGCAGTTAAATTGACAGCAATGTAGAGTGAGAATTTGCATGGGTACAGTTGTGGAACTGCACAGGAGAAAAGACCCTGATGGGAGTTACGTAGAGGCCTCCGAGCAGTAGTCAGGATGTGGAGCAGAAAATAAAACAGGAGAGAAAAAAGGAATGTAAGAAAGGTACTATTACAATAATCACAAGGGCTTCAATACGCAGGTGGATTGGGAAAATCAGGTTGGTAACAGATCCCAAGAAAAGGAATTTGTGGAATATCTACGAGCTGGCTTCTTTTATGAAGCAGCTTGTGCTGGACACCACTAAGAAACAAGCAATTCTGGATTTGGTGATGTGTAATGAGGCAGAGTTGATACAGGAGCTAAAGGTGAAGAAACCCATGGGGACAATATGATAGAATTCACCCTGCAGTTTCAGGGAGAGAGAGAGAAGTTGGAATCAGATGTAGTGGTATTACAAATGAGTAAGGATAACGACACAGACAAGGAGGAGGAACTGGCCAGAGTTGATTGGCAGGGTAGCTGAGCAGAGAAGATGGTGGGGCAGCAATGGCAGGAGTTTCATAGAACATAGAACAGTACAGCACAGTACAAGCCCTTAGGCCCACGATGTTGTGCCGAACTTTTACCCTAATCCTAAGCATCTATCTAACCTCCACCCCTACCTTATGCTATCATCCATATGCCTATCTAATAGCTGCTTAAATGCCCCTAATGAGGCCAACTCCACCACCGTCTCCGGCAATGCATTCCATGCCTTGACCACTCTCTGAGTAAAGAACCTACCTCTGACGTCTCCCCTATATCTACCTCCACTCACTTTAAAACTATGTCCCCTCGTAATAGCTACCTCCACCCTAGGAAAAAGTCTCTGGCTGTCCACTCTATCTATACCTCTGATCATTTGGTACACCTCTATCAAGTCACCTCTCATCCTTCGTCATTCTAAAGAGAAGAGCCCTAGCTCTCTCAATCTTTCCTCGTAAGACCTTCCCTCCATTCCAGGTGACATCCTGGTAAATCTCCTCTGCACCTTTTCCAACGTATCCACATCTTTCCTGTAATGAGGAGACCAGAACTGGACACAATATTCCAGATGTGGCTGAACCAGGCTTTGTACAGCTGGAGCATAACTTCACAGCTCTTGAACTCAATCCCGCTATTACTGAAAGCTAACACACCATACACCTTCTTAACAACTCTATCTACCTGGGTGGCAGCTCTCAGGGAACTGTGAACATGAACCCCAAGATCCCTCTGCTCCTCCACACTGCCAAGAATCTTTCCGTTAATCCTTTATTCTGCTTCCAAGTTTGTCCTTCCAAAATGAATCACCTCACACTTTTCAGGGTTAAACTCCATCTGCCACTTCTCAGCCCAGCTCTGCATCCTATCAATGTCCCTTTGTAACCTAGAACAGCTCCCCGCACTATCCGCAACTTGACCCACCTTTGTATCGGGCGCGAACTTACTAATCCACCCTTCCACTCCTTCATCCAAATAATTTACAAAAATCACAAATAGAAGAGGACCCAGAACAGATCCTTGTGGTACACCACTCGTAACTGAGTACCACGTTGAATATTTTCCGTCCACTACCGCCCTTTGTCTTCTAAGGGTCAGCCAATTCTGAATCCAATCTGCCACATTACCCCCTATCCCATGCCTCCTTATCTTCTGCATGAGCCTACCACAGGGAACCTTATCAAACACCTTACTTAAATCCATGTATGCCACATCCACTGCTCTACCTTCACCAAGTGTTCGGTCACCTCTTCAAAGAATTCAATAAGGTTTCTGAGGCATGATCTACCCCTCACAAATCCATGCTGACTATCATGAATCAAACTGTACCTTTCCAAGTGATCATAAATCCTATCTCTGAGTCCTTTCCAATAATTTGCCCACCACTGACGTAAGACTAACTGGCCTGTAATTTCCGAGGTTATCCCTATTCCCTTTTTTGAACAAGGGTTTGCCTCTCTCCAATCTTCTGGCACTATACCCATGGACAGTGAGGACAAAAAGATCATCGCCAAAGGTCCTGCGATCTCTTCCCTCCCTTTCCATAGAATCCTTGGATAAATCCCATCGGGCCCGGGGGACTTATCTATCTTCAAGTTCCTCAAAATTCCTAGCACATCTTCCTTACTGACATTGACCTCCTCTAGCCTACCAGCCTGTTTTGCACTGCCCTCCTCTACAACTAGGTCTCTCTCAGTTGTGAATACCGAAGGAAAGTACTCATTAAGGACCTCTCCTATCTCTTTAGGCTCCGTGCACAAATTCCCTTTACAATCCTTGATCGGCCCTACCCTTTCTCTGGCCATTCTCTTATTCCTCACATACGTGTAAAAAGCCTTGGAGTTTTTCTTGATCCTATCTGCCAAGGTTTTCTCATGCCCCCTTATAGCTCTCCTAAGCCCTTTCTTCAGCTCCTTCCTGGATAACTTGTATCCCTCCAGAGCCTTTTCCGTTCCTTGTTTCCTAAGCCTGATATAAGCATACTTCTTCCTCTTAACCAGTCGTTCGACCTCTCTTGAGAGCCAAGGCTCCCTCACTCGACCGCATCTTCCCTGCCTGCTAGGGACAAACATATCGAGCACACGCAGTATGCATTCCTTACACAATCTCCACATTTCAACAGTGCTCTTCCCTGACAGCATCTGTTCCCATTTTATGTTACCCAGTTCTTGCCTAACAGAATTGTAACTACCCTTCCCCAATTATAAACCTTACCCTGCTGTATGTACCTATCCTTTTCCATGACTATTGTAAAAGTAACAGAGCTATGATCGCTACCACCAAAATGCTCTCCTACCAACGGGTCTTACACTTGGCCCGGTTCATTGCCAAGCATCAAATCCAAAGTGGCCTCTCCTCATGTTGGTCTATCTACGTACTGTGTCAGGAATCCCTCCTGAACACACTGGACAAAATCTGCTCCATCTAAACTATTACAAGCAAAATGTTTCCAATCAATATTTGGAAAGTTGAAGTCACCCATGACTACAACCCTGTGACTTCTGCACCTTTCCAGTATCTGCCTCCCAATCCGCTCCTCCACTTCTCTGCAACTATTAGGGGGTCTGTAAAAAACCCCCAACAAAGTGACTGCTCCTTTCTTGTTCCTGACTGCAACCCAAACTGACTGTGTAGACATATCATTCTCGAACTGCCTTTCAGTAGC
The DNA here is from genome assembly GCF_021869965.1 of Rhincodon typus. NCBI lineage: Eukaryota > Metazoa > Chordata > Chondrichthyes > Orectolobiformes > Rhincodontidae > Rhincodon > Rhincodon typus. Next base: position 55,299,308 of record NC_063336.1, read on the forward strand.
TGCTATACTAGCCCTGACTAGCAATGCCACTTCCCCACCTCTTTTTCCACCTTCCCTATTTCTTTTTAAAGCACCTAAATCCCAGAACTTCCAGCAACCATTCCTGTCCTTGAGTTTCTGGGTGTAATTTGGAAGGCACAGCAGAAATTCATCCCAGGGAAGAAGAAACATGTTAAGGGGAGGACAAGGCGAGTCAGGGACGGCATAAAAGCATAAGAGAAAATGTACAATATGGTGAAGATTAGTGGGAAGCCAGAGGATTAGGAAGCTTTTAAAAACCAGCAGAGGATCTAAAAAAATCAGTAGGAGGGAAAAGGATGATATATGAGGGTAAGCTAGCTAGTAATGTGAAAGAAAGTTGTGAGAACCTTTTAAGATATATAAAAGGTAAGAGAGAGGTAATAGTGGACATTGGACTGTTGGAAAATGAGGCTGGAGAAGTAATAGGTACGAAGAAATGGTGGAGGAACTGAATAGGTACTTTGCATCAGTCTTCACGGTGGAAGACACCAGAAGCATATCAGAACGTCAAGAGAGTCAGGAGGGTAGAAATGAATATAGTAGCCATCACTAAGGAGAAGGTGCTGGGGAAGCTAAAGGTCTGAAGTTGAATAAATCACCTGGACAAGATGGATTACACCCCAGGATTCTGAAGGTAAAGCTGAGGAGATTGTAGAGACATTGGTGGTGATCTTTCAGGCAGCACTGGAGTCAGGGAGGGCCCCAGAGGACTGGACAATTGCTCATGTAACACCCCAGTTTAAGAACGGGGGGGAGGCAGAAGACAGGAAACTGTTGGTTAGCCTGACCTAGGTCATTGGTAAGATTTTAGAGTCCATTATTAAGGATGAGCTTGTGGAGTACTAGGAAGGGCATGGCAAAATAGACCTGAGTCTGCATGGCTTTATGAAGGGGAGGTCATGCCTGACAAATTCTTTGAGGAGGTAATGAGCAAGTTAGACAAAGGAGAGCCAGTGGATGTGATCTATTTGGATTTCCAAAAAGCTTTTGATAAAGTTTTGCATGGGAGGCTGATAAATAAGATAAGAGCCCATGGTGTTAAGGGCAAGGTATTGGCATGGATAGAGGACTGGCTGACTGGCAGAAGGTAGAGAATGGGGATAAAGGGGTCATTTTCAGGATGGCAGCTGGTGACCAGTGGAGATCTGCAGGGGCCAGTGTTGGGACTACAAATATTCATCAACCATCTAGACAAGGGAACTGAGGGCATCGTTGCTTAGTTTGCAGATGGCACAACGGTAGGTAGAGGAACAGGTAGTTTTGAGGAAGCAAGGAAGCTGCAAATGACTGGGACAGGCTAGCAGGGTAGGTAAAGGTGTGGTAGATGGAATACAATGTGGGAAAGTATGAGGTTTTGTACTGTGGTAGGAAGAATAGAGGCATAGACTATTTTCTAAATGGGGAAAGTCTTTGGAAATTTGAATCATAAAGCGATTTAGGATCCTAGTTCGGCATTCTCTTAAGGTTAACATTGCAAGTTCAGTTGGCAGTTGGGAAGGCAAATACAATGTCAGTGTTCATTTGGAGAGGTCTAGAATACAAGAGCAGAGATGTACTGCTGAGGCTTTATAAGTGTCTGGTCAGACTATATTCAGAATACTGTGTGCAGTTTTAGGCTGCCTATCTAAGGAAGGGTATATTGGCATTGAAGGGAGTCCGGAGAAGGTTTACAAGAATGATCCCGAGGATGAAGGACTTGTCATAGGAGGAGCAGCTGAGGACTCTGGGCCTGTATTCGATGGAGTTTAGAAGAATGAGGGGGTCTCTTCGAAACTTACGGAATACTAAAAGACCTGGATAGAATGGATGTGGAGAAGTTTTTTCCATTGGTAGCAGAGACTAGGATTGAGGACCACAGCAAGAGAACTGAGACTTTCTTCAGCCAGAGAGTGGTGAATCTATGGAGTTCATTACTGCAGAAGGCTGTGGAGGCCAAATCATTAAGTGTCTTTAAGACAAAGATAGATAGGTTCTTGATTAATAAGGGTTATGGAGAGAAGGCAGGACGAGAATGGGGTTGAGAAACATATCTGTGTGTGTGTGTGTGTAATGGGGAAGCCTGCTGGGCTAAAAACAATTAGTGTGTTGTCAGCCCTTGTCACTCACTGGGCACCTGGAAACCCCATACCACAAGATGCCCTGCACTCTCTGGGAATTCTCACTGTCTGCCCTTTGACTTACATCTTGTCACCTGAAGTGATCCATCCACCCTGCTTGCTGGCCAACTTGAGAGCCTTGATCTCTGCATTGGTGTGTGACTTTAACTCTGCTACTCCTTTTCCACCTGTCTTGATCCACTTCCGAATGTGAAAACAAAGTATTGTGAATGCTGGAGATCTGAAATACAAACAAAGTGCTGAAGAAACTCAGGAGGTCTGGCAACATCTGTGGAGAGGGAGAAAATCTGTGGAAAGAGGAAAAGAGCGTCTCAGTTTCTCTCTTCACAGTTCCTCTGTTCCTCTCTCCATAGATGATGCTAGACCTGCTGAGTTTTCTCAGTACTTCCTGTTTGCTCCTCTCCCTATTGTTGTGGGTCTTCTTTTCTCGTGAACCTGAACGGAGGGTCAGGCCTCCACCCATCCTTTCCCACACCTCCCTCTGCCTGGAGCCCAAGATGGCTCCTCCCACAGATCAGCCTGACATGCCCACGCTCAGTGAAGTTGAGGAAAATAGCTTGCACAGGGTTTGTCTCTTTGTCCAACATGAAGCCTTTTCTCCAGCCTCGACCACTGCTGTGTTTTTGCCCTGTTCTCAACCTTGCATTTGATCCATCCTACCAATAAAACCTTTTCTGTCTGGCATACTTGTCATTCCTCATCATCAAATTATGCATGCAGACTGGGGGGGTCACTGAAGGCCATTTTGTATTGCAACCAGCCTCGTACCTGTACCCCTTAGCCCCTGACTTCCCAAGGAATATCTGCTTGGGCTCCCTTTCTCAGCCCAGTTTCTAATGGAAACATGATTTGCGCCTTTCACAAATTGCTTGCAGAGAACCTGCAGACAGCATCATTAAAACATGTTGGCAGCCTTTTGTCATCTGCTCAATCACACATCCTCTCTGTTATTCATGCTCATTTCCTGCCTTCCTTTCTGGTTGAGACTGCAGGTCTTTCTTTATGTCTGTAATGCTTCCAAAGTGTCACTTAATTGATTCTGCTTGTTGCCACTGAATCTGACATGAGACGCTACACTCAATGAAGTAAGTTTTGATAGAATCGTAGAGTTTTTACAGTATAGAAAGATATCCTTTGGCCCTTTGTGTTTATGCCAATCATAAAACATCTATCTGTTTTAATTCTGGTTTCCAGCATTGGATGTTATGGCATTTAAACCAGCCAAAAATGAAACTATTTGCAACAGTGACATCCTATTAAACTTTGAAATGGCATTCAGATGCCATATCTCTTTACCTCTATTACATACATCTTCATTCATACCTTTGTCCCTTGCTCAGCTTATCTCCTGTTGAAACCTAATGTTGTCATTTTCATGCCCACATCTTTCAAAATTGCCTTCCTATCCTTCATCCTCCATTATCTTCCACTCATCCAAAACTATTCTAAGTGTGCACTAAATTTTGCTCAAGTACAACCCTTATTGGCTTACAGACTCCATGATGCAGTAAAATTCCAGTTATCTGCACCCTGTGCACCTGAAGTTCTCATGCAGTTGCCATCTGAGAATCAAAGGGTGTGTTCTGGATGCTTGAGATAGGGATAATGGAGACTTTACTGTATTAGCAGTTGGAAGGGAATAATGGATCAGCTCCTTTATTGCCGTTAGTTCAAGATTGACAATGAACTTCCCCTGCGTGCTCACCCAGAAAACTCCCAGCTTCCAATGGGAACTGTTAGTTTGCACTGGCCGTTTGTAAAACATGCATTAATCTTGCAGCAGCAATGAGTGAAGTCCTCCCAGCTGCCACTGGGATTTTTCTTGCAAGTGGCAGATTCAGGTAACCCCCTAATCCCAATGCTTGCCAGATACTGGGGAGATTACTATATGTTTTAAATTCTTATCCTCATGTATGTTTTCCTTTCCACTGTACTCTCTCATTACCCCCTCCAGTCCCACACCTCCAGCCTGTCTCCCACCATCAATTTATTTCTATGATCGTGCCCTTTCTTGCATCAGCCCTCCTTGGTCCACCATTGGTAGTTGTACTGTCAAATACCTGTGGTCCAATACTCTTACCCCTGACATTTACAGCCTCACTACCTCCATTTCTTCCTTTAAGATCCTCTTTAATATGCACTGATGGTGTACTTACAAATACATGTTGCTGTTGAAGCAATGCTATAGTGAACTCTGAGTCCAATAAATAAGAAAGAAAAATAAAAACTGTTACACAAACATAGAGAGAAGACCCAGCAGTAGTGCTTTCGAGTGGTATCAGTGATGTGAGTAGGAAAGAAAATACAAGGAATGACACACCTGGACCTGGAAAATAATTTCCAATAATTTTCAGAATGTCGTAAAGCTTGTGTTACTTTTAATAACCGCTATCCTGCCATTATATGGTCAACTTTTTGGATTTAATTTAAATTTTTGCATCACTACCATTACGTTTGATTTTTAAGGACTTTTCCAAAGGGATATAATGTGTCACTGGGGTTACGTTGATGAGGTGAGGTGGCACATTGTCATATTTTTTTTTCCCATTCAGCATGGGCCCTGGGATACTTGATAGATCACAATTCGAAGAAAGCACTCAGTTAGCAATGGCCTTTGACAGGTAAAAGTTTGTTCTCCTTGTGTTTGATTAAAATTCAGTGTTTAGTGGTTGTTTGGCATGTAATATGTTTAATCTCATTCTTCTGTAACACCACAGATTCTTACTGAAATCCACTCTTGCACAGAATTAGGAAAACAACTTGTTACATATGTGTAGTTTTCAATTTTATCTTTTGTCTCTTGTATCTTTGCTAATGTCCAAGGAAGACTCATGCAGGGAAGCAAGCATTGCTGTTTCAGTCAGGCAGGCATAGTGGCTCAGCTCACCACTTGTATGAGGACAAAAACTGGCATCTTGCATCACTGGAGGCAGCATTTATAATATTTATGTTGTTATCACAGGCTGCTGCTCCCTGAGCTGGTGGTTAAGATATCAACCTTCATTCTGAGTCAATCTCTGTGGGTCAGAAGACAGCAGTGTCACCTCATCTTCCTTACAATATTGTTGTTGATGTCAGCACTGCTGTTGTTTGTCGAGCTAGGAATAAACTGCAATGCCAGAGAATACGTTCAGTTTTGTTAACCAGGTAAATAAACATTTCTAACAAATTCCTAGTCACAGATTGATTTGACTGTCTAATGCTGATCAAATTGGTAATTCAGCATTTACAGTCCCAAAATGAATGGGTACAGTTGATTGGATCTGTTTTAGGAAATATATTGTATGAATTTGAGCTCTTGGTGAGGGTTTCCTCACTGGAGAATATACAGGGAGTTTGGATATAGAGCTCAACGGGTCTCTTAGGATTTTCTGTCCATTAAAGTCTGTAAAATTGCCCTTATGTGCAAATTATGCTCTAATTACAGCAATTAGTCAGCAGCTCTGTTATCTTTCTCATTAGGAAAATGTCCCTTGTCATATCTGCAAACCTCTCACAATGAGGATTACGAACCTCTTGAAATGGATTTACCAGTTGTTTAATTAGAATTGAAGGCATACTGAAAGGCAAAGTAAATGGTCTTTAACAGTGATTTAGGCACATCAAACTGACCTTTTCTCACAACATTGGGGTGGAACTGGAATATAAATTTTCCCCTTTCTCTTCATTACATACCATAACATATCGTAAGACACAGTAATTTAGTTTTTTCCTTTCTAAATGTGAAGAGGAAGGGGGTGGGAACAAAAGCGATAGTGAGAAAAGAGAAAAGGCTGAGGCTGGTACAGTAGATAAGGGAAGCAAATCAAATAGTCAAAGCAGACAGGAGCTTGCCAGAGAAAGAAGTAAGACTGATAAATTAAACTGTATTTACTTCAATACAAGAGGCCTGACAGGTAAGGTAGATGAACTTAGGGCATGGCTGGGATCAGGGCACTGGGATATCATAGGTGTTACAGAAATGTGGCTTAGGGATGGACAGGACTGGCAGCTTAATGTTCCAAGGTATAGCTTCTATAGGAAGGACAGAAAGAGGACAAGAGAGGATGAGGGAGTGGCATTTTTGGTTAGGATTAACATTATGGCTGCACTTAAGGAGAATATTTCTGGGAGGTCGAGTGAAGACATATGGGTGGAAATGAGAAATAAGAAAGGGATGACCACGTTGCTGGGATTGTATTATAGGCCCCCCCAGTAGTCAGCGGGAAATTGAGAAGCAAACATGTAAGGAGTCCTCAGCTATCTGTAAGAGCAATAGGCGTGTAATGGTGGGGGAATTAACATTCCAAATATAGACTGGCATGGTCATAGTGTTAAGGGCTTGGATGGGGAGGAATTTGTTAAGTGTGTACAAGAAAACTTTCTTATTCAATATGTGGATATACCTACTAGAGAAGGTGCAAGATGTGACCTTTGTTTGGGAAATAAGGCAGGGCAAGTAACTGAGGTGTCAGAGGAGGAGCACTTTGCAGCAAGTGATTGTAACTCTATTGGTTTTAAAAATAGTTATGGAAAAGGAAAGACCTGATCTAAAGGTTAAGGTTCTAAATTGGAGTAAAGCCAATTTTGACGGTATTAGACAGGAACTTTCAAAGGTTGATTCGGGGCGGCTATTTGCAGGTAAAGGAATGGTTGGAAAGTGAGAGGCCTTCAAAAATGAGATAATGAGAGTTCAGAGGAAGTATAGAACATAGAACACAGAACATTGAACAGTACAGCACAGTAAAGGCCCTTCGGCCCACAATGTTGTGCCGACCTATTATCCTACTCTACGATCAAACTACCCTGCATACCCTACACGTTACTATCATCTATGTGCCTATCTGAGAGTCGCTTGAATGTCCCTAATGTATCTGACTCCATTACCACCGCCGGCAGCGCATTCCACGCACCCACCACTTTCTGTGTAAAGAACCTACCTCTGACATCTCCCCTATACCTTCCTCCAATGACCTTAAAATTATGCCCCCTCGTAATAGTCATTCCCACCCTGGGAAAAAGTCTCTGGGTATCCACTCTATCTATGCCTCTCATCATCTTGTACAGTATGTTCCTGTTAGCGTAAAGGGCAAGCCTAATAGGTGTAGGGAATACTGTGTAGGGAATTAGAGGGTTGCTTTTTGAACTGGAGGCCTGTGATCAGCTGTGTGCCACAAGGATTGGTGCTGGGTCCACTGCTTTTCATCATTTATATCAATGATTTGGATGTGAATAAAGGAGGTATGGTTAGTAAGTTTGCAGATAACAACAAAATAGGTGATATAGTGGACAGTGAAGAAGGTTATTTCAGAGTGCAACGGCACCTTGATCAGATTGGGCAATGGACTGACGAGTGGCAGATGGAGTTTAATTTAGATAAATATGAGGTTTTGCATTTTTGTAAGGCAAACCAGGGCAGGACTTATATGGTTAGTGGTAGGCCCTGGGGAGTGTTGTTGAACAAAGAGATCTAGGGGCCCGTAGCTCCTTGAAAGTGCAGTTGCATGTAGACAGGGTGGTGAAGAAGGCATTTGGCATGCTTATCTTCAGTGGTCAGAACATTGTGTATAGGAATTGGGATGTCATGTTGCAGTTGTACAGGACATTGGTAAAGCCCCCTTTACAATTCTTGTTCCCCTTCTTTACAAAGGATATTGTTAAACTTGAGAGGGCACAGAAAAGATACACAAGGATGTTTCTGGACTGGAGGGTTTGAGTTACAGTGGGAGGCTGAATAAGCTGGGGCTTTCCTAAATTGGAGACTTAGGGGTAACCTTATAGAGATTTATTAAATCGTGGAGGTGGATTAGGTGAATCATTAATGTCTTTTTCCTAGAGTGGAGGAGTCTAAACTAGAGGATGTAGGTTTAATGTGAGAGGGGAAAGATTTAAAAAGGACCTAAGGGGTAACTTTTTCATACAGAGAGTGGTGCGTGTAGGGAACGAGCTGCCAGAGGAAAAGGTGGAGGCGGGTACAATTATAACATTTAAAAGGCATCTGGATGGATATATGAGTAGGAAGGGTTTAGAGCGATATGAGCCAAATGCTGGCAAATGGGACCAGGTCAGATTGGCATGTCTGGTTGGTACAGCCAAGTTGTTCTGAAGTGCCTGTTTCCATGCTGTTCTATGAGTCTAAGCGTTATTGAATGTTGAATTGTTGGCATTTTAAAGATCAGTTTCAAAGATTCACAGCCCCTTTCCTCATCTTACTATTAAATGATCAACCCCTTATACTGAGACTGTACTTGCGTTTTCTAGCCAGGGGAAATTATCTCTGTCGAGCCTTTCGGTATCTTATATGTTTCAATGAGATGGTCTCTCATTCCTCTGAACTGTAGTGAATATAGACCCTATTTACTCAACCATTTGTTAAAAATAACATCCCAGGGACCAATCTAGTGAACCTTTTGCTGTACAGCCTCCAGTACAAGTCCTGAAATATGGAGATCAAAACTGCACATAGTATTCCAACTGTGCTCTCAGCAAAGCCTGGTACATCTGTAACAAGAGTTCCTTACTCTTGTACTCCAACCTCTTTGCAATAAAGGATAACATGCCACGTACCTTCCTTGTTTTTTGCTGTATTTCTATGCTAACATTCTGAATTCCTTGTGCAAGCACACCAGAGTCTCTTGCAATGTCAACATTTACAAGTTTCACACCTTTTAAAAATATTCTTGGAAAGACAGGGTTGTTCTTGAAGCTTTTCATTTCATACCCATCAGGACAAGCTGAAGAACACTGAACTTTAAACAATCATAATAATACACACTATAAGAGAAAAAGATGCTGATCGGTTGGCAAGCTGACTCTGCTTGGCAAAGCTATTGTCACAAAGAAAGCAATGAGGGAATATAAAATACCTATCAAAAAAAAGGTGCAAAGCTTGAACATATCCATGGTTAATGTCCTTATGTGTTAATCTACTAAGAATAAATAAGCCATTGTATCAGCTGATTATCTTAATTACTTAAATCCAATACAAACAAATGACTGTAAATTTATATCTACATGTTTTTAAATGTCCTGTCAATTAAAAACATCATTTACTACCTACATGCTAGGATGCAGATGGATAATAATTAGGATGGGCCAACTCATTTGAATTCACAAATAAAAAAGAACCTGGACCTAAGAGTCTAATGATGACCACAAATCCATTGCCAATTATCAGAAAAACCCATCTGGTTCACTAATTCCCTTTAGAAAGGGGATCTGCTGTCCTCACCTGGTCTGGTCTACCTGTGACTCCAGACCACAGCAATGTGATTGACTCTTAACTTTCCTCTGTGCCATTAGGGATGGACAATAAAAGTTGGCCTAGCCAGTGATGCCCTCATTCCATAAATAAGTAAAAAACAAATGCATTAACTAGGTTCTTGCACAGTACGGGTTTAACAATAAAGTTCAAGGCAGCTGCCGCAAAGGCACAGAGAAAAGGCCACTAAGGTCTTTCTGCCAAAGTATAATGGGGGTCCGTTCAGTTATCAGGCCCTCCCAGTGTCTCAATTATATGTAGATAGTAGCTTGCATAAGTAGGCATTGCCTTCGGTTTGTTTGTTGGAACTGTCAGTAAAGTCAAAGTCCTATGTATAAGGTGTACAGCTGGATGAACACAGCAGGCCAAGCAACATCAGAGGAGCAGGAAAGCTGACGTTTCGGGTCTGGCTCTTTTTTTTAGAAGAATCAGCCTTCCTGCTCCTCTGATGCTGCTTGGCCTGCTGTGTTCATCCAGCTCTACACCTTGTTATCTCAGATTCTCCAGCATCGGCAGTTCCCACTATCTCTGAAACTCCTGTGTGTTTGTTTCTCCATATGCAAAGACTACAGAACCGAGCTGCTTCAGTGACGATGTACGTACATAAAAGATTTCTTATGAATAAAGAATATTTTTTGAAGTTAAAAAAAATCGCAAATAAAATCACTGTACATATTATAAACTTGCCACAAAACCGACTTTGTCAAAATGTAGCCTTTATTTGGCAATAAGTTGAGAAAGGAGATTTGGGAAATTGGGAAATTCCTGCTGTTCTCCGACAGAGCAGCAGATTAAAGGGGCTGTCTTCCACCACGCTGAGACTCTGGCTTTCAGCAGATTCTGTGTGAAGGGTTCGGACAGGATTGCAAATTTAATCACCTTTTCATCAGTAATCTCCTTGTTGTGAGCCTTTTAATTTTAAAAGGCTTCCACTGAACCATGTCACATTTGTTTTATACAGGAATTTCTTCGTCAAGTATTGCTAAGGAATTAATAGTCATTAGAGGCTATTATATTTTCAAGTCCTTCCCGTGTAACGTTAGAGGGAAATCTTTCCTTAAGTGGCTCCGAGCACGTAAATGATTTACTTTATTTTTTCATGTTTTCATATTTTTGATTTTTAGTGAATCAAACTTCTTGGCTTTTTTTAACGTATTTTCCTCACTTGTTCCCTCGCTCAAGGAGAATATAGTTATTTTGTTGTGTTACGTGAGGCAATTTCTTTCTGTGAGTTCCACCGAATCCCAGAATATCAATGCAGAAAAAAAATTATAATGATTTGAAGGCAATTGAAATGCAAGCAGGGTCCAACACAATAGTACGTTTCCAAGCCCATGGCACAATGTAATTGGTTTTAATCCGAAGTATACTGTTTTGCAAATAACATCACCGTAATGAAATCTCTGCATGCTGTGATATTCAGGGATGTGACATTGAAATTGGGCAAATGCTGTAAACCTTTTATCTCACTTAATAGTCACTATCAGAGGAAGACCAAATTTAAAAGGGATTTAGTGCCATCAGTTTAGATGTTAACTGGAAACAATTTAGTTATTCTGATTATGCAAGGCTTAACTAACCCCTGTACTTTTTCTCATGGGATATAAGCAACACTGGCAAGGCCAGGACTTGGCACGCTGATTTTTAACTGATGAGGACAGATGAGGTTATGGAGGTGTTATTGAGTTGGAACAGGGAAAGGGACAGGCTGGCAGATAGGAGGGCAGAATTGAGTTCACAACCAGATTAGCTATATCTTAGTGAATGGTGGAACAGGCTCAAGAGGCTGAGTAGCCTGCTCATGTTCCCAAATCCTACATACCCTGTTACTTAAGTTTCCTTGAGAAGATAGAAGGGAAAGCTGGACTTTCCTCAAAGTTGCTGCTGCTCTGCCATTGGAATTGCAGCAAGAATTCCAGCTATGCATAAATGGAAGTGGAATAAGCAAGTCCCTCCAACCTATTCTGTCACTCAACATGGTCATGCTTGGTCTGTACCACAGCTCCACTGGGATATTGTGAAAGTACAACACTAGAGGTGGAACAATTCCAAAAACATTCCCGGTCAAAGACCCAAATCAAACAGAAAATGCCGAAACCAGATGTAAAAGTTCAACTTTGTGTGGCTGGCCAGCCAAGAAATTCAAAGTCTACACCTGAGTGTAGGCAAAGAATCATAGAATCCCTACAGTATGGAAACAGGCCATTTGGCCCAACAAGTCCACACCACCCCTCCGAAGAGCATCTCACCCAGACCCATTCCCCTACCTCTGTATCTCCCATGTCTAACCCACCCAACCTAAACATCCCTGGGCACTACAGACAATTTAGCATAGCCAATCTACCTTTCCTGCACATCTTTGGACTGTCAGAGGAAACTGGAGCACCCAGAGGAAACCCTCGCAGACACAGGGAGAATGTGCAAACTCCACACAGACACTCGCCTGAGCTTGGAATCAAACCCAGGTCCCTAGTGCTGTGAGGCAGCAGTGCTAACCACTGAGCCACCGTGCCACCCATAACAGTTGGCGGCAGTGGGATTTGAACCCATGTCTCCTCAGAGACTGGAGCCTAAATCCAGCGCCTTAGACTGCTTGGCCACGCTACCATATGTCATAAATGGACATCTTAGGAAAGTTATTAATTGACCCAAGTGTGCGGAGACCTGCCAGTAACCCACTAAATATACAGCAACACTGGAAGCAAAGAGAAAAGAACCAGCATGTCAAACTGAGACAAGACCAAATCCATTACAATCAGGTTAGAAATGGTCACAAATGATCGGGTATATTTTAATTTCCCTACAGTTGCTTGATACAAAAGGTAAATATCCTGGTTCTGGAATTCTGTTTCTCTGCTACTGTGTAGGAAGCACTTTTGGGCTGGTTGGGCACATTTCCAGTTACTACCCAGTCACTCCAAGTCATTTCTCCCCTTGTTTTGTCGGTCAGATATTCTGGTCAGAGTGTGCACCCTGAGGTAGGATTTACTCCAAGTGAGATGAGTCTCTCTTGCCTGCTAAAGGACCAAAAAGAATGTCACCTCCATTGGGGAAGACCTGTTAAATTATGTGCAGCCTGGGCAGTTAAAGAGTCAGCAGTGAGCCTTCTCCAGGTCAAAAACCCCATGGGCAAAGATCCTGTTCCATGAAAGCTGCTAGCCAAATGGAGTCAGCAATGGGGAAGCAGTTTCAGTTGTCAGCATTGCACCCACCAGGGACAGAAATCAGGAAAGAGCTCTGACCTCAGTGAAGGAGGGTGGGATAGAGATTGGGTATCAGGTGGGAGACTGGAAGAAAGGATGGGGTCACTGTCGGCAGTGGCAGAATGTAGTCCTCAGATGGATATTGATGGCCCTTTTAAGGACTTCAATCAGTGTTGGGAAAGGAGGGCCATACATGAAGTTTCCTGACAGGAGCTTAATCAGAGCAGAGGTGGGAAATGGTACAGTGTCAACATGGCACCCACCACCCAATAAATACCCTCCATGCCTCCAAATTCTCCCCGACTGAGGGCATTACCCCCAGGTTGTTGCTGTTGACTGGAGGAATTTAATATTTAAAAGGTGGACTTGGAAATGCCACCAATTGACACTCAGTTGGGCTAGTTTTTGTAATGAATGAACCCTGATAGAAGTTCATTGCCATCAGACTTACCACAGAATTTCTGTAGTGTTTGGCACCAGAGACTGACAATCCAAATAGTGTGGTTTCCTCCACAGAGGTCTGGTGCCAGTGTGCATAAGGCAAAAACAGTTATCTCCTAAATCAAGCAGTTTGAAGAATCCTTACTACCTTTTTACTTTTACACTTGACTGTTCTGTCACACTCATATCTAGCCTTCCCTATCCTACCCTATGTAAACCTCATTATTTCTGTGGTCATTGCCCAACATTGGCTCCTTAAACAATTCCTTTATTTTAGAATTCTCGTCCTTGCTCTTAAATCCCACCAGGACGTCATCCCTCTCTTTCACTGTAATCTCCTCCAACCCTACAGACCACTCAGATATAGCAGGAACTGTAGATGCTGGAGAATCTGAGATAACAAGGTGTAGAGCTGAATGAACACAGCAGGCCAAGCAGCATCAGAGGAGCAGGAAAGCTGCTGTTTCGGGCCTAGACCCTTCTTCAGAAATGGGGGAGGGCAAGGGGGTTCTGAAATAAATAGGGAGAGAGGGGGAGGTGGATAGAAGATGGATAGAGGAGAAGATAGGTGGAGAGGAGACAGACAGGTCAAAGAGATGGGGATGGAGCCAGTAAAGGAGAAAGTAGGTGGGGAGGTAGGGAGGAGATAGGTCAGTCCAGGGAGGATGGATAGGTCAAGGGGGCGGGATGAGGTTAGTAGGTAGGAGATGGGGGTGGGGCTAGTGGTGGGAGGAGGGGATAGGCGGGAGGAAGGACAGGTTGGGGAGGCGTGGACGAGCTGGGCTGGTTTTGGGATGCGGTAGGGGGAGGGGAGATTTTGAAGCTTGTGAAGTCCACATTGATACCATTGGGCTGCAGGGATCCCAAGCGGAATATGAGTTGCTGTTCCTGCAACCTTCGGGTAGCATCGTTGTGGCACTGCAGGAGGCCCAGGATGGACATGTCGTCTGAGGAATGGGAGGGGGAGTTGAAATGGTTCGCGACTGGGAGGTGCAGTTGTTTATTGTGAACCGAGCGTAGGCGTTCTGCAAAGCAGTCCCCAAGCCTCCGCTTGGTTTCCCGGATGTAGAGGAGGCCACAACGGGAACAGCGGATGCAGTATACCACATTAGCAGATGTGCAGGTGAACATCTGCTTGATGTGGGAAGTCTTCTTGGGGCCTGGGATGGGGGTGAGGGGGGAGGTGTAGGGGCAGGTGTAGCACTTCCTGCGGTTGCAGGGAAAAGTGCCGGTGGTGGTGGAGCTGGAGGGGAGTGTGGAGCAGACAAGGGAGTCCCAGAGAGAATGGTCCCTCCGGAAAGCAGATAAGGGTGGGGAGGGAAAAATGTCTTTGGTAGTGGGGTCAGATTGCAGATGGTGGAAGTGTCGGAGGATGATGCGTTGGATCCGGAGGTTGGTGGGGTGGTACGTGAGGACGAGGGGATTCTGTTTAGGTTGTTATTGCAGAGAGGGGGTGTGAGGGATGTGTTGCAGGAAATGCGGGAGACACGGTCGAGGGCGTTCTCGACCACTGAGGGGATGAAGTTGCGGTCCTTGAAAAATGAGGACATCTGAGATGTATGGGAGTGGAATGCCTCATCCTGGGAGCAGATGCGGCGGAGGCGAAGGAATTGGGAATAGGGGATGGCATTTTTGCATGTGGGTGGGTGGGAGGAGGTGTATTCTAGGTAGCTGTGGGAGTTGGTGGGCTTGAAATGGATATCGGTTTCTCGGTCGTTGCCAGAGAGGTCCAGGAAGGAGAGAGAGGTATTAAAGATGGTCCAGGTGAACTTAAGGTTGGAGTGGAAGGTGTTGGTGAAGTGGATGAACTGTTTGAGCTCCTCGTGGGAGCACAAGGCAGCGCCGATACAGTCATCAATGTAACGGAGGAAGAGGTGGGGTTTAGTGCCAGTGTAGGTACGGAAGAGGGATTGTTCCACGTAACCTACAAAGAGGCAGGCGTAGCTTGGGCCCATGCGGGTACCCATGGCCACCCCCTTTGTCTGTAGGAAGTGGGAGGAATTGAAAGGGAAGTTGTTGAGGGTGAGGACGAGTTTGGCTAAGCGGATGAGGGTGTCAGTGGAGGGGGACTGGTCGGGCCTGCGGGACAGGAAGAAGCAGAGGGCCTTTAGGCCATCTGTATGGGGAATGCAGGTGTATAGAGACTGGACGTCCATGGTAAAGATGAGGTGTTGGGTACCGGGGAATTGGAAGTTCTGGAGGAGGTGGAGGGCGTGGGTGGTGTCATGGACGTAGGTAGGGAGTTCCTGGACCAAGGGGGAGGAAATGGAGTCGAGATAGGTGGAGATAAGTTCGGTGGGGCAGGAGCAGGCGGAGACAATGGGTCGACCAGGGCAGTCAGGTTTGTGGATTTTGGGAAGGAGATAGAAGCGGGCAGTGCGAGGTTGGGGAATGATGAGGCTGGAGGCTGTGGGTGGAAGGTCACCTGAGGTGATGAGGTTGTGGGAGATGATCGTTTGGTGGTCGGGGGTGGGGTCATGATCAAGGGGGCGGTAGGAGGAGGTGTTGGAGAGTTGGCGCCTGGCCACGGCGATGTAGAGGTCAGTGTGCCATACTACAACTGCGCCTCCCTTGTCCGCGAGTTTTATAGTGAGGTTGGGATTGGAGCGGAGGGCTGCACGTTCTGCGGGGGAGTGGTTGGAGTGGGTGAGAGGGATGGAGAGGTTGAGGCGATTGATATCTCGACGGCAGTTGGAGATGAAGAGGTCGAGGGAGGGTAGGAGGCCTTGGAGTGGTGTCCAGGAGGAGGGGGTGTGTTGGAAGTAGGAGAAGGGCTCAGTAGAGGGAGGGTTAGGCTCACGGTTAAAGAAGTAAGTGCGGAGGTGGAGGCGGCGGACAAACTGCTCAATGTCCAAACGTGACCTGTATTCGTTGATGTGTTGGTGGAGGGGTTCAAAGGTGAGCCCTTTACTGAGGATTGTCCATTCGTCCTCAGTAAGGGGGAGGTCTAGGGGGATGGTGAAGACTCGGCAGGGCTGGGTGCTACTGTCTCCTCTGGAGCTGCTGGCTGTGGAAGGGGTGGGCGGAGCGACGTCAGCGTCAGTGGGCCGTGCAGCGTCGGCTTTGGGCGGAGTTGCATCGGCGTTGGTGGTAGGCGGAGTTGTGTCGGCGTTGGTGGTGGGCGGAGTTGCATCAACGTTGGTGGTGGGTGGAGTTGCGTCGGCGTCAGCGGTGGGCAGAGTTGCATCGGCGTCGGCGGTGGGTGGAGCGGTGTTGGCAGTGGGCGGAGCGGTGTAGGCGGCGGCAGCAGCAGTGACGGTAGGTGCGTCCTCAGTGTCTATGGTGTTGGCCTCAGAAATAGAGGCGGTGGCATCAGCATTGGTGTCGATGGCGTTCGCTGTCCCGGAAGTGGTGTACCCGGCGGCGGAGGATGTGACGTCATCCATGGGTTCTCCGACAGTGGCCACATGGCCAATGGCGGCGGGCACATTATGGGGAAGGTCCTGGGTAGGGTTGGGGATTTGGGAGGTGGAGTTGGCCCGTTTTGGGTGGTAGGCACCAGTAAGTTTACTGTACTTACGGTTTTTAGTTTCCAATAAAGCTGAGTAGAATTGTGAGTTCAGATTGTGGATCCTACAAAGAATAAAAAACAGGAGAGGTCCTTTGCAGGCCTGGGAGAGGGAGGCTCTGAGCTGGAGTAGGCTTGATTGTAGTGCCAGGAAATGCCGGTGCATTGCTGCGAGTGTGAATCTCCAGTTCATGAGGTCTTCTGTCTGAAGTTCTGTTGGGATGAATTATTTATATTTTCCTGCACTTTAGTCCTCAGAAAGCCCTTGATATTTTTGAAGCAGTGCATTATTTGATCTTCTTAGTTTGACTGGCATTCCAGTTTGACTCCTGTACAAAATCATTGCTACAGAATTCAGTATAATATAAATTTTATTTACTTATAGATCATTCAAGGCTTTCAACATCTTTACAAGAAAGGGCAGGAATTATTTGAAATCTCGAAGTGTTGCAGGAAAGTTACTGTAAAAATCAATTATCTCAACTGTCACTCAATCCATACAAATCCCAAGTGTAATTATGTTTGAAAGTCTGGTGTGATTCAATTATTTCAGAAAGCCAGTTGAGGTGTTTGGAGTTGATTTGATTTGTTTGTCTTATGTTGTTGGGATGATAATGACCTCAAAATGTGGTTGATAATCTTCCCAGCAGATAACCCCTGGCAATGTTGCCAGAAACATTTGCAAAGTGCCTATTGCAATAGATGCCCAGAGGATCCACCCTGGTTCAGATGTGTCATGTTTTCAAATCCCCAACAACACACACACAAACACGTCTCTCACACACACCTTGCTCACAATCTAATGGCAAATGAGTCAGGTCATAGCGTATTTAATGATAACTTTTCAAAAAGAAGTTGGGTAAGTTCTTGAAAAAAAAACTAGAATTAGTATAGTGGCTTTCATTAATCATAAGATTATGTAAAACCATTTCAAAGCCCATTGCAGGCAGTAGGATATTGTGATTTGGAAATGAAGCAGCCACAGTACACATAGCAAACTTTAACAGACAGTAGTGTGAGAATGACCAGACAGTCTTTTGGTAATGTTGATAATAAAAGACACAAACATTAGCCAGATAGTTGACAATGAGGAAGAAGTCTTAGGTTACAGTTTAGTCAGTTAGGCAGGTCAGTGACAGATGGAATTTAACCCTGATATGTGTGAGTTGATGCAGTTTGGAAGAAGTACAAGACAGGGGAGCACTTGGTGAATGGCAGGACACGAGGAAGCTCACAGGAACAGAGGATCTTGAGGTGCTTGTCCACAGATCCCTGAAGTTGGCAGAATATATTAATAGGGTACTTGCCTTTATCAGTCGTAGCCTAGATTGAGAAACAAAATCAGAAATTGCTGGAAAATCTCAGCAGTTCTGGCAGCATCTATGGAGAGAAATCAGATTTAACGTTTTGGGTCCAGTGACCTTTCTTCAGAATTGATGGTAGCCAGGAAAATGTTGTTTTTAATACAGAAAATAGGGGTGGGAGGAGGGGTTAAGGAATAAACGATAAGTGGAGATAGAGCCCGTAGAGAGAGAGAGGAATGGTTGGACAGACAAAGGAGTCGATAACGGTCAGTCTAGTCTGGGAACTATTAGTGACTAACAATGGATTGCGTATAATGGTAGACCATGTGATAACAAGGCATAAGTGTGTGGGGGTTGAGGTAAGGACATGGGAGAAGGTGCCTCAAGCCCTGAAATTGTTGAACTTGATACTGAGTGCAGAAGGCTGTAGAGTTCCCAAGTGGAAAATGAGGTGCTGTTCTTCCAGCTTGTTCTAAGCTTCCCTGGAGCACTGCAGCAAACCTGAGACAAAGATGTTGGGCCAGGAAACACGGTGGTTTGTGAAATGGCAGGCAACTGGAAGCTCAGGGTCTTTTTTGCGGGCAGAATATAGATGTTCTGCAAAGCAGTCACTCAGTCTACGCTTCGATTCCCCAATGTAGAGGAGACCACATTGTGAGCAGCGAATGTAGTTGACTAGATTCTGGGAAGTGCAGGTAAAGTGATGCTTCACCTGGAAGGTGTGTTTGGGGCCTTGGATACTGAGGACGGAGGCAGTAAACTACCAAGGGAAGGTGCTGTGGGGCTGTGAAAGGGTGTTGTGAGTGAAGGAGGAGTGGATCAGGGTGCCCTGGAGGGAATGGTCCTTGCGGAAGGCTGACAAGGGAGGCAAGGGGAATATGTGCCTGGGTGGTAGCATCCCAATGGAGGTGGCAGAAATGGTGGCTAATGATCCACTGGATGTGGAAGCAGGTAGGATGGTAGGTAAGGATAAGGGGAACACTTTTGCGGTTGTAGAAAGGAAGAGAGGGTGAGAGGGCCGAAGGGCGGGAGATCTGTCGGACTTGGTTGAGGACCCTATCAACTACGGTGCTGGGGAATCCTCTGTTGAAGACATGTCAGAGGCCCCCTTGTTGAAGTTGGCATCATCAGAATAGATGCAATGGGGGACAGAGGAACTGGGAGAATGGAATAGAATCTTTACAGGAACTAGGGTGTAACTTCGAGAGTCAGTTGGTTTCTATTTGATATTGGTGACTAGCCTATCCCCAGGAATGAAAACAGAGATGTCAAGGAAGGACTGGAAGGAGTCAAAGATGGACCAGGTGAAGATGAGAGCGAGGTGGGGATTGGCAGCCTCTGTGAAGAGAAATCAGAGTTAACGTTTCAGGTCAAGTGACCCTTCCACAGAATTGTAGCCTGAGGGTGTGCTGATTGAGGTTTATAAGACTTTGAGGGCCATGGACAGGTGGATAGAAAACAGTTGTTCCCATTGGTTGAAGGGTCAGTAATGAAGGGGCATAATTTTAAGGTCAAAGGCAGGAGGATTAGAGGAGATTTGAGAGAAGATTTTTCACCCAGAATCGTCGAGTAATACAGCATGAAAACAGACCCTTTGTTCTAACTTGTCCATACCAACCAGATATCCTGAACGGATTTAGTCCCATTTGCAAGCATGTGGCCCATATCCCTCTAAGCCCTTCATTTTCATGTACCTGTCCAGATGCCTTTTAAAAGTTCTAATTGCACCCACCTCTACCACTTCCTCTGGCAGCTCGTTCTATACACACATCACCCTCTGCGTGAAAAAGTTACCCCTCAGGTCCCTTTAAATCTTTGCGCTCTCACCTCAAACCCATGCCCTCTAGTTTTGGACTACCATACCCTGGGAAAATAACCTTGACTATTCATCCAATCCATTGCCCCTCATGATTTGATAAACCTCTATTCGGTCACCCCTCAGTCTCTGATGCTCTAGGAGAGAAAACCCCGGCCTTTTCAGCCTCTCCATATAACACAAACCCTCCAGTCCAGCAATATCCTTGTATATCTTTTCTGCTCCATCTCAAGTTTAACAATATTCTTCTTACAGAAGGGCAACCAGATAGTAAAAGTGGCCTCACCAATGTCCTGTACAACTGCAACATGACATCCCAACTCCTATACTCGACGTTCTGACCAATTAAGGCAGCATGCCAAATATCTTCTTCAGCATCCTGTCTACCTGCGATTCCACTTTCAAGGAACTATGCACCTGCACCTCTTTGTTCGGCAACACTACTTAGGGCCCTACCATTAACTGTATATGTTAATTTGTCCCACTAAAATGCAACATCTCATATTTATCTAAGTTAAATTCCATCTGCCACTCCTTGGCTCATTGTCCAATCTGATCAAGGCCCCATTGTACTTTGAGGTAACCTTCTTCATTGTCCGCTGTGCCACCAATTCTGGTGTCATCTGCAAACTTACTAACTATACCTCCTATATTCACATCCAAGTTGTTTATATAAATGACAAAAAGCAGTGGACCCAGCACCGATTCTTGCTGCATACCACTGGTCACAACCCTGCAGTCTGAAAAACAATCCTCCATCATCACCCTCTGTCTCCTACCTAATTTTGTATCTAGTTGTCTAGCTCCCCCTGGATTCCACGTGATCTAACCTTATTAATCTGTCAAGCATGTGGAACCTTGTCTACTGCTCAGCCTTCATCAAACTTCTTCAAAAAACTCAGACGGTTTTGTAAATCTGGAATGCTTTGCCTGGGAGGGTAGTTGAGGTAAGAAACCTCACCACCTTTAAGAAGTACCTGGCTAAACACTTGAAATGTCTTCCTACCTTGACTCAGTCTTCTCCCCCCGGTCCAATCCCTACCCACATACATCCATGATTCACCTGACGCCTTACGCCAGTTTCAAAGCTTCCAGTTTACTGGCTCCAGCCACCTCCTCTTTACCATGGATGTGCAATCTCTTTACACATCCATTCCCCATCAGGAGGGCCTTAGGGCTCTCCGCTTCTTCCTGGAGCAAAGACCTGAACTGTCCCCACCACCACCACCCTCCTCCGCTTGGCCGAGCTTGTCCTCACCCTCAACAACTTCTCTTTCAACTCCTCTCATTTTCTTCAGGTAAGAGGGGTTGCCATGGGTACCTGGATGGGCCCTAGTTATGCCTGTCTCTTCGTGGGGTACGTGGAACATTCCTTGTTCCAGTCCTATTCCGGCCCCCACCCACAACTCTTTCTCCGATACATCGATATCATCGGCGCTGCTTCCCTGTCTCGTCGAGAATTGGAAAACTTCTTCAATTTCGCCTCCAATTTCCACCCTGCCCTCACTTTCACCTGGTCTATCTCTGACTTCTCCCTTCCCTTCCTCGACTTTTCTGTTTCCATTTCTAGGGATAGACTGGCCACTAATATCCATTACGAACCCATCGACTCCCACAGTTACCTGGACTATACATCCTCACACCCCACTTCCTGTAAAGACTCCATCCCATTCTCTCAGTTCCTCCTTCTCCGTCGCATATGTTCAGATGAGGCCAACTTCGACAAGGGAGCCTCCGAAATGTCCACATTCTTCCTCAACCGAGGATTCCCCAGCTCCGTTGTCGACAGGGCCCTCAATTGGGTCCGACCCATCTCCCACACTTCTGCCCTCACCCCTTCTCTTCCCTCCCACAACAGCGATAGGGTTCCCCTTATCCTCACCTAAGATCCCACCAGCATCCACATCCAGAAGATCATCAGACGCCATTTCCGCCACCTCCAGCAAGATGCCACCACCAGACACATATTCCCCTCCCCTCCCTTGTCCGCCTTCCACAGGGACCGTTCCCTCCGGGACACCCTGGTCCATGCTTCCTTCAACCCCAACACCTCCCCACAGCCCTCTGGCACCTTCCCCTGTAACCGGCGAAGGTGCAACACCTGCGCATTTACCTCCTCCCTCCCCACTATCCAAGGGCCCAAACATACCTTCCAGGTGAAGCAACACTTCACCTGCACTTCCAAGAATCTAGTCTACTGCATTCGCTGCTCACAATGTGGTCTCCTCTACACTGGGGAAACGAAGCATAGACTTGGCGACTGCTTCGCAGAACAGCTACGTTCTACTCGCAAAAAAGACCCTGAACTACCTGTTGCCTGCCACTTCAATGCACCACCTTGCTCCCTGGCCAACATCTGTGTCTCCGGCTTGCTACGGTGTTCCAGTGAAGCCCAACGCAAGCTGGAGGAACAACACCTCATTTTCTGCTTGGAGACCCTACAGCCCTCCGGCCTCAGTATTGAGTTCAATAATTTTAGGGCCTAAACTCTCCCATGTCCCAGCCCCCCACCCCACACACCAGGCCTTGTTACCACATAACCTGCCACTACACACCCCCTGTTGTTAGTCACTAACAGTCCCTACTAACAACTATTCACCCTCCCAGCCTGATCGTTAGCAACTCCTCTGTCTGTCCAACTGTCTTTCTCTCTCTTCGGGCTCTATCCTATCGTTTACTCCCTATCCCACCCACCTCCCTATTTTCTGCATATAAACTGATGTTTTCCCAGCCACCATCAGTTCTGAGGAAGGATCACCAGACCCGAAACATTAACTCTGTTTTCTCCTCCACGGATGCTGCCAGACCTGCTGAACTTTTCCAGCAACTTTGTTTTTGTTCCTGATTTACAGCATCCGCAGTTCTTTTGGTTTTTACTTGAAATGTCATAATATTCAAGACTATGGGCCAAGTGCTGCAAAGTGGGACTAGCATAGATTTAGAGTAGTTTTTCCTGTCGGTGCTGACTCCGTGGTCTGAAGCACCTCTTCTGTACTTCTGTATGATTCTATGATGTTTAGAGAGAAAAGTAACATTTTGACAATAACAACAAACATTGATTACAATTTTGTGGTTGCACCAAATTAAGAAAATATTTGTGTATTGCTGAAAAATATACATTTTAACAAAGCTTCTGCACTCATCAGGACAATTGTAGGAAATAACAATGTAATGTGAAAACAGCATTTGTCTTATGAGTGCTGTTTCGTTGGCAAACGGTCACTGATTGGTCAAAGTGCTGTCATGAGGAATGAGGCAGCTCACATTGTTGGCCAAGTTTTGTTTAAATTTTAACCAGGTAGGTTGACTCCGATTGATCAAAGCATTGCCCGAAAAAACAAACCAAAGAATGGTTGTCTCCATTGAAACAGCAAAATGTGTGTGTACAAGTTCGGCAAAAGAATGGAACCTATATATTACTGAATGTTAATTTGAGCACATGCAACTAATTGCACCACAGTGTGAGCCTGAGTAACAATCCAAAATTAGTTGTGAGTGTAAATGTGTGAATACTCGGGGTTACTTAACAGAAGTTGTCCAATCACGGAATCATAACTAACGTTGGATGCTCAGAGATAGCAAAAACTACTGATGCTGAAGCCAGAGATGACACAGTGTGGAGCTGGAGGAACACAGCAGGCTTGGCAGCATCAGAGGAGCAGGAAATTTGACATTTTGGTTCGGGACTCTCCTGCCATGAACATAGAGAGTGGATCTTGAATTTAATACAGAACCCGTTCTGTATATTGAGCTATTCATTTTGCAATGTGATTTCACATCATGATGCAGGCACATTGATGTAGAAAACATAACTGATATTATTGAGTATTGATATATTGATTGTCAGGCACAGTCTGAACCTCTGATGAGCTAACTTCTAATAAGTCTTAAGACTGACAGAAGTAGATAATAAAATAAATGGAATTGAAGAGATTATAATTACCCTAACCCAGGACAAGGAAGATGATGCCATGGTGTCTACAGGTAAGTGAAATTGGTTTTGGAAAATACATATGTCCAAAACGGTTGTGCATTACATGTTTAATGTTTTGTTGATTTTTTTTGTCCCTTGAAATATGATTTGTCAGTAATGGTTTAACTTGCCCTTTCTTTTTGTTTTACAGTTGCTAGATTGTTTTGTTATCCCAGTGGTATTGTTGCTGTCCTGGTTCTTCCTGCTGGTGAGATACAAGGCTCTTCACTTCATTGGAGTCGGGGTGTGTCTTCTGGGGATGGGATGTATGGTGGGGGCTGATGTTCTTGTTGGGAGACATCAAGGAACTGGTGAGTTACTCAGTGCTTCTACCATCAGAAAATCTATGAACCATTTTTGATGTGTGTAAATCAAGAGTGAAAAGTGAAACTCAGATTGTTAACAGACTTAGCACTTTCATACAGCTTTCAAATTTGGGAAATTAAGTTGCTCTAGATACTATGCATCATGAAAAGTAGCATTGTCAAGGCCAGGTTCACATGTCATTTATAGGTATTAATGAGATTTGTTGCTTTACTGTATTTACTTAATGCCTGAAGCTCATTATATCAACCTCCCAATTGCATTGTTCAGTTCATCAGTGCTAAAAACTAGAATCATGCAGCAGAGCGAGGCTGTTAGAAATAAGTTGTCCTTCCCCTCTGAACTTTCCACATAACTTGTAAATATTCCCTTAAGTATTATATATTTAAGTATATATGTCCACACTCTCAAAAACTGACAATTATATTAGAACTGTAGTGTATTGGCACTAAGTCAAAATGCTGATAGAACTGGTGCAGAGACGGTGGACTGAATGACCTCCTCCTACCTGTTAAAATTTTGTGATTCTGTGATTCTGTATTGCACCTGAATACTCATAGCATTGGATGGTTGTAAGTGGCTATAAATGGCTGTAAGCACTGTCTCAAAATTGACCACCACCACCTTAGACATGGAGAATTAACATGGTTTGTATGTGGTCCTGATCTGACTGGAAATTTAATATTTATACAAAGTAAAAATAGTTAATAATAAATGGATAAAACAAAGCCAGTATATTAAAACTATACTGCACTTTCACACATCAATACTATCTCATTACATTAATATTCTCAAATCAAAACCAACATAGAACTGGTACATTGCACTTCATTTGCATTGGCTTACTCTTGTACAATCTATATTAAAACTCCTTGCCTCCCCACCACGTCAGTTTAATAATTGGTGTTACTGAATATCTGATGCTACATGTTATACTCTGAACTATATAATCAAATAGACAGCGTACACATTGAACTATTTTTGGTGGTATAGACTTGATGGTGCAAAGGGTCTGTTCTGTACTGTATCGTTTTATGTCTGATTGCTGGTATATATAAGCATTTCATGATTCAAGTCACTATCCACTAATAAAGACTTTGAAGATCACATATAATATGTTGATGCAGTTCATGGTGACTTCAAGCACTCTGTTTCACTGGTGTCTTACCCAAACTACTCCGTACTAATTAACATGAGATTGATGTTGTAACAATATCCCTCTTTTGATTGGCTGACACAGCACTGCAATACACATAGTTTTGTACAAAATCAAAGTGTCAATTTTGGAAGTGTATCTGAAATCTCTACATAAAGATGGTGCCCGTCACTATCATTGTAATTTCAAATTCTGTTAGATGCTCTTTTAATTTGTATGTCATTTGTTTTGCTTCATCATGTTTGAAAGCACCCAGTCTTTGTTCATTATGGAACCTCGGGGTGATAATGAATTCAGTGAGTGTTCAGTATAATCAGGTTTTTAGCACCTTTTTAGTTCTCAGCTGCGCTTTGTGCCAAAACTACATAGAATGTGGTTAATCTGTGAATGCATCAGTGTCTTCTCATCACATGTCGAAAGCATGTCCCAACTTCTTGAAAATTAGTTTTGTTTCCATTATTTTGACTGGGATCAGTTTTGTTGGAATCTTTGGGAACTATGGCCTCCCCCCAAATGCACTGTGATTTTTTTTGCCCATTAATTATAATGGTTAGATATTATAGAGAGTATATATCTTAATTTCCTCTTTATGATCATGATATCCAAAGTGCCTCACTTGGCACACAATGTGTTAATTGACTGCTTAATGTAAAAAATAATCTCAGCACCAGCATAATGTCAAATAAAGAAGGTATGATTTTTTTTCCTTTGTGCTCCTGAACATTAGAGATGTTAATTTTGCAGAATGTAACACTTCCTCACCATTTCTGGCACCCATTTCCAGCTTCCTCAGTGAAAGTGGAACCGAAATGAGAGACTCTAGAAACCCTATCTGCAGTCATATCCTGGCCACATATCTTTATATAGTGATGGCTAAAGCTAATATCCTTTTTGGTAGTAAATTTGAAGATTAAAATTTGATTCAGTGTATGAGAAAAGCTTTTCAGACTCTCACATCCCTCTAAATTTCTTGCAAAATCTCCTGCTTTTGAATTCCTATGCATAGCAAACATGTCCCATTTGTCTTCAGCTGATTTTCATTCTCTTGGGTTCTCTGCTTCTTCATGGGTACAAATTATTTTTCTCTGGCTTTTCCCGTACCAAGAGATTTGCAAATGCTTGGAACCAGCATTAGAATTGTTTCAGAACACGTGATGCACTGAACGGTTTCAACTTATCTAGGCTAAATGGTGATTAGGGTGCTGGGCTGACAGCACACAGATGGAGTGTGACATGGCATGCCATCGAGTAAAGTTTTATAAACTTATAAGTTCTTAGATTTGAGGTAGAACTTTTCAGGCAAAGTCCTCAGATGACGACTTGAATTTACAGGTTAACAGAGACACTTATAGTTTAAAATGAGAACATTTGGCCTATCTTGTCTTTGAAAGAGCTTTCTATTTAGTACATTTCAAATTACATGTACACAGATTTGAACAAAATACCTTTTAATGGTTTAATCTGGGTTTTAAGTTTAACTGCTATTCTAATAACATAACACAATTTTCTGTACCTATTATATAAAAATGTTAGGTCCGTGAATGTGTTAACATTGCTAATCTTCAATCTAATGGTATATTTCTGAAAGCAAAAGTGATTGCAATTTACATTCAGAAAGATTTCTTACAAACTACCAAAATTACTATAATTGATTTTTTTTTTGTTTACTTTTAACTAGGTGATAATAAACTGCTTGGAGACTTGCTTGTGTTGGCAGGAGCTACATTATATGGAATTTCCAATGTCTGTGAGGAATTCATTGTGAAGAACTTGAGTCGAGTGGAATTTCTAGGAATGATTGGACTGTTTGGCTCTTTCTTCAGTGGCATACAGTTGTGAGTTCTTTTCCCACTTTGTAAAATGTGGTCACCAAATTAACTAACAGACAGATTTGATTGATCGCTGCAGAAGTGTAACTGCAATGCATTTTTTTTACATCAAAGCTGCTGCATTTCAAAATAATTCACTGTGCACACTGCTGTGTAAAGATGTGATCATGTGTAAGATAAATGCAAGTTATTCTTTGTCTGGAAAACCCTCAAGTTCGTGATAGTTATACTCCCAGCAGACAACCATAACTGACATGAAGCAAAAAGACAGAAAATTATCTTGTTAATTTTTAAGTTTTGTATTATTTTTGTGTTCATCAAGTTGATGGATTTTATGCTGGAACAGTTTTTTTTTCACTAAATCAAACACGCGCACGTCTGGTGCCATAATTATTTCCATAATAGGTGCCTAGTATGCAATTTCATGCATGACACTTTACTCTGCATGATTTTGTTTTGCAAATACTATGGTTTAAAATATGTACATACCTGAGGTTCATTTTGCGATTTAAAATGTGAGACATATGATAGAATAAAGGTCATAAATTCAAGCTTGACACCACATGATTTTGTGTAAGGTTGATGGTCCGCTGAAAGACTGAGGAAATGCTTTATTTGTCAAAGGTGCTATCTTTAAATAAAGTTAAACAAAGGGTCTTCTCAGTTGGACGTAATATATTACTATTTATGGCCTTGGCCATTATCGACACCTGAACTAGTATCACTAAAGAATATGTTAGCTGTTATATATTTGTTATATTCAGGAGGTAGGATTCCTCTTCTGACAAGCAAAATTGCTAATTTATTTCAAGAGCATTAACTAATATTAATAGAATAAATTATTTATGCCCTTAAATGGATTCAAAATTTAAACACTCCTGTAAAATGAAACTGAATTTAATATAAATCATTTACAAAAAATGGTTAAACTGAATAAATTCTACTGCTGATAGAGTACAGAGTTAATGCAATTGTTGTGAAGAGCATATGAATGTTTTAGCATAAAAGACAATGGTCTGGGTTTTCTGCTGGCCAGACAGTTATTGCAGCTTAGATGGATGTTGCACATGGACACCCTGTGGTATCCCCATTGTAGCAAACTCCAAAGAAATTGCCTGGGCAATTGAGGAATCTGCTGGTCAGTTCCCCAGTGCCTAGAACCCTGTGAAAGTCTCTGGAGAATTCAGAGTATTCAGATGAAACTAAGAAAAGTAGTTACTTAGGAAATGTTACATTATTAAATATTTTGTATAACTTCTGAGTAGCTATTCAACTGACTCCATACTGACCCCTCACTCCACCAGTTATACCTCCGCCAGACTCCTTATACCCCCCAAACCCTGACTTTCTCACCCCCACATTCCTCTGCAGCCAGACCCACCCTGATACCTTCCCCTGCAAAACATAGAGCCATAGAGTTACAGAGCATAGAAGCAGACCCTTTGGTCCAACTCATCCACGCCAACTAGATATCCTAAACCGATCTAGTCCCATTTGCCAGCATATCGCCCATATCACTCTAAATCTTTCATATTCATTACCCATCCAGATACCTTTTAAATTTGAAATTGTACCTGCCTCCATCACCTCCTTTGGCAGCCCGTTCCATACACACACCACCCTCTGCATCGGAAAGTTGCCTCTCACATCCCTTTTAAAT
Source organism: Rhincodon typus (assembly GCF_021869965.1). Lineage (NCBI taxonomy): Eukaryota > Metazoa > Chordata > Chondrichthyes > Orectolobiformes > Rhincodontidae > Rhincodon > Rhincodon typus. Next base: position 55,327,900 of record NC_063336.1, read on the forward strand.
CTTTCCCCCTCACCTTAACCCTACGCCATCTAGCTTTGGATTCTTCTACAGTGGTAAACAGACCTTGGCTAGTCACCCTATCCATGCCCTTTGTGATTTTATAAACTTCTATAAGGTCACCCCTCAGCCTCCGATGTTCCAGGGAAAAAAGCCCCAGCTTACTCAGCCTCTTCTTATTGCCTTACTCTGCTCTGCATAAAAACCTCCTGTTGACAGCCTACTTACCTGACAGTATGGCACCCTACCTACGAGGCATCCTATTTATCTGGTGCACTATTGTCCCACCCATCTGGCACCCTAACTTCCCAGCTCCCTAGCCTCACACTTTTATATACTTACCGTTTGACAGCAGCTGTCAAAGTGGATGTTTGCACCATTAAATTTCAGAATATGGCTGCTGATGTGTGGTTTGCCTTCTCTGACAGTCCTGTGCTATGAAAGAATTGTCAAATCAGAAGTACACCTTTGCATTTGGAAGGAGCCCTGAGTAGAATCCTCTCTCAGAAATGTAGAGCAGGGCTGGACTGGCAATCTGCATGGAATTATATGGGAATTCCGATGTCTGTAAGGAATTAGTTGTGTAGAAATTGAGTCGGGTGAAATTTCTAAGAATGCTTAGTCTGTTTGGCTCTTTCTTTAGTAGCACACATTTGTGAGCTCCTAGTGGAATACAGTTGTGAGTGTGTTTGCCACTTGGGCCCACCAGAGATGCTCGCACCAGTGATATTGTCACTGGATCACCCAACAATCAGCTCATCAGGAGCTGATAGTGAGTGTGGACACTTAGCTCACTCTACCGCAAGTCTTCACATTGACCAATCAGAGACCAGCAGTTTTTGGGTCTGTTTGAGCCCTATGCCTTGGGGTATCCAACATTTGGAGGCCCCCCAAACTCAGCAGGAAGGTTTCCAGAAAACTAGCCTTCTTTCAGCACTTAATTGCAGAGCTGGCAATAAGGAATGAATTCCTCTGTGGTAATTTCTCTTAATCATCTCCCTCTCTCATCATTTCACTCACCAGCTCCAGGAAGGGAAAAATCAGCCCAAGCATTGCTACATGTTTAATTGTTGTATAAATATGGCAGATTTATATAGTTCATAGATAATTGTATTGATACTTTGCAACTACTTTGATACTAATCGAGACAGGAATTTCCACTAAAGCTTTGTGGGCTCTTGAGGCAGACCACATATCCTCCTGGCTTGACAAAGCAAAGTTTTTAATTTAACCTTCAAGGGTCTCTTCACCCTTCTGACATCTACTGATCTAGTTTTACCTGATGGGAACCTTGCACTGCCTTTCATACTCAGGTGCTGGGTTCTGAGGTGTTCTTGGCTTCTGTTGACAGCCTTGATTGCATTACAACATGATGCACTTGCCTGAGTCTGGCAGGATACCTCATCTGTTGCCAAAGCAACAGTGATAACATCAAGAATGGTCAGGAACGGTGTGGGAACTATAGCCTTTCCATTTTAACTGCTTGGCCACTCTAATTCTGTAAATAGAACAAAATTCCACTCCACACCCCAAAAATGATTTACTTGTTAGAATTACAAGTAGCATTTATTTTAGGCTTAGCTATTACAGTTGAAGTTTACTATTTATAGAGATATATATATATAATGATATCATTCCACAATGCATTGCAATAGACTACCATTTTGAGTAATTCCAAACAGACACAGACAGTTAATTGACTTGTCACATTTGAAAGTTTTGTTTATTTCCGGTAATGGTGCAAGTCACGCATGTAAATTTGTATGCACCAAATTAGCTGGATACATTGTTAGTTTGGAACAGTTTGTACCAAATCTATGTGTAAGAGTAAAATGATATAAAGGTTACAATTTGCTGAAACAAAATTCTTTCCTGTATAAACTTGAATTTAACTTTGTATTTGATTGTTGTGAAGAAAAGTCTTGAAATTCCAGTGGATATTAGTATGCAAACCAGAAGGGGATAGAATTTGGAGACAAAACTAATTTTATCTCCTACAGTTTAAAGTTCTACCATCAATCCTGCCTGAAGTGAACAAATATATAATGTACTCACTTGATTAGAATATCTTTTGATGCTGAAAGAGATACTGAGAGCTGTCTGAGCAATGAGGTGATAGTGCTTGGTGAACTTTCTGAATTTGATAAAGAGCTTGCTATTGTAATCGTTTCAGCTTTCTTTAATGTATAATGCAGCATTCGAGACACAGATGTTAGTGAAACTCTGAGTCATGCAAACAATATCATTATTAAGGATGCAGCCAATGTTGCACACCCATCATTTAGATAAGTACAGATTGAAATATACTGAATGTTAATTAGAGCTCTTTAATTTCCAGTTGAGGCTTATTTGGGTAGATTAACAATATGTTGACTTACCTTTAATTTTAACATGCACTGCACATGGAAAATGAAAACTTCTCGGCAAGTGATTTGAGCCTAAAATAGTTGTATGGTTGAAAAACGTTGATTTTGGAGAAGTGAGTTGCTACCTTGAAATCTGTGGCCAAGGTCTTGGTAGCTGATATCTTAACAGCAGGACTTCAATATTTTATTCTTTTCTTTTGCTATGAAACTATTTTGGAGCATTTATAAGCAACAGTTCATGAATTCAGAGTCAATGTTTGATCTAAATTACATGACTCAGGAAGGAAGACGTCAAGGCTGAGAAGCCTGAATATATATATAATACCTGAAAGTTCTGCAGTTTTCCTGCAGTGGCCACTGGCTTTGGTGCTGTGGAAAGGTCGAGTTGAAAAAAAAGTGACATAGGACTGGTACAAGTCAACATGTTGGAAAGGGTGTTAGCTCAAACATCCAATGTTTTCATATGCCAAAGGCATGCAGAGTGGCCAGATTGTGATGTCAGTCTGCATCTATCATTAGTTTACACCTGACCTACCATTTTGAATCTTACCTTACATCATCAGAGGATAGAGGGTTGCAGCGTAGAAGAAGAACATTTGGCCCCCAATATCCATGCCAACTCTCTGTGTGAGAGCATCGCAGCTAGTCCTACTCTCCTGAACTTTCCTGTAGCCCTGCAAATCTTTTGTCTTCAGTAAATATCTAATTCTTTATTGAAAACCATGATTATGTGTGCCTCCAACAAACCCTCAAGCCTTCCATTCCAAGCCTTAATCACATGCTGTTAAAACTGTTTCTTCCCCATGCTACTTTTGATTCATTTACCCTTCACTTTACATGATTTTCACAAATAAGAACTGTTTCTTCCTATCTAATCCAGGCATATCATGTTTTTGAATACCTCTATCAAGTTTCTGCAACTCTCTGAAGGAGAAAATCCCCAGCTTTTCCAATCTATCTTTGGAACAGAAATCCCTCATCCCTAGAATCATTCTAATAATTTTTTTCTGCGTCCTCTGTAATGCTTCAGAGAATAGTCCAGTTGAGGTTAACTTGTGTTTTTGTAAATATTCATCATAACCTCCTTGTCCTCTGTGTACCTATTTATCAAGGATGATACATGCTTATTATTCACTTTTCCACCCTGCCTTTAGTGATTTATGCATAGATCAAGGTAGATCTTCCTGAAGAAGAATCACTGGACTCGAAACATTAACTCTGTTTTCTCTCCACAGATGTTCCCAGACCTGCTGAGTTTGTCCAGCAATTTCTGTTTTCGTTTCAGATTTCTGCATCCACAGTTCTTTGTTTTATTTTATCACTGTGTTCCAGCACAGCCTTCGAAATTGTATCTGTTATTCTATATTGCCTTTACTCTCACTTATTAGCAAAATCTATCACTTGAGATTTGACTCAACGAAGTTCCATCTGCCACATGTCTGCTCATTCCACCAGCCTATCTATACCATCATGTGGTCCATCACCATACTCCTCACATTTCATAGCATTCACAAGTTTTGTGGCATGTGCAGGTTTCGAAATTGTGCCCTGCACATGCACATCTAAGTGTCATGGACAAAAGTTTGTTCACTTTGCAATCTCTTATCAGAAGGTTTATAAGAGGTGAACGTTTTCTTGCCCTTACAGTGTGAATTCCAAATTAAATATTTTCTGCAGGAAGTTTTTATGAGTTTAAAAACAAAGAACATTATTTATTCACACACCTGAACCCCAAAAATAACATATTTCACTTATTCATCTCACATACACATATCTCACTCACACCCAGTACAGAAAATAGAGCAGTGTTGGTCTGAGATAACGGAATGGCTTCTATGAGACTGCTTGGAGTCAGTGGACTGGATCATATTCAAGAACTCAGCGACCAACCTAAATGTTTATGCTACTACCATTACAGACTTCATTAGTAATTTAATCATTCCTGTCATTTACGGCAAGGCTTACTTGACATAACAGGCTAAAAAGTGAAGTCGAACAGAATTGCAGACAACAGCACATCCTTACCCAATGAGCTCAAATCATTTTATACTTGCTTCGAACAGAAGGTCGGTGAAACATTGTCACCTATCCCAACAGCCTCAGGTGCCGCTGCAGACATTAGATCGGCCATCTTGAGAGTGAACCTACGAAAAGCGACTGGCCCAGATGGAGTCCCTGGCCATGCACTCAGATCCTGTGTGGACCAGCTGGTGGGAGTATTTGCAGCCATCTTTAACTTCTCCTTACTACTATGTGAAGTCACCACCTGTTTCAAGAAGACCACCATCATCCCAGTGCCAAAGAAAAATCATGCAGCGTGCCTCAGTGACCTGGTGCCTCTGACCTCTATAATTAGGAAATGCTTCGAGAGGTTAGTCATGGCTCACATCAACTCCAGCCTACAAAATTACCTTGATCTTTTGCAATTCTCATACTGGTGCAACATGTTCACAGCAGATACCATCTACCTGTGCTTTCACTCATCCCTGGATCATCTGGATAACAAGGATACCTATGATAGGCTCCAACTTATTGACTGTTGTTCTGCCTTCGACACCATAACTCCAAACAAACTTATCTCTAAACTCCAAGACCTAGGACTCTGCCTGTCCCTGTAACTGGATCCTCAACTTCCTGATCCACAGACCGCAATCAGTAATAGGCAATAGCACCTCCTCCACCGTAATCCTCAACACTGGTGCCCCACAAGGCCGTGTACTCAGCCCCTTACTGTACTCGTTATACACTCACAATTGCGTGGCCAAGTTCTGCCTTAACTCCGTTTACTAGTTTGCTGACAACACCACCATTGTAGATTTCAAACAATGATGAAACAGAGTACAGGAAAGAGATGTGGGGTACAGGCTCTGTCCATTAACATCAGCAATATGAAGGAGCTGATCATTGATTTCAGGAAGCAGAGTGGAGGGCACACCCCCCCCCTGTCTGCATCAATGGTGCTGAGGTGGAGATGGTCAAGAGCGTCAAGTTCCTGGGAGTGATGTTCACCAACATTCTTGGTCCATCCACGTTGATACAATGGCTAAGAAAGCACACAACATCTCAACTTCCTCAGGACACTAAGGAAATTTGTCATGTTCACGCGGACTCTTACCAATTTTTATAGATGCACCATACAAAGGCATCCTATCTGAATGCATCACAATGTGGTATGGCAGCTACTGTCCCCAAGGCTGCAAGAAACTACAGAGAGTCATGAACACAGCCCAGTCCATCATACAAACCAGCCTTCCATCCATTGACTCCATCTATACTTCCCACTGCCTTGGGAAAGAAGCCAACATAGTCAAAGACCCTTCCACCCCAGTTATATTCTCTTCCACCCTCTTCCATCAGGCAGAAGATGTAAAAGTTTGAATACACATACAAACAGATTCAAGAACAGCTTCTTCCCTGCTGTTGTCAGACTTTTGAACAGTCTTCTCAAATGTTTATGTTGATCTTTTCCTCTACACCTTCTCTGCAACTGTAACACTGTATTCTACACTCTGTTCTGCTACCCATATGCGCTTTGTATAGTATGATCTGCCTGTATAGTACGCAAAACAACACTTTTCACTGTATCTCAGGTACATGTGACAATAATAAATCAGTCAATCAATCAACAGTGGCACACAGGACCAACAGTACGTAGCATTTACACTATGCACTCCAGAAATTCATCAAGACTCCTAAGACAGCACATTAAACAAGGATACTGCAATCGCACTGTCAAAATGTACTCTTATCAATGCCTTATATACTTGAAGAATGACATCCTTATTTTGTTCAATTCATCTCATAATAAAAGATTACATTTTTAATTACTTACTGTATTTGCATGCTAACATTTTGGAACAAGAACATCTAAAGTCCTTTGCACCCATCAACATACTCTTTTGAAAGTTTAACATCTTTAGAGTTTGAGGCAGTCATTGCCTTGGTGTTTGAATAAACCACTTAATGAATAATACCCTTTTGGATTTGGTCCAGGAAAGGATGTTCATTCAATATTGCAGTCTCCCTTTTGTTATCTCTTGAGAAAGGAATGGTTTCAATCCACAAAAGAAGTTAGGTGTCTCTTGGGTGGTCACCTTTTCTCAATTATTTGTGTTCAGTTTTAAAATATAAATTATTGACTGACAGTCCCAAAAATACGGGTATATGGCACAAGGTTATGAATATAGATCAAAAGAACAGTGATCTTAGATGAATCCCTGGAAAATGTCACAGTCTATCATCTTTCAGTCCAAAACTAATTATTCACCACTACTCTGTTTGCTTTCACTCAGCCAAATTCATATCCATACTGTCACTGTTTCTTTTATTCCCAAGACTTCACCTTTGTTCAGAAGCCTGTGATGTGGCATTCTTATCAAACATCTTTTGGAAATCCGTGTATGCCAGGTCAACCACATTACCCTCACCAACACTGTTACCTCTCTTACCTCCTCAAAAAACTCAATGATAAATTCGAGTCATTATGGCACAGAAGGATTCAATGGATTCAATCCATGCTGGCTGTTCTTAATTAATCCACATTTGTCCACGTGATTTTTTTTTTCCCCAGGATCCTTGCTTTTAAAATCTTTCCCACCACCATGGTTAAACTGAAATGAAAACAGAAAGTGCTGGAGAAACTCAGCAAGTCTGGCAACATTTGTGGAGAGAGAAAAACAGAGTTAACGTTTTGAGTCCAATATGACTATCTTCAGAACTGAGATATGTTAGAAAAGAGTTCCTTTTAATACATCAAACAGAGACAGAGGCCCAACATGATTCTTTTTAGTCATCCTGCATATTTGACTCACTTAATTTCCAAGAACCTGATCCAGCAAATGCTTCCTTCCTCATTAGATGAGAAACAAACTTACCAAGAATATGTTCCTGAACCTGCTTCAGAAGCCCTTTCTCCTCTTTGCCTTGTACATGATTATTATTCCAATCCTTATTAGTATAATTAAAGTCATCCATTAAAACTACTTTGTAGTTATTGCAACTCTACAATTTTCTTACAAATTTCTTCCTTTTAAAATTTTCCAAAGTTTGATGGTCTGTAGAATACATGGAGTGATGCAATAGTGAATCTATTGTTTCTTCGCTCTAACTAAATAGATTCTATCTTTGATTCCTCAAGAACATTGTCATTCTAGCACAGTTATGTTCTCCTAATGGATATATATATACCTCCTGCATTCCTTTCTTCGCTGTCTTTCTTGAACAGTTGTATCCAGGAATATTTAGTATCCAGACCTGTCCTTTTCGAGCCAGGTCTCTAATCCCACATATCTAAGTGCCTTTGCGGCTCATCTACCTCATAAATGCCTTTACCATCCTATCGTAAACATGCACAGTTCAAATTTTATTCGGTTGCAAGCAGGGCACCTCAGTGGTGCTATTAAAGAGATCACCATCTGAGTAAGGGTCTTTGACGCTCTTTTCCTGGTGAAGAATTAGTGCAAGTACTACGTACAAGATCCTTAGATCAGCATTTCTTTTTGTTTCCCCAACATACCATCTCTCTGTGTTGGACCATGATCACATCGTCTTTGCCAATATCCTGAAAGAGAAGTCATCCGAAACTAAATGTTTCAGTGTGCCCTTTTACGAGAACAATTGCAAATCCAGAAAGTAATTAAGAAAACTAAGAGAATGCTATTCTTAATTACAAGAGGAATTGAATACAGAAGTAAGGATGTTACACTTAAGCCATAAAGTGCTTTGGTGAGATTATATTTCAAATACTTTATGCAGCTTTGGTCTGCTTATTTATGGAAAGATGTAAATGTGTTGGACTGTGATTCAGAGCCAGAGTGGACACCTGGAATGAATGGATTGCCTAAAAAGATTGGACTGGATTTCTTTTTACTGGAGTTTAGAAGCGTGAAGGATGACTTAAATGAAGTATATAAGATCCTGAACAGAATAAGTTGAATGTGAAAATAATATTTCTTCATGTTGATTATACAAGAACCAGGGGAAGCTTGTGAAATTAGGAGTCAGCCTTTAAGCACAGACATGAGGAGAAATCTTTTCTGTCAGCAAATATTCAACTTGGAACTCTGTTTCAGAAGGCAGGATCACTGAATATTTTTAAGGTAGAGGTGGATAGATTTTTGTTAGGCAAGGGAATCACAGGTTGTCAGGGTTAGATGGCCATATGGAGTTCAAAACGCAAACAGACTAGCCTTGATTTTGTTAAATGGTGAGCAGACTCGAGGGGCTGAGTGGCCTACATTTGCTCCAAATTTTTGTATTCATATGTTTTTGCGATAGTACAAACAATATTCAAGTCATCATCATTGTATTTTCTATTAGTGCCTTTGCTTAGCCCACTGCTTTTATTCAGTACTAACCCAATGGCTGAGAAAATGTTGCTGACTTCCAGTGAGGGTGACTGCACTCTGACCTCAATAAGATCCAGACCTTGTGAGCTCCACCTTTTTATGTGTTGCAGCATTCTAGAATAGCTGGGTAACAAGCAACAGCAACCACATTGAAGGAGGATGGTAGTTTTATCCAACGTGGAGCCATTGCCACTTCAATGAGATGGAATCCCAACAGTCCTTGTGATATGTTGAAGTAAAAATTACTGGACTGTGTGAGACTGCAAACTTCTTTAAACACAACAACGGTGGTACCGTGGCAAGAGAGTCAAAGGTTATTGGGATAGATGAGAATATGAAATTTTGATGGCATCACACTGGGCTTGCATGGCAACTGACAGAGATTTCAAGGTCGTAGTCTGAATTTCCATTGCCACACTCAAACATTGTGTAGCTTCTGTTAATGCAGTATTGGTTGTCAAATGCTGAATCACAACAGGGTCTTCAAGTGCAGCAATGAAGTTGGCCACCACTTCAAAATCCTGTGTGAAGCTCTATGCTGTATTGAAATAGGGCCTCTTCATGTTTCTGGACGTGCTAAGAAACTCTTTGGTATGCCTGCCAATTCAGATGCATTTCTATGTAGCATAGTGAAGCATAGAGAAAGACTGAAGAATTACTTATGTGAAAGTTATGTGCTTCAGGTTACCTTTATGTTGATTATATACCATCAGTGTCAAAAACACACTACTGCTCCCACTGACAGTACAATATTACATCAAGTGAACTACTCGCCCTGGTTTATGGAACTTAACTTCTGGTATAGCCTGAAAGCAGAAGTTCTGGACAGTGATTTGTTTTAATTGAGGCCTCCAACAGTTCGATATCTACGTGGTCAGTTAACGAAGAGACTAGCATTTTAAAGGCCTCCTTTTGAACATGGTTTCCTTGTCCTAGTGGAAATATAAAAGTACCTTACAAAATCAGACACCACCACCGTCACAGACTTCATAAGCAAATGTGTGGAGGACTGTGTACCAAAGAAATGAATCCGAGTGTTCCCCAACCGTAAACCTTGGATACTCCAGGAAATCCATTCCCTACTGAAGACCAGACGTGCAGCATTCAAGTCGGGTGATCCTGTCCAATACAGAAACTCCAGTTAGGACCTCTGCAAAGCCATCAGGGAGGCCAAGAGGCGGTACCAGACCAAGTTAGAGGCCCAGACCTATCAAACAGACTCCCGCCGTCAATGCAAGCCCTAAGCAACGTTATGGGATATAAGATGAAGCAGTGTAAGATAACGGACAATGACACATTCCTCCCTGACACGCTCAATGCTTTCTATGCTTGATTTAAGCAGAATACCACTGGCGTGGCAATGCCAGCCCCAACAGCCCCGGAGACACCTGTTCTCTCTGTCAGCGCATCAGATGTCAGTTCAGTCTTCCTGGGAGTCAGCCCAAGGAAAGCAACGGGCCCGGACAGCGTTGAGCACTCAAATCCTGTGCAGACCAACTGGCGGAGGTATACACCGAAATCTTCAACCTCTCCCTCCTACAAGCTGAAGTCCTCACCTGCTTCAAGAAGACCACCATCATCCCCATACCTAAGAAAACACATGCAACGTGCCTGAATAACTACCGCCCAGTGGCTCTGACCTCAACAATCATGAAGTGCTTCGAGAGGCTGGTCATGGCCCATACCAGCTCCAGTCTCCCAACCTACCTCAATCCCCTACAGTTTGTCTACCAACATAACAGGTCTACAGAGGATGCCGTATCCCTAGCCCTGGACTCATCTCTGGAACATATTGACAACAAAGACACCTTTGTCAGACACCTGCTCATTGACTACAACACTGCCTTCAACACCATTGTACCCTCCAGAATGATCTCAAAACTGCGTGATCTTGGTCTCAGCTTTGCCCTCTGCAATTGGATCCTCAGCTTTCTGATCCATAGGCCTCAAACAGCAAGAATAGGTAACTGCACGTCCTCCACAATAACACTCAACACAGGAGGCCTCCAAGGATGGGTCCTCAGCCCCCTACTGTACTCCCTGTACTGATACAACTGTGTTGCCAAATTCCGAACAAACACCATCCACAAGTTTGCTGATGACACCACCGTAGTGAGATGGGTATCTAACAATGATGAGTCAAAATACAGAAGGGAGATAGAGGGTTTAGTGAAGTGGTGCAATGAAAACAATCTGTCTCTCAACGTTGGCAAAACTAAAGAACTTCAGAAAGAAAGGAGGAGAACGTGCCCCATCTACATCAATGGAACTGAGGTTGAGAGAGTGAAGAGCGTCAAGTTCCTCAGAGTGACGATAACCGACAACCTGTCCTGGACTTCCCATAAAAATGTGACAGTCAAGAAGGCACAACAACGCCTCTTCTTCCTCAGCAGCTCATGAAATTTGGCATGTCCATAATGTCCCTCACCAATTTCTACAGATGCACCATTGAAAGCATACTGTCCGGGTGCATAACGGCCTGCTATGGCAACTGCTCTGCCCAGGGCCATAAGAAAATATAGAAGGTGTGGAGCTGGATGAACACAGCAGGCCAAGCAGCATCATAGGAGCAGGAAGGCTGACATTTCGGGCCCAGACCCTTCATCATGAACACCTTGTTATCTCAGATTCTCCAGCATCTGCAGTTCCTACTATCTCAGAAAATATAGAAGGTTGTGTGCACAGGCAGGCCATCACGAAAGCCAACCTTCCATTCATGGACTCTATTTACACAGCTCGCTGCTGCAGAAAGGTAGCTATCATCATCAAAGACCCATCACACCATGGTAATGATCTCCTACAACCTCTTCTGTCAGGGATAAGATACAAAATCCTGAACAGACGATCAGGCAGGTTCAGGAACATCTTCTTTCTGACCGTTATCAGACTATTGAATGGACTCTAGTCTCAAATAATATAAGCTGCAATGTAACCTGTATGCCTCTAAGTCTTTTTGATCTGTACGTCCTTTGCTTGCTGTGATCTGACTGTACCGTTTGTAAACAAAACTTTTCACTGTATTTCAATGCACATGACAGTAAAATCAATGTCAATCCTAATCCTTTTCCAGAACCTGTAAACATATAATACTTTTATCCTGCAGTAAATTCAATTGTAGGCGACAATTTTGAGTCTGTTCTGATAGAAATATGAAGTGATTTGTACCAAGTCAAGCCCCTCACACTTTTCCTTTGGGAAAATGATTAAAGACAAGTAAAATAAATGTTCCATCCAGACTAAATTGCTTCTGCGACTCCACATAACTTTAAATAGCTGAGGAAGTATTTTCACGAGACAGATGGAATGATTAAAACCTTTTTCTGGAGATAACTGGAATTAATGTTTTAAGATTGACAGTCCACAGGTTTTCAGAGAAGGTTGGCCTTTCCAATTTTAGGCTATACAAGTTAGTGAATCAACTGAGCCTTGCTAGCTTATCACTTCTCTGAAAAAGTGTACTGATAGCTAAGCTTTTTTTTACACTTTCAGTCAGAGGATGTGGGTGTCACTAGCTGAGCCAGCATTTATTGCCCATCCCTAATTGCCCTTAAGAAGGGGTGGTGAGCTTCATTTAACTTCTTCCCCATCTGTTGTATCAGCTTACTTACCCTCAGTGACTGGTGTATGAAGAAACCCAGGTTTCATTGCACATTTCCCTCTCTCAATTTAAAGCCATTCAGATAATAAGATGCCTCCCTGATTTTGCTACCAAAATGGACAACGTCACATTTGTCCACATTATTCTGCATCTGCCATGCATTTGCCCACTCATTCAGGCTGGCCGAATCACACTGAAGCATCTCTGCATCCTCCTCATAGCTCACTGTCCCAACCAGCTTTGTGTCATCTGCAAACATGGAGATATTACATTTAGTTCCCTCATCTAAAACATTAACATATGTTGTGAAAGGCTGGGGTCCAAGCAGAGATCCCTGCGGTACCCCAGTAGTCATTGCCCAACACTGGAAAAAGGCCCGTTTATTCCTACTCATTGTTTGCTGTCTGTCAACCAGTTTTTTTTTATCCATCTTAATACACTAGCCCCAGTCTTATGTGATTTGATTTTACCTGCCTGTCTCTTATGTGGGACTTTGTTGCAAGGCTTTTGAAAGTCCAAGTAAACCACATCCACTTGCTCCCACTCATCAGCTTTTAATCAGCAAGTTTTTAATATAATCCCATTCGTGGTTTTAACGTGCTTTATTTCAGATCTTGTCTTAGGAAAGGTTTATTCCCAAGAATATTGAACTAAGCCTGTGGTATCATGAGATTGACATAAAATCATGATCATGGAACTGATCACATGACTCTTGACACCAGCAAGAGAGGAGACACCAGTCTGGATTGAGTATGTGAAGAGAGAGGGTCTTCAACACTAGACTAGAGAGCTGTATTTGATAACCTACCGTGTAAAGATGTAAATGAAGAAGTGTCGCAGTATATAAGATGTTGAGGAGCCTTATACATAGAGATAAGGAGCAAGCAACCTCAGGAGCTGTATGTCTAGCCACCCACAGCCAGAAGTAGGTATCTCAATGAGCAGCAAGCAGTATTGGCTTAAAGCAGAGCCCTTTACACAGATGCTGCTAAGTTTGATTAAAGGTTTCCATTTTGAATTCAAAATTGTGCAACTTCTGACCTTTGGTCATTTGCTGCCCTTCCCCTTCTGTCTCATTCTTCTGCAGATTCTGAAAGATTTGCTGTTAAATGTGCCTCTAGCCTTCAAATCAGTTCTCTCCCTGGCTCTGTGATGTTGATTGAGCTGGGATTTAACAGCTCCTTCCTATCTTGATTTCATGTAAAATAATTCATATAAATAATTTTATTGGGAGGCAGCATTAATCCTGTTGTCATAAATAAAATGAAACATTTCAATTATACTAAAGCTATTTAATACAGTATATTGGTCTTGGAGGTTCCTGCGATAAAGCTCTCAGCCATCAGTTGGCACTTGCCTATAGTGGCATGATTGATAGCTGAATCCCACCAAATGAGTATTTATAGGCACAGATGAGTTCATTCATCCATCATTCCTTCAACTGGTCCTTGAGCTAAATAACAGTTGGGATGTTGGCCTTTAATAAGAAGTTCATGTATGCAGTTCACCAATTATTCTTTTCAACTTTTTCATCTTCTTTGCTACTCCCCTGGAAGATATTGATAGAAAGGCTCCAGAGATTGAATCATTTTGACTTGAATTGAACTTTTGTAATAATGAATGACGTAATGTAGATCTGTATTGCATTTTGTTCCATATGTGAGACAGGACAACAGTATCAATTGTAAATATATAACCCAATTAATGCCTGTGTACGAATGCAGAATTAAACATTCTAAAAGCTGATCTTCGAAAATCCAATTAGTTTCTGTTCTATGTGTTGTTCTTCAGCACAGGCAGTGTTGTGTGTGTGGGTGGGGAAGTTGCATTGAAAGCTGATTATGGTACATTATATTCTGGTACTGATTATACTGTGCTTTGTGTCCAAAGCTAACTGTTAAGCAAAAAGGATTACTTTTGCTTTAGTTTAGATCAAAATGCTAAGTTTATTTAAAAAAAAAGAAACAACTAAAAGTTATAACTTAGGCCATATTAAAATAATCAGCTATAGTTTGAAGTCTACATCAAAGTGGTTGCACGTACTGGGTACATAAATGTCAAGGTTTTGGATTTTATCAGCCATCATGCCCAGAGCAGAATGAGGCCTTGTTAATGTTATTGGCTGTACCTGAAAACGTGTCCCACAAAAAAAACCTATGTATACACCTTTGCAGATTTCTATATCCTCTTCACAATTTATGTTCCTAGCTATCTTTATGTCTTCAGAAAATTTAGTAACCGTATGTTTGGTTCCTTCATCCAAGTTATAAATTGTAGACAGTTGGTACACCAGCACTGATCCCTGGTATCGGGTCCACTTGTTACAGCTTGCCAACTTGAAAATTGTCCATTTATTTCTATTCTCTGTGTCATGTTCGCTAACCAATCCTCTATCCGTGCTATTATGTTACCGCCCTCAATATAAGTGCTTATTTTGTATTGTAACCTTTCTTGTGTCAAATTGTCAAATGCCTTCTGGAAATCTTAAGTATACTGCATCAAGAAGTTACCTTTTATGCACCTTATTTGTAACTTCCTTAAAAGAAAACTCAAGTAACATGATTTCCCTTTTACAAAGCCATGTTGACTTTGCTTTGTTGCCGTTGGATTTTCTAAGTGCCCCATTAATCCTCCTTAATAAAAATATCCAGTATTTTCCCTATGACAGATGTTGCTGCAAGTGGCCTTTAGTCTCCTGCTTTCTGTCTCTCTGGAGGAGTCACATTTATTATTTTCTAATCTGATGAGACTTTCCAAAATCTAAGGTATTTTGGAGAGCTAAAACCAATACATCAACTATTTCAGCAGCAATTTCTAAACCCTAGATTATGTCTACCAATATCTGGGAACGTTTCAGCTTTTATTCTAATTTTTCCTTTATTACCCTGTGCCTGGTGAATGTAATGCTTCCTCTCCTGATTTTATCTGCTATTTGTCTCCATTATTCCCAGTATTTAGTATGTCCAGATATAGACAAGTATATTGTAATCCGATGTAAATAGCAAAAATACATACACAGTTTTTCCCATTATTTGTGTCATTGCAGTCCAGAAACTAAAAGAGTATTGGATACTCCTGGCATCCAGCCTTGCTATGCCCTTTAAGCAAAGTTAAATTATGAATCACTCATTTTGTTAAAGGCCCTATATTGTTTCCAGCTGCCCCAGACGTTGACAGCTGGATTTTGTGCTGCTGGGTATCTGCCCTGTTGACCTCTGCTCAGGCAGTCTCTCAGCGCGGGGTGGCGGGTTTGTTTTATTATACAAATTGACTTTAAGTAAAATATTTTTGCTAGAAAGTGCATGAAAATGACAAAGTATGGCTGACATTATCTGAAAGTGGACAGAAATTCACAATGGCGTTTTTCAATGACAGTGAAGGAATATATTTCCAAGTCAGAATGGTGAGTGACTTGGAGGGGAACTTGGAGATGGTGGTGTTCCCATATATCTGCTGCCCTTGTCCTTCTACATGGAAGTGGTTGTGGGTTTGGAAGGTGCTGTCTGAGGATCTTTGGTGAATTTCTGCAGTGCGTCTTGTAGATAGTACACACTGCTGCTACTGAGTGTCGGTGGTAGGGGGAGTGAATGCTTGTGGATGCAGTGCCAATTCAGTGGGCTGCTTTGTCCTGGATGGTGTTAAGCTTCTTGAGTGTTGTTGGGGCTGCACTCATGTAGGCAAGTGGGGAGTATTCCATCACACTCTCGACTTGCGCCTTGTAAATGGTGGACAGGCTTTGAGGAGTCAGGAGCTGAGTTACTTGCCGCGGTATTCCTAGCTTCTGGCCTGCTCTTGTAGCCACTCTGTTAATGTGGTGAGTCCAGCTGAGTTTCCGGTCAATGGTAACCCCCAGGATGTTGATAGTGGGGAATTCAGTGATGGTAACACCATTGAATGTCAAGGGGCAGTGGTTAGATTGTCTCTTATTGGTGATGGTCATAGCCTGGCATTTGTGTGGCGCGAATGTCACTTGCCACTTGTCAGCCCAAGCCTGGATATTGTCCAGATCTTGTTGCATGTGAACATGGACTGCTTCAGTATCTGAGGAGTCACGTATGGTGCTGAACATTGTACAGTCATCAGTAAACATCCCCACCTCTGACCTTATGATGGAGGGAAGGTCGTTGATGAAGCAGCTGAAGATGGTTGGGCCGAGGACACTACCCTGAGGAACTCCTGCAGAAATGTCCTGGAGCTGAGATGATTGACCTTCCTATGTGTCAGCTATGACTCCAACCACCGGAGAGTTTGCCCCCTGATACCCATTGATTCCAGCTTTGCTTGGGCTCCTTGATGCCACACTGGATCGAATGCAGCCTTGATATCAAGGGCTGTCACTCTCACCTCACCTCAGGAATTCAGCTCTTTTGTCCATGTTTGAACCAAGGCTGTAATGCGGTCAGGAGCTGAGTGGCCCTGGCAGAACCCAAACTGGGTGTCACTGAGCAGGTTATTTCTGAGCAGGTGCTGCTTGATAGCACTGTTGCTGACACTTGCCATCACTTTACTGATGATTGAGAGTAGACTGATAGGGCGGTAATTGCCTGGGTTGGATTTGTCCTGCTTTTTATGTACAGGACATGCCTGGGCAATTTTCCACATTGTCGGGTAGGTACCAGTGTTGTAACTGTACTGGAACAGCTTGGCTCGGGGAGTGGCAAGTTCTGGAGCACAAGTCTTCAGTACTATTGCTGTAATGTGGTCAGGGCCGAAGCCTTTGTAGTATCCAGTGTCTCCAACCGTTTCTTGATATCATGTGGAGTGAATCAAATTGGCTGAAGACTGGTATCTGTAATGCTGGGGACCACTGGAGGAGGCTGATATGGATCATCCGCTCGGCACTTCTGGCTGAAAATCCCTGCGAATGCTTCAGCCTTATCTTTTGCACCGATGTGCTGGGCTCTTCCATCATTGAGGATGGGGATATTTGTGGAGCCTCCTCCTCCAGGGAGTTGTTTAATTGTCCACCACCATTCACAACTGGATGTGGCAGGACTGCAGAGCTGAGATCTGATCCTAAGTGACTAAGTGAGTTGCCCTTGCAGAGATATGACACATTCACAGTGGAAACTATTCTACGATTCTAATTTATATTTCCTCTTGGTTACTTCCTACCTTCCAGCCTGCCCGCCTTATTAGGGATTCTTCACTTTGATTGGTGGAAGAGCCTTGCTGCTATTTGAACTGTGCAAAATGCCATAGATTCCCAGTAGAGGGCGATAGAATTCACATTAACACCAGATGACTTGGGGTCTCCACACAAGCCCATTGAAAGTTTTTGGGATACTGTGTGTGAGGTGAATAGCTATTCCTTTGTTCCACTTCGTAAAATCCACACCATCATTTTCTAATGAAGCACAGGGAAACTTCACCTGGAATTTCTGTGTGGAATCTCCAGCAGCAAATCAACAGAACTTCTCGTGAAATAGTATAACTTCCTTATGTAAAATGAATGTCTTGAGATGTCCTGTTCAAAATAAGTCTAGGAGAAATCTATGGAAGCTCAGGTCCTTTGTTATTTTAATCATTTGTGCATTGAAATATTGTTTAATCCTTTTTCTAGTATTATTTGTGTTTTGGAATTTGTGGAGAGATGGCTCATCCCTTCGAATTTGAGATGTGTTAATGCCCATTGCTTTTATGTTGTTTCTTTCATTCCTGCATTTCTGCAGGTGCTCATGTAGAGTGACCAGCAGCAGGCCATATAGTGACATATATTACATTGTATGTAATATGGGGAATACTAATGATCCTTTCATGATCATGGAGGACAGCAGGGAATACAATATTAGTCAAAAGCTGAATTCAACATTGCATTAAGCAGCAATGGAATTAAGAAGGAAAGATAAAGTTAAATTTTCAGTAGAAGAGAAGTAGCTTAATTGTACTGTAAATGCAACTTATCATAAATATAACTTATCAACTTCACTCACACTTAATGTACCAGGCCTAAATGTCTCCGCCATATTGAATGAGAAAATAAATGCCACAACTTCCATGCTTTTTCAATGCCAAGTCTGTCAAAGTGGTTATAGCAGTCTTTAAAGAACAGGATAACTCGAGCTACAATTTCTGGATTTCCATCTTTAATACATATTCTGGAAGTTGCTGAATTATTTACTCAAAATAAGTGAGTAAGTTAAGACATTATTCTCAATGCAAACTCTGCACTATATATTCCAACAATTGTGAGTAACAACAAACAGTTACTAGAAATATATGACCAATTATTTGTTTCAGATCTAGTTTTAATTGCACATTTTCTTGGAGCTCAACTAAACATTTTTGGATGACCTTCAATTTCCAGAGATGAACTTATAGAAAATTAAACTTTGTGAAGTAACCAACTGTTTATTGATATTAGAATGAAACTGAAATAACCGTATGCGTCCTGGGATTGGATGACAATTTTCAATTTACTTCCTGTGATTTCAATTTTTAAATGAATTTCACAACACAGCAACCTACCTCAGCTTTTTTGAGAACAGAATTTCGTTGCTGTCATTTCTGAAGCATAATTTTTGTGCTCTACGATGTAAGCATGAAGTTACCATTCCCTGAAGAAATTTATTTGCTGTAAATTTATCACAAAATGACTTGCAATCCACACAGTTACTACTCATTGTACCTTATACAGTATACATTGCCTGGGATTCTATCTGGCCATTTGGAGTCAAACCCACTGGTGAGAAACCCCCATCAGTTCTATGGAGAAAGGTCTATGGGATCAAAGACCTTCAAGACACTTGAGTGTTCACTGTCAGACTTTCTCTGTGATTGAGGTTCCTGATAGCAGAAGTCCATTCCTACAATTCCTTAAATTGGGTGGCAGCTCCTCATGCCATCTGTGCTAGCAGATGAGGTGGTGCTGGTGGCAATGCACTCACAGGATGTCCAGGGTCATAATGGACCAATGGTGAGTGAAGATGGGGGAGGGGTGCAGGAATTGCGAGCAGGATTTCGGTGGCATGGGTCAGGGCTGGCATTCAGCCATCACTCCTCTGCCAATGTCAGGCCCCTCGATTGGGTAAGAGATAGGCTGGTGTCAATGATCCTGCATCCTACTTTCCACCGTCCTACTTAATCACTAATGGATTTGCTGCTGCCAGGAGACTGACATGGGCACTTTCCAACAAATAAGTGGGCCAAGCTGCCATGTGCCTGCTATTACAGGCTGCATTGAATTCAGCCCAATATAACAAATTTACTTAAGAGAAATGATGATTAAATGTGTTTAATGGGATTATGTTACATTCCTAATTCATTCTGAAGCAATTTTTACTCCTGAATGTATTAACAACAGTGGCATTTTATATTTGTTAAATGATAAATAACATATCAATTGCTGCTTAATTACCAAAAGTTCTGATTTTCAATGACCTGACTAGATAGTGAAGTATTGTTGCATTTATATTTCTGATTTACTTTTCCAAGGATTGCACCAATTTTCTTTTTGAGTGAAGTGGAAAAATATGAATCATTTTAACTTTATTTTTATTACAGGGCTATAATGGAACATAAGGAACTGTTAAAGGTACCATGGGATTGGCAGATAGGTGAGAATTTATCTTTCATATCTGTTATCCGGAAGTAGTAATTCATTTAGTTTTGATGGTTAAGGTTGCAAACATGATGAGTGAATAATGCAAAACGATTTCAGGGTTGTAGGATGTGATTAGGATTGTATAATTGTAGTCCTTCTACTGTCCTGTTGCATTCCTGTCAAGTCAGTGATTAATGTACATATTCGGTGAATTGGTACCTGCATTTTCCTTTCCTCTTGGATTCCTTGCAGCCAATGATTCACCACTTGCTGATCCTGACTTTATACTGACCTCTAAAATTTGCGCAGTGCCACCATCTGAGCTCGTGACTCTGGGAGTGTCAAATCAATTGATTGTGATACTTCATCGGTAATGCAGTGATGCTGACTTTCTCCAGCAGCTGCCATGACGTGCATAGCTGAAAACAATAAATCAGAAGAGGTATGTTGGGCTAAGGAAAAGGAGGTTGGGTAGAATCAAGAGGGCCATGACCACATTACCAAACAGCAGATTCAGGGTGAGGTGGGAGTTCAGAAGGGACATAATGCAGTAACGTGTCATCATTCCAAATATTCTCTGTGACAGCATCTTTCATAGCTGGATTTATTATTCAGAGAATCATTTCCTCCATAGAATTCCAGAGATGCAGGTATTCTCATCCACCACTCCTTCTGTTGTGCCAAGTGAAAGGGAGGAGCAGCAGCAGTTGTGTTATATGGTATCTGAGTGATTATGGCTCCCATATCTGACAGTCTGTGAAGGCAGTGAGAGGTAGGTGTGGCGTGAGTATCATTGAAAGGTGAGTGAGGTATCAGAATATGAGGCTGGATTGCTGCTGAATGAGTTTTGAGGCTGTAGTACAATGAGCAATGGGAGGGGTTGGTGATATTTTGGGTGTGAGGTACCCTTTGAGGGTGCACTCATTGACCTTGACCACCGATGTGACGTTATTGAACTTTTACCAGCATTACCACCACATCCACAGGGCACATTGATCTCCCTGACCATATACTTCCATTCCCTGTGAAGGTGTTTCTTTGTTTGGTTTTTGACAGAAATATCGGCCCAGATTTTTCCCATGAGAGAGAGTCATCACTCTCCGTTTTAAAGAAGGGAATGATGGTGGATATATTTCATTCATAGGCAGCTCACAGAGACAGCTGGCTATTTAACTAATTTGCTGCTCTTGCTGCGGTAGGATTTTGACTGTGAAATTCAAAGTATGCAGATTAGACCTGGTAAGAGCAGATCTAAACTTTCTGGATTTATTTGGAAAGCCAGGGTATCCCTTTGCAGTAGTAAGGTATCCTTTTGGATTTGAACCTGGGATACCCTAAGAAGTCAGGTACCCTTTGGAATTGTCAAAACTGGCATAAATATGTGCACAAATTGCATGCACTCAATCCCACCATGTCAACTGGAACTCTCAACAGACTTGTAAAGATCAGCTGTCTAAAATTTCAGGAGGAGCAGTGAATCTGCCAAGGCATCTAATAGACTTGCCCTTAAAATAGGAGCTTTTTTAAAAAAAAGTTCTCTAGTTCACTTGGTTGATATATACTTGAGGGTTTGTATTACAAAGTTACTGCTGCATTACTGATTTCACGACCATTCATTATCTCATAGGGAGCCTGCAAGTTTGCAATTTGATTGACAGCTACAACTGGTTATTTTGTTGATGTGGGACCATGAAATCTAATACTCCTAGTAACAGGGTATTGTTATGCAGTTGAAATAAATGTGTACTGTCATGAGTCAGTATTTGGTTGAAGGAATGTAAATGTATCAAATAGTCCTATGAATTAGAATGTCTTTTTCAGTATAGTTGAGTCTGCAATAGAAGTCTGTTTATCTCATCAATGCATGGGTCATGCATCCTGCCCACGGTGGGTATTGGATGTATTGAAATGGTAAGTGTAAGGGCAGAAGGTGATGCACAGTGGATATGGATTGGCATTATTTGACACTAAATTAGCAAAGGCTCTGTAAAGTGAGTAGTTAGTTATAGGTTGACATGGACAAAGTGAGGAACTATGAGGTGAATGGGGGAATGAGGTGACACAGGTTAGCATAGATGCTGCAAGAGAAATGTGTGATGGTGAGGGAATGGATGAGGGCTAGAGGGACGCTTATGCTTAATTTTTTTTTATTTTTGCACAATAGACACAGCATTGGATCTCCAAGGTAGGTGTTCCTGTCAGTTTGCCAATGCAACCAGTAGCTGCCTCTGTTCTTCTGTAATCATTTCCACTTTCGTGTGGATTGCATCCCTAGATCAGAAAATTCACGGCAGCTGTGTTTAGAGGCAGGGTTCACAGGGTCAGGAATTCTTACAATGCTGTGCACTTGACCAGGGAACAAAAATCTGAATTTCCTGAAGAAGGGTCTAGGCCTGAAACGTCAGCCTTCCTGTTCCTCTGATGCCGCTTGGCCTGCTGTGTTCATCCAGCTCTACACCTTGTTATAACAAAAACCTGGCCTTGGCCTCTGTCTCTCTCTCTTTTCACCTCCACAACTAAGACCTGCATTCTTGAATGTAGAAGAGCTGTATCCGAACTGGTGCTCCATGTATTTTGTTTCTAACTGCAGATAGTTGCACATGCTGGCAGTCCGCAGCGGTGGCTTTTCACTCAGTGCAGCTTTCCTTTAAAAAAGATGGACTGCCTTTAAGATCTAGAGCCATGATGCAACGTGTGCAGCCCTGTGGCCATGATCATGGGTCACCCATGGCTGAAGATACAATCAATTAAATAAAGAAGCCTGGATACCTACTTTAATGTGACCAAGTGTGAACAGGTTCCAATCCCCAAGACTAAAAATAGGTCAATGAGAAAAGACTTTGTGTCGTATGGTTTTACCTTGATGGCAAATTCTTTGTTCTGCATTTGTCCATCATTTGACAAGTCTGTGGGGTGTGATTGTCTCAAATTTCAAATTAACTAAAAATAATGAAATCATAATCAGAAATCTAAATAGTGACTGCATGTTCTTCATTTTGGAAAAAAAAATGTTCCTTTGAATGAGAAAAGAAAGCAATTACATTTAACTTAATTTTTTTATGGCCATGCTGGTTCTTCCACCTGATGACTTTTATACATCTCTGCACTGATTTGAAACTGAATCTTATGCAGGGAATGGGGTCATCGATGGAATTTCTTCTCTCATAAAGGGTGGTGAATCTGCTTTACTGCAGAGGGCTGTCGATGCTGGGTGTACTGTGATAGACAGATTTTTAATCAGTAGGGAATCAAGGGTTATGGGGAAAAGGCCAGAAAGTGGAGTTGAGGATTACCAGATCAGCAGTGATTTCATTGAATGGCCTACCTCTGCCCCTATGACCTGTGTTTTTATGTTCAGTCGTTTTGGGGTAGGCTTCCTTTGCTGAATGCTAGTCTACCGTGAAACACTGGCCTCCAATGCCAGTATCAGGTGGGATCTGACCAATGCTTTGTATAGCTTTACCAAGACTTCCTTATTTATATATTTCATTCCCTTTGAAATAAAGGCTAACATTCCATTTACCTTTCTATCATGCGTTGAACATGTATGCTAGCTGTTTGTGATTTATACATGAAAACGCCCAAATCCCTCTTGGTGCAGCCTTCTACAGTTATCACCACTCAAATGTTATTTAGTTCCTCTATTCTTCCTGTCAAAATGCATAACCTTATTTTATACTCTATCTGTCAAGTTTTTGTCCACTCAATTTGTCTATACCCACTTTAACCTCGTTGTGTCATCCTCACCACTTGCACCTCCCCCCCCCACCCCCCAACCCCAGCCAAATATTCTTGTGTCATCTGCAAACCTGGCTACAGTACATTCACTTCCCTTCTCCAAGTTATTAACATATGTTATAATTGTCATCCCAGCACTGATCTCTGTGACACTGCACTAGTTACAGGTTGCTTTCTTGAAAATGCCTCCCTCATACCAATTCTTGATCTTCTATTAGTTAGCCCATCTTCTATCCATGCTAATATCCTTTCACCAACACTCTTATCTTATTAAGTAGCTGAATATGTGGTGCCTTATCAAGCAGAGATAGCAAGAACTGCAGATGCTGGAGTCACAGATAACACAGTATGGAGCTGGAGGAATACAGCAGGCCAGGAGGCATCAGAAGAGCAGGAAAGTTGACGTTTTGGGTCAGGACCCTTCTTCAGAAATGGGGAGGGGGAAGGGAGCTGGGGAAAGTAGGTGAGATGGTGATAGGTGAGTGCAGGTAGGGAATGGTGGACCTCACTGACCAATCCCCACCACTCCCTACCTGCACTGACCTACCACCATCCCACCTACCTTCTCCAGCTCCAACCCTCCTCTCTCTATTTGTTTCTGAGCTCCCTTCCCCCTCCCCAATTCTGAAGAAGGGTCCTGATCTGAAATGTCAACTTTCCTGCTCCTCTGATGCTGCCTGGCCTGCTGTGTTCCTCCAGCTGCACACTGTGTTATCTGTACCTTATCAAACATCTTCTGGAAATCCAAATACATTGGTTTGCTTGATTTGCCTTTATTATGCTTGGTACCTCCTTAAAGAAACCTAATTTGCTTATCAAGAATGATTTTCTCTTCATGAAGCCGTGGTGACTCTGTTTCTACATGCTCTGGCATCACATGCTAATAGATGCTAGTATTTTGCCAATAATAGTTTAAATAAACTGGCCTTTAGCTAACTGTTTTATTTTTGTCTCCTTGCCTTTTTGAATAAAGATGTTACATTTTCAGTTTTCCAATCCTCTGTAACTTTTCCAGAATCTGATGATTCTTGGAGGATTACTACCAGTGCACCCACTATTGCTGTAGCTTCTTGCTTAACATGCTAGAATGCATCCCAGCAGGTCCAGAAGACTTATTAGTCTTTAGCCCCATTAGTTTCACGTGCACTTTTTCTCCAGTGATAGTTATTGTATTAATTTTCTCTCTGTCATTTACTCCTTGATTATTGAGTGTTTTTCTAATGCTATTCGTATTCTCTACCATGAAGACTGATGCAAGTATTTGTTCAACTCCTCAGCCATTTCCAGGTTCCCCATTGTTAATTTCACCTGCCTCATTCTGAATGGGGCCTATGCTCACTTTGGTGTCTCTCTTTTTGTGTATTTAAACAAACTCTTGCTGTCAGTCTTGATATTACTTAATATATGTACCCTCAAAGTTTATTTTCTCCCTTTTTGCTGGCTATTCTTGTTTTGTTAAAAACTTTCAAAATCCTCTGGCTTACCACCAATCTTTACTCCATTGTTATTTTATCTTTTCATTTGACGCTGTCTTTAACTTGCTACGGTAACCATGGCTTCTTATCCCCTTACTAGAATCCTTTTTTCTCAGTGGAATATGTAACTGGACTGAGCTGAGCATGTTGATTATAATAGATGAGAAAATAGGCCTGGTATTCCAAATTCACTTCAGTGTAACTGTTGAGTTTTGGAGAAGATGCATTTTTCAAACTATTAACATGATGAAAATAGGAATTTTTTTGGCACCTCATAATCCACTAAGCCTTAAAATTGATGAATTGCTCTTTAATAATGTAAGAGTTTCATTACTATCTAAAGTTTTTTTTTAAAAGAAATTACATATTATTTTAACTTATATCCAAATCAAATTAGTTGATGCTATTAGTGTGATAACTTGGTGGTGTTAATGCATGCCAGTGATTGAATATGTGAAGTAATCAGTGGTGCTAATGCATGCCAGTGATTGAATATGTGAAGTAATTTTATGAAATGTTACTGAAGCTTAGAAAAACTGACTTCATCTTCCCTATTCTAATTTTTCATAGCAAAATAACGTATCACTGATGTGCTATGAAGGCAGTGAGTAATATAAACAAAATAAGACCGTGATTTAGGTTTTAGTAATGAAATGGATTGTGTTAGATTGCCACATCATCAAGGTGACATGATAAGTAATGGAAACTAATTCTTGGTGACTGTCTTTCTAAAATCAGTGTTTTGATAAATTCTAGCAGTCAAATTGATATTATGCTTCAGTGTGACACCACAATTATCATGTTGTATAATAACATATGAGCTTCTTCGCCTTTCCTGAACATTGACAGAAGTCTGGTGTGTCCAGATACTTATGAGATGATGGATGAAACTGAGGCCATCACAATGTGTTGATTCAGTGCATAAAGCATTAATACCTGGTGCTACAGAGTGGCAGTAAATGGAATTTTATCTACAGTCGCTCACATGCCATATTTTTAATCTCACCAATGTTGTCAGAAGCAAACACCAAATTTCAGTGGTTCTTTATAAGGAAAGGTGAGAAACACAGAAAGTAAGTCACTGTAGACAGATTGCAACACATCCAGGTTAACAATTCAAGAGTTGAACTGGCAAATATTTGTGACCAGATTATCTGTGTGCCTGCCAATCCCTCATGGAAACACTACATAAAGCTGATGGAGGGCTGTATGCAAGAAAACACAAAAACAGGGGAACAAAATCTATTCATAAGATTCCTGCATATCATTCCCAATGCAAAGAAATTAGAGTTTCAATTTATTGATCATTTAAAATAAACATAACAGTTTCTTAGGGCTGTGTCCAGAACTCCAAAAACAGCTGAAATTTCTGTCAAGCAATATCGGCTCATGCAATATGGAAGTGTATTTGGCAGCTGTCTTACAGAGGTGTTAGGTCATTCAATATGTTATACTTTATTGACTGCTTTGAAAAGTTAGCCAGTGGCTGAGCAGAATATGTGCAAGGTATGCATATGCCTCAGGAGACTTCAGACACACTCATAGATTGCTGCAGGGAAACTGAGGCTCAGGGCCAGATTTCAGAAAAGCCTCAAGTCTTCAGTTTTTACCACACAATGCAATCATTTCAGATCCAGAATCAGGTCTGAGGTTATTTCTTCCTCTACCTGGCAACTAGAAGGACATCCATGAGGTCATGTATCCAGATTTCTTTTTTCAGTGCTGAAGATAATTAGAAT
Source organism: Rhincodon typus (assembly GCF_021869965.1). Classification (NCBI taxonomy): domain Eukaryota; kingdom Metazoa; phylum Chordata; class Chondrichthyes; order Orectolobiformes; family Rhincodontidae; genus Rhincodon; species Rhincodon typus. The sequence continues at coordinate 55,354,703 of NC_063336.1, forward strand.
TTATCATGTGGGGCAACTCTCAAATCATTCTGCACACCCACAACTGAGCAGATATTAAGGACAAACAAAAAAAATCACTGGAGCTAAAATTGAAAATGTTGTTGACAGAGAAGTTAGGATAACATGGTAGGTTTTCTTAAGCTTGCATTCATAAATGCTGGCCTGTTTTCCACTTCCAGTGCTGATCAATTTACTGTGCATTTTCAGTTTTTTGGTGCTAATTCCTGCTATCACTTCTTTCACACAATAAACCCAAGAGAAAGCAGTAATTACAAAATCGTTATTAATCAGAATAGGATAACAAAACTACATCAAAATCTAAAGGGTCTTAATATAAGAAATTGCAGGCATTCTGTGTCAAGCACTACCACTCAGTTTAAATATTTTTTTTTTCTTCTTTGTTCGTTCATGGGATGTTATTGTTGCTGGGAAGATAAGCATTTGTTCGCCATTCCTAATGACCTTTGAAACTATTGGTTTATGAAGTCATTTCAGAGGACAGTTAAAATTGAACCACATCACTGTGGGTCTGGAGTCACATGTAGGCCAGCCTAGGTGAAGATGGCAGATCTCCTCCCTAAGGAACATATATTTTTACAGCAGTCATTTTGTGGTCACTGTTTCTCACTTCCAAATCCAGATTTATTAATTGAACTGTAAATCTGCCAGCTACTGTGGTGGGATTTAAATCCTTGCTGCTACAGCATTAACCTCATCCTGTGGATTACTAATCCAATGATGTTACCACTACACATTGTCTAGTCAAGAGACTGTTCCTGGCTCTACAGTGAACATTAAGGTCGATTCAGACTCAAGCAGCCTCTCCCTTCTTGACCAAGATATCGGCTCTCATTTTCCTCCATCTTTCAATGCAAATAAGATTGCCAATTACTGAATTAAAAATTGAGCTTTTCTTTTCTCTGACTAGGAATTATCCTGAAAATGCCCAATTCATTTTGTAAGGAATCTTTGCAAAAAGCTGAAAGCTGAGACTTTTCAACGTATCAATTAGGCCTGAATACAAGGTGACATCCCAGAAGTGAAAGACACAGAGCCTCCCAAGTCTGTAGTTATCCAAAGGAGATAGTGTTGCAGTGATAATGGCATTAGCTTGGTAATTCAGAGGCCATGCTACTGTGCTGGTGACATGGGGTCCAAATCCTACCATGGTAGATGATGGAATTTAAATTAATAATATCCGGAAAGTAAAGCTAGTCTCAGTAATTGTGGTCATGAAACTACCATCAATTGTTTAATAAAAGCACATTGAGTTCACTAACATTGGGAAGGAAATCTTCTATCCTTACCCAGTCAGGCCTATATGCAACTCTACATACATGTAGGTGACTGTTAACTGTCCACTGAAATGGCCTTGAATACTATTCAGTTAAAGGGTAATTAAGCAACAAATTTTGACCTCTCCATTAACATCCACATTTCACAAGAGAAAAAACATAAAGACGAAAATTTACTTCAAGATTATGATAGGGTTGCTACTCATTTGACTGAAAGTGTTGTTCATGTCTTTTTTTCAAAACTTGGCTGTTGTATAGAAACTTTGTAGCTAAATATCTCCTCTTCTTTAATATTTATCAACATATACTTATGATTCTGAGAAAAACAAGTTTACAAATTTAAAGACTAGAAATTTGAAAAATATTTGATCAGATTTTTCTTCCTTTTGAAGTTTTTAAAATCCTGTCATAGCAGCATTTTAATCTCATCCATTACAAGTAATCATGCCTAAATATCAATCTTAATACAAGAGTATAAGTTTTAACGTTAGTGACAGTTTGTCATCTATTTTAATGTTAGTAATTTCAATGAGCAAATGACATTTTTACCCTTGATGTGTGCTTTTAGATTCCTAATCAATAACTATTTGCAAAATAACAAGAGAAAGCTAATAAGTAAAATTAAGTTGGAAATATTTGTAAAATTAAGTTGTAAAAGTGATTCTGAATGATGAGTCAGGTGATTACCTGGGCATTGAGAACATTATGGGAAAAGAAGCCTAATTTTTGAATAACAAAATGAAATATATATCTTTTAGTTATTTTTCCCTCATTAAATCTGGAACAGTCCCATTGGAATCCACAACATGTCCTCAAATTGTGAGTTTTCTTTTCTGTTTTGTATCACTGGTTATGCCCTTTGGATTATAATCATCAAATTGGAACTGCTAATTAAGTAATCTGACAGCATCTACTGAATGGATCATTGAAATTTACAGCTTTAGCTATGTTTTAAGAGCTTTGAAACTGCACCAGTTATGTTTCCTTTTCTCTTTGGAAAACACCCTAATGTCTTTTTCTGCTCTTTTCTCCAGGACTGCTCTATATTGGTTTCAGTGCCTGTATGTTTGGTCTATACAGCTTCATGCCTGTAGTCATGAAACGAAGTAGTGCCACTGCTGTCAACCTCTCCCTATTAACAGCAGATATTTACAGTCTATTTTGTGGGTTATTCCTTTTCCAATACAAGGTACGTTAATCAAATTTATTATGTCACTGGGCCTTGTTATCTTGAATGGTGAAGCAGGAGATAACCTGCTCTTTTACTGAAAATAATCTGTGAACTGTGTGTTTTGTAGTTGTTGTGTATACAAAGGGGAGATTAGTTTTTCTGCGCAAAATGAAACACTGGTGTTCTGTCAATTTAGTTTTACTGGAGAATGGAAGAGATTTGACTATGTGAAACATGGCTTACTGTCCTGTCAACATCATGCAATAATGCAAATCCATTCCTCATCATTTCTGACAGACCAAGTGCTGTCATGCTGAGTAATTGACTCATTATGTGTTTAAGAATTCTGAGATCTAAGATGTGATCTCTGGTTTATGCTGAGTTAGCTGCTGGTATCAGATGAGGCAATGGATAGGACTGTGCAATTAGCTTTCATCATTCGCTGAATGAGGGAGTGCTGAAATTACTTAATAGCTGCGACATCAAATTGTGATCTCCACTGAAAAGTAACTTGGTGCTGTGTTAGATGAGGAAGGCTAATAATGTAGTGTAGCGGTACACTGTCCAATAATCTGCTGGCACTTGCCACCTAGGCTTATACATTGGACAATGCACTTTACAGCCTTGGAACCATACCTCACCATGACTCAACATCTTTAGAAAGGAGATGAAAAAAAACTCAGTGGAAATGGGAAACTGCAGTGCAATACTTCCTACACACCATCTGGTGGGATAGGAGCTTGTGCATTATGATTTTCCACCAAAATGAGAAGGTTCTGAGAGGGAGAAAAAAAAAAATGCACCGAAGAAGTCACTTTCACTTAGTGGAGTAATATTCTTTAATGTAAGCTGGAGAATGCCTGATTTTTCTCTGTCTATTGAATTAAATTGTAATTTAGAAATTACACATTTCAAAACCATGTGTTCTTATACCATTCCCTCAAATGAATTCATTAATAAATCATTAGTTCCATAGTAAAAAGGGAAACGTAATCACAAATGACTTGTTTAAGAGTAGCACTGAGATCCTCCTGTTGCGTAAAAAGAATTTAAGAAGGTGAAAAATGATCCATTATGAAATTCACATAGTTAAAATAACTGGACTGTATTCATTTCAATTTTATGGAACATATCTTAGAGTAATGTATGGCATCCATCTTGGTATCAACTACAAAGAAGCCGTGCAATACTCTGAGGTAATGATTAGTCAAAGGAGACATTAAAGTTCTAAGAATTGTGCCATTGGTGTTTCATTCTACAAATTTGCTTCGATGATAGCAATAAGACTTGTGATTTCTGCATTGTGTTGTGTCAATAAACTGTACAAGTCATAAAAATCCTAATTTGGTTACTAATGGTGTTGCTGCAGAGTCCTTTCACCGAGATTGGAAACTAATTAGCTAGGGAACTTGTTTTTGATTGCTAATCTTTGACTCCTGATAGCAACACGTCTGTCAATGTCAGGTGAGAGTATGATTAGGCTCAACTGTGATGTGTTCCACATTTGAGTAGCCTGCCAAACTTTTATTGACACCAGCAATGACCACTGTTGTTCACCACAAAATCTAGTCCATTCTTTATCATCACAATTGAGGTATAATGAAAAAAGTGGAATGATTAGCTCATATGTACAAATTTTATTTTATCGCCATAAAAAATTGTCGATAATTTGATCAATTTTCATATTATTGAGAGGTTTGATGTTCAAGCTCTCTGAATGTCAAGAAGACTCCAGGTATTGTGCTTTCACATTGAATTTAGGTATTAAAATGTCATGCAGTGCACATACTGCATTCAGCAGAGCAGCCAAATGTAAAAGAAAGATATATGGCGGTAGTGACACAAGCTTTGATCAACTAAGATATAAAATACTGCACATGTTGAGTGATTCCTCAGTAGCGCATTATCAGTTATTGTTTCAGGGAGACATTGTTTTACATTTTATTTCTGCATTGTTTGTAAATAGAAGTAAAGACATTGATGTTTGTATTTCAGAGTCTAGTGCAAGAATAACCTGACAATATCTTGCGCTTAGCTTCTATCTGCCTTATATGATTGTGATTGGCCATTCTAAGCACTGCTGCTAAGCTGAGACAAAGACTTCAGCTGTGTAAGGCACTGGACTCACAACTCTGTGGCACGCTGGGCTGGTGCACCATTATATAATGCCAATGCATTTTCTGACAGTAATCAGATTGTATGTTTTAATTTCTTTGCGGTGTTAGCCACACCTCAGTTAATAAGACTGTTTCCTCTGAGTCAGAAAAGAGCCAAATTCCAGTTCAGAGACACGAGTACAAAAAAAATTAGCTGATTCTCTGTAGGAGGACAGCTCTACTGGGGTGCTGTCATTTCAAATAGATGATATAATCAGAGAATAATTGGATGGTTACAGCATGGAAGGAGGCCCTTAGGCTCATTGGCCCTGAGTTACCTTCTGCGGGAACAATTTAGTTTGTCTCAAACCACCATTTTTCCATATACCTCCATTTTTTGCTTTCCAGTACCTCATTTTTAAAAGTCACAATTAACTCTACTTCCCGCGCTCTCTCAGGTGTTTAAACAAAGATTTCTCCTTATGTTGTCTTTGTTTCATCTCTCCGACCATTTTAAAGCTGTCATTTGGTTCTCAGTGCCTTCTGCCCATGGGAAAGATTTCTTCCTTGGTAATTAGAGCAGAGACTTCATGAAGTTGAAAATATCAATCAAACCTGCTCTCAATCTTCTCATGCATAAGTAAACTCATCCCAACTTCTCCAATCCGCAACCATTCTCATAAGTCTTTCCTACAACCTCTTTAGCCTTCCTAAAGGTGTTTGTCTAGAACTGGCACAATACTGGACTTGAAACTGAACCATTGTTTTAAATGATTCATCATAATGTCCTTCCTTTTGTACTCAATAGTTTTGTTTGTATAACTCAAGATTCAGGATGTCTTTTGAATTGCTTTCTCAACGGGCTATGCTATTTGCAATATTTTGTGCACGTTTCCTGTAATCATTGTAATGAAGTCAGACAGGTGAGCCTCATAGAATATGAGTTCCCTGATTGGGGCTGTTAACCTGGTCCAATCAGGGAGCCCTGGCTGACAGATATAAACAGGGGTGTCAGAGGTTCTGAATAAAAGTGGAAAGAACTGCAGATGCTGTAAATCAGAAACAAAAGCAGAAATTGCTGTAAAAGCTCAGCAGATCTAGCAGCATCTGTGAAGAGAAATCAAAGTTAATGTTTTGGGTCCACTGACCCTTCCTCAGAAAAGGAAGGGTTCTGAGGAAAGGTTCTGAGGAAGGGTCACCGGACCCAAAATGTTAACTCTAATTTCTCTTCACAGATGCTGCCAGACCTGTTGACCTTTAATGGCAACTTCTGTTTTTGTGTCAGAGGTTCTGCTCTGTCTGAGAGTTGGCTCAGAGGAAGCCAGACCAGTGGAAAGTACTATGATCGTGTAAATAAAGGGTGACTTGGGATACAGGCCTCTGTGGAACTATTCTATTGACCTCCAGGTTTCTCTGTTTAGAAATGTGCTTTTTTATTTTAAATTGCCTCTCCTCATTCTTCCTTTGAAGAAGTATGATTTTGTACATATCTGTTTTAAATTTTGTCTGCTATGCGTCACCCCATTCTGCCAGTGTATTTTTTAAAAAAAAAACATTGTTGGGCTGTAGCTGTCCCTGGCTAGGTCACTATATTATCCATAACGCTTTAAGCGTCAATTACATTGCCATAGGTATGGAGTCACATGCAGTCTAGACCAGTTAATGATGGCAGATTTCCTTCCCTAAACAACATTAGTGAACCAGGTTGGTTTTTATGACAATCGACAGTGGTCACAAAGTCACCACTATTCCAGATTCTTATTGAATTTAAGTTTTACCATCTGCTGTGGTGGGATTCAAACCCATGTCCCCACAACATTAGCCAGGGGCTCTTCATTGCTGGCCCATTAAGAATCCTATAAGTCTCAATGAACGAAGAACCTTTTGGTTCTGAGGAAAGAGTACTACCACTGACCCAATTGATATTACCACCTGGGAATCTGTGTAATTTTGTATCGGTTTCACTTCAATGGAGTCATACACCTGTAGGTTTTCTTATTTATCTTTTGATTTCCTGTTTTTCTGTCAATGGAAGCTGAGAGACGCAGAGTAAACGGTTATTGCACTGTTGCTCCAGGATTTATGTTTTCCTTCCACCAAAGTTGGAGATCAGGGAAACCTCTTGGAAATTGATCCTCCACCTTTTCCTATTGTAAGAAAAGTGGTCTTTCTTTCCCTATTCTATGGAAGCAGAGATAATTATGATTTTTGAGAGCAGCATTTGTGATTATTCTGATCCTAGTATTGTTCCACAGTACCTCTGTGTGGTTCATTACAATAAATGAGTGAACAAAAGAATTCAAACTCCAGCAAATTGATAAATAATGAATGTAATAAAGAAGGAGTGGCTGTGTATTAAAAACTGAAAGAACTGCAGATGCTGTAAATCAGAAACAAAAACAGACATTGTTCGAAAATCAGTGACTATGTATTGTTGGATTCAAAACAAACACATTGCTCATGAAACAGAAATCACAGTGAAAATTAATTGACAGTGAAGTCAATACGAAGGAACATCCACCTACACTATTCCGCAAGCCCTTTTAAACAAAACAGAAGGCAAACAGCAAAATGCTTTCTTTACAATGAACAGCTAAACAATCTATAGAAAATAAGCTTTTCAGCAAGATTTGGCCCAAGGTCTGTGATCATGCTAAAGTATAAAACGTCGTATAAGTGAGACATCATGCTTCCTATACAATTAGTTGGAATCTTTTTGCCTCCTTCAACTCAGAGATTTTCTAGGTGTAACTTGCTGGAAGTGTGAATTTGTACGGGGGCATCTGGAGTCTTTGAGACCAACAGTATATCTCCTTAACAAATGAGATGTAAGGATTGAGGGATGACACAGAAGAAGAGTGAATTAAAGACCCATCAGCTACAAAAAGAGAGATAAAGATAAGTAATGATTGAATTAAGGCAGACAGACAAAAGGAAAGTAAGATTATTTTGGGTTTAAAATATGTATTTTAAATTCTATAACAACAATTTACTACTTGAAACCCAACAGTTAAATTTATTCATACACTGGGTCAAAAATATTGATTGGAATTGAATTAATAATTAGTACATTGCTTAAAAGTATTGTACACTGCTAATTATGGCCTCACATAGTGCTGTGGTAGTGTCCATATCGCTTTACTAGGAGGCCCAAGGTCAAATTCCACTTGTTCTAGAGATGTGCCAGAACATCTCTCAACAGGTTGATTGGAAAAGGGACACTAAATGTGCCAATCTGGTCTTAAAATTAATGGTGCAGTTTAGGATGAGATAACACTTGTTCTAGGCCAATGGCAGATCAGGACATATCAATCACTAGGTTCTAGATATTTGCGACTCAGTGTATTCTGTATCCCAGAGGGTTGTGAAATTTTTCAATCCACTTGTTTACACACCTTGTGATACATCTGGGGCAGATGGGACTTAAACCTGGGCCTCCTGGCCCAGAAGTAGGGACAGTACCACTGCACTACAAAATGGTCGTGGATGCTTCATTGTTGCAAAATATTTAAGGAGGAGATAGAAAGGTTTTTTACCCTCTCGGGGAATCAAGCGTTAGGAAGAATAATTGGAAAAGTAGCGCTTAGGACATTGATGATCCACTGTGACCATTTGGATGGGGTTCTTGTGGCATGGTGGTAGTATCCCTACCTCTAAACCAGATGGCCCAGGTTTGAGTCCCACCTGCTCCAGAGATATTTCATAACATCCTTGGACAGACTAATTGACTAAATAAATAATGATTTTAAATGGTAGAATATGTTTGTAGACCCATATCTTACAGACTTGGCCTTTGATTTTAGAACAAAGTGACTGCTATGACAGAGCTCACTGTATGTTATAATTTGATTTGAAAAAAAAACAGTCATGATAAAGTATTGAGGAAGGAGAGGCAGGTAGCAAAGCTCTTTCAGTCATTACCTGGGAGATTTAACAGCTTCTGCAGATTTTCTGCTACGTGTTCAGAATATAGATTTAGAATTTCAGTTTCAAATCATTAAGGGCTATTTTTATTTATGCAAGAGAGACTGCAGGATTTTTTTGGCAATTAGAGAAGTGCATAAATTAAATCAGATGAAGCACAATCAATTGCCTTTCTGTACTTGACAGCAATATTTTCTTCTTTGATTAAAGAAAGTACTTAAATGTCATAATAATGGTTTTCTAATATTTCATAAATTAGACTTGTCTGAAACACACACAGTTTTTTTTATTGTAACTTTGTTGGCTGGGAAGTGTAAAGTGAAAATTTAAATGCTGTTTCTCTATATCCTGTTTTTTTTTTAACTGATATATAGGTGGCTATTATTATTTGCTTTAAGCCAACAATTAAAATGTCTTACATATTACTAATTACAATACATAGTTGAACACTGACAGAGCTTTCCACAACTGATAGTTACATGATAACAAAGAAATCTAGCTTTAATTACTTCAATAACATGAAGTCAATTCTTCTGAACATAAACATGAATTTCTATCCCTGGTGGAGAGAACAGATTCGAGTCAATTCCCAGTTCTTCAAAAGTGTTATGGGAAAAGTTGCCCTGGATCTTCTGATTTTCTTTCCTAAAATGTTAGCTAGAGTCAGACCTGCTACCCTAGAAAGAGTTTGATTGCCTTGCGGACATGGGCTGTAGGAAAGGTGTACTTCTGTGTCAACAGTTTGCTGCAGTTGACTAAAGAACAACAGCTTCTCCTCTCAATTCTCACACAATCTCACCTCCCCACCCAGTCCCATTTTCCTTCCAACATATGTCAACCTATGCTCCTCCATACACTCCATGACTCTTTATACCCCCCATGTCAAACTTTGCCCCTCTGCTCATGCCCTGGTCTTCTCTAGCCTCAGTGCCGATGTGTATCGCTCTATCCAACCCATAACCATCCACAGCCCTAAGCCAAACAACAGACAGAATGAAATATCAAGCACTGTTTTATTTTTAAATGAACTGAAAGTTTTTTTCAAACCTTTTGAAAGTTTTCAAAAGTTGGTTCTCAAATTTTCACCTTTTGTGTATCTTCCTTATCTTTTCTCATTGTCCTTTCTTTTGTTTTTTTCATCTCTTCTGACTTCCACTCCAGTCTACTTGTAGGTCACAGACCTGGAAGGTTCACTCCATTTTTTCTCAAAATATTCTGACGCGCCCACTGCGTTTTTCTGACATGTTTTGTCTTTATTTTGGATTTTCATTCTCTGCAGTATTTTGCTATTGGATTTTATATTCTTATCGACCTTTTAGTTAAAATCAGTCATTGGAAGAAAATAGGCTTGCTAGTAATCTATCTGCTATAATTAAGATGTCAGGCAGGCTCTCCCGGTGGCAGCAATACTACCAGTGGGGCTATGTGTAGTTTCCTTCTGGACACCATCACTAAATTATGACCTCTAACATCACGTTAGTGCTTTTAATAATGTGAATTGTCCAAAGAGGAATGAGAAGGAATGCAGTCTGAAATTGCTGTTGAATCAAAGAAGGAAATTTTCAGATTGACCAAAAACACGAATGAGAGAGGACTGAAATATGTAATGATATGGCACCCAATGAAGGTGGAACAAGAGTGATTATGTAAGATGCAGTTTTCAGAGGGTTTTATAGCTTAACAGGTAGCAGAGTTTGAGAAGGGTAAAGCCAAGGAAGGAATTGAATGTGTATATGAGACTTTAAATTTGAGTCATTGGTGGACCAACAGGAATGCATGTACAAAGATGATGATGGAATGTGAGGTTAGAATGTGGGCAGCAGCATTTTAGCTGAGTTCTAGTTCTTGTATGAAGAAAGGTGGAGGGCTGGATAGGACAACATTGGAATAGTTATATTAATGATAACTAAAACATACCAGAAGTTTCAACAGCAGATTAACCAAGTCAGGAACAGAAGTCCCTGACTTGACAGAAGGAGAAATAAATGGTGTCTTCGGGATGGAAAAGATACAAGGCTAGATGTTCTAATCAGGCTCCATTAGGGCATGGTGTTTGCGACAAGTTTGAAACAGTAATAAATGAGGGAGTGTTAATTTTTGGCTGGGAAGCAAACCTTGTGACTGGGGACTGAAGGCAATGACTTTGGTCTTCCTAACGATTAAGTAGTTAACCCAATACTTAATGTTGAGTAAGAGATTGACAATGCAGACGCAACGTGTAGTAAATTGGTAAGGTAGACATTAATGCCATGATGATGTGGAAGATAATGAACGTCAGCAGTCCATGCCATCAAGACTGTGAATGGAGAAACAACAGTAACAAGTGTGAGAGAGCTGAATTACTGAGATCAATATCATGTATAATGGTGTGTAAATAAGACTCCTGAGAACCAAATAACAGTTACTGTTGGCAAGGCAGAGACCTGAATGCAAATTTGGAGCTACAGACCAAAATTTACAAGGAGAAAACATCAACAACAGACCTGAAGAAATGAAAATTAGAAAACTTACCTGGGCTAGAGGTGTAGTGAAGCCTGTGGTAATGACAGCACCAGTTAAGTCAATGATATTGCAGCAATAGCTCTAAAACCTAGAATGTTCTCAGGGGGCAATACTAAGAATTGTGGGAGAGTGGTTCAGTGGTTAGCATTGCTACCTCACAATGCCACGGACCCGAGTTTGATTCCAGCCTCTGGCAACTTGCTGTGTGGATTTTGTACATTGTCCCCATGACTGGTGGGTTTCTGCGGGTGCTCCGGTTTCCTCACACAGTCCAAAGCTGTGCAGGTTGGGTGGGCTGGCCAGGCTAAATTGCCCATAGTGTCTAGGGATGTGCAGGCTAGGTGGATTAGCCATGGGATATGCAGGGATAGGGTAGGTGATGGGTCTGGGTGGGATGCTGTTCGGAGGGTCGGTGCAGACTCGATGGACCAAGTGGCTTGATTCCATGCTGTAGGGATTCTATGATTCTATGACTTTCAAATAGCATCAGGTTTTCATGCCAATGTGCGTAAGCACCAGGGTAATACTTTCCTGTTAGCAATTAAGCATAGAGCTGACAGTGCCCTCATAAGACTTGGGGAATAAAAGAGACTTCTGCAAATTTTGAATGTTAAAAGGTGTTATGTTTTCCGCTAATGGTAATATTGGACAAGTTAGATCCCAGAGTTAAACCTGATAGACCACAAGTTCAATTTTTGCAGTTATTTCCCATGGTGGTCATTTGTTGAACATAGTCACATGAGGGTGTTAGTGTTCTTCAACATAAGAACACAAATTTATTACACAAAAGAAATTCAAAGCTATATATGTGATTGCATAGAAACATCTTCATATAAACAGCAAAACAAAATTGCAACATTTTTCCCACCAATATCCTCTACAGATGCTCAATCTCGGAGGAATATCTTAACTCTTTAGTTTCTTACTTGACTGACTCTTTCCAGTTCTCCTCTTGGAGTACTGAGATAATCTTACAACTTCCTTCCAGTTCTGCTTGCCTCAATGACCTTTCAGTTATGATGACTTGAAATCTTCTGTACAAATGGAGAGCTTGGAGATATCACAAACTAAAAGCCTTCTGCCAGGTGACTGTATTTCTGAACTGAAAGCTTGATTTCACTTACCTGAAGCCAAACTTAACAAGTGGTCCTTGTTTTCTCCAATTGTTACAAACTCAACAGTAAAAATATTTTATCAGTTAACATCACAGATGTCCTGTAAGGCTGTTAACTAAATCAAATACTTTCTTACGAATGATGTATTTAGCTCACTCTTTCAAATAATTTCCTAGCCTCATAAAAAAAGTTACATTCACGAAACTGTTAACAAAATCCATATGCCACATTTTTAAAACTCTAATATTCCCAAATGATAGTGACATGTTATACACCTTTATCACAAATTCAGCTGCACAGGTCAGATAAGTTAGTTTTGTATCTAGACTCATTGGCGCTGACGTATTTGAACAGTGCACCGAATAGAGATCTACCTGATTATAAAGAGTTACGATGAAGTAAACGGTGATAGGCATTTCCTGTTGGTTTGATAAATTGTTATTTTAGAAACTAAATAAAGGAGTGGTTACAGAACAGTTGGTAAAACTGAGAAATTCTCAACCATGCACTTGTTTGAAAAATCCATTGTCAAATGAAAAGGATGGTTGTTGAAAACATACTGTAAGAGTTTATGAACTAGAATTAGATTTTATTATCACGAATATTCAAGTACAATGAAAAGTGTACAATGTTGCCATTCCCAGCACCGTCTTAAGTACAAAGGAACCGAGGTACAAAATCTTAGCTACAAAGTAGAAAAATAACAAAGCAAAGTTAAAAGTCAAACATTGCAGTCCCTCTTAGTATAAAATAGAAAAATAAATAAATAAAGTTAAAAGTTCAACAGTCTTTCTTAAGTGCTTAGCCATGTTGAGCTTTCACTGCCTACAAGGACTCAATCTCCTCCGCTTTGGCCCGCTCTCTGGAAGACCTCAGGCTGCCTGCTCTCGTCGCTGCCTCAGATGCCAGGGGACCTCCCTCATCGCTGTACTGGGCTCGCTCTTCCTGCATTGGGCTTGATCTCCAAATGCAAAAGTCCCAATCCAGGCCCCAGCAGCTGCCACTCTCCAGGCCCCACAAAGTCGCAATGCCATTGCCACCGCTGCTTCCACGACCAAGCTCTCTCTCTCTCGAGAAAGTAAGTTCGATCATCTCTGTGCTCGCTGCCGCCACAAATGGTGGGAAACCTCTCTCACTGCCATATTGGGCTCGCTGTCCTCGCAATGGCTTGATCTCCCACGCACTGATCTCCTCTGTAATGCACAAACTCACTCTCCACAGAAGTTTAGTAGATTAAAGTAAGAAAAGAAAACAGTGAAAGAAGGAAAAAAAGATAAAAGTGCATGGAACAGATGAGCTCTGGGCAGGAACCCTCACGCTGCGCTGCTACTCTGCCGCCATCTTGGAATTGCAAAAAGGAACGTATGTTTAGATTAGGTGGCTAACTTGACCTTTAATATTTCTTTGTATATTTCTATTTACTGAAGTATATGCATAATCTAATAAATAAATACTGTATTCTCAATTTTAACTGTGAAGTGCATAAAGTGGTTAGAGGTAATTCAGTGACTTAAATCTCTAGTCTGCAATTTGATTCCAGTCTGTACTCCCATTCTCATTATTTTAAATGTTAATCCGTTAATTATTCAGCCAAGTACAGGACTGGATATCAGCCAGTGTCAATAAACATCGTCAACTCTTTAAAAGGGCAGAAAGCTCTTGAGGTCTCTACTCTGAATGACAAGTAATTACCCTGAGATATGACCCTTATATTTTCATAGTCGTGCTGGGAATATTTGAGTTTTAAAAGAGTTCTCTGAAGGGAACACTCAATCTGTCTGAGTATGTCGTAGCTCAGAGGATATGTAATTTATATCCCCAGCCAGCAGTTGAGTTCTAGGCTGTGAAATTTGGCTGCATAGCAAAGCCTGAAACTCTTAAAAATGTCAGTCAGAAGGCTCTGGCTACTTTGTCAATGAGGTACACTGCACCCTGGTTCTCAGGATGCCAGCACAGACACAGTATGCATGTGCCAGAATCAGGCAAAAAGCACACATTATGAAATCAAACCATTCTTCATGCTGGTATGGCCAATCAGTCATTTTGGACTCACAGCTACCTTTCTAAATCACTGCCCATTAATTCATTCAACTGCACATAGGATTGGACCAGCACTGCAAATTGAAAAGATCAACACTCAGTTTTCAGGTGAGGTGCTTATGAATGCATACAATAATCATAGAATAGCTCCAAAGGAAACCATTTGGCCCATCACGGATGAATGAGCTGAAATCCAAAGATGAGGCGAGAGTGACTGCCCTTGACCGAGTCCAAGTGAAATTGGAGTCAATGAGGATCAGCATGAAAAATCTCTGCCATTTGGGATCATACATTGCACAAAGCATGTCAGTCATCTCAGCTCCAGGACATCTCTGCAGGACTTCCTCAGGGTATTGTCCTAGGCTCAACTATCTTTCAGCTGCTCAATCAATGACCTTCCCTCTGTCATAATGTCAGAACTGAGGATGTTTGCTGATGATTGCACAATGTTCAACATCATTTGTCACACCTCAGACACGGAGGATGTCCATGTTCATGTTCGCGTGCATATGCACGCACACACACGCACACACACACACACAGACACACACACACACACACACAATAACCTGGGGGTTACCATTAAGCAACTGAACTAGATGCACCATATGAACACCAATGGAAGAAAAAGTCAGAGGCTGGGAATTCTGCAGCTATCAAGTGTGAAAGAATACTTTCTACATGCTTGAAGGAGCGCAGCTCCAACATTACTCAAGACACTTAACACCATCCAGGATAAATCAGCCCAGTTGATTAGCACCATATACATCACCTTCAATGTGCACTTCTTCACCACTGATGCACAGTGGCAGCAGTTTGTCCTATCTACAAGAATACGCTGCAATAACTTACCAAGGCTCTTCCAATGGCATATTCCAAACCCCTGACGTCTACCACCTACAACAACATGAGAGCATGACTACCTGCAGGTTTCCCTCCAAGCCACACACCATCCTGGCGTGGGATTATTATTTCCATCCCTTCACTGTTGCTGGGTCAAAATCCTGGAACTCCCTTCCTAACAGCCCTGAGATACTCTCTACATGCCAAGTACTGCAGCAATGAAAATAAAATGACTGTACTGGCTGTCCAAAGAAGAAATTTATTTTGTGCCACAACCCCAACTTGTCTTTATTCCCCTGCATATTGTTCCTTTCTCAGACATTTTAGAATCTTACATCAGATCAGCAAATGGCATGTTACAATTTGGCTAGGGGCCAGTAGCCTTTATTTTTAAAGTAAACCAGGGTGTGAGTCCAAGTGAGCATATTAAGTGAATAAAGCCACATTTTGAACAGACAACAAACATCTTTACTATACAACTTCAGAACAAGAATACAATCTGGTATACATGCACAACTTATTTTTAACTCCCAGAATTAACAAATGGGGTAAGTACTGGTATAATTCCCCCAGATATTGACACAGTAGATCACCAAAACTTATTAAACTTCACAAGGGATTACAATTCTTCACTTCTGCAGCTCAGGCCTTAAAACTCCCTCTCAATTACC
Source organism: Rhincodon typus (assembly GCF_021869965.1). Taxonomy (NCBI): domain Eukaryota; kingdom Metazoa; phylum Chordata; class Chondrichthyes; order Orectolobiformes; family Rhincodontidae; genus Rhincodon; species Rhincodon typus. The sequence continues at coordinate 55,370,360 of NC_063336.1, forward strand.
ATTTCATTTTGAACTGCCTCAACAACTGTTTGCTTTCTGGATTTAAGCTCCCCAGGACTTCTAAGCTACTTTCAAGTACTCATCCATAAGCTCAAGTCCAACTCTTCATCAATATCTAAACTCACGATTCCAGTCCTGCACCCGAGGTTTTTTACCCCAAGCTCAATCTTGCTCAGCAGCATGTAGCAAATACTGCTTGTGTGCTTTTCAGCACCTCTCCCGGTTCTATTAAAGTATTAAAACTCCCAAGCTTCTTCCAATCTTCTGACAGCTTTAACACAAAGCCAGTAATCTTCCCACTTGCTCAGTTCCCTAAGACTTCCGAGCCCTGACTCTGACATGTAGCTGCATACTAATTTCTAGAACTTGGTCACAAGTTATGACATCAGGAGCCATCCAACTGCCCTTGATTCCTCACTAAGTCCTTTACACAGAATATGCCTTCCCAAAAGCATAGTTAACTACAGCATTCCTAACGTGGAGCCTGCTGCTGTCTCTGACTAATCGTTTGGAAACCTTGCACTAAGTACCTCCTCTACTTCTAGCCAAAATTGAATGGCACTAACATTTGAAACAATCAAATGTTGCACTCTTGAAACTGTGTATCCCCTGTTAGTTACATCCTCACAGATTACTGGCTGTCATTCCTTTCTCCAATGGAAATAGTTTCTCTTTATAAACTCTATCCAGGTCTCTCATGATTTTGAATATCCCTATTAAATCTCCTTTTAATCTTCCCTTCTCCAAGAAGTACAGTGCAAAGCCCTCCAATCTGTCTAGGTAACTGAAATTTCCCATCTCAAGAAATGTTCTCATGAATCTTTGCTGTACCCTTTCTGATGCCTTACATTCTTCCCAAAATGTATAGCCAGAACTAGAAGAACACTGCAGTTGAAGGCAAACAGATATTTTATAAGCATTTAATATTGCTTTCTTACTTTGGTAATCTATGTATTTATTGATAAAACCCAGAATGCTATATGGTTTATTATCTGCTCCCCCAACCAATCTTATTACATTATGTTGATTTATGCACACGTCCTTCTGCTCCAGCACCTCTTAAAAGATTGTACCCTGTGTTTTTATATTGTTTTTCTGTGTTCTTCCTATCAAAATTAATTACTTCACACTTTTTTGTATCCAGTTTTCTCTGCCAATTCCACTGATTCTTGGTCCTGGTACCAGGTAGGCAGTACATCGTTCTGGATTCATGTCTGCTGTGACAGGAACATTTGTCTGTTCCTCATACAATTAAATCTCCTATTGATGTTGCTGTTCCAATCTTTCTTATGCCCTTCTGTGCAGCTAAATCAGCCGCAGTCGTATGGATGTGGCACTGGTTGTACTTCCCAGGTGTACTAGCACTATCATCAGTATTCAGAACTGAGTACTGTTCTTTGTTATTCACTCATTGGACGTCGGCATTGCTGGCTGGCCAGCATTTTATTGCCCATCCCTAGTTGCTCTTGAGAAGGTGGTGGTGAGCTGCCTCCTTGAACCGCTGCAGATGTCCCCACAATTCAGTTAGGGAGGGAATTCCAGCATTTTGATACAGGTATATATTTCCAAGTCAGAATGATGAGTGGTTTGGAGGGGAACTTGCAGTTGGTGGTATTTCCATGTATCTGTCGCCTGAGTCCTTTTAGATGAAAGTGGTTATGGGTTTGGAAGGTGCTGTCTGAGGATTTTTGGTGATTATCTGCCATGCATCTTGCAGATAGTACACACTGCTGCTACTGAACATTGGTGGTGGAGGGACTGGATGATGCTTGTAGATGTGGTGCCAGTTAAACGGCCTGCTTTGTCCTGTACAGCGACAAGCTTGTTGAGTTCGATTGGAGCTGCACCTGTAATCTGTGATTCAATCATTTGCATCAGCTGACAGTACTCAATGTTTCTGCTTTTACAATGTGTGAATGATAAAAATGCTTCAAATCTAGCATTTGTTTTTTTAGAGACAGACAGCAATTTCTGTATTTCAGTATCTATAATAATCTAGCATTCTTGAACACTTACAACATGAAAGTCACATCCTGAAAGGAGCTATATTAGTGAATCAATTGACTTTACTTAATACATCAGGCAATATCAAATGTGTCAGTTGTTATCAATGTTGTTTATTAAAATAGCAAAACAACATTATTTGTGCACCCATATTATGTTAGGTCTTCTTACTACATGGAACATATAGAATGTAATCCAATAGAAGGGTAGAGGCAAAAATCAATTAGAAAGTATGGACTGAGGAGTCAATTGGCCTCCATGTACTTCTGGTTTCAGCGTTATGTAAGCTTTCAAGTGTGAAAATTGTGCCGACTATGTTTCTGGCTGCTTCTGACATTGCCCACTTGACATGCCATACTGGAATGAGTAGCAACATTGACATACCATGTGTATGCCAGAAGCTTTTCCAGTGGGCCAGTTGAGCTATTAACACTGAATTAATACTCGTTCTAGAAACCTGAGCCATGCTAATCATCCTCAGCGCCAAGAGGAGCCCCCCCGCCGCTCCACCAGTGTGGGAAGGCTGGGGCTTATAGTTTTGGTGTCTCTGCATTTGCAGTAAATCAAGCTGAGACTGCAGAGGGAGAAACTGCACAGAGGCATGAGGAGCAAGGCACAGCAGGCCCTATCCATTAAGGGCATTCACCAAGGGAGTGGTCACTGAAATGAAGGTTTGCCTGCTAACCTCAACAGGACGGATTAAGAGATCGTGGTGAATCATGACCCTTCTGTCTTAAGATAGGAGCTATCAAAGTATAGCCACTAAAATGTGGTCCAGTTCGAAGAGACAGCCTCACTACCAAAGGCGTTCATTAATTAAGTACTCCAGGAATCAAATCCAGCATTCTGGACAAGACAATGGATTGACTTAACTACTATGCTTATAAGGGTAGATATTTATCAAATCAGCCTGTTCAGAGATGATGCTACTCACCTCTGGAACAGATGGAACTTGAATCAGGCCTCCTGGCTATCATTGCACCACAAGAGCTTACTCATAAGGATAAGCTCCAGAACTTTTCAAACCTGTAAAACCTAGATGTTATTTTATCCAATAGACTGGTTCTGCCAGGCTATTAACTTGTCAGTTATCTGTTGTGCTCTTTTTAGAGTAATACTACTAATTTGCAAAAGCATCAGAAACCAATCTTAACCATAACTTAATAGTCAGCAATTCTACTACTGTTGAATTAGTGTCACAATTTGATTTGCCGTTTACACATTCTGCTGCTTATTTTGTTGCGTAGTTCCATTCCATAATTGTCACTATTCAACTTGATAGTTTGGCACTCATATCTACTAATTGCTCATACAGTCAAGTTATTGTTTTGTAGTCAATAAATAGTTAATTTATGACATTATCTGTCTCCTTGGATAACTTGGCAAGAAAAGTTTAATCCACTTACTCATTAATAGTGGCTGTCCTAATTGTATTTTGGTAAGGTGAACCTAGTGTAGCAGATCATTGAGGCAACACAAGCATCATTTACCCCTTAACCCAAACTACGTAATAACAATCCAGATAGATATAGAGTCATAGAGCTGTACAGCACAGAAACAGACCCTTTGGTCCAACTCATTCATGCTGACCAAATTTCCTAAATAAATCTAGTCCCACTTGCCATCATTTGGCCTATATCGCTCTAAACCCTTCCTATTCATATACCCATCCAGATGCCTTTTAAATGTTGTCATTGTACCAGCCTCCATCACTTCTTCTGGCAGCTCATTCCATACACGCACCATCCTCTGCCTGAAAAAATTGCCCCCTAGGTCCCTTTTAAATCTTTCCCCTCTCACCTTAAAGCTATGCCCTTTAGTTTTGGACTCCCTCACCCTAGGGAAAATACATTGTCTATTTACCCTGTCCATGCCCCTCATGATTTTATAAACCTCTATGAGGTCACCTCTCAGCCTCTGATCCTCCAGGGAATATAGCCCCAGCCTATTCAGCCTCTCCCTATAGCTCAAACCCCCTAGCGCTGGCAACATCCTTATAAATCTTTTCTGAGCCCTTTCAAGTTTCACAATGTCCTTCCTATAGCATGGAGACCGGAATTGCACGCAATACTCCAAAAGTGGCCTAACCAACGTCCTGTACAACTGCAACATGACCCCCCAGCTCCTACACTGAATGCTCTGACCAATAAAGGCAAGCATACCAAACGCCTCTTCGCTATCCTACCTACCTGCAGTTCTATTTTCAAGGAACTATGAACCTGCACTCCAAGGTCTGTTTGTTCAGCAACATTCCCCAGGACCTTACCATTAAGTGTAAAAGTCCTGCCCTGATTTGCCTTTCCAAAATGCAGCACTTCACGTTTATCTAAATTAAACTCCATCTGCCACTCCTCGGCCCATTGGCCCATCTGATCAAAATCTCATTGTACTCTGAGGTAACTTTCTTCACTGTCCACTACACCTCCAATTTTGGTGTCATCTGCAAACTTACTAACTATACCTCCTGTGTTCATATCCAAATCATTTATATCAATGACAAAAAACCCAGCACCGACCCTTGTGGCACACCGTTGGTTACAGGCCTCCGGTCTGAAAGGCAAGCCTCCACCAGCACCCTCTGTTTCCTACCTTTGAGCCAGTTCTATATCCAAATGGCTAGTTCTCCCTGTATTCCATGTGATCATAGTTCCTGAAGGCAAGCAAGAATGTATTAGCCAAGATATCAAAACTTAATCGTCTTACAATACGACAACTGAAGGATGAGCTCGATTTAGAATGATAATCAAAATTGAGGTAGTATATCAGTTATGATAATGGATTCATTATTCACCAGCCTGGATTCATGATCCAGAAGTTCATATTGTAACATGGGAACTTAAATTTTAATTAAATCTGGAACATAAAGCTGTTCACAGAAGTTGTCATAAAATCTCATCTGGTCCACTAATGTCCTTTAGGGAACAAAGTTTGTCAACATGGTTTGTCCCATCTTTGACTCCAGAACCGCAACAATGTGTTTCACTTTTAGCTGCCCTCTGAAATGGTTTAGCAAGCCACTCAGTTGTCATAAAATTGTTGCAAGAGCAATAAGTATTGATTTTACCAGTACTGCCCACCTTCTTTAATTGAAGAAAAGAATGATAAATTCACAGTCAATGATACTGAAGCGGAAGTGACAACGAATGTTGCTTCAGTTTCCATTGAAGTCACTATCAGAGAGGAAATAACTATAAAGGTCGAGGGGAATATTCTGATGGTTAAAGTAGAAAGAGGAAAAAAAGCAAATAAAACCTGAGGACATGGTTTTAGTGGACATTCAAGAAAACTAGGGAGAAAATATAGAGATATTAGCCTCCAAATATATATATTTTTTAAAAAGTCAATAAAAAAAGGAATAGTATCAGTGGAATCAAATATCAATCTTCAGGAAGGGAATTAGAGTAAGCATTAATTTTATTTAATATCTGCAATTCGGAAGATCCTAGAATCTTCAAGATCAAATGATGCAAGGAATATATTATCAAAAAATAGTCACAATTAATTTCTAAAATGAAGATGTTTAAACCATCGTATTGAATACTTTGAAGAATTAACCGGAAGTGTAGGCGAGGGCAATGCAATGAAAGTGCTATATTTAGATTTCCTGAAGATATTTTACAAGGCAACACATAGATCTGTAATAAAGGAAAGTATCTGTGAAGTAAATGACCAAATATTAGAATACTTGCATGATAATTTCCAAATGCTGGATAGAGGAATTAAAGGGCCTTTTTTCTGACTGGCAAAGTCATTTACTAAAATGTTATAGAATTGAGAGAATGCAGCTATCAAGTAACATAGAGACAGGAGTAGGCCATTCAGACTACAGTCTGCTCTGCCATTTATTACAATTATGGCTGATGAGACACTTCAATGTTCTTTACCCACATTATCGCAATAGGTCTTTATGGCATTGGTAATCAGAAATCTATGAATCTCAACTTTAGACATACTCAAAAACTGCGCTTCCATAGCCTTCTGTGTTAGAGAAATCAAAAGATTCACAAAACTCTGAGCAAAAGAAAATCTGCTCCTCTCAGTCCCAAGTGGCATCCACCTTATTTTAAAATTGTTCCCCCAGTTCTGTACTTATCAATTAGGACAAACATCTTGTCTGTATCTGTCCTGTTTTTATCCCTTGAAGTATTGTGTAGATTAAAATGGAGTCACCTCTTATTCTTAGAAGCTCTAGAAAATGCAGGCCCTGTTTCCCCAATGTTTCTTCATAGGACAGTCCAGCCATCCTGGGAACAAGTCTGATGAACCTTCATTACACTTCTTCTGTGGTAATAGAACTTTTCCTGCAGTAAGGAGACCAAAACTGCACACAGTACTCCAGACAAAGTCTAACCAAGCTCCAATACAGTTGAAACAGGACTTTACTACTCATGCACTCATATCTTCTTGTGGTAAAGGCTAACATTTCATTAGACTTCTTAAAAGCTGCTGTACCTGCATATCAGCCTTCAGTGACAAAAACATCTAGGTCTCTTTGTACATCTACACGCTCCAACCTCTCATAGTTTATGAAATACTCTACACATTTGTTTGTCGAAACCAAGTAGATAACGTCATATTTCCACGTGATATTACAACCACCATGTTCTTGCCCACTCACTGAACCTGTCCAAATCTTCCAGAAGCCACTTTACATCTTGTATCATCTGCAAATTTGGAAATATTTCATTTGGTCCCCACATCTAAATTACTGATGCATATTATAATCAGCTAAGGCCCAAGTACTGATTATTGCAGTACCCCACTAATCACAGGCTGTCAACATGAGAATGACCCATTTATTCTTGCTCTCCTCTGTTTTCTCACTGTCAGCCAATCATTAATTTGCAGGAATGGTTCCTGCAAATTTGAAGCTAGCAAACATTACCCCACAAGGGAGTGAGACAGAACACTGGGAACTACAGACCTTGCAACAATTCCAGGGAAAATACCAGAATCTATTATAAAGAATATGATAAATGGACACTTGGATAATAATGGGAGACAACAAGGTGCAGAGCTGGATGAACACAGCAGGCCAAGCAGCATCATAGGAGCAGAAAGGCTGACGTTTCGGGCCTAGACTTGGATAATAATGATCTGATTGGACATTGTCAGTAGGGATTTGCGAATTGGAGTTTTTTTTAAAAGGATGTTATTAATATATTGATAAGGGGGGAGCCAACAAAAATAGTATGCTTGGATTTCCAGGAGACTTTAGACGAAGTCCCCACAGGAGGTTGGTTAGCAAATGAAGGCACATAGTTTTAGGAGGTAATGTTAGTTCTCTCACAACAGTGACTTGAAAGGAATTTGGGGATTTACATATACATATTAATCAACTAAAACCTTCTGACTGATTGACGATTTAACGGCATCTTAGGTTTGTTTAATACATCCTCATAAGTGGTGTGACATTTTGATCTTTTACTTATAAATTCTATGTCTGATACTACCTCCCTCACTAACACCTGAAGAAGAAGTGAGACTCTGAAAGCTTGTGTTTTTAAATAAACCTGTTGGACTATAACCTGGTGTCGTGTGATTTCTGACCTTGTCCACCCCTGTCCAACACCAACATCAGTACCTCCACATCCTCCCAATTATTGTCACCACTGTATCCAAGCATTCTGCCTCCAATCCATGCAATTGACTTACCCAACTTCTCTACCACAGCCATTGCTCAGACAGCCCCTTGACTTTCATTGGTCCCTGATTGATTTCTGTGTAGCTCCCTGGCTGACTTACCCCAAATCCCCTGAATGGTTGCATTGGATCAGCAGGACTGATCGTGGCCCATTCCCTAGACTAATACAGACCCTCTGACCCTAACAGCCTAAGCTGTGTTGAATCCATGCAAAAACATCTGATGTGGCCTTTGGCTTGCTCTGCTGGATACCCTAACTGAAGGTTGTCTTTCTTGACTTGAGCAAAGACTTGAGGCATGGCCCTTTGGTTGAGGCACATGCAGTGTGTGAGGCAAATACATTGATGGTACATGGCGCAGATGTTACTTATCATAACATAGTGCCAGAAAGCAACATGTCTACGCCCTTGACAGATCTCTGCTGGCAACCATGACAAGCTGCCTGACTTTGTGTATGCACCAAACAGCAAGTCAACGTAGAAGTACTGTGAGCCTTTAAGTTCTGAATGAGGAAGACAAAGCACAAAAGGACAAGACAGGGCAGGGATGTTATGAGAATCAAAGTTGATGCAAAGTGATTGAGCACTAAGACAACTAGCAAGTGGCCGAGCCAAACATCCTGTCCCACTCCATGAGGTGGGTGTTGGTCCCTGTACTGAAAGTGTGCTGGTGGCAACATTACAAGGAAAGGTGCCTGTGTGCTCCAAGTGTGGCATTGAGGGGAGACCTATATTGTAATTGGGATCAGCGATGTGCAGTGAAGATGTGGAAAGGCTGATATGTGTCTGATGCCTACCTTCATGGATGGGTGGTCACTGTCTTTGGCATGTGCCCTGTGATGATGATCATCAGTGCTCCTGCTCAGCCTGTTCAGGTTCTGTGCATGGCACTCACTGTTGGCATGCCAATTGCAGCAATGACTTCTGCTGCATGTGGACCTTGGAGGCCCATGCAGCTTAAACAAAAAAATTAGAGGGAACAGTGGTGACTCATGCCCATTAACGGCTAATGCATACAAATGAGCCTCTTACTGCTCACTAGTGGCATTCTTGTCTTGCTGATCAAAACTTGGTGCATAGTGTCCCTACAGCGTGGAAGCAGGCCGTTCAGCCCATTGAGCCCACACTGACTCTCTGAAGAACCTCCTACCCAAACCCATCCCCCTAACCATCCCATGGCTAATCCATCTAGCCCGCACACTATGGGCAACTTAATATAACCAATCCACCTAACTGCACATTTTTAGACTGTGGGAGGAAAGCAGAACACCCAGAGGAAACCTACACAGTCACAGGGAGAATGTACAAACTGCACACAGATAATCACCCGAGGGTGGAATCAAACTTGGGTCCCTTGTGCTGTGAAGCAGCAGTGCTAACCACTGAGCCACCGTGCTGCTGGTTGCAGAAGCAAAGACTTTGTCTTCACGATGTTGAGAATTTCATTTCTGCTGATCTCACCATATTTTCCCAACGTATGTTGACGTTAGTTTCGGAAGCAGGTTTTGGTGTAAATGGAGGCACTCATGGAGATAAATGGTTTACTGTGACAGTGTGATAAAAGAAAGTCAATTTTGTAGTTAGATAGGAGGTTAGAACAGGCTTTATCTCCTCAACCCTCTCTTGATTGACTATTCTGTTAAGTGATTCAGAACGATTCGAAGGGTCTTGATTTGCACTCACAGTAAGGGACGCTTTGGAGAGTTGCAGACTCCAGATAATTGCTTGTCAGTGTTTACAACTTTAAAAGACAATTGGATATTGCTGGCATATTTTGGCTCCATGGAGAAGAGTGTGAATAAAATTGTAGGTCTGTTTTAGTGCTTCACAGTTTTTTTTGACAAAAACACTTTGGTAAGGACCAAATGTTAAGGCAAGCTTAACATTCAGTTAATTCAAAATGATGAAGAATTGAAATTCAGTTTGCAGTTTGACTGATGCAAATAGCCAAATATGTTATGAACATGGCTATAAACATAGTTAAATCTCTGACTAGGAGATAGCAGGAACTGCAGATGCTGGAGTCAGAGATAACACAGTGTGGAGCTGGAGGAACACAGCAGCCCAGGAAGCATTAGAGGAGCAGGAAAGCTGATGTTTCGGGTCGGGACACTTCTTCAGAAATGGGCTGCATGGAGAAGAGTGTGAATAAAATTGTAGGTCAGTTTCACATTTCTGAAGAAGGGTCCTGCCCGATACGTCAACTTTCCTGCTCCTCTGATGCTGCCTGGCCTGCTGTGTTCCTCCAGCTCCACACTGCGTCATATCTAAGTCTCTGACTATTTGTTTTACAGAACATAATTTAAAAACCATTCCAAAATATATTAAAATGCTAAGCTCATTCTGTAGTATAACACACAGTTACAATATAGCATAGTTGTCATTTGTTTGCACATTGAATGTCATGAGCTGCTTGCTATTTCCTCAATGCTATATAGTTCATACATCCTAACATTAATAGAATCTCATTCTTTTCTCTTATTTTTAGTTTTCAGGACTCTACCTTCTGTCTTTTTTCACAATCATTCTTGGATTAATATTCTACTCTTCCACTTCAACATATGTGGCTCAAGATCCACGTGTATACAAGCAGTTTCGTAACCCTGCAGGCCCTGTAGTAGAGATGCCAACCACTGGACAAGTGGAGCCATCAGTGACATACTCCAGCCTAGGACAGGAGACTGAGGAAGAAGCCCATGTTCGAGTCTCATGAGGATGCATCGAAGACGCTCCCTGCACTTCAATGTCTTTGCATTCCGGAATTTCTTTTTGTTTACATCACCATTCCCCCTAATTTTGGTTTACTACATTTTAATATTTATTTTTCGAACCAAATTTCTAGAATTCTTTTTACTAATTGTAGAGTTTAGTAAACTGTAATTTGAAACAATTCGGTTTAACGTGTCAGTTCACTGACTAAGAGTTTTTAAGTGGATTGCAATCAATTGATGGTTTTAAAAAGTGCCATCTAAAACATTTTTATAATATAGTCTATATGTCACTACCACTGTCTGGGAATAAGGGGATTTTAACAGAGTTTAAATATGCACTGTATTTTTTTTCTTAATTCCAGTCATTCCCATCTTTTTGCACATAAATGTTTCCATGTTAAGGCCATCTAAGAAATCATTGAAGGGTGATGTTATCTTTCTATATGAAATGCCATTATATGACCTCTGAACCTGTGTCATTCTAGGGTGGGCTATTGTATAGTTTAGAATTTGCTAACTTGTGCTGTTAACATTTTGACAAGTTGTGTAGTACCTTTATGTTGCTTTAACAATTAGTATTCTTCACAGTTAGATTACAATAAGTATGAACTGTACCCCATGGGTAGAAATCTGCTGTAAAATAAAGAAAAGATAATAACAAATACGGTTAAACTCAACACCATTGTAAGAAAACAAACCAAAAAATGCACAGTTCAATTGAAAGAAGCCCTTTATCTTTTTTGATATCTGCATGCTCTTTATGGACTGGCTTTGGCAATGTAATGCCTGTATGATGTTTTCAAATAAATGCTTTATGAAAGATAATATCACAACACAGACTCCAGTCCAGTACTTGCAATGATCTCTGAACAAATCTATTTTGGGAAAAAAGGATATGTTTTTCTGTATTTACAGTATTAAAACTTCAACTGACAGTCATTTACGTCAAACAATAGGAATTGTTGTGACTCTGGATTTTATGGCCAATTGCTAATTTGAGAAAATGTCAGTGTGAATATCTGTGGTATATTTTTTGGCAAATGTGGTTGTCTGTGTAAAGTGTAGGCACTTAATTATATTTTTGATTAATTTAATGATTTGTTTCTCATTGTTAACAGCCTCAAAAGTAGTATCACTTTTAAAGCTGAAGTTCTCAATAGACATCATTGTCTTTGTTGAGTCAATCATCAATAACACCTAACACTTGAGTCTATCAACCACATTTAAACAGTGATTTGTTCCAAGGTACAAAAATAAATGTCACCTCTGTCATCCCACAGTAAATGTAACACTGTTGTCTGAGCCACAGAACAATAATGGCATCTCAATTCATCAAATGGGAGTTATTTCCTACATACTCCAGGTTAAATAAGAATATATATTGCATGTATATAATATATATACATCTCTATATCCCATATATATATTCGAGTATAGGAGTTGGGAAGTCCTGTTGAGGTTGTACAGGATGTTGGTGAGGCATCTTCTGGAATATTGTGTCCAGTTCTGGTCGCCCTGTTACAGGAAATATATTATTAAATTGGAGAGGGTTCAGAAAAGATTTATCAGGATGTTGCCTGAAATGGAGGGTTTGAGTTAAAAAAATTGGTTGGGACTTTTGGGGTGACATTATAGAGATTTGTAAAATCATGATGGGCATAGGTAAGGTAAATAGCAAAGGCCTTTTCCCTAGGGTGGGGGAGTTCAAAACAAGGGGGCATATTTTTAAGGTGAGAGGAGAAAGATTTAAAAAGAACATGAGGGGCAACTTTTTTAGACAAGGAGTGGTTAACGTGTGAATGAACTGCTGCAGGAAGTGATAGATGCAGGTACACTTACAACATTTAAAAAACATTTGGATAAGTATATGAATAGGAAGAGTTTGGAGGGATATGGGCTAAATGCAGGATGTGGGACTAGTTTACTTTGGGAACATAGCTGGCATGGACTAGTTGGACCGAAGGTTCTGTTTCCGTGCTGTATGACTCTATGCCTCTAAATGTGGGGATGGGTACTAAGGGTGCTGGTTTTATCACTTCCTGAGGTTTCCAATTACCGGACACATATGATATGTCTGGCAAACTACATCCTTATGCAGTCCAGGCCAAAACAAAAATGTTTTTGTAATTTGGTCTGAGTTTTCATTACTCCCAAATGATCTCCTACTGGTAATTCATGTGCTACTCGCAACGCCTCCTTTCTATAACCCACCAGTAATACAACTTGATGAACTTCTGCCCATTTCTCATCTGCCTGAATACATGATTGACTTCATTTCCTCATCAAAACTTCATTTTTAAGGTAGTAAATTTCTGGGATACACTCAGATTCTACTATGTGTATGCTTTTTGACACAATTGCTTTAGTTTTTCAGCTTTCCATTGTAATTCAGCTCATTTCTCTGAACTAAAAATATCCACTTTGTCCTCCACTTGTTCTCGTTTATTTCCCAACTATTTGATTAAACATAGTTTCTGATAATTGAACTTCAGCTTCTTTATCTCGACTCCTTTATTTCTCCTCCTGTTTCAATGTGTGGCTTTGTGACCTCAGAGGGAAAAATCCCAGGATATACTTACTGTAACACCTCAGTTTCCTGATGTTCCACTGGCTTTTCAACACAGTAGCCATCATTCCTACTTGTGATGCAGCTATATCATTATCAAGGATTAACTGATTTCTGGAACCAAGAGTTTCTCTATTACTCTTGTCACCAGACTCTTCAATTTCACTTTATATCATTGAGCACTGCTCTTCTCACTGTGAATTTCACATCATAGATAACAGAATCCCTACACTCTGGAAACAGGCCCTTCAGCCCAAGTTCACACTGACTCTCAGAGCATCCCACCCAGACCCGTCCCCCTATAACCCACCTAATCTACACATCCCTGAACACTATGGTGTTAATTTAGCATGGCCAATCCACCTAGCCTACACATTTTTGGACTGTGGGAGGAAACTGGACCATCCGGAAGGGGCCCATGCAGACATGGGGAAAACGTGCAAACTCCATACAGACAGTCACCCGAGGGTAGAATTGAACCTGGGTTCCTGATGCTGCAAGGCAGCAGTGCTAACCACTGAGCCACCGTTCTGCCACTAGTATCACTTTTTCTGGCAAAACCCTTTCGAAATTACATACCTCCTCATCTCTCACCATCAAAGTTTGACTTGCTCCCATATCTTTTAAAATTTTAGTTTCTTTACCTGCTCCTTCTGGCATCCATGAGTAAACCTTATACATGCAGGTTAATTCTTTAAAGAGATGTGGCACTTTCTTCTGAACCAACCCCTGATCAAGTTTTTTTTTTGCATCTTTTTAGCTTCCTCTGTGCTTTCCTTTACCAATTCAACAAAACTCACTGGCTTGTTCTGTTTTCCCACATCAGTCTTCCCAGCGCTTCCCATTGCGAGTTCATGTGGATTACTTTATTACAGTGAAAACATCTGAGCTTTTTTACTTAAGAAAAATCCCGAGAAAACTGTGGATGCTGGAAATCAGAAACGAAAGCAGCAATTGCTGGAAAGACTCAGCAGGTCTAGCAGCATCTGTAGTGAGAAATCAGAGTTAACATTTTGGATTCAGTGACCATTCTTCAATGAGATCTCCTTTTCCCTTAACACCTGAGGACTTCTCCTTTCCCCAATTTTTCTATCCCTCACGGACTGATGTCGGAAGCTAAACTTTGGTTTATGAACCAATTCATAATCGTCTGCCATTTCTGCTGCCAATCTTGCAGTTTTAACTCTCTGCTCTTCCATATGCATTCTCACTACCTCAGGAAGTGAATTTTTGAGCCACTTTAAAATAATCATCTAAGAGCATCATATGTTTGATCTATTTTTGATCTATCTCTTATCCAACTTACAAAATTACTTTGTTTGATCCTTTCAAACTCTATATACATTTGACTAGGGTCCCTCCTTAGATTCCTAAAATGTTGTCTGTAGGCTTCTGATACTAGCTTATATGCACTTACGATGGCTTTTTTCACATCCTCATAATCCCCAGATAGCTCCTCTGATAGTGATGCAAATACCTCACTGGCTGTACCTACCAACTTTGTTTGGATCAACAATACCCACATAGTCACCAGCCACTTCATTTATTTAGTCATTCCCTCAACTGAAGTGAAAAAGACTTCTATATCTTTTTCATCAAACTTGGGCAACACTTGGACACGTACCCACCAGGCTGTGTTAGCTACAATAGGATTGCTCTCCATCACTCCCTCATCAATATTCCCACCTTTCATCTCTACCTGTACCATTTTAAGTAGACTTTGAGTTTTCAGTTCCAACATCTGATGTTCAAAAACTCTCCCTTTCTTCTGCTAGGGCCTTCCTCTCCTTTTCTTTCTCGTCAGCTTTCAATCATAACTCAAACTATTTCAGTTCCTATTCATGTTCAAGCTGCTTCATTTGCAATTGAATTTTAGCCATTTCTAATGATTCTGATGGCATTTCTAGCAATTGTAAATGTCAAGCTATTGCTGTAATTATTTCCCCTTTGCGCACGGACAAAGGCAACACCAACTCCAGCTTGTTTGCCAACTCCAAAAGCTTTGCCTTGCCCACTTCCTGTAAAACTTGTGAAGTGACTTCTTCCACCCCCAAGGACACTCTTAGTTACTGAAAGAGCCATTATAACACAAGCCACACCTATTTAAACTAATTGAATTCAACACCCAAAAAGAGAACACCAACATTCACCACTCACAGCCGTTGAATCCAATAGTCCTAAACCTAACCTGGAATTAGAGACTTTGATCCTGCCAAGAACCCCCAGTTTGTTATGGACCAGACCAAAACCCCTCAAAACATATTAGGAAGGTAGACTAGACTCTAAAGTTTTCTTATTTTAAAGGCAAGTGCCAGGTGTGACGTCCCGGATGTAATTTGATTGGTCAAACTAGCAGACTTGAAGGAAAACACACTTTATTAATACACTGTAGTCAACATTCAACAGAAGAAAGAATTGGAATAACGTAACTTTATTGGAAATCTTAACAGAGTAATACGTTATTTAACTACTAAAGAGTAACTGTTCTAATCTAGTAACATCCCATAAATATACCTTTGGCAAAGTCATATTCAGAAAATTCATTGTCTGGCATGCAATTTTAGCAGCAAGAAGAGAACCCAGCTTTTAACTGTTACAGAGAGTGGAAAAACAGCTTTCATATCCAGCTTTAAGATCCCAGCAACAATTGCTACCAAAGGCTGAAACTAAATAAAATTCTGCCTCTGTGGGAACTTGACCCCACCCATTCAGGCTGCTTCTATTTTTCCAACCTAAAAAAAGCATACCCCCAAGGTCTCAAATGCTGTTTATTGGTTCTGTAGCAGACTGCTTGTCACCTCTGTCTGAAACTTTCTTCATAAAAAAAAATCAGGATAAAATATACCCCTTAAAGCCATTGTACTGTCACACGTGCATGTTAACATTAAGATAATCCTGAAATAGGATTCCTAAGTCCCTTTGTGCTTCAGATTTCTGAAGCCTTTCCTTATTTTGAAAATCGTCTATGCCTCTATTCTTCCTACCAAAACACATAAACTCATACTTTTCCACGTTGTATTCCAGCTGTCACTTCTTTACTCACTCTCCTAGCCTGACCAAGTCCTTTCGTAGCCTCCACACTTCCTCAAAACTACCTGTCCTTCCACCTATCTTTGCATCATCTGCAAACTTACAACAATGCTCTCAGTTCTTTTGTCCAGATCATTAACATATATAAGGTAAATAGTTATGGTCGCAACACTGATCCCTGCAGAACTCCACTAGTCACTGACCGCCATCCTGGGAAGATCCCTTTATCCCTACCTCTGCCATCTGCCAGCCAGCTACTCCCCTATCCATGCCTGTACCTTGCCTCTTTTTTTTCGCAGCCTCTTGTGCAGTACATTCTCAAAGGCCTACTGGAAATCCAAATAGATCAGATTAAAATTGAGATTGAAAACATGCAGAACAAATATAAACTATTACAAAAGGAGATTACTTCATGTTTCAGCATGTTGCAAACAAAATAAGGACTTACAAACAAATTATAACTAAGGGAATGGAGCATGGAAATATGATTTAAAATAATTCAAGTAAGAGAGAATGTGAAAAAAATTAGAGAAGTGCATCAAAGAGGGTTAAAAAAGGGAAGAAGCTTTCAGCTTCAGCAGAGAACTCAAGGGATGGAATGGAATGTCAGGCACAGTCAGAACTCAGAATGGTAGCCCTGTCTTGAAATCAATTTTAAAAATACCTGTACAACACCATGACATCCTCTAGATTTCTTTGCATTTTGCTTGACATTTTTCATTATTTTAAGAGCTTGAAATTACCCAAACGTGAAATTAAAATGTTAAAAACCTTCCTCAAAATAGCCAACGGGATTTTGATATGAATGCTTTCAGCATTGCAATACCAATATTACCATAATTTCAAAGCCTAATTTGTGCCTTATTTTGTTCATTTATTCCATTTACTAATGACCCTAGCATCAGCTTGTTATCAACAGTCTCTCCATGCATGAATAAATTGCACATAAAAGCATTCTTAACCATGCTGAATAGCACTGATAGAAGGCACTGTCATTTTGACTTATGCATTGTTGTGAAACTGGTCTTTTTCTACACATATGAGGGAAGATAATTTAATTTGACATGCCAAGAATGCATTTTTCCATCAAGTCTGGGAATGTAAACATTTCAATCCTTATGGGATGATGTCTAAGATTGAGATATCACCTTGATCATATAAACCTGTCAATATAATTTACTCATGGAGCAATGTAGTCTATTCTTTTATAAAATGGTCCTTGTAGGTGAGCAACAATCTTCGAATGGTCTGCTTACAACAGAAGTAGCATTGAATTAAACACTGGGAACATGATGGCCCTCTCCCCAAGGTAGTGAGAATTATGGGGAGAGTGAAGACTTAAGTGAACACGAGTTTGAAATCAGATTCTCACCATTGTGAAAAACTCCTGTAAATAAGCTCCCTTCCTTACCATCAGGCTGCAAGAAGTATATTAGCGTGCATTTGTATGTCACCAATTAGATAACTCACCCTATTAACCTTACCTTCCCAATTAACGACTCCCCAGTTGAGAAATTTGACACCTCAAAAACTCAACAAGTACAAACTGAGTAGGAACCTTCATATTCAATCCTCTGAGTTGATTCTGAGTAAGTTCACAGCTTTGCTGACCAGCTTCCTTTCCTTAACCTTATTTGAAACTGCTTCTCCTACAGCAGGGTCCTCCATAGTCACTGGCTATGGTCTCCCTGAACCATCCATCCACACAACTGAACAATGGCAACACTCCAGCTACAGAACATCAAGTTGCTTGTCATTGAACAGGCTCATGAATCACACCTTCGCTTTACGGGAACATTTGTGGACAAAGGCAGCCAGGCATCTACTGGCATTTGCCAATTATTTTTCTGCAGGCAGGAAACCCAAGGCTTCTGGATAGAGATTTATCACAGATGGAGGGTCAGAGTGCTCGTGGATCCACATAACAGTAAAGGAAAGCCTAAAGGTGGTAAAAACATAGAAACATAGAAAATAGGTGCCATTCAGCCCTTTGAGCCTGCATCACCATTCAATATGTTCATGGCCATTCCCGCTTTCTCTCCATACCCATGATCCCTTTAGCCACAAGTGACACGCCCAGCTCCCTCTTGAATATATCTAATGAACTGGCCCCAACAGCTTTCTGTGGCAAGAGAATTCCACAGGTTCACAACTTTCTGAGTGAAGTAATTCTATCTCATCTCAGTCCTGAATGGCTTACCCCATATTCTTAGACTGTGACCCCCAGTTCTGAACGTACTCAACATCGGGAACATTCTCTCTGCATTTAGCCTGTCCAGTCCCATCAGGATTTTATACGTTACTACGAGATCTGCCCTCATTCTTCTGAATTTCAGTGACTATCAGTCCTGCCATCCTGGGAATCAGTCTGGTGAACCCTTGCTGGATTCCCTCAATAGCAGATTAGGAGACCAAAACTGCACACAATACTTAAGGTGTGGCCTCCCAAAGGCCCTGTATAACTGCCACAGGACATTCCTCTTCTTATACTCAAATCCTCTCACTATGAAGGCCAGCATACCAGTAGCTTTCCTCACCACCTACATGATAACTTTCAGCGACTGTTCCACCATGACACCCGGGTCTCGGTGCACCTCACCTTTTCCTAAACTGCCACCATTCAGATTATAACCTGCCTCCCTGTTTTTGCCTCACATTTATCCACATTATATTGCATTTGCCAAGTATTTGCCCACTCAGCCAGCGTCCAAGTCACCCTGCAGCCTCTTAGCATCCTCCTCACAGCGCATGCTGCCACCCAGCTCAGTGTCATCAGCAAATCTGGAAATATTGCATTCAATCCCTTCGTCCAAATCATTAATGTATATTGTGAACAGCTGGGGAGACAGCTTACTGCACAACATAATGATTCCTAAATGTCCGAAGTTCAGCATATTCCAGCAGTTTAGACACTGCATGTACTTGAAGGAAAATGGCAATGTGCGAAAGTCAAAGGGGGTGAGTGTTTAGTGGGTTGAGGGTGGATTCCAGTCGGTCAGGTTGTGCCAGCACAGTCAGTACTGGGACTGGGCCATTTCCTCAAGGGTGACCAGTTTAATGTATTTGGTCCAAAACTTTTATATGGATCCATGACGTCGCAATCCAGGGATTGGGCTATGGTCAGCCAATGATGTCAAGCCAAAGTAGTCTGGGCATTATCTGTTGTTCTAACGGAATGCTGTTAATCAGGGGGAGGTTTAGTGAGCATGTTCAGTTAGGACTTTCCTGCCAAGTCAGATCAGGGGATGGGTCACTCAGTTACGGGGCTTTGTGGGCCACACATAATCCAAGGGCTTTTAAGAGGTCAGACCCAAGGCTCGTCAAGGCTGCAGGCTAATCAAATCAGGGTTTGGCTTCATTGTACTGGCAATTCCGAAGGAATGGTTGCAGTGATAGCGGGGAATTGGAGGAAGTACCTGGCTGGATCAAATGGGACTTCTTGATGTTGAAGGGGAGTCACGATCAAGGCAATCCACGCTCACTCGGCTCTCAATGTGGAGAAGATACAGGATCAAAGGACATACGGACCTTGAGAGCCACGGACTCTGAGGGGAATGAAGGCATATCAATAGCAACAAAGCTGGAAATATGTAAAGGACTGTTAGTGCAACGAGGTCAGAAACAGGAAAGGGGCCATGAAGAATGGGCTGGGGGCAAATCGGGTACAGCTTGTGAGACAGGCAGAGTATCATGTCACTCACATGACCTCAGAGTTGAAACTTTACCGCATTGATTCAAAAATTAACTACACAGAAAGGTCTGAAACTGAACTAGATTGTGTTAAGGGTTTGGATGGAGAGGAATTTGTTAAGTGTGTACAAGAAAATTTTCTGATTCAGTATGTGGATGTACCTACTAGAGAAGGTGCTAAACTTGACCTATTCTTGGGAAATAAGTTAGGGCAAGTGACTGAGGTATCAATGTGGGAGCACTTTTGGGCCATTGACCATAATTCTACTAGTTTTAAAATGGTGATGGGAAAGGATAGACTGGATCTAAAAGTTAAAGTTCTAAATTGGAGGAAGGCCAGTTTTGATGGTATTAGGCAAGAATTTCAAAAGTTGATTGGGGTCGGATGTTTGCACGTAAAGGAATGGCTAGAGAATGGGAAGCCTTCAAAAATGAGATAACAAGAGTCCAGAGACAGTATGTTCCTGTTAGGGTGAGGACAAGGCTGGTAGGTGTAGGGAATGCTGGGTGACTAGAGAAAGTGAGGTTTTGGTCAAGAAAAAGAAGGAAACATATGTCAGGTATAGACAGCAGGGATCGAGTGAATCCCTAGAAGAGTATAAAGGCAGTAGGAGTGTACTTAAGAGGAAATCAGGAGGCCAAAAAGGGGACATGATATAGCTTTGGTAAATAAGGTTAAGGAGAAATCAAAGAGATTCTACAAATACATTAAGGGCAAAAGAGTAACTAGGGAGAGAATAGGGCCCCTTAAAGATCAGCAAGGCCACCTATATATGGAACCATAGGAGATGGTGGAGATACTAAACAAGTACTTTGCATCAGTATTTACTATGGAGTGGGATATGGAAGGTAGAGAACGTGAGGAAATAAATAGCAATGTCTTGAAAAATGTTTATATTACAGAGGAGGAGGTGCTGAACATCTTAAAGTGCATAAAGGTGAATAAATCCACAGGACTTGATTAGGTGTACCATAGAACCCTGTGGAAAGGAGGGAAGAGATTGCTGGGACCCTTGTTGAGATATTTATATCACTGATTGCCACAGGCGAGGTGCCTGAAGACTGGAGGTTGGCTAACATGCCATTATTTAAGAAAAGCGGTAAGGAAAAGCCAGGGAACTATAGACCAGTGAGCCTGACATCAGTGATGGTAGGAACTGCAGATGCTGGAGAATCTGAGATAACAAGGTGTAGAGCTGGATGAACACAGTAGGCCAAGCAGCATCAGAGGAGCAGGAAAGTTGATGTTTCGGGTTAGACCCTTCTTCAAAGGACATTGGCTCTCTGAAAAAGGGTCTAGACCCGAAACATCAGCTTTCCTGCTCCACTGATGCTGCTTGGCCTGCTGTGTTCATCCAGCTCTACACCTTAGCCTGACATCAACGGTGGGCAAGTTGTTGGAGGGACAGAATTTACATGTATTTGGAAAGGCAAGGACTGATTAGGGACAGTAAACATGGTTTTGTGTGTAGGAAATCATGTCTCACTAACTTGTTTGAGTTTTTTGAAGGAGTAATGAAGAGGATTGATGAGGATAGAGCAGTTGTTGTGATCTGTATGGACTTCAATAAGGCATTTGACAAGTTTCCTCATGGTAGACTGGTTAGCAAGGTTAGATCACACAGAATACAGGGAGAACTAACTATTTGGATACAGAACTGGCTGAAAAACAGAAGACAGAGGGTGGTAGTGCAGGTTTGCTTTTCAGACTGGAGGCCTGTGACCAGCGGTGTGCCACAAGGATCAGTGCTGCGTCCGCTGCTTTTTGTCATGTATATAAACGATGTGGATGTGAACATGGGAGGTATGGTTAATAAGTTTGCATATGACACTATAATAGGAGGTGTAGTGGGCAACAAAAATAGTTACCTCAGACTACAACAGGATCTTGATCAGATAGGCCAATGGGCTGAGGGGTGGCAGATGGTATTTAATTTAGATAAATGTGAAGTGCTGTACTTTGGAAAGGCAAATCAGTGCAGGACTTATACACTTAATGGTAAGGTCCTGGAGAGTGTTGCTGAACAAAGAGACCTTAGAGTGCATGTTCATAGTTCCTTGAAAGTGGAGTCGCCAGTAGATAGGATAGTGAAGAAGGTGTTTGGTATGCTTGCCTTTATTGTTCAGTGCATTGAGTATAGGAGTTGGGAGGTCATGTTGTGGCTGTACAGGACATTGATTCAGCCATGTTTGGAGTATTGTGTGCAATTCTGGCCTCCCTCCTATAGGAAAGGTGTTATGAAACTAGAAAGGGTTCAGAAAAGATTTACGATGATATTCCCAGGGTTGTAGGGTTTGAGCTATAAGGAGAGGTTGAATAGGCTGGGGCTATTTTCCCTGGAGCATCAGAGGCTGAGGGTTGACCTTATAGAGGTTCATTAAATCATGCGGAGCATGGATAGGGTGAATAGATAAGGTCTTTTCCCCGGGGTGGTGGAGTCCAAAACTAGACAGCATACGTTTAAGGTGAGAGAGGAAAGATTTAAAAGGGACCTAAGGGGCAACTTTTTCATGCAGAGGGTGTTGTGTATACAGAATGAGCTACCAGAGGAAGTGGTGGAGGCTGGTACAATGACAACATTTAAAAAGCATCTGGATGGGTATATGAATAGGAAGGGTTTAGAGGGATATGGGCCAAATGCTGGCAAATGGGACTAGATTTATCTAGGATATCTTGTCAGCATGGACAATTTGGACTGATCAATCTGTTTCTGTGCTGTATATCTCTGAAGAGTGTAGTGCTGGAAATGAAGAGGCATTTATTCATAAATAAACAATGCTTGCTATCTACCTTCTGTTCACAGTTAACATGGAACTCAACTTTGCTCACATAATCCAACTCAAATGAACACTAATGAGGACTTAAATAGAAATTGCTGGAAAATGGATTTTAATAATGAGGACTTATTTGAAGTACATTGTGCCCACTGATTGCCTCTATGTGGTTATCAGCTCAAAAATGCTCAATATATCAAGGTCAAATGGCCAAGGCACACGGCCCTAAGGATTTGAAGCATCTATATTACAGCTGTCATTTCCCGACAAACAACAGTAAACCTGCTTTGGCTTTACTACTGAGGTGATATGGGGGGGCATGGGGCATTTGCAGGGCACCTGCCTGCAGAACCGCCTCATACCAGAGCAATTGCAGAAGTTGTTGGGCAAGCTTTTATGAATAAAGGATACAGCACTCTGAATTCTTTATTAATGCAGTACAGTGGTTCTGTAGCACAAACTCAGCACTGCCATCTGTGAGAGGAAGACATTCAACTTACTTTTGAAGGATGTCAGGACTCAAATGTGCCTTTAACAATACTTTGTAATCTGTCTGACCTTTCTTACAGAACTGTATTTCCCTAACACAGAATGGCCAATGCTAATGCAATCTTCCTTCTAGCGTTGCTGCTTCTGTGATTAGACAGGCACAGAAGGAGCAGAGACAAGAGGTTGCAGAGGAACAACACCAACTGCCACCAGCTGATGGAGTGACAAGGAAAGGAGGGTGATTGACCAGAAGAGGAATCGTTGTTGGGGTAGCCCCATGTATGAATGGGTCTTGAGAGGAAATTTAAAGACCAGATTGACACCAGTGCAGAATTATGATCACTCTTGAACTTTAATGAGATTTGATGACCAAATCCATGGGATCTGGTCTGATTGTATTTGCCATTATGTGCTGTGGGGTGTTAATCACTGTATATTACCTGTATTTATTAAATGTTAATTCTGAGTGTCATAAATAAGTTGCACATGTATTTTAAATTATATTCCTGCTCTAACTTATATGTTAAAGGATTGATGTTTGTTTAAAATGGTGACATTGTATGGATTTATTCTCTTAGTAAGGCCCCTGGATCTCACATTTTGCCTCTTTTAAAAATAAAGGTTATTGGTCCCTAAGGTTAAGACTGATGAATATTTTTACAATAAACTTCACCAAGCATATTGAATACCAAAATGATTTTATCATTTGTTACAACTTCTCTGGTAGGGAAGATCTATTCCTGAATGATTTATAAGCATTGACTAAGGCTAAGTTAGTAGTATTTGCTGAAAAGTTGAAGTGAGAATGAAAGCAATGGCTAAGCAAGCAGATATAGTTGAGCTGTGACGTCACATGTTTTCATAGCAAGTGCATGGAAAGACAGTATTAAATAAAACATACCGATCTAAAGTGTGGGCAGAACAGACTACTGGGTATATACATTTTACATATATATAGCATGAATCACTAAAAGCGCCTGGACGGTCATAGAGAGCAGTTTTTGAGTATGCAGTGTCCTGGGTTTTATTATTAGTGACAGAAGTACAAGAGGAGGTGGTTGTGTTGAATCTATATAGGACCTCTATTGGAGTTAGCCCTCTATTGGAGTGTTGTGTTCACTACTTTAGAAAGGATGTGTAAAGCATTAGATAGATTGTTACAGAGGTTTACAAGAACCGTTCCAGGAATGAGAGACTTCAATTATGAAGTCAGCTTGGAGATGTTGGGACTCTTTCCCTTGGAGAAAATGAGGCTAAGAGGAGATTTGATTGCAGCTTTCAAAATCATGAGAGGTTTAGACAGAGCAAACAAGTGACAAACTGTTCCTGCTTGTAAATGGGTCAAGAAAGAGAAGGCACAGATTTAAAGCGATCTGCAAAAGATGTAAATAAGATGTGAGAAAGTCTGGAATGCACTATCTGGAAATTTTGTGGAGGCAGAGTTAATCAAGGCATTCAAGAGGGTATTTATTGCTGACCTAAACAAAAATAATTTGCCAGGTTATGGTAAAAAGGCAGGAGAAATGTATTAAATCATGATGTTCATTTGGACAGCCAGCATAGATGTGATGGGCCAAATGGTCCCCTGCTGCACTGTAACAATTCTGTTCTTCTGTGATGATGTCTAGCCATCAAAATAGAGCATTGCCCCTGCCTGCACAATCAGGTGGCTAACTGATGTATTCGGTTTGGATGACCAAATCTTGCCCAGGAAGCACACTCGACAAACTGATGTTTGGTCACAATATATACATGGATAACCAGATAAATATTCCTGCAATCTGTTGTGACCAGTGAGGAGGGGTGATTGTCTCCCAACATTTTGAACTCTTCTCAGTTGATTGCAACAACTAGAATTATTTTTTAGCATGTTGCTGTCACACTTCAATTCAACTTACTTAACCAGCTCAAAATCAAGGAGAGCCAATTCCAAGGTTTTCTCAAGTGAAAGATAAGGAAGTTTTATTATGTATTAAACCTGAGAAAAATAAGAAAATGTGATGTCTAAGTCATGCATACAACACAGTTAATATGCTTATAAAGAGAAGGGTTTAGGAAGGGAGACAGAGGAGGGTTTCTACATAGGTGGGAAGAAAAAGATGGTTGCAGCTTTTAAGAGTGCCAGGTTCGGAGAGTGAAACCTGAATCCCACCTGCTTAGCTGTTGCCCTGTTTCCTCAGGAATCATGAAGCTTGACAATAACCTTGATATCTTGATGTACCATGGCTTTTCCCAAGTTCTTTCTTTTCACTCTCCTCCAATTTACGAGAGAGAGTGCCTTCCAGTTGTTCCTTCCAAATCCACCTTACATTGCCTCTGCTCTGCTGCCTGGAATCACTGCTGATAAAATTCCAACTGTATATCCCTGAGTCTACTCACTTTCACTTCATGTGCAATTTCCTGGAAGGTGTGAATCAATCAAGAGATATAGTTTGGAGTTTCAGTGGCCTTTTATATTGATTCTAATTTCAGCTCTGACTGATCCTTATTTACTGATGGTTTCATGAGGTTGCTCAACCTAGTCAAGTGAATACAGCAGTGAGTTTCAGTTAGCATTGTCCTTTGTAAAACTGTTATTAGCCCATGAAGGTCTCAGTTATTAAAATCATATGATGGAATTTGAATATCAATAACACATTTTACTATGATCAGAACAAATCTGAAAAAGATATGGATACGTTTTTCATTTCAACCATTTTAATTTAGTACAGCAGATAGCTTTTTAAAATCAAAATCATTATCTCAGAATAAATCTGCTCAATATCTGTGACAGAGGAGGCAAATGAATGTTACAATTTCTGAGCTTTTCAGTGCTTCAAACATTCTGTTTGGCTTTGCTGGTATATTATCAAGCAAATGGTTGAATAAAAGAGAACAGTTGACAGTGCAGCAAAATGATATTACGAACTTGACAGAAAGTCTTATTTCTTGCCAATAGGCTGTGCTTGTAATGTCTGAGCAATCTGGTGTTGATACATGTGAATGGGAAAAACTGTACATACAAAACACCAAGTCACCACGGCAACTTCGCAAATGTTCAAAGGTACGTACTATTTCAACAAATTTTATAGTTTAAGAATAATTCATAAATGTCTCTGCTAATCTTCTTTGGGATTAAGCGCTGAGTTCCTTGGGAATACCCACCCTGTTTTGGGTTTGAAGACCTACAACAATGTTTCAATCTATCAAAAATGTCAAATGCTATCTTGTTCAGACCTTCATTTCAGCTACATTTTACCTCACATTTTTCACGA
Source organism: Rhincodon typus (assembly GCF_021869965.1). NCBI lineage: Eukaryota > Metazoa > Chordata > Chondrichthyes > Orectolobiformes > Rhincodontidae > Rhincodon > Rhincodon typus. Next base: position 55,396,522 of record NC_063336.1, read on the forward strand.
TTCAGACAGACTGATTTTTCATTCTGCAGAACAATGTTTGGCAATGATTGTTCTTTATCTAAATGGTAGGATATATACCAATAATTTAGAGTTTGCTCTCAGCATGTCTTCAGCAATTTTATGTATTTAACACGCAGGTGAAAATTTTGATTCATTGATACAAGAAATTAAGACACTGTTGTATTGTGTTTTCCACTTGAGGACAAATCTTGTTCAGACTCCTGAGCAGGAATCTGTCACATTCTACCAGTCTTAATAGATTTTTTGAAATGAATTTTGGCAGTCAGAATTACATTCCACTTCACAAAGCTACTATCAAATCCGATACAAAATCTGATGTAGGCATTATAGAAATTTCAAGTACTTTGCCTGCCGCACAGAATAAATTCAGTATTCTTTAGTAATTGATTTGTGAAATGGAAGAACTGCAAACACAGGAACGAGCTTCTCCTCCTGTCAAATATCATGTCAGAGGCTAGGAATCCTGCCGCAAGCAATCCATCCCCTGACCTTTCAAAGATAGCCCAATATTGACAAGGCACAGGGCAGGAGTGTGATGGAATACTCTTCACTTGCCAGGATGGGTGCAGCTCCATCAACATTCAAGAAGTTTGGTACCATTCAGGAGAAAACAACCCACTTGATTAGTGTCACATCAACAAACATTCACTACCTCCACCATCGATGGTTGGTAGCAGCAACATGTATTATCTAAAGATGCACTGCAGAAATTAACCAAGGTTCTTTTGAGACCATCTTCCATTGTATGACTACTACAATCTCGAGGACAAAGGTGGATAATCCATGCGAACATCACCACCTGCAGGTTCCCCTCCAAGCCACTCACCATCTGGTCTCGGAAATATATCATTGTTCCTTCAGTGTCACTGGATGAAATCCTGGAACACCCTCCCTAATGGCATTGTGTGTCTCACTACAGCAAATGAACTGCAGTGATTACAAAAAGGCAGCTCACCACTACCTTCTCGAGGGCAACTAAGGATGGACAATAAATGTTGACCGAGTAAGCAATGCCCAGATCACATGAATAACTTTTTTTTAAAATTGGCACTCAAGGCCTGAGTCAAATCAAATCAGAGCTTCATTAAATAACATTTCTACACTAATAGTTACAACAGTCAATCACATAAGAGGATTGCTCAAAAAACACTAGATACTATCAAATAATCAATAAAAGAGTTGTGGAATCTCTTTTGGGAAGATTTAGAGGCAATATGAATTGTTTGCACAGCGCTGATCATGGCTATCAAAATAAATATACTCCTTAATATTTGTGTTCCCAGCTCCTTTTAGGGTGGAATGAATGGTTTCAGGAATGTCAGGTTGTTTGCTGCCTAGTGACGTATCCAGGATGTCACAGAATCATTGCTGCACGGGGACAATATTGCCACTAGCCTCAAGGAGAAAAAAAAATAGATTTCTAGAAGCTAAAAGTTTTGAGGGGTATGGGGAGAGACTGGGATTATAATATTGAGATAAAGGATTATCCATGCTCATATTGAATGGCAGAGCAGGTCATGAGCCAAATGACTTACTCCATTTCCAAGTTTGTATGTTTCTGGATTCATGTGTTCAAATCCCACTGTGACAGATGATGAAATTTGAATAAACATCTGGAATTAGAAAGCTAGCCTAAAGCCGACAATTGTCAATTGTTGTAAAAACCCTTCACTAATGCCCTTCAGGAAAGTAAATCTGCCATCCTTACTTGGTCTGGCCTACATTTGATTCCATACGCATGGCAATGTGGTTGACCCCTAGCTGCCCTTTGAAATGGCCTAACAAGGCATCTAATTGCCACAAACACCTACAAAATCTAAACATGAGAATGCAACCGAATAAATCTCCCAGCAGAGACCTAGGCACAAGAAATGACAACTACATATTCAGCCTTGGTGATCCTGCCAAGCTGGAACACTGACATCTACACAACTATGTGGAAAATTGCTCAGGTATATCCTGCCCATAAAATGCAGAACAAATACGACCCAACCAGTAATTGCCCTATGAGTCTAATCTTGATCATCAGCAAAGTGATTATTAATAGAGCTATCAAGTGACACAGCAAAGGAATAACCTGGTCACTGATGCTCACTGGGGGTTCCATCAGGGTCACCCAGCTTCTGACTTCATTACAGCTTTTGTTCAAATATAGACAACAGAACTGAAGTGAAGTGCCTGCCCTTGACATGAAAGCAGCTTTTACCAAGCATTTTTCCAAGAATGGCTTCAAGGAGCTCGAGCAAAACTGGAGCTAATAGGAATTGGGAGAAAACTCTCCACTGATTTGAGCTAAACCTAGCACAAAGGAAAACGAGATAACAAGTTGTAGAGCTGGACGAACACAGCAGGCCAGGCAGCATCAGAGGAGCAGGAAAGCTGA
>NC_063336.1:55399025-55443986 GCF_021869965.1 Rhincodon typus
GGACCCTTCTTCAGAAATTCTGAAGAAGGGTCCAGACCCGAAATGTCAGCTTTCCTGCTCCTCTGATGCTGCCTGGCCTGCTATGTTCATCCAGCTCCACACTGTTATCTCAGACTCCAGCATCGGCAGTTCCTACTATCACAAAGGAAAATGGTTGTGGTTATGGAGATCAATCATCTTGGCCCCAGGTCATTTCTGCAGGTATTCAGGTCCCAAATCCCAAACATCTTTGGCTGCTTCATCAATCACCTCCCTCCATCATGATGTTGGAATTGGGGATGATCATTGATGATTGCACAATGTTCAGCATCATTCACGATTCCTCAGATTCTGAAGCAGTTTGTGTCCATATGCAGCAAGACCTGATAATAGCCAGTTTTGAGCTGCTATGTTACAAGTAACCATTGTACCACTCAAATGCCAGACTATGATCGTCTCCAACAAAAGAGAACCTAACCATTGCCCCTTGGTTTTCAATTGTATTATCATTCCTAAAACATCCTACAATAACCATTGAGATAACAAGGTGTAGAGCTGGATGAACACAGCAGGTCAAGCAGCATCAGAGGAGCAGGAAGGCTGACGTTTCGGGCCTAGACCCTTCTTCAGAAATGGGGGAGGGAAAGGGGGTTCTGAAATAAATAGGGAGAGAGGGGGAGGCAGATAGAAGATGGATAGAGGAGAAGATAGGTGGAGAGGAAACAGACAGGTCAAAGAGTTGGGGATGGAGCCAGTAAAGGTAAGTGTAGGTGGGGAGATAGGGAGGAGATAGGTCAGTCCGGCGGGGGGGGCAGACAGGTCAAGGGGGCAGGATGAGGTTAGTAGGTAGGAGATGGGGTTGGGGCTTGAGGTGGGAGGAGGGGATAGGTGGGAGGAAGTACAGGTTAGGGAGGCGGGGTGAGCTGGGCTGGTTTTGGGATGCGGTTGGGGGAGGGGAGATTTTGAAGCTTGTGAGGTCCACATTGATACCATTGGGCTGCAGGGTTCCCAAGAAGAATATGAGTTGCTGTTCCTGCAACCTTCGGATAGCATTGGCCCAGGATGGACATGTCATCTGAGGAATGGGAGGGGGAGTTGATATGGTTCGCGACTGGGAGGTGCAGTTGTTTTGTGCGAAACAAGCGTAGGTGTTCTGCAAAGCAGTCCCCAAGCCTCCACTTGGTTTCCCCGATGTAGAGGAGGCCACAACAGGAACAGCGGATGTAGAATACCACATTAGTAGATGTGCAGGTGAACATCTGCTTGATGTGGAAAGTCTTCTTGGGGCCTGGGATGGGGGTGAGGGGGGAGGTGTAGGGTCAAGTGTAGCACTTCCTGCGATTGCAGGGAAAAGTGCTGGGTGTGGTGGGGCTGGAGGGGAGTGTGGAATGGACAAGGGAGTCACGGAGAGAGTGGTCCCTCCAGAAAGCAGATAAGGGTGGGGAGGGAAAAATGTCTTTGGTGGTGTGGTCGGGTTGCAGATGGCGGAAGTGTCGGAGGATGATGCGTTGGATCTGGAGGTTGGTGGGGTGGTATGTGAGGACGAGGGGGATTCTGTTTTGGTTGTTATTGTGGGGAGGGGGTGTGAGGGATGAGTTGCGGGAAATGTGGGAGACACGGTCGAGGGCGTTCTCGACCACTGAGGGGGGGAAGTTGCAGTCCTTGAAAAACAAGGACATCTGAGATGTACAGGAGTGGAATGCCTCATCCTGGGAGCAGATGCAGTGGAGGCGAAGGAATTGGGAATAGAGGATGGCACTTTTGCAGGAATGTGGGTGGGAGGAGTGTATTCTAGGTAGCTGTGGGAGTCGGTGGGCTTGAAATGGATATCGGTTTCCAGGTGGTTGCCCGATATGGAGACAGAGAGGTCCAGGAAGGAGAGAGAGGTATTACAGATAGTCCAGGTGAACTTAAGGTTGGGGTGGAAGGTGTTGGTGAAGTGGATGAACTGTTTGAGCTCCTCATGGGAGCCACAAGGCAGCACCGATACAGTCATCAATGTAAGGGAGGAAGAGGTGGGCTTTAGGGCCAGTGTAGGTACGGAAGAGGGATTGTTCCACGTAACCTACAAAGAGGCAGGCATAGCTTTGGCCCATGCGGGTACCCATGGCCACCCTCTTTGTCTGTAGGAAATGGGAGGAACTGAAAGAGAAGTTGTTGAGGGTGAGGACGAGTTTGGCTAAGCGGATGAGGGTGTCAGTGGAGGGGGACTGGTCGGACCTGCGGGACAGGAAGAAGCGGAGGGCCTTTAGGCCATCTGTATGGGGAATGCAGGTGTATAGGGACTGGACGTCCATGGTAAAGATGAGGTGTTGGGGACCGGGGAATTGGGAGTTCTGGAGGAGGTGGAGGGCGTGGGTGGTGTCATGGACGTAGGTTGGGAGTTCCTGGACCAAGGGGGACAAAATGGAGTCAAGATAGGTGAAGATAAGTTCGGTGGGGCAGGAGCAGGTGGAGACAATGGGTCGACCAGGTTAGTCAGGTTTGTGGATTTTGGGAAGGAGATAGAAGCGGGCAGTGCGGGATTGGGGAACGATGAGGTTGGAGGCTGTGGGTGGGAGGTCACCTGAGGTGATGAGGTTGTGGATGGTTTGGGAGATGATGGTTTGGTGGTCGGGGGTGGGGTCATGATCAAGGGGCCGGTAGGAGGAGGTGTCGGAGAGTTGGCGCCTGGCCTTGGCGATGTAGAGGTCAGTGCGCCATACTACAACTGCGCCTCCCTTGTCCGCAGGTTTTATGGTGAGGTTGGGATTGGAGCGGAGGGAGTGGAGGGCTGCACGTTCTGTGGGGGAGAGGTTGGAGTGGGTGAGAGGGGTGGAGAGTTTAAGGCAATTGATGTCTCAACGGCAGTTGGAGACGAAGAGATCGAGGGAGGGTAGGAGGCCTTGTGGTGGTGTCCAGGAGGAGGGGGTGTGTTGGAGGTGGGAGAAGGGGTCAGTAGAGGGAGGGTTAGGCTCACGGTTGAAGAAGTAAGTACGGAGGCGGAGGCGGCGGTAAAACTGCTCTATGTCCAAACGTGACCGGTATTTGTTGATGTGTGGGTGGAGGGGGAGTACTGACCGTTTGTCCTCAGTAAGGGGGAGGTCTGGGGGAATGGTGAAGACCTGGCAGGGCTGGGTGCTGCTGACTCCTCTGGATGGTAAAGATGAGGTGTTGGGGACCGGGGAATTGGAAGTTCTGGAGGAGGTGGAGGGCATGGGTAGTGTCACGGATGTAGGTAGGGAGTTCCTGGACCAAGGACCCAACAATAACCATTGTTGGGTTACCACTGACTAGAAGCTGAATTGGACCTGCAGTACAAATACTGTAGCTACAAGACAGATCAGAGGCTAGAAATCGGAGGTTGGAAATTCTGTACAGAGTAACTCATCTCTTATCTCCCTAAAGATTTTCCATCATACATAAGAGACAAGAGAGGACTGTGATGGAATGCTCTCCACTTGCCTAGGTGGGTATAGTTCTGACAGTATTCAAGAAGCTTAACATCATCCAGGTCAAAGTGGCCTGCCTTATTGCTACCCTAGCCAATACCTTCGACATTCATTTCCTTCTCTGCCATCAAACAATGGCAGCTGTGTGGACCATCTTCAAGATGAACCACAGTAATTCTCAAAATCTCCTTGGACAGCACTGTTGCCCAAAAAGGAATATTCAAACCTTTTACCCAGGTATTCTTCCCTTTTGTGACAGACACAAGGCAGAGTACTGACACAGAATTTACAGAATAAACAAACCTTTCTTTATCTAACTCTTTAAGTACAATACTCAATGTAAAAGATACTTTCGATGCAACATTTATTTCTTACTTCATCTAACTTCAACTTTAACTTGCTTCATTTACCTTCACTTTACCTTAGCTTTAACTTAATTCACACTTAATCCTAACTTTAGCTTACACTCTAGAAGTTTGGCTTGAATCAAATGCTAGCCCAATTTGAGTGAAGTGGCCAACTTTATTCTCAGTGTAGATTTCACCTCATGGTTCTTTGTTTTCTCTGAACATTACTACAGGGCACATACTTCTCACATGTTGTTCTCAAATGTTTTTCCATGCTTTGTTCTGCTGACTTATCTCAACATGTGCTCTGTTTCCAGAAAGTTCTCTGGCACTCAGTCAATGAATTGACAAAAGCCTGAAGACATTGTCCGATCCTAGCCAATGGAGTTTACTGGTAAACAACTCTCAAAATATTTACACTTGTATGATACATATGTTACAAAGTTGAGTAAGGTACCTATAGACTGGGAGGCAGGATGTGCGAATTTGATGTTTGTAAATATTGATGTTGTAGAATGCTAGTGAGGGGAAAAGCCGTGTATGGTCCCTTTAAAAGATGATGTGCTTTTTCTATGCTTAGAGATTCAAACACAATGTCTATGGATTTGCAGGTACACAGAGCAGTGAATTGAAACATTTGTATCAAAAGACTGTACTGTTCGCAGGCAAAGCAGCATTTTTACCAAGACAACAGGTTTTTGAATTTAGCCAATTAATTTAAACCAGACCCTTAGATATCAAAACACAATTAAAGTTAAATTTGATGGTTTTCACAAAATAGGACCAATCCTATTGAACAAAATTGACACGTCATCAAAGGTGTAAAAAATGAGAGTATTTGGACAAAGGAGAGAGCTAATGTTGATCTTGCCTCGCGCACACCCTTTGCAATATAACCTGTATGCCTCTGTCTGAGTCTTTTTGATCTGTACATCTTTGCTTAATATGATCTGCCTGTACTGCTCATAAACAAAGCTTTTCACTGTACTTTGGTACATGTCACAATCAATCAATCAATCAACTCGGAGCTTATAATGCTGTTGATTCAGTGTAGCAAGATCAAAGTTAAGGAATAGAGCTGGATGAACACATACAACTCTACACCTTGTTATCTCAGTTTCTCCAGCATCTGCAGTTCCTACTATCTCTGTTACAATTCAAAGTTAAGGAATTCCTTTTATGAAAGTGTTGCGAGTGTCCCTATACCACAAGTACTTGAGCAATTCAAGAAGGCACATCACAATTTCTTTTATCGTTCGATTTATATCTGAGCATAGATGAACACCAGAGAATTTCTGACAGTCACAATCAGATAATCCTCCATTGAGCATTGACCTCTGCTTCCTCACTTCCTGCTGGGTTGCTGCCAAGATGTACCTGGAAAATATGGGTCCTACCTTACTTTTGTGTCCTTCTGGTACATTTGTAACACAATTAGGATGGGTATATGCCAAATGGGCTGAGGATTCTTCATCCTATTCTTATCATGTAATTTGTATTGAGTTTATTATTTTCTTTTTCCTAAATATCAGTCAGCAGTTAGGGTGCTTTACCAAAATGTGCAAAAGCTCCTTCTGGTAGCTCGGATTTTCTTTTTGGAATTCTTTTTGCTATCCAGAAGCTGAAGGACAAAGCAAGTTTCCAAAGGAATATCTGCCTCCCACAGATGGGAGTGCCATGACCAGTTATAACTCCGGTTGGCTGGTCTGCAGAATACAGCAGAGCTCCTTGTTTATTTCAGAGGAAACTTGATAACATAGGCTATTTTAAAATTAGGACTGAACCCTCAAAATGGTATCTTGTTGAGCCAGTAGAAAACTCATTTTGAGCGCCAACAAGGAGCATATGTAAGTGACAGTTGTGCACAACCTGTATGAGACTACTGGTGCCAGTGAATCATGCAGCTAACCTAAAATAACTTGAGATGCTTAGCTTTGAAAGATTTGACTTCCCAAGTCGTAGAAATCCACTGTCCATCTTGAAGTTCCTGAGCTATGCATGTCAGACTAAGGTTAGTTGAAACCTAGGTCTAGTGATGAGTTTATGTGTGGTTAGAAAACATTTTTGAGGAAACTGCTGTTGACCATTCATGAGTTACATATTGCACTTTGGCAGTGGTTCCTTAACTTTTTTTAAAAATAAGAGTACTGTTTTCTTTATCTGTTCTCAGATCCTAGACGTAATTCATAGATTGCTGGGGTACATACTATTACTGTCTTGAATGGTGCCTAGTATCTTCTGGGAAGGAGACTTCAAGTGCCAATAAAATTGTATGTACCTTAGCCAACTCTAAAATGGGGATTTTGATGTTGTACCCATTCTAATTAGAGTCTGCTTTCTGTTTCTACTTTGGGGAAATACTCCTCTTGGCAGGCAGGTGAGTAATGGTTTGGGGGGGGGATGTAAAATTCCTCAGATGGCTTTCCCACTAACCTGCTGGCTTTGGTACAATTTAACAGTGGGACAGGGGAGCCCTCACCCCCTCCCCTCCCCTCCAACTCTTAATGTGATCTGTAAATGGTTGATTAAGGATTGCTTGTAGGCCATTTCTCCCCGGCCTCCGTTTTCCGACTGATTGAAGGAGGTCAGAGTAAAGGGAGAAGCCGAGGAGGTCACCATGTTCTGGCCTTGGTGAGAAGAGTATGGGAGGTGATGGGCTTTCTTCAACATTGGATGCTCCAGCGAGGTCAGCCTTGCAAAAGTTCTCTCTCCCTATCAGCCTCTCCACCAAGATCCCCAAGCATGCTTTGTCCATGCTTCCACGCCTCTTCCAAGTATTCCCCACTGACTTGTTGGTTGAATGGGCAGGAAACCCCACCATTTGAAATTTTTGGCCTAGTTTTGTTTTCCACCAATAAGTTAGGAAAGTGTCTTTTACTTTTGCTTCAGCCAACAGAATCATACAAGCTCTGGCATGGTCTAACAACTTGAGAGAGCCATTTTGCTGAAAAAGGAACAAGAGAAAGAGACAGAGGATGATGCAGCTAACTTCTGGAGGTCTCCTTCCTTCTCTTTGTTTCATTCCCCTCATTGGGTCTGTGTTAAACTGCAATCTGACCAACCAGAGGGTGGCTGCTATGTTGAGCTCGCTTAAACTCAAAGGCTCCAAAAAGTAGAATTGTTCATATGCAGTAGCTAGATTCACATTTTATTTCCAAGCTGAAAACATTCTCCCCTTTAAAAGTAGTGTCTGGTTCACATTTTCAGCCTGTCAAATAAAAACGATGTGGTCTCTTACCTTGTCACTTCCACCCTTAAAAGAAATGAAATATCATTTTAAATGCATTTCATTACAAGCATTATACAGCACATATAGACAACGAAGCATGAAACTTACATCCGTTCATCTCCAATAACGTATTTAATCATTTTGTTTTGTCATCTTTCTCTTGAATTCCTAACTTATTCTATCATTTTCACATTCTGGATAATGTACGTGCAATCACATTATCGTTTTCAGTAGATAGTAGGAACTGCAGATGCTGGAGAATCCGAGACAACAAGGTGCAGGGTGGATGAACACAGCAGGCCAAGCAGCATCATAGGAGCAGAAAGGCTGACGTTTCGGGCCTAGACCCTTCATCAGAAAAGGGGGAGGGGAAGGGGGTTCTGAAATAAATAGGGAGAGAGTGGGAGGCGGATAGAAGATGGATAGAGGAGAGGATAGGTGGAGAGGAAACAAACAGGTCGAAGAGGCCGGGATGGGGCCAGTAAAGGTGAGTGTAGGTGGGGAGGTAGGGAGGGGATAGGTCAGTCCAGGGAGGACGGATAGGTCAAGGGGGCGGGATGAGGTTAGTCGGTAGGAGATGGGGGTGCGGCTTGAGGTGGGAGGAGGGGATAGGTGGGAGGAAGAACAGGTTAGGGAGGCGGGGACGAGCTGGACTGGTTTTGGGATGCGGTAGGGGGAGGGGAGATTTTGAAGCTTGTGAAATCCACATTGATACCATTGGGCTGCAGGGTTCCCAAGCGGAATATGAGTTGCTGTTCCTGCAATCTTCGGGTGGCATCGTTGTGACACTGCAGGAGGCCCAGGATGGACATGTCGTCTGAGGAATGGGAGGGGGAGTTGAAATGGTTCGCGACTGGGAGGTGCAGTTGTTTATTGCGAACCGAGTGTAGGTGTTCTGCAAAGCGGTCCCCGAGCCTCCGCTTGGTTTCCCCGATGCAGAGGAAGCCACACCGGGTACAGTGGATGCAGTATACCACATTGGCAGATGTGCAGGTGAACATCTGCTTGATGTGGAAAGTCTTCTTGGGGCCTGGGATGGGGGTGAGGGAGGAGGTGTGGGGGCAGGTGTAGCCCTTCCTGCGGTTGCAGGGAAAATTGCAATCCGACCCCACCACCAAAGACATCTTTCCCTCCCCACCCTTATCTGCTTTCCGGAGGGACCACTCTCTCCGTGACTCCCTTGTCTGCTCCACACTCCCCTCCAGCTCCACCACACCCAGCACTTTTCCCTGCAACCGCAGGAAGTGCTACACCTGCCCCCATACCTCCTCCCTCACCCCCATCCCAGGCCCCAAGAAGACTTTCCACATCAAGCAGATGTTCACCTGCACATCTGCCAATGTGGTATACTGCATCCACTGTACCCGGTGTGGCTTCCTCTACATCGGGGAAACCAAGCGGAGGCTCGGGGACCGCTTTGCAGAACACCTACGCTCGGTTCGCAATAAACAACTGCACCTCCCAGTCGCGAACCATTTCAACTCCCCCTCCCATTCCTCAGACGACATGTCCATCCTGGGCCTCCTGCAGTGCCACAACTATGCCACCCGAAGATTGCAGGAACAGCAACTCATATTCCGCTTGGGAACCCTGCAGCCCAATGGTATCAATGTGGATTTCACAAGCTTCAAAATCTCCCCTCCCCCTACCGCATCCCAAAACCAGTCCAGCTCGTCCCCGCCTCCCTAACCTATTCTTCCTCCCACCTATCCCCTCCTCCCACCTCAAGCCGCACCTCCATCTCCTACCGACTAACCTCATCCCGCCCCCTTGACCTGTCCGTCCTCCCTGGACTGACCTATCCCCTCCCTAACTCCCCACCTACACTCACCTTTACTGGCCCCATCCCTGCCTCTTCGACCTGTTTGTTTCCTCTCCACCTATCCTCTCCTCTATCCATCTTCTATCCGCCTCCCACTCTCTCCCTATTTATTTCAGAACCCCCTTCCCCTCCCCCTTTTCTGATGAAGGGTCTAGGCCCGAAACGTCAGCCTTTCTGCTCCTATGATGCTGCTTGGCCTGCTGTGTTCATCCAGCCCTGCATCTTTTTCAGTAGGTTCACAATTTGTACATTGAAATGTTGAATCAATAAACTCCCTCAGAAAATTCTTACATTTCAAGTTATAAATTTTCAACAAAAGTTATTTCTCAGAAACAAGAAATTCTGTTAAAAACCGAAAGCTCTGAGGAAGGGTCACTGGAACCAAAACGTTAACTCTGATTTTTTTCTTCACAGATGCTGCCAGACCTGCTGAGCTTTTCCAGCAACTTCTGTTTTTGTTCCTGAAGAAATTCTGTTAACTCTGTGCAGTTTCTAACTGCAAATTTAAAAGAAAGGATAAAAACACTCAATATCTGTATCCAAACCTTTAGTTGAAACAGAAAAATCAATTTCATTTGGTTCCACAGTGAATTTCTTTGTGCCATTTTCTAAAATGATATCCAGTTAAACTGGCTCCAAGATCCATGTTTTCGGTTGGAGTTGTTGGATTTTTCTTGTGATTCTAACTCAAATAAATACTCTAGTATTTCTCCTTCAATAAAATCATCCTCAAGACATGAATGAGGAGTATTTTCCCTCACATTTGCCTTCAAGTCTATTTCCCTATGTTTCTCTGTAGTTGCTTATTTTGGTGCAGTTACTTCACTGATGTCCAATTTCACAATTTTTTTACAGAATGGTCTCTCCGAGAGCTGTGCATTTGTATTTACACCTGATGTCTCTGTGGCAAGGAGTTCCAAAGACTCACAACCCTCAGAGAGAAGTGTCAACCCAGTCTTAAATTGGCACCCCTTTATTGTGAGACCCGGCCTCTCCTGCATTTCTACTAAGCCCAAAGAGTATGTTAGTCCTTCAGTTATCTCTGCTTTCTTAGTTCTGGCAGACAATTCCACTTCTAATGTACTTGCTTGGCTTCTATGATCTCTCACTTGTTTGTCAGAAATTTCTCTTCCACCTGCTTTAGCAACTTTTAGTGCCATCTTATTTGTTAATGTAAAACCTGATGCTCATCCTTTTATCTTTTATCTACTACTTTAATTCCACACTGAATCTTATTTTGCCCTTGTTCCAAAACATCCCCAAAGAGCCCCAAATTTTGGGGCAGTGCATTGGAAATCAAGCCCCACTACTCCCACTGTCACCACAAAAATTATTATTGAAACTACTAAAAATTCATGTTTGTTCCTGGCGGTTTGCTACCCTGGCTAAAAGCAAACTGCACTAGCCTCTTCACTCACAATTAAAAATAACTCTACCTATTCTTATACTCTTATCTTTCAGAAGAGCAGCTAAAGAAAAGGATTTTTAATTGATGTACTTTAAACTCCAGCTGTCTTAAATTTCCCACTCATGAACACAGATATTTAGGAAAAAAAAGACAAATGCACAATTGTAAAATGTAGGGAAAAATAAGCCAGAAAAGACAGTTCTGTATCACTTATCCAAATCAGAAAACCAGATGGATGAGTTTTATAATTCTTCAACAATGTCTTGATGTTATCTGCATAGTGACGGTCAGTCTGTAGTTCACTGGTTGCTTGGTTGGGCCTAAGGTCCTTCTTGTAGTCTTTAGGTTTTAGAAACATTTCCTTTAGTGTTTCTGAATGTAGTTTTTCTGCTTTTACAGTGGAAAACTGGAGAGAAATTTACTCAGAAAGGCAAGAGAGCAAATTAATTATCCCTGAGTGAGATGGATACCAGGACATTTAAAGAAGAGATAGACAGACTTTTTTGTTGGTAATCGGTTGAAGGATGATGGGAAACAATCAGGAAAATGGGGTTAAGGCCAAGATGAAGCCAGGCATGATTGTATTGAATGGCAGAGCATGCTTGAGAGGCTGAATTGCCTCCTTTTGCTCCGAGTTCTTGTGTTCTTATGAGAATGAGGTCTCCATGCTTCTCTCTGTTTCACTTTTCTCACAGCGTCTGAGTTAAACTTCAATCTGACTGGTATGAAGGTTGTTGCTATGCTGAGACCTAGAACAAATGGTGTCAACTTGTCCGAGCTCAACATTTCTTCATATGCATCAGTTAACTTCATTTGTTTATCCAAGCTGCAAAAAACTCCTTGTACAGTCTCCACTTTAAAATCAGAGTCCTTTGTTCCATATTTTCAGTCCATACTTAAAAAAAAGGCAGTTCTCATACTGTGGATACCTACCTTTGAATATACAATCTCTTTAATTTAGATCTGCTGGTCAGAAACTCTGGGTCAAAGCATGTGTGAAGTATATGTACCAATATGGTATTTACGATTGTATTGACCTACATTCTGTCTGTTCTTTTCTGTGCTGATCTCCAAGGTCCATGCATAGCAGCGACTTCCAAAACTGGAAGTAATATACCAGCACAGTGATTGTCATTTGCAGATCCTTGTAATGGTTACAAGGAAGCATTGGGACTGACTTATCTGCTTCTGTTTTTTTCATTCATTCATGGGATGGGAACATTGCAAGCTACAGGCCAAGATTTATAGTCCATCCCTAGTTGTAGTGGTGAGTTGTCTTCTTGAACTACTGCTGCTCAGTTGCATTTCGCTGTGCATTCTATGTAGTTTTATCGTTACTCAAATTAGCTGAAGTGGAATCTTAAGGGCAGTCACTGCATTAATTAGTTAATCTTTTTTTTTGTTAATACAGGAAAAACCTTTTGACAGAACTGCTAAGAACATAACCCTGACAGGTCAGGCAGCAGGATATATTCTACTGCACAGGTAACATGTAGTAGATTTTAGATTTCGATTTTATTGTCACGTGTACTCAAGTACAGGAGTACAATGAAAAGTGGGTAATGTCGCCATACATAGCGCAATCTTAGGTACAAAGGTACATAGATATTTAAAAAAAATTATTAAGAGGAACAGAGTTAAAAAGTTAAGCATTACCTTCATAGAATAAGTAGAAAAATAAGAAAGTAATAAATGAAGCAATGGATAATGTAGTCTTGAATAGTGGTCAATACAGTGTGGAGCTGGAGAAACACAGCAGGTCACGCAGCATCAGAGGTGCAGGAAAGCAGACGTTTCAGGTCAGGACCCTTCTTCAGTACTGGGTGCCTAGTCCAGTCCTGGTGAAGCGTCCCGACCTGAAACGTTGACTTTCCGCTTCTCTGATGCTGCCTGGCCTGCTGTGTTCCTCCAGCTCCACACTGTATTGACTCTGACTCCAACATCTGCAGTTCTTGCTATCTCCTAATCTTGAATAGTAATTTGTACATATGAACTTTTTTTTTAACATATTTATAATGAAAATGCAATTTATAAGCATAACAATGCTGCCTAGCTTTATGAGTTCATTGGCAGGCTTGTAGGATTCTGGTGACTCTAGTTCTTAGTGAGCTTGTACCAGGCCTCCAGGAAGGAAAGACTAATCCCATGTATGCTGCCATGAGCAACACAGCGGAACAATCATAAGTAAATTTTTAATGTCATTTTCCTGAACACGGTTGTTTATCTGTTGTAAAAGTGTTGCAGATTGAAGCAAAGCAGTTTGATTGAGTAGTGTTGCTGAAGGTGGAATATCAGCTGACGAAATCTCCAGCAAATATTAATCAGAATTGGCAATATTAAAGGCTTATCTTGTAAGCTGTCTGCTTTAATTTGTTTTGTTGATTAAATGATTTAACAACAAGGTGAAACCAAAGATGACTAACATGGGCCAGATGTTTTACTCAATTTCCTATTATGCTATGCAGAATTGATTTTATTTTAATAATTTTTTATACATGGGTTTATAAATGCATCTGCCTATTTGCTTTATTGTTCCATTTATTGAAAGGATATAATTTGATAGGAACTAATTGTCACCCTACTGGTATTTCTAGGACATTACAAAATTGGCTGCAAGCAAAACTGAATAAGCAGCTGGCATACAGTCATTATATCATGCATATAGCTGCTAAAGATTGCTGGTACCATTTTCATAACTAATATTTTAAGAGATTAATCTTCATTGAAGCAGTTGCAGTCACCCTCAAAATATCTTTGGTGCCATGTCATCAATAGAAAAGCAGCAGTGGACTTACAGTGCAAATAATAGCATTTGATATTTGATGTCTTCTGGATTTATTGATTTTTTTTGTCTGGTAGCAAGATTTGCTGTAGACAAGGTACTAGTTAAAGAGTAAGGCAAGTTTCTGCGTTTGTATTTTAATGCATTCAATGGACACCAGGGTGTGGTCTGTGCAGTTATACATTGGAAATATTTGCTCAATGTATGTATTTTTAAGAACCTCAGAAGTCCCCTTTCACTAGCTTCTGCTTTCAATGAAAAAATACTGCTCCCAGTGAACCAATGGGCTAACTAAACCAACAGAGTAGTGACTGTTCTCCAGAGTAGTGACTTACTATATTGTGAAGATAATGCCTCTGGGCTAAGGAACATCAAATGCACATTGAGAATAAATAACTGCATGGAGCTGATTCAAGATTGAGTGCTTGATAAATGAAGTAACTGATTTAATTAAGATAGTGGTCATGTTATTAGCTTATTGGGTGATAATGCTAGGAGGTGAACAAAGTGGCTTGGTAACTTCAGAGTCAATACAGTGTGAAGCTGCAGGAACATAGCAGGTCAGGCAGCATCAGAAGAGCAGGAAAGTCAATGTTTCATGTCGGGACCCTTCATCAGGACTGATGAAGGGTCCCAACCTAAAACATCGACTTTCCTGCTTCTCTAATGCTGTCTGACCTGCTATGTTCCTCCAGCTCCACACTGTATTGACTCTGACTCCAGAATCTGCAGTTCTTGCGTATCTCTGACTGGCTAGGTAACTCATTTATCTTCCTCTTGTGTGGAACTATCCAGCTCGTGCTTGTGTCCTCTTGGTTGCTTTGTGAAATTGGGTAACCCCTATGTGAAGCTTGTGATCGTATTCATGGTTGCTACCTGAAATACCCTCAGTGTACTCTTGCCTATTTACAGTCTGTTAATACAAAATGGAAACAGGTCTTCACAAAAGTCCTTTAGAAAGTCAGCATTGAATGCAACCAATTTACTCAGTTGCAATACTATTTCAAAAGATTTTTGTGTTCGGTTGAAATGGCTAGATCAATCAGAAAACACTTTGGTAAACTAACATTCACAGTTTTGTTAAACTATCTCCAACAAGTTTGAAACTTGCATTTTGAGAAGCAAATATTTATCCTCAGCACGAAAAAGTGTCTCCAGGTATCGTATTCTTAAATGATAGTTCCAGGAACATCAGTCATAGAGTACAGCACAGAAAAGGCCCAACTTATGTATACTAATCCTACCTCAAGTCCTCATTCATGTACATTTTAAACAGAGTGTGGTTCCCTGCCTCTACTGACCTCACAGGCAGTACATTCCATATTCCCATCACCTACAGGATCTTCTTTAAACCTCCTGTCCTTCACTTTAAAATTATGCCCCCTTGTTATTGACCTTCCAACTAGGGGAACAGTTGCTTCCTATCCACGCTCTCCTTGTCCCTCATAATCTTACACATCACTCAGAAGCCCTTTCAGCCTTATCTGCTCTATAGAAAACAACCAAGACTAACCAGTCTCGCTTCATAGCTGAAGTGTTGCATCCCAGGCAATATCCTGGAGAATCTGATGGAAAAGTTCAGCAGTTCTGGCAGCATCTGTGAAGAAAAAAGTCGGAGTTAACGTTTCAGGTTCGGTGACCCTTCATCAGAACTCTGAGTATCACCTGACCCAAAACGTTAACTCTGATTCTTTTTCTTTGCAGATGCTGCCAGATCTGCTGAGCTTTCTCAGCAACTTCTGTTTTTGTTCCTGATTTACAACATCCGCAGTTCTTTCGGTTTTTCTCCTGGAGAATCTACTCTGTACATCTTCGAGGGGGCAAAGGAAATTCTGCATGTCCGCAAGGACTCTTACCAATTTTTCTAGATATACCATAAAAAGCATTCTAACTGGATGCATCACAGCTTTGTATGGCAATTGCTCTTCCCAAATCTGCAAGAAATTACAGAGAGTTGTGAGCACAGCCCAGTCTGTCACACAAACCAGCCTTCCATCCATTAACTCCATCCATACTTCCCATTGCCTCGGGAAAGAGGCCAACATATTCAAAGACTCCTCCCACCCTGGGTATGCTTTCTTCTATCCTCTTCCATCAGGCAGAAGATACAGAAGTTTGAATACACATATGATCAGATTCAAGAACAGCTTCTTCCCTGCTCTTATCAGACTTTTGAATAGACCTCTCAAATGTTAATTCTATCTCTCTCTGCACCTTCTCTGCTGCTGTAACACTGTATTCTGCACACTCTTCTGCGATCCTGATGCAGTTTGTATGGTTCGATCTGCCTTATAGCATGCAAAACAACGCTTTTCACCATATCTTAGTACATGTGACAACAATAAGTCAAACTCAAACTCAGTGCAATCACATTTCCTACAGTGTGGCGACCAGACTGTACACAGTACTCCAGCTGGGGTCTAACCAAAGTCGTCTACAGCTCTAAAATACCCGTCTTGCTCATATGATCCATGCCATGACTGATAAAGGCAAGTGTCCCATATGCCTTTTTAACCATGCTATTTACCACCTTCAGGGATCTGTGGACAAGTACCCCAAAATTCCTCTGTTTCTCTGAGCTTCCTGGTGTCCTGCCATTCATTGGGTACTCCCTTGTCTTGTGACTTATTCCAAAGTGTATCACCTCATACTTATCAGTATTAAATTTGGTTTGATTTATTATTGTCATGTGTACCAAGATCAGTGCAACATTTTGCAGGCTCACCAGACAAATCATACCTTAAGTAAGTACATCAGGGTAATAGAGCATAATGTAGAATATTGTGTTACTGCTAGAGAGGAGGGGCAGAAAAAGATCAACTCTAATATATGAGAGATCTGTTCATAAAATACCAAACAGGATGAAGCTTTGCTTGAATCTGTTACTTTCAAATTCTTGTAACATTTGCCCAATGGAAGAGGGTGGAGGAGATTATAACTGGGTGGGAGGGGTCTTTGATTCTGTTGGCTGCTTTCCTGAGGCAGGCAGTGGGAAGTGTAGATGGAATGAATGGAAGGAAGGCTGATTTTTATGATGGACTGGGCTATGTTCACAACTCTCTGTAATTTCTTGCAGTCTTAGATAAAGCAGTTACCGTGCCAAATTATGATGCATCCAGATAGGATGCTTTTTGTGTTGCATCTATAAAAATTGGTAACAAGTCATTTTGGACATGCCAAATTTCCTTAGCCTTCTGAGGAAGTAGAGGCAATTGTGTGCTTTCTTGCCTGTAATGTCAATGTGGATGGACCAGGACAGATTGTTGGTGATATTTACTTCTGGAAACTTGAAGCTCTCAACCATTTCCATCTCAGCACCATTGGTACAGACAGGGGCGTGTTCTGCACTCTGCTTCCTGAAGACAGCTCCTTCATTTTACTGACATTGAAGGAGAGATTGTTGTCTTTATACCATGCCACTAAGCTCTCTATCTCTTTCCTGAACTGTCTCGTCTTTGTTTGAGATCTAACTCACTACAGTGGTGTTATCAGCAAATTTGTAAATGGAGTTAGAGCTGAATTTAGTCACACATTCGTGAGTGCATAAGGAGTACAGTAAGGGGTTGGGTGCACAGCCTTGTGGGACACTGGTTTTGTGGATTATTGTGGAGGAGGTGTTGTTGCCTATCCTTACTGATTGCAGTCTGCCGGTCAGGAAGTCAAGGATTCAATCGAAGAAGGGTGAGCAAATTCCTAGGTCTTGGAGTTTGGAGGTGAGTTTTCTTGGAATTATGGTGTTGAAGACAGAGCTAAAGTCAATAGATAGGAGCCTGACATAGGCGTCCTTGTTATCCAGAAGTTCCAGAGATGAGTACAGGGCCAGAGAGATGGCATCTGCCATGGACCTATTGTGACGGTAGGCAAATTATAGCGAATCAAGGCAATCTATGAAACTGGCATTAATGTGTGCCATTTCTAACCTCTCGAAGCACTTCATAATGATGGATGTCAGAGCTACTGGGCGATAGTCATTAAGGCATGTTGCCTGATTTTCCTTTGTCACCAGGGTGACAGTGGTCCTCTTGAAGCAGGTGGGAGCCTCACATCATAGAAAGGAGAGGTTAGAAATGTCTGAAAATACTCCTGCCAGCTGGTCCATGCAAGATCTGAGTGCAGGACTAGGGATTCCATCCAGGCCAGTTGCTTTCCATGGGTTCACCCTCAAGAAGGCTGATCTGATGTCTGTGGCAGTGACTATGGGTACAGGTGCACCCAGGGCTGTCAGGGCAAGTGACACCGTTTCACTGACCTTCTATTCAGAATGAGAATAGAATGCATTGAGCTCATCGGCCAGGGATACATTGTTGTCAGCGATTCTACTCGACTTCACGTTGTAGCGCATTATATCGTGTAAGCCTTGCCACAGTCAACATGTGTTTGTGCAGTAGGTCTGGGATTGGAGTTTAGTCAGGTATTGTCTCTTGGTGTCCTTGATGACCTTGCGGAGATCATACGTAGATTTCCTCTATAGGTCAGGGTCACCCAACTTGATTACCTCAGACCTGGACTTCAGTAGGGAGTCCATCTCCCAGTTCCTCCATGGTTTCTGGTTGGGGAACATGCGGATTAGTTTCTTTGACACACAGTCCTCTGCACACTTACTAATGAAGTCTGTGAAGGTGGTGGCATACTTATTTAGGTTGGCTACTGAGTTCTTGAATATGGACCAGTCCACTGACCTTAATCAGTCACATAGGAGCTCATCTGTTACCTCAGACCAATGCTGTACGACTTTCTGTACTGGATCCTCACACTTCAATTTCTGTTTGTAAGCCAGGAGAAGGAGCACAGATGTATAGTCCGTTTTATCAAAATGCAGGTGGGGGATGGAGTGGTAGTTGTCTTTAATGGTTGTGTAGCAATGGTACAGTATGTTTGGGTCTCTGGTGTAGGTAGTACACTCTTAAGCTTGGCCTGGTTGAAGTCACAAGCTACAATGAACAAGGCCTCAGGCCAAATTCCATCTGCCACTGATCTGCCCATCTGATCGATCTATCTATATCTTCCTGTAACCTAAAACCTTCTTCCTCACTATTAACCACATGGCCAATCTTTGTGTCATTACAAAGATTGTAATCATTATTGGTAAAGCATGCTGAAGATGGGTCATTTATTTAAGTTCATTAATGATACAACTGAAAAAGTACATTGAATAATATTAATTAATATTTAACATCTTTAAATGTTTTGGTCCCATGCAATGATTTTAAAGTAGGGACAAATATTTAACTTTTGTAGTTTCATAAAGCTATTCTGCAACTTGAGAATTTGTTTAGGATGGATGGAAGCTTTTTCTAAATCTTCAGACACAGGATAATATAAAAAATATTAAATTTTGGCTCCATTGCTGTGCATGCTAATCTTATTGGAATATTTCTGTTGCTTACAGCAACTTTAAATCTAAATTAAATACTGATGTGAATACCTAGGCAGCTTTAGTTGGCCACAAACTACATTTTCATAGAATTTGATGGGATAGGGACAAAACAAAGCTTCCTCACTTCATTGCATGAAATAATTTGGTCACAATTTTGTTTGGAACCAAAGAATTAGTTACAGAGGCAAGGAATGGTGGAATGAATCCTCCTTTTTCTCGTCTCTTGCCTGAACACACCAGGTTGTGTTGAAATGTTTTGACATCTTGAGTGCTGTGACTCACAAGAAAGATGCATAAGACAGGTTTTTGAAGATGAAGAATAAAAAGTTATTGCTCAACACCTGAATGTAATTAAAACAGCATCACACTCACATCATATACACACACACACGTGCACAAACACACACGTGCACACACAGATATACGCACATGCACTCTCATACACACACACATACAAACACGCACACACACATACACACACACACACACACATAAACACACACACACAGATGTACACACACACACAACTATAAAAAAGAGGAATTTTACTGAACTGTTCTGGAAAATTTCCAAAAAAATCGCTATTAAACTTGACTTTCAAGCTTGAGGCTGAAAATGTTGCAGGTTTGATGATTTCCTTTTGGTTCACTGAAGAAGATAGTAGCTGGATGTTTCTGGTGATTAGTTCACAGCAGGCTGTACCTGAGAACAGAGGCTTCCTGGCTTTGCTCTGGTCAAATGTGTAATCAAATGTCTGCTGCATGAATCGAGCTTAGACTCCAAATCAGTAGGTAAAAGGATAGCTCCATATCATTGCCCAATTGGGGGATTCTAGGCAAGGTTCTTTCTTTCCTGGTTGTGATCTCTTCTCACTGTGATCTTTTTTTCCGCAGACTGACTGAATTGAGGCTGCTGCTAAAATGACCAACATTAAAAATGTTCAACATTAATAAATGTTTCTGTTTTGTTTTCTCTCTGGAGACCATAGCATCTTTGTTACTATTGTCTACACAAATGGTCTCTGAACATTCACTCAAAATGGGTTTGAATCTCAGTCATTTACACCTTTATATGATAGAATGTTTCTCCCTTCATGCCCATTCTGTGAAATTTCATTCTGCAGTGGTCAAGTCTTGAGCAGAATGCATCCATTTCTGTTGACCAGTGCTTCCCAAACCTCTCCCAGTGTGATTCCATTTTAATACCTCAGATTTCATGTGCTCCCCTCTCCACACGTGAAAATTTAGGGGTTATGAGAGTTGTTGAGCAGGGGGTGCTGGGGAGCCTTCAGTTATTGAATGGGCAGAGAGGAAAGCACACACCCTACTCCACCTCCTCCACATCTCAGCACATACATCATCTCCCCATTCCCATCTCCCTTCCGTCACTCCATCTCCCCCTCCTTATCATCCTTTCCTTCACCCCTCTACATTCCTTTCCTTCACTCTCCATCTCCCCTGCCTTCAATCTCCCATATTCCTCCTGTCACTCCCCTATATCCCCTCTATTCCTGCTGATAGAAATTCTCCAAGGCTCCTTACACTGCACATTCCAAACCCATGACCACTTTAATCTAGCAGATACTTGGCAATACCACCACCTGAAAGTGCACTTCCAAGTCACTCATCATCCTACTTTGGAGATATTTGACCGTTCTTTCAGTGTTACTAGGTCAAAATTCTGTAAGGCCCTCTCAAATGGCATTGTGGGTGTACCTATACAATATGGACCACAACAGTTTAAGAAATCAGTTCACTACCACCTCGTCAAAAATAACAAGAGGTGATCAATAAATACTGGCTCAATCAGTGATGCCTACATCCAATGACAGAATTTTAAAAAATTCTCTTTCACTCTCCATTGCCCATCATATCCCTTTTCTTATGCCTGTGACATGAACAATGCACTGGTAATCAAGGCCCATTACTCCACCAGTCACACCATTAGTATAAATGTTTTAACACAATCACCAAAATGGCAATTGTTCCACTTTTGAGCTACATTCTGAGATAACAGAGACATTGTTTAGAGAGCTTGTTTAGCGAGCTCAAAAAAAAATCTCTTTATTATAAAACCAATCTTATCCTTAAAGCCAGTGGCAAACATGGTTAACATCAAATCTATAATCTGAATTATGTCTATATCCCTTCAATCCCAGACACAAACACACTCACATGCTACAAAACACAAAAGTCTCTGCAGAAAGGACTTTTTAAAACAACAATGTCAATAGGAAAAAATGCCTTTCTGTTTCTCCTTTCTTCACCACCCCCATCTGCCTTACTTCATTCCCCAATACCCTATGACACCATCATCCATGTCACCTTTCTATAACCTTCATATTCCCTTCCTTCGCCTCTTCATCTAATCCTCCCACATCACTCATTTCTCTTTCTTTGCCCCCCAAACCTCTACCTTTCATTCCCCAACCTCTTCTTCAGCCCTCTCCATTCCTATTCGCTTTCATGAAGGAATTGATGAAAAGCCAGGGTTTCTCAAAAGAAAGCTGACATTTACTTTGTTTGCTGCTGCAGCAATCATATGTCAGTCAATAGCCAATTTTTTTTCTTTCTGTCATCTTTAGAATGTGGGCATCACTGGCTAGTCAGCATTTATTCACCGTTCTGAGAATGTGATGGTGAACTGCCTTCTTGAACTGCTGTAGACCTTGAACGCCCACAGTGCTGTTAGGAAGGGAGTTCCAGGGTTTGAACCAGTGGCAATGAGTTGGTGGTTCAGAAAAAGGTTACAAGAAAGATACCCAGGATGAGCAGGTTGTTTTATGAGGCTAACTTAGAGTGGCTGGCTTGTTTCCACTGAAGCAATGTGTGATTTGATTGAAGTTTATAAGATCCTGAATGATCTTGACAAGGTGGACCAGGAAAGGATGTTTCTTCTTGTAGATGAGTTCAGAGTGAGGGGAAACTGTTTTAGAATTTTGGGTTGCTCTTTCAGGACACAAATGAGGAGGTGGCTAATGTCGTTCCATTGTTTAAGAAAGGTAGCAAAGACAAATCAGGGAAATACAGGCCAGTGAGCCTGACATCACTGATAGGCTAGTTATTGAAAAGGATTGTGAGGGACAGGATCAAACAACATTTGGATAGTCAAGGTCTGATTAGGGATAGTCAGCGTGGATTTGTGCACAGGAAGTCATGTCTGACAAATCTTTTAGAGTTTTTTGAAGAGGTAACCAAGAGGATGGATAAGGGTAGGACAGTGGAAATTGTCTATATGAACTGCCTTTGACAAATTCCTGCATGGCAGGCTAGTCATGAAAGTTAGGTCGCATGGGATCCAGGGAGAGCTAGCTAATTGGATTCAAAATTGGCTTGATGGTAGGAAGCAGAGGGTGATGGTTGAAGGTTGTTTCTCAGACTGGAGGCCTGTGACTAGTGGTGTGCCACAGGGGTCGGTGCTGGGACCTTTGTTATTTATTAATTACATAAATGATCTGGATGTGAATGTACAAGGCATGATTAGTAAGTTTGCAGATGATGCAAAATTAAGAGGTATCGTTGATAGTGAAGGTTTTCAAAAATTACAGAGGGATCTTGATCAGATGGGGAAGTGGGCTGAGGATTGGCAAATGCAATTCAATACAGATAAGTGTGAGGTGTTGCATTTTGGGAAGTCAAAGCAAGGTAGGACTTATACAGTAAAAGTTAAGGTCCTGAGGATTGTTGTGGAACAGAGGGACTTAGGAGTGCAAGTACATAGTTGAAAGTGGCGACCCAGATGGACAGGATGGTGAAGAAGGCACTTAGCATGCCGGCCTTCATCAGTCGAGGCATTGAGTATAGGAGTTGTGATGTTATGTTACGGTTGTGTAAGTCGCTGGTGAGGCCGCACTTGGAGTATTGTGTACAGTTTTGGTCACCCTGTTACAGGAAAGACATAAGTAAACTGGAAAGTGTGCAAAGAAGATTTATGAGGATGTTGCCAAGGCTAGTAGGCCTGAGCTATAGAGAGAGGTTGGCCAGGATAGGACTTTATTCCTTGAAACATAGGAGAATGAGGGGCGACCTTATTGAGGTATATACAATCATGAGGGGAAATAGATAGGATGAATGCATATAGTCTTTTTCCCAGGGATAGGGAATTGAAAACTAGAGAGCATTGGTTTAATTGAGAAGGGGATAGATTTAAGAAGAAGCTGAGGGGCAACTTCTTCACGCAGAGTGTGGTGCTTATGTGGAATGGGCTGCCAGGGAAAGTGGTTGAGGCAAGCACAATTGCAACACTTAAAAAACATTTGGGTAGGTGCATGGATGAGAAGGGTTTAGAGGGATACGCACCAAATGCGAGCAATTGGAACTAGCTGAGTGGGCGCCACGGTCAGCATGGACCAATTTGGGCCGAGGGCCTGTTTCCATGCTTTGTCACTCTATGACTCTAATTTTTTTCTCTCAGAAGGTTGAACTCTCTACATCAGAAAATGGTGGCGGCAATGTGTCATGGAATATTTTTAAGGTGGAGCTAGGTAGATTTTTATTAGGCAAGGGAATCAAAGATTATTGGAAGGTTAGAAGGGAATGTGGCACTCAGAACACAACCGGGTCAAGAGTGATCTTATTTTATGTCAGAGCAGATTTGAAAGGTCATATTACCTACTTCTCTTATATTTCAAATAGTCACATGCTCAAAGGATGAGGTTTATGAAATCTTAAAACATGGCTCTCTGCAATTTTGACCATAATACATGTCAAAACATGTAACATCTTTGAACTGGAATGAGAAAGCCCAAATTAGTGAGACTTCACCAATGATGTTGCTTGAGATTAAGTACTTGCTCCTTTAAGCCAGAGTCTGGAACCTTCCAGAATTATATCTGTCCTCGGTTTGCAATGTTTTAAGATGATGCTTACTTGTCATGTACAATTTCTGTACAGAACAAGATAAGCTTTGTCAAGGTTAGGCCATTCGATACACAACTTGCTGTCTTTTTTTAATGTCTTAATATTGTCAGCTGTTGGTATCCTAATCTAAAATTAAATCTGGTAACATTGTTTAAAGGTCAAATTTAAAACATTCTTAAGTCACTCCTATGCCAGCTTGTAGACAACTGTGGAGAAAACATTCAAATACTAATTTCAGGAGGCCGTCCATGTAGGTATACTTTAAGTTGACTTTCATTTGAAATTTTATGTGTAGTGCCGACTACAATGTTTTCTGCACAAAGCTTTATCTGTTACTGTAGTATTCACCTGCATCCCAGATCCACACATATTCAGACAGAATTTCACATTGGCTCTTTGCTGGTTCCTGCTCAGAAATGGCATTTCTGGAGAGCACAGTTTTTTTCCTGTTAATCCTGACAGATTGTTACAGAATTATCCACAGTATTATAGCACCATGCTGTAATGTAAGGATATTAAGTACAAAATTGCAGAAGCTCTCAGCTATATTTTTCCTTTGCCATCTGCAGAGCAGAGCAGGGCGCAAAAAATCATGAGAGAGTCTTGAGAGAAGCATGTAATGGAGCAGGAGTAAGACCTTGGGCTCAAACTTTGGTAAGTGCAAGATGTACAAGTTTTTTGGAAGGATTCTCATTATGTAGCCTAGTGAGATTTCTCACCATGTCTTACCAAATATGCCTCATTGACTACTCATGTCATCTCTATGGCATCCCTCATGTCTGATTCTATCCCCATCTTACCACATGCTGTTCCCAAATACCTGCTTAAAGACCAGCATCTCTGGTACCATAATTAAGTAAAACTGCTATGCACCCAGATGAGCGCTGACATTCCAAAACTGTCCCACTTAGTCAAGGACAGACTTTTAAATTGTCAGAGAAGGGTAAGGTAATCTGACAGAATCTTGGGGGGCCTGGTGGAGAGGCTGGTGCAAAGGGGTGGGGCGGTGGTGTTGTCATCTTCCTGGAGAGCCAGCAGAAGATCTCACACAATCAGATACTGGCAGCCTGGTCTGAGGTTGTCTCTCAGTTTAGTGCTATCTCAGCAGTGCAGAGGAATGGCCAGCAGTTGTGTAAGAATGCCAATGATTTTCTCTGTTCTGCCAGAGTGAGTTCCACACTCATTTCTCGACCACCTCACACTCATTCTGTATCTGCTACTGCACCCACCTCCCACCAAGACTCATGCTCTGCCACTTTCACTATTATATGTGATTCCTTCCTTCTCTTTCCCTCCCAAATTCCCATAACATGAATGCTGCTTGGCCACTGCATTATCTCCTCATTGGCCCAGAGCACCTCAGCGCCTTTCAGCCACGTTTCCCCTTCTAGAAATAGCCGATGCCTCTATTCTTCCTACCAACGTTCATAACCTCATACTTTCCCAGATTGTATTCCATCTGCCTCTTTTGTGCCCACTGTCCTAGCCTGTTCAGGTCCTTCTGCAGCTTTCTCACTTCCACAACACTACCTGCTGCTCCATTTGTTTTTGTGTCATCTGCAAACCTAGCAACAATGCGCTTAGTTCCTCTGCTCAGATCATTAAGATGAGACAGAGTACAGGAAGGAGATAGACAGCTTAGTGGCATGGTGTAAAGAAAACAATCTCCCTCAATGTCAGCAAAATTAAGGAAGTGGTCATTGACTTCAGGAAGCAGAATGGAGGACACGCCCCTGTCTGTATCAATGGTGCTGAGGTGGAGATGGTCGAGAGCTTCAACTTCCTAGGAATAAATATCACACAACAATCTGTCCTGGTCCATCCACGTCGACGCTACAGTCAAGAAAGCACACCAATGCCTCTCCTTCCTCAGAAGGCTAAGGAAATTCGGAACATCCACAATCACTCTCACCAATGTTTATAGATGCATCATAGAAAGCATCTTAACCAGATTCATCACAGCTTGGTATGGTAACTGCTCTGCCTACAGCTGCAAAAAATTACAGAGAGTTGTGAAACATTGCAGCAGGCCCAGGATGGAAATGTTGGAATGAAACAGAGAAAATAATAGGAGTAGACCATTCGGCCCTTCGAGCCTACTCCAGCATTCAATATGATCATGGCTGATCATCCAACTCAGTTCCATGTTCCCACTTTCTCCCATACCCTTTAATCCCTTTAGCCCTAAGAACTACATCTATCTCCTTCTTGAAAACATTCAATGATTTGGCCTCAACTGCTTTCTGTGACAGAGAATTCCACTAGCTGAAAAAAACTCTTGGTGAAACCATTTCTCCTCAACCTAGTCCTAAATGGTCTATCCTGTATCCTTAGATTTTGACTCCTGCTTCTGGACTCCCCAGTCATTGGGAACACCCTGCCTGCCAGTCTTTTTCTTTTAGAATTGTATAGGTTTCAAAGGTTTGAATTAGATCCCCCCTCCCACCATCATGAATTACAGTGAATAAAGTCCTAGCCAACCCAGCATCTCTTTATGCATCAGTCCTGCCATCCCAGGAATCAGCCTGGTAAACTTTTGTGGCACTCCCTCCATTGCCAGAACATTCTTCCTCAGATAAGGATACTCAATACACACAATACTCCAGGTATGGTCTCACCGGGGCCCAGTAAAATTTCAGCAAGACATCTCTGTTCCTGTACTCAAATTCTCTCACTATGTAGGCCAACATATCATTTGCCTTATTCACCACTTGCTGCACCCTATGATGAAGTTGTCACTTTGAACAGGGTATTTTGTCCTGGGTTTTTTTGAAGAGACGTTATAAAGGCAGAGTTATTGAAGTGGCTAGGGAGCCAGCCTGAATCAACAGCATTTTATTTTTAAACAGTTTAACCATGGAACAGGAGTAATTACTTCTCCCAGTTTAGGATCCAGTTTTTTCAGCTGTAGTAGTCACAAGACATTTTGAGTACTGGAAGGGTTGCACGTTTCAGTAAATGATTCCTAACTGACTTTCTCTGAAATCTCTCTGGATGTTGTTCCCTCCCGCCTGTAAGAATCTATGTTTGAATTTACCTTTTTGCCAAGGGGTGTGTTTGTG
The DNA here is from genome assembly GCF_021869965.1 of Rhincodon typus. NCBI lineage: Eukaryota > Metazoa > Chordata > Chondrichthyes > Orectolobiformes > Rhincodontidae > Rhincodon > Rhincodon typus. Next base: position 55,425,322 of record NC_063336.1, read on the forward strand.
GAATGTTACTACACTGGAACAGTTACTTTGTTGAGTTGTTGTATTGGGTCGGTTAAGTTTTCCAATAGTTAAGTTATTCTAAATTCCACTTTCTTTTGCTTGTGTTTCAACCATAGTGTTTAAATAAATTGTGTTTTGCTTAAAGCTAAGTGGTTTGACCAGTTGCATCACACTTGAAACGTCCACTTCACATCTGCCTTTAAAATAAGAAAAAGTTAGGGTCTAGGCTACCTTCTTAAAATAATTTGAGGGGATCTGGTCTGGTACGTATTAACCCGCATGAGTACTTTCAATCTTTTACTGGTGTACAAGGACACTCAGGTCTTGTTGTACCACTGCCTTTCCCAATATATCGCCATTCGGGTAATTAGCCTGCCTTCCTGTTTTTGCTACCAAAGTGGATAACTTCACACTTATCTACATTACAATTCTACATTTGCTCCCTCGCTCAACTTGTCCAACTCACACTGAAGCATCTCTGCATCCTCCTCACAGTTCACTCTCCCACCCAGCTTTGTGTTGTCTGAGGGCAAGGTGCTTTATTGAAACGGCAAGCAACTGGAAGGTCAGGGTCACTTTAACAGACAGAACAGAGGCATTCTGAAAAGTAATAATGCCATCTGTGTTTGGTCAAACCAATGTATAGGAAACTGCAATGTGAGCTGCAAATGTAGTAGACTAGATTGTAAGAAGATTAGGGAAAACGGCACTTCACCTGGTAAATTTTTTTGGGGCCTTAGACATTGAGGACGGAAGAGGTGAATGAGCAAGTTTTATACCTTCTGTGGTTGCATGGGAAGGTGCCGGGGGGAGAGAGGAAGGGTTAGACATGATGGAGGAGTGGTCCAAGGTGTCACGGAGTCATGATCCCTGTGGAATGGCCGACAGTGGAGGGGAGGGGAAGATGTGTTTGGTGATGGTATCCCGCTGGAGGAGGCAGAAGTAGTACAGGACAATCCTTTGAATGCAGAGACTTGTAGGTGGAAAGTGAAGACAAGGGGAACCCTGCCATGTTTCTGGGGAAGAGGAGGAGTTAGGGCAAAACAAAGGGAAGAATAATTACAGCTGATTATGTCTGCCCACCACTTCCTGGCATGCACCCAGTCTGACTCTGAGCCTCCCTCATTCAAAATGGCCAGTAGTGGTGGTGAACTAGTACATAGGTCAGCAATGTATAATTGGGTGCCAGGCATGCCTCCAAACCAGACTGTTTTACAAACTCTATCCCATGGAGTCTAAATTTAACAGTGTTGCACTTGTTTTATGGCCTAAAATAGTTCCAACAATAACTAACTATAGCAGGACTTAAACCTGCATCTAAAGATTTGTGCCACTGTTAAATGTTGAGCAAAGTGGCAGCAGAGTAATACGCTCCAGCCGGAGCTCCTCTGCTCTACCTGTTCTTTTTCTTTCTTTTTCTTTTATTTCACTTCTTTTTTTCTTCTTTCTGTGTTAGGGGAATGGAGGAGCTGGCAAGCCCTGGAGGTAAATCCCGGAGCAGCGGGAGTGAGTCCCAGGAGGAGGCTGGCACGGAAGAAGAAGTCCCGGGTGGAAGCTGGTGTGGGGAAGCAGTCTTGAAGGAAACTTACCTTGGAGCAGCTTAGAGCCAGACTGGAGCAGGGAGCGGAGAAGAGACAGTTATTGGACTGCAGTCTGGTGCAGGTGGTCAGACCAGGTATGGAAGCCCCTGCACCAGAGCTACTGCAATGTAATGTTTATTTTTAATTTGTTTATCTGACTGTAATGTATATCCTTTAAATATGTCTTATTTCTAACTTATTGTTTAAACGCAGTAAAGTAATTCAACTACTTTTCTTTTTTATTCCTCTTTTCTAAGATTTGTACCTAGTACTTGTACTTAAACAAGAGCCATAAGAGGCAACATCATAAAATTTTTCACTGTACTTCTGTACTTGAGTACACATGACAGTAAAAGGATATTCTACTCTAACTTAGTCTAGTTTAGGTAAAACTCTGGCTATTTGAAATAAGCACAAACACTCATTTCAGGTCAAGACTCTGAAATTTACTTCATGTAGGATCTGGCTGCATTTTCAGTTCAATTCTTTCACAGTCGAACCAGCATCCATATAAAGAGGCCTCACATTGAAAAAAAAACACCAAAAGCTCCCAAAATGTTGTTTATTATGGTTGTCAAATCAAAATCAGTAGGTTTGCTCCACTAAGCTTCACAAAACTACTGCAAATTGTTAAGAGTCTATACTAAACTTACTTTTTGGTCTCAGCGCAGGACAAAACAGCCAAACAACATCAGGGTAACTAATTGGTTTTCATGAGAACCATGGGCAGATAATAATTCAGTCCTTAGGCCTCTTCATTGCAGAAAGCTATTACTGAATTTATAGAGGATTTGGGCACTATTCTAGTTTAATAACTGAGTTATGGGGACAGATTGGACAAACTTTAAATAGATTTCACAAAACAATCATTAGACCCACTTGGTTTTCCTTCCCTTAATATAAGAAAGAGCAGATGCTCGTTAATCTCATTAAAAAGATGAAGAAATTCATACTCTGTGGGACATTATGCCACAGCATAAATTTGTAAAGTTCCCTCGTCTCTTTAGAAAATTGAATGAATCACTACATCATTGATTGGCATTGATGGGATGAAGATGTGTTGGTTTAGCCATCATTCTGTATCAGCTTGTACTATGGCCATGAGACAAGAAGAAAGCTGATGAAGGTAGAGGGAATTTGGAACAAAATAATGGTTACATTTGAATGGGGAATGAGCATAACATTTGTACAACATTAACTACTCCCACATAAAGTGCAAGCAAGGGGTCATATTTACTGACTGTCTGTCCTCTTCCACAGTTATGTTCATGTCTGGGTATCCTTGGAAACGGAGCACAAGGTGTCTATCAATGTTCTCGATGCCTTTAGAGAGAAATGGGCATCATAGAGCATAGAGTGTTTTATTTCCCCCTCCAACTCCACTTTGATCTAGTCCATTCCCTCTCTCCCTACCTCCCTGTCACTTTATGGGCTTAATGGGCTAAATGGGCTTTTCTGGCAAATATTGAATTGGCTACATTGGTGTTTTTACTGGTGGTGGATAGTAGCTTAATAAAATTGAAAAAAAAGTCACGGTGATTTTGATGGTGGGGAGGTTGCTTATGTTGTGTGATAACATTTCTGGGTAGAGAGAAAAAGATAAATAAAATTCATGCAGAGAGGTATTTGTGGAGCAGTGGTAGTCTTCCTATCTCTGGACCAGAAGGTCCTGTTTTCAAGGTGTTAAAAAACATCTCTGAACAAGTTGATTAAAAAGTATCCAAAGTGTGAGCAGTAGTGTGTAGATAAATCATAACTTCTCAGTTCTTAGCCTGAATGTAGGTTTGAGCCACAGCAGCATAACGTCCTCCACAGGCAAGGCAGACAGATCCCAAGTCTGAGTCTGAGTCTGAACAGAGAATGAACTCAGCGTTATTGGGACCAATATAATCCACGTCACCTGTACAGCTGACTGAAACTATCAGCTTCCTCAAAATAGTCCAAATTGCTGGGGCAACAGGCACTATTACAAGCTTGGAGTTACAAGTAGTGATAGTAGAGGCTGCAAAATTCTTTTCATTACATGGCTGACCATGAGTCTGTCCCATACTTACCTTTGTGGCGATAGAGGAAGGCCGAAGTGTTTACAGACGTATTGAACTTTAATATTAACTGATACTCTTTTAAAAAAAAGATGTAGATCCAAAAGATAACCAAAGATGCAAATTGGCTGTCTGGAGAGATAGAGAGAGAGAGAGACATACACCCTGGAATGCCACATCTGATGAGGTGTCAAGGAAGCTTCAAATCAATAGGCTTTAAAGGGAGAAAATGCACTGAAAGCTAAACTGTAATCTCTTGGGAATTATCTCAGACTGTGAAGACGATGGGTGAAAAAAATAGCAGTCTGGATGAGAGACATAAAATTACAAAATCATACAGTACAGAAGAGGCCCTTTGGCCCATCAAATGGACCACCAAAACGACACTAAATCTATGTCAATCCCACTTTCCAGTTCTAGGCCCATAGTCTTGAATATTATGACATTTCAGGTGTTCATTGAAGTATTTTTTATAGTTTATGAGTTGTCCCACCTCAACTAATCTCTCAACCAGTGCATTCCAGAATCCCACCACCATCTGGATAAAAACATTTTCCCCAAATCCCCCTCTAAAAATCTTGCCTCTCACCTTAAAATGATGTCTCCTCTTCACTGACCTTTCAAATAAGGTGAACAGATACTTCTTATCCACCCTGTCCATGTCCCTCATAATCATAAGTACCTTTGTCAGGTTGCCCTCAGCCTCACCTGCTACAAAGAAAACAACCCCAGTTTATCCAGCCTCTCTTCATAGCTAAGATACTCCATCCCAGGCAATATCCTGGTAAATCTTCTCTGCAAACTGCACAGTACAATAACATCCTTCCTATATTATGGTGAATAGAACTGCATACAGTACACTGATTAGAGGGGTGGCATGGTGGTTCAGTGGTTAGCACTGCTGCCTCACAGTGCCAGGGACCTGGGTTTGATTCCAACCTTTGGGTGTGTGTCTATGTAGAGTTTGCATGTTCTCCCCGTGTCTGCGCAGGTTTCTGCCAGGCACTCTGGTTTCCTCCTGCAGTCGGAAAGACGTTCAGGTTAGGTGGATCAGCCATGCTAAATTGCCCATAATGTCTAGAGATGTGCAAGCTAGGTGAATTAGCCAGGGGAAATGTAAGGTTATAGGGTGAGGGGTTGGGTCTGGGTGGGATGCTCTTCAGAGAGTTGGTCTTGCTGGGCCAAGTGGCCTCTTTCCAACACTCGTCATTTGATTTTAGGTAAGTTCCCAGAATTGTTGATAAACAAACATCATTTCTTGAATCCTGGCACTGTGTAGATTTCTTTGACAATGGTTGATTGAGCATTAAATTAGCAATGAAATTACTTTAAAAAAGAAGTTATAGCAGAAAAATTAAGAATCCTCTAAAAGGTTTGTATTGAATTAAGCACTTTTCTAAAGGCAGAAGTCTAACTAGTTTTTTCATTGAGGTTAGACAGTTCTATATCTAAAAAAAAGACTAAAATACTTGATTATGCAAATTGTAGTTGAAAACGTTGAGCAAAGGTAGTACAATTTTGCTGGAATCTTTCTTTTAATGTTACCTCACCAATCACTTCCACCAAATATTATTTGAAAATATTAAGTAATATCTCGTTCTAGAAACACTAATAAAAAGTGAACATTTCACTCCATCTCAGTTCAGGATTTAGCCAGCCTAAAGACTCAAAGTCTGTGGAAAAGATAATAGATTAAGCCTGGTGTATTAAAAAGGAGAGCTAAACTACAAATGAAATAACAAGGCAAGAAAAGAGTCTGGAACTGACAGAAAATAACAACTAAAGTAATTCAAATTGATTTTATTCCAATTTGACCTCAGACGTGTACTGTCATGTTCTACATTTTCCTGAATGAGGGTACAAGAAATGGAACAGCAAAAGGTATTTCTGGAGAGCTACAGGCCCAGGGAAATGTAGATATTTAACATTTTAACTGGTGCATTTCACCTCACTTTGGAACATCAGCTGACGTAGCCAGGGAATACCCCCACTCATTGGAAATCTAGCACAAACTCCTCTCTTGCAAACTGGACTTACACTCCTCAATGATGGTTCATGAAAACCAGTGCATGTCCTGCCTGTAATCTACACACGTTTCAAAGTCACAGAGGGTGGTGGAGCCAAATTTCAATTAATAGCCAATTTAGGGCCACAAACAGTCCCTGCGATTTTACATGCAAAAGGGGAACAATCATGGGGATTTACATTGCAGTTTCCTATGCAAGGCCCCACCCCTAGGTTATTCTTCCACCTTTTCCCTCCCCCATTGGCCTTCCAGTTCCAATCTCCACTCCCCTCTTCTAACTCCCTCACTGTAGCCAGGAGAAATGGCTGCTTTCTCCAGGGCAATGCCTTGACAAATCATGAGTCAATTGTCATTTTCGCATTTGTCCTGATATATACCATACAAATAGATTCAGCAAAATTCTTCTTTTCAGCAATATTCAACTTCTGTAGTAGTAATAATAATCTGCTGTTTCTGCAATCTTTTTTCTCATTTTCTTAATGTTTACTGGAATAAGATTAAGTGGTATGACACGTTTGAAGCCTCTGTCATTAATACTTTAATGGTCTGCCTAATTGATATTTTACAGGGTTCTTGGAGCAGCAGATGTGTTTCACGGAGTATTTGTGAATGGGTGTTTTTTTTTCCCTCAGCAGTCCCACACTTGCTATTGTTATTTTATGGCTCGTTGGTTACATAAATAGTGGATACTGAATGAATGGGCATGGAATGGGCATGAGTTGGCATACACATGGTGTGGAGGGTATAAGAGGTCATGGGGAGTGCCAGAGGGATATGAGTTGCCATGGAGTAAGCATGGAGGGTACTAGGGAACACAGTGATAAGGAGCCATAGATAAGACCTTTTGAACAGTAGGTTCCCAAATTCAGACAACAGTTCATGACTCCTGTGAGGGATGGTGAATCAGGAGTCATGGAGAGTCTGCCTGACTCTTTTATGGGTGAGGGGGGCATTGGAGGAGTGGGGATGATGGTGATGGTAGTGGTGGTGAGTTAGGTGATGTGTACCCCTGTAAAGAAACCAGTAAAGTCAAGAAGATAGGGGCTGGGATGGGGGAGGTGCGCTCCAAACTGCACCTTGATCGAATATTGCTGAAGCTGCGAATGGGGTCAGGAACGCTGGAACTGGATCCCACCTGTCATTTTAAAATGGTTCTAGGGAGACAAGAATCAGTGAAAATTTTGATCTTCATCCTCAACTTTCCAGCCCTATGTTTTTGTCTTCAGCCAAACTACACGTCAATCCTCACGTCATATGGACTGCCCTGGCCATTCAGAAGCTGAACAGCCACTTCATTTCCCAATGGAATATCTCTCGACTGTCAAACACCCTTCTTCCCATCTTCAATATTGTTTTAACCAATAATGAGGAATATTGAAATCAAATGAAAGAAAAAATGACCAGTGTGATATTATTTGCTTGACTTGCACACAGGCTGTCCCAGAAGTGAATCTTCAACTCCCTCAGAATCTGGAAGATTGACATTTCTATTGTCATAGGGAATGGAATTTAAAATGAATCGTTCCCCACTGTTGCCACCAGGGAAAACACAAAGTGGCATATGTAATCCAGTTAGTACAGATGGGCTGGTTTTCCACATCTCCTTGTGCCCAGGAGCGGCTGTCATCAATTGTGGGTTAATGAATGCATGCTGCTGGAAATACAAATGCTGGGATGGTGAGAACGTGTGTTCCCACACTGCCTATAACTCAAATTAAATCCACAGAGCAACGTTGCCCATGCCATTTCACAGACAGATGCAGCTGAAAACAGCAATGCTTTCTGCATGTAATGCATAGTCAATGAATAAAACAGTAAGGCTGAACCTTACATTTTTTTGACTGAGTGAGTAGCATTGAGTACTTTGAAGATTGCCCACCCCGAGGCCTAGCAAGATTTCTAACTGCATCTTACCAAACGCACCTCATTAATTACCTACCCTGTCCTTTGTGCGTGCGTTCAATTTCAGCTCTATGCTAGCCTATGCCATTCTCAGAGCAACTCGCTACTCAACAGATAACTGCTGAAAGATTGGCATCCCTGGGTTCCAAGTCAACATTAAAAGGCTACTGTGCACTTCACTGTAACATCAGCATTCTGAAGCTGCCCTTCTTAGTGTAAAATGTTTCGAGCAGATGTTAGAGATGCAGTGGATGATTTTTCAAGGTAATTAAACATGGTTCCATTGCCAGGTTGGCAATAGGACTGTGACATGACAGACCTGATTTTCTAATCTGTGATTGCCAGTGCCCAACAACAAAGCTTTGTGAAATCACCTAGTGTATGTTTCATTTTGTATGCTGATGGATAGCTACGATTTTATTTACTGCATGGCAAAAGAATGGGAGAATGTGAATAATGATCATTAGCATTAAGAATTTGTTTTCCCAATACAGAGTTTCACCCACTGGTCTTCAGAGTATCACCAGATTTTCTGTATGTAGAATTCTGCAGACCCTGTTGATCTCAGCACCCATGTTCTTGTTATATGCTCGGGATGAAACAAAGGTGTGCGCCATGTGAGCAAATTCATAATTCATTCCCGATAGTGAATGCGAACAAATTGAATTCAAGTGCTAATGTTATTGCTGGTACAAAATAATGTCTACAAGATCATATTTAAAGATTTCACTGTTGTAGATATTTTCATTCTAAGTCCTTCCGTACCCATTTGTTAGAAATCCAAACGTGGCACATTGGGTTCTTGAGTATGAAGCATCTGAAATTTAACAAGTGGTGCTGCATCAGTGCATTTTTTTCCCAAAGGAACAAGTAAAACAGATTGAGAAAGATAGGAGCATTCATTTAAAGATGAACTGCTTCAAATTTTCTTTTCACATTTCGATGTGCCCACACATACAGGAGACTGTATTGAGTACTTCAGTGACAGGAACATGAAAGGGCTGCTTTTCATGTCAAGTGACATGAGTAGAATACATTTCTTGCACTTTGCTACATAGCCCCACATAGCTACCTGGCAAGAGCAGAAGCAACGTCAGAAAGGAGGCTTAGGATTCAGTGAGGCATTGACTGTTACCCTCTCGGAAGCATTGTAAACAAAGGAAGAAATAGGACTGAAAAGATGTCATTATCACTGTGGAGCTCTCATTTTTATGCATTGGGTTGCTATTGACCTTAGGTCACGTGTGAAAGGAGGAGGAGGGAGCGAATGTGTGAATATTACGCCATCTGTGTTGCACTTTCTCAATAAAATAATCTTCCCCCACAATCTCTATTAGACATATTTGTGCATTCAACAAATGGATCAATAAGAACCTACTCATATTCTTCAACTGCTCGAAATAACAGGCAACATTCCAACAGCCTCCCTGATTACATACTGTGCCTGTGTACTGGCTTTCTGTGTTTTGTGCACAAGTAACCCCCCAAGTTCCGTTGTGTTGCAACTTTCTGCAGTTCTGTTTTCATTTGAATAATATTCTATTCTTTGTCCTCCCTTCCAAAACAAACAAGTGCACATTTTTCCACATTATAACCTCTCTATCAAATCAAGTTGAGATTTTGTTGAGAATTAGTCAGACACAATTTCCCCTTCATGAAGCCATGCTGACTCTGCTTGATTAGATTATGATTTTCCAAATGTCCTTCTTTTACTCCCTTAATAAGTGATTCTAATACTTTGCCATTAATAGCTGTTGGGCCAATTGGCCTACAGTTATCCACTCCTTGAGTCCTTCACTTTTTTTAATAGATGATTTTTAATCAATCTCCTGGTACTTTTCCAGAATCCAGCAATTGTTGGAAAATTACAACCAATACGTCACTATCTCTGTAGCTACCACATTTAGGAGCCTAGGATGCAAGCCATCAGGACTAGGGGATCTATCTGCCTTTTGCCTACTAAGCTTTCTACTTTAGTGATAGTGATGGTACTTAATTTGTCCCGCATATTCTTTGGTATTAATGGAACGTTCAAAGTATCTTCCACCATAAAGATTGGTTAACTTTGTTTTAATGACAGTGACAAAAATCACATGGTAGAGAATCAAAAGTTGGAATTCCATTAGGGAGGAATGGTGCTATGGCTAGCATAGTGCAGTTACACATTACATTAACAGGGGACCTCCCCACGCTTTCAATAATAATCAGCTGAACTTTCAATGTAACTTGAATCTGTAGCTAGGACTGAAATACCACTATTTGTAATACTGAGATGCAGGATCTGTTGAAGAATCGTTTTCATCAATTGCTATTTCATTAACAAAGTGTTCCATGGCTAATAGGAACCTGATGCATAAAAAAATGTGCAGACAGCAATGACTTTGCGTTCTGAACCTGAATAGGTAGAAAACCCTTAGTATTTACAGCTAGGAACTTTGATCTCTCTATCACAGAAGTATGACAATGGAATTTTAAAGAGATCAAATCCTCAGTGTACATGGTACCTTTTATGAATTCATAAAAAGCTGGGAGTATATTTTGCAATATTTCAATACAATACCCTAATCATTTTTCAGTGCCAGCAATAAAGTTTGCCTGTGAGCAATATGGGCATGAGTTCATGGAAGTGCGGATGAATTGGGAGATCCAGTGTTCATTTCTAGGACAGCTTTTGAGAAACTGATTCTGGTAGTTTTCCAGGTGAGTTGCAATAATTAAAGCAGGATTGCAAGTGAGTGAGTAAGCTAAAGGAGAAATGATAATGTTTGGCTTAGCTTTTTCCTTACAATTTGTTCTTGGTTGTTAATGAATTTGTTCTGTACTGTGTACCATGACCATATATCTTGAGGTAAGTTTTCAGTGGTGTTATTTTTGCAGTCTTCCTCGGACCTATGAACTTGATCTTCATTTCCTCCCATTCCCTGTTGGTGTTGGAGACACCCTATCCACACACATAACCATCTTTATTTTGGCATTCTAGACATTTCTTCAGGCAGGAATCTAGCATCAAATTGAAAGATCCTCCTTTGCTGTCCTGTAGCACCAGCACACAAGGCTGTATTCTTAATGGATGCTGCATTGATACTCTGTCTCTGCTTCCAGTGTTCACTCGAATTATTTCCATGATTTGCTTTTTAATTACATAGTTTTAGATTTATGACTTATGCTTTTGCCCAATCAGCAAGATTCCTGTTTTGGTCTAATCAAGATTGAATCATATTCTATAAAAGCAAAATATTGGAACTAGAAATCTGAAATAAAAACAGAAAATTCTAGGAGTACTGAACAGATTAGGTGGAGAAACAGACAGAATTAATGTTTCATGAGAATGGATTTACACTATAAACCCTCTGATGGAAGATCATCAAAATGAAACAACACAAGCATAAGAATTAGGAGCAGAAATAGCCCATTCTCATTCAAGCTTGCCATTCAATAACACAGCTAATCTGTTCATGCTCTGAATTCCACATTCCCATCTACCTCTTAATAACCTTTTGTTCCCTTGCCTAACAAGAATCAATCAACTTCTGCCTCAAAAACTTGCAAAGACCCCAGCTCTGTAGTCTTCTGAGGCAGACCATTCCAAAGTCGCACAATCAGTTGAGGAAAATAGTTCCCCCTCATCTCTATCCTGAAAAGGTGAGGATTAATATTATAACAATATCCTCTAACTCTCGTCTATCCCACAGGAGTAAACATCCTCTTCATATCCACCGTATCAAAACCATTCAGGACCTTATAAACTTCAATCAAATCATCTAATGCTTTTCTAAATTCCAGTAAAGTCCCTCATCCTCTAATATTTCTCAGACCTTCCTTTCTGTTCCACTTGCTCCTCTCCACCTTTTTCAACAACATAAAATTCATCACTTTTCCCTTCAGTTCCAAAGAAGAGTAAAGTTAGATTTGCAACATTATCTCTGTTTCTGTTTCCGTGCTGGCCTTGTGCAATTTGAAGTGACTTGATTTATTGTTATCACATGTACCAAGATACAGGTAGCAGAACAGAGTGCAGAATTAGGTGTTACAACCACAGAGAAGCTGCAGAGAGAGGGATCAACATTAAAATTTGAGAGGTCCATTCAAGAGTCTGAAAACAGTGGGATGGAGGCTGTTCTTGAAGCTGTTCACACGTTTATATTTTCCTACCCAACAGAAGAGAGTGGAAGAGAGTATAACCAGGGTGGAAGTGATTATTACATTGATTAAATTGGTTGCTTTCCTGAGGCAGCAGGAAGTGTAGATGGAGTCAATAGATGGTTTGCCTAATGGACTGGACTGTGTTCACAACTCTCTGTGGTTTCTTGTGGTCTGACAGAGACCAGTTGCTGAAGAACATATGGATGCATCCAGATACGACACTTTCTATGGTGCATCTATAAAAATTGAAAAAATGGACATGGCAAATTTCCTTAGCCTCCTGGAGGGGGTACAGAGGAGATTCACCAGGATGTTGCCTGGAATACAGCATTTTAACCATGAAAAGAGGAGGTGTTGTCACTTATTCTTACTAATTGCAGTCTATGGGTCTGGAAATCGAGGATTCAGGTACAGAGCAGGGAGTCAAGACCTAGGTCTTGAAGTTTGGAAATGCATTTATTTGGAATTATGGTGTTGAAGATGGAACTGTAGTCAATAAATAGGAGCCTGATAAAGTTTTCCTAGTTATCCACATGTTCCAGGAATGAGTGTAGGACCAGGGAGATGACTTCTGCTGAGGACTTGTTGTGCCAATAAATGAGTTGCAAAACATCAAGGCAATCAGGGAGGCTGAAGTTGATGTGAGCCATTACTAATCTCTTGAAGCATTTGATGGATAATGATGGATGCCAAAGCCACTGGGCAATAGCCATTAAGGCACAGCGCCCAATTTTTCTTTGGCACTGGAATGACGACAGTCTTTTGAAGTAGGTGGAGTCTTCGGATCATTGTAAGGAGAGGCCAAGATGTCAGCGAATATTCCCATCAGCTGGCCTCACAGGATCTGAGTGCATGGCCAGGGACTTCATCTGGGCCAGTCGCTTTTCATGGGTTCACTCTCAAGATGGCTGATCTAATGTCTGCGGTGGTGACCGTGGGCACAGGTACACCCGAGGTTGTTGGGATATGTGATATTGTTTCACTGACCTTCTGTTCAAGGCGAGTGTAGAATGCATTGAGCTCATTAGGGATGGATGCATCATTGTCCATGATTCTGTTCGACTGCACTTTTTAGCCCGTTATGTCATGTAAGCCTTGCCACAAACGATGATTGTCCATGTGGCCAGTCTGGGTCCCACGTTTAGTTTGGTATTGCCTTTTGGCATCTCTGATAGCTTTATGAAGGTTATACCTGGATTTCCTGTATAGGTCAGGGTCACCCAACCTGAATGCCTCAGACTTGGACTTCAGTAGGGAGCGAATTTCCCAGTTCATCCACGCTTTCCAGTTGGGAAACATTCGGATTAATTTCTTTGGCAAGCAGTCTTCTACACACTTACTGATGAAGTCTGTAACAGTAGTAGCATACTCATTTATTGCAGTATTGGTCTGAGGTAATAGAAGGGCTCCTACAGAACTGCTTGGGGTCAGTGGACTAGTCCAGATTTATGAACTTAGTGGCCAACCTAAATGAGGGTGAGGGAGATTAGAGATCAAAAAAGATGTCACAGAACAAAAGACAACAAGAGTGGTAATAGCTGAAAGGAAGCAATAAAGCATTGATCCAGAGTAGCTGTTAATAATATGTGCTGATAGCAGAATATAGGCCAGCTCAGACAGAAGGCAAAAATGAAAACCAGATACAGACATTGAAAGTGGCATGGGGTAGGGAAGGGGGGGGATCAAATTTGGGGGCAGAGTTCATGAACATGAACTTTCTATGCCAAGAACTGCCCAAGATCATTTTGTAAGATCATTTTCAAACTCCCCCACTGAAAGTCAGTAACTTGTAGCATTGGAGTATTGGGCCAAGTAAAAGCATGCAGAAACCAGACACAAGCTGATTTGTTGACTTTTGTACAGAATATTTGATGCTTTGATTCATAAAATTTGTTTGAAATATTTGTTTAGAGGTGACATTTATTTGAGCATTATGATGGTCCATATGAGTGGAATGGTTTGTAGGGAACTTCTGGTTCGTGGGAGATTGGTTTTAAGTTTAATAGTACCACAGTAAGATGAATTGATCAGAAGCAACGTTGCCAAAGAGGGGATATGTTGGTTGCTTCCTCCCTTTATTATCCCTTACATCTTCCAGCTTGCAGCTAGTTCTTTCTTAGGTGTTCACTAGATGCCTGTAAGCAAGGGTTATGTACTTATGATGGCAAGGTTCCTCAGGCTGCAGTAGACCATGACATGCTGCCGTGCATATTAAGGGAATAAATTGGTTGTGGTGTATCTCTGAATTTAAACATCATGCCCGCAAAATGATATATGTCTGCTATCTTGGCAAAAACCACCTGCTTGCTTCTGGGAACAGATTAAGCAATGTATTATCAAAATGACCAAACATTGTGGGCTACAGCTCTGTCAGGACTGTAGTGAAGCGCCAGCCTAAATTATGCACCAAATTCTTTAAGTTGTAGCTTAAATTAAAAAAGACTAGCTCTGTGGCAAAAATAGTGCAGCAAAACCAAAGCTGATGCCAAAGCCCAAATATTGGTGCTTTCCATCTTAGCAAAAATAATGCCAGAGGCACAAATCTAGAAGTCCCATTTTTTGAACCCAGCCACTGCCATGTTTACCCTTCTTGTAATAGACCTAAAAATATAAGCATTTTGTTTCATTAACACTCCCAGGGGTCCTCCCAAACCATTGATGGCAGGTAAATATCTTGACAGAATGAATATATTTTAGTCACTTGTTCCAAAATGACCTGCTGACACATTATATTTTTTTTTAAAAACTCCATAGAATGTACCTACGTTTATTCATTTCTCTTTTTAAAACAATTCAAGATCCAAAAATTATAAATGCAAATTTCACACACTTTTATCACAGATGGATACTTTCCCTAAGTGGCTATATAATATTCAAAGCTATTAAGTCTAAAGATTTTCAGATGCAATTATCAATTTAACAATTATCAAAAATGCTCATACCAAATAACTTGAACTTTTACAATGGCATCAAAATTAAAATATTATCTAGACCAAATGATGAATAGAGGTTTGTAGGGGGTTTGTAGATTAGTTCAACTGGAATGATAGCAAGCATGTAAATCGGATTAACACCAATTACATGGAGTTCAATCCTTGTTCTGGCTGAGATAGACTCTGGAATTACCTCTTTGCCCTACTGACAGTAACAAATTTAGAACAGTTTGCTGTGGTTTGGTTAATAATCAGCAAGGACCAGATCAGCTTTCAGGCATAGATCTGAACAACAATGTGGATTTTTTTTTAAAAAACAAAGAACTGTGGAAATCAGAAACACAACCAGAAATTGCCGGAAAAATCAGCAGGTCTGGCAACATATGTGGAGAGAAAGCAAAGTTAATGTTTCGGGTCCAGGGACTTTATACTAACATTGGTTGCAAGAAAATCTGTTCACAGTGTCTGAGCTAGAAGTTCTTCCAAAATTATTTATTCTTGGTTCAGCGGTAGAGGTCTGAGCAGAATTTTATGAAATTTTAATCTTTACTTTTCATTTGAATTGTGTGCATGAAATATTGATGCATACAGAAGTTTAACTGTATCACTCTGAATGACAGAGTATTCAATCTGTAACAGCAAATACATTTAGGTCAATGTTCTGGAGGATGATACTTTCAGCAATAAATTTTGAAAATAGCCAGAAAGCTAAAATTATGAATGTACTATTGTACAGTTTAATATTTTAACCAATCTGTCTTGAATTTCTCACCTTTATGATAAAAGAAAACTGAAACATTAAAGCAAAATATTACTTAACAGAAGATTGTATTTCCCTGGAGCATGCTTGTTTTCTTCATCTAAGCAATCTATTTCATGTTAAGGATATCTATGAGAGCAAAATGCTTTTCTCTTGTACATATGCTGGAATAGTATGTGGGGAATTGTGTACCGTGCTGTTTAATTCAAGGTGCTATTTGTGATTATCTGAACATTTGATCATCCTTACTCTTCATTTCTCATCGAATGAAAATTGAAATACAGCCCGTGGATAATTCAAATTATTGAAATGTAATATGAATGCTTGGGTTCTTTCTTTAGACGGTACAAATTGCTGGAAAACATCTTTCATTCATTAAACCAATGAAATCTAAAACACACTATTCAGCTATAGCACTTCAGAGAATAACTTCAAGTAGGTAATTCAACAATCTGCATTCTGTGGCAGAACTTCTATGAAAGCAAGGGTTCATAAATTTGAATTTTCTATGCATCAGTCGTATGGATGGGAAATCATAGCCTCCACGTTCTTAACTGGTCAAATTGAATACATGCACTGATGTTGCCTTGGAGGACTCAAATCACTCAAGTGAGGGATAACTTTTTGATCTAACAGTACCAGCGATTGCACTACCTTTCAATGACACATGACCTACATTCCCTCCACATGGACCTGCAAGGACCGTGTTGCAGCAGCTAGAGGAACCGCAAGTGAATGCATCAGCGCTGTGTTAGCACACTGCCTGTTGTGCGCAGACCCTTGGAGTAGACATACAGCTCCCCCCCCGGTCGTGCAACTTAGAGGGAATGTTGCACATAATGTAATCCACACACATCGAAACCATTGTTTTAAGTGGTCAGAAAACTATGATGCAGATCACAAAGAACTCGCGCAAATGGTTATCTGACCTCAAACTGAACTCTGCACAAAGCAACTGGTGGTATATATAAATGAGATTTGAATTCACAAATCCAATGCATGCTATATGACCGCCCATCAAAGTTAGGCATAGAAATGAGCTTCAGATGAAATATCTTATGATAAAAATACATTTGCAAGAGTAATTTAGTGAAATTCAAATTATTGGACATTCCTTGCTCTCCTTCTTTAAGCTTGTTGCAAAAGGACAAAAAATATTAATGGATTCCAAACAGATCCATTGGCACCAGTTGTACACCCCTCACATCTGCCATTATCCAGAAATAAGCTGACAGAGCAACTTCATAGTATCAGTGGAGTAACATCCTTCTCAGGTACAGGCTCAGCATGGAGGCAAATGCAGAGTTGGATAACTGCAGACCTGCAGCAGACAATCTTCACCCACTGAGATGGCAATGGACTTAACAGTGAAGGCCACTTTCAATTTCACTATTTAAATTCCTGGTCCACTTCTAATCTCTTATAAGGCCATCTGCAATTTGGAGTACACAGATACATCAAGAGGAGTGACTCAATCATAGGAAAAAAATGCCTTTGTTATTGTCACCAAGAAAAAACGATCTGAAAGGCGCATGATGTGGTCATGGTCAAGGGATCTAAATTGGGGAAGATCATCGGAGGTGGCCTGGGGAGGAGGGTAGGATCTTGGTTGTAACATTGGAAAGGTCAAGGAAAGAATATAGGAAGAAGTAGGTTCCAAACAGCTGCAATGTAATGAGAGGGAGAGGTGGGGTGGTGGATATGGGATGATGAGAGTGTTTGTAATGGCTTAGTAAGAAACATAGGCAGGCTTCAGAGGTGGAAAGGGGAACATGATTAAAATTAGACCAAAATAACTGGAACTGGCCCAAAATGAAAATCCAAACAAAATATGCTTCCAAGAGAAAAAAGCAAGAC
Source organism: Rhincodon typus (assembly GCF_021869965.1). Classification (NCBI taxonomy): domain Eukaryota; kingdom Metazoa; phylum Chordata; class Chondrichthyes; order Orectolobiformes; family Rhincodontidae; genus Rhincodon; species Rhincodon typus. The sequence continues at coordinate 55,442,565 of NC_063336.1, forward strand.
ACTGATAGGAGGATTGAAGATTTGGTTGCAAGCGAGAATTACGATTTTCATTCCACAGCAACATTGAATAGCCTGAACATGAAACGGAATTAAAGAGGCACCTGCTGGCACATTGATTTCTTATCACATACATCTATATAGGCAATTACCTTTATAAATGCTGATCATTTTATCTTTTATGGAATGTGGGCTTCACTGGCATGTCCCATGTTGCTGATCCATTATTGATTATTGAATATCTGATGGTGAGCCACTTTGTTGAAATACAGAAGTGGAATCTGTAGTATTTTGAAACATCCGACTGGATTCCCAGGCCATTTTAGTGCCAACCACATTGTTGGAGTTACATGCAGGTCTGACTAGGAGATTTCTTGGGATTTTAGGTTTATGCTCAATAGTTTCATGGCAGTATAAACTGAGAATAGTCTTAAATTTGAAATTTATATCAAATGGATTTAAGTTCCACCAGCTGCACCTGAGGGATTTAAACCCATGTGACCAGAACATTTCTGAAGAAGGGTCTAGGCCGGAAACGTCAGCCTTCCTGCTCCTCTGATGCTGCTTGGCCTGCTGTGTTCATCCAGCTCTGCACTTTGACCAGAACATTAAACTGGATTGCTAGATTGCCAGTTGAGTGATATGACTATTATGCTTCCATCTCCCTTTAAAAGCATTGTAAAAAGCAGTAACTAAAAAAAGGACACAGAAAGAATATGTCTGTCATAAGAATGTTAGTATACATACTAATAAATATTGACTGTATAAAATTGCAGTGAAATAGGTCCATTAGCCCAAGACTCCATGTTGCTGTGTCCATGACCAGTATTAGTCATAATTGCGTTTGCCCAATTTGTTTCTCTATCCCTTGTCCAACTTCTTCTCATCCATCTACCAAGTGATTATACATGTCCTTAAGTATTAACACAGTCATTATTAACTTCTGTAATGCATTCCATAATCATACTAATCTCTGCAAATAAATATTCTTCTTGCTCTCTGACCGAAAATCAATTAAATACAATCTTACAAAACAAAGAAAAAAGAACCACAGATACTGCTGAAGCATAAACAGAAATTGCTGGAGAAACTCAACAGATCTGGCAGCACATGTGGAGAAAAGGCAGAATTAACATTTTGGGTCCAGTGTTCCGGTAGTCCACTGTTCAAAACAGTGTTCTGAAGAAGGGCCACCAGACCTGAAATGTTGACTTTTGTTGAATGTTTTCTCTCCACAGATGCTGCCAGACCTGCTGAGTTTCTCCAGCAATTTCTGTTTTAGATGCAATCTTATATATGTCTCCTCTGTCAATGTGGCAGAAATCAAGCTCCATTATCATTGGAGATAACAAGGTGTAGAGCTGGATGAACACAGCAGGCCAAGCAGCATCAGAGGAGCAGGAAAGCTGACGTTTCGGGTCTAGA